>NW_026652276.1:125845118-126511658 GCF_009828535.3 Hylobates moloch | reverse complement strand
ACATTTAAGTCTGTGGAGGTTCTTGCTGAGTTTTTGTTTGTCTGTGCCCTGCCCCCAGAGGTGGAGCCTACAGAGGCAGGCAGGCCTCCTTGAGCTGTGGTGGGCTCCACCCAGTTCGAGCTTCCTGGCTGCTTTGTTTACCTAAGCAAGCCTGGACAATGGCGGGCGCCCCTCCCCCAGCCTCACTGCCGCCTTGCAGCTTGATCTCAGACTGCTATGCTAGCAATCAGCGAGACTCCGTGGGCATAGGACCCTCCGAGCCAGGTGCGGGACACAATCTCCTAGTGTGCCGTTTTCCAGGCCCATTGGAAAAGCGCAGTATTAGGATGGGACTGACCCGATATTCCAGGTGCCGTCTGTTTCCCCTTTCTTTGACTAGGAAAGGGAACTCCCTCACCCCTTGCGCTTCCCGAGTGAGGCAATGCCTCGCCCTGCTTTGGCTCCCGCACAGTGCGCTTCACCAACTGTCCTGCACCCGCTGTTAGGCACTCCCTAGTGAGATGAAACCAGTACCTCAAGCAGAAATGCAGAAATCACCCGTCTTCTGTGTCGCTGGGGCTGGGAGCTGGAGACCGGAGCTGTTCCTATTCGGCCATCTTGGCTCCACCCAGATTTCAGGAGTTTTATTAAATGTTTGGGTATGGATTTATTTGGGTTTTCCTATTTGTGGTTTGCTTAGCTTCTAATACTTGTAGGTTTGGGTCTCTCACAAAACTTAAGCTTTCAGCCATCATTTCTTTATATATTTTGTCCAGACCTTACCCTTTCTCCTTTTCCCCTGAAACTTTGAAAAGAAGAATGCTAGACCTTTTGTTATCGTCTCCCTGAGGTTCCCTTCATTTGTCTTCATCCTTTTTGGTCTTTGTTGTTCAGATAGAATAGTAGCCATTAGCCACTCTTCAAATTCATGAACTGTCTTCATGTCATATCTGTACTGCTATTGAGCCCATCCATTAGGATTTTTATTTATTATATTTTTCAGTGCTAGAATCTCAATTTGGTTCTTATTTATATCTTGAATTTTTGGTTGAGATTTTCAGTTTTAACATTTTTTCCAATAGTCTGCAATTGCCAATTTGAACATTGTTATGCTAGCTTTTAAAAGTCTGCCAGATAATTCCAACACCTTTGTCATCTCAGTGTTTGCTTTTGTGGTCTTTTACCATACGAGTTATAATTGTCCTCATTCTTCTTAGGCCAAGTAATTTTGCACTGTGTCCTGGACATTTTGAATACTAAGTTCTGAGACTCTAGATCTCGCTTAAATGCTATGAAACACTTTGATATTTTTGCTACAGAAAGTAACTGGTTAGGTTCAAGCAGAATGTTTCAACCCACATTCGGGGGGCTATGGTTAGGATACCAGTTAGTTTTCAAAGCCCTTTAGTGTTCTTCAGATGTGTCACGGGTGTGTGCCACCCAGCGGCCTGTCTGGGGCATGGGCAGTGAACTCTTTTTGAGTGTAGTTCCAAAAATATTTGGTTGCTAATTAGGACCAGATTCACATGTGTGCAGCTCAGGGATTCATAAACAAGTTTACGGGGTACCTTTCCTGATCTCCTTCCTCACTGTGATCTCCTCAGTAGTTTTAGGTTTCTAGAGGTTCTGTTTTTCACTCCTCTAGCCAGAAAACTGGGGTTCTAGTTCTCCCTCTATTCTGTATACTTCCATGGTAGAGGCCAAGCAATAGGAGGACAGAAAAAGTGAGAAGAAAAAGCAATCGGGATTTGTCTCTCTCATTGCATCTACACTAAATGGAGAGGTAGGTTCCCCTACTATACTAGTCAGGGTTCTGTAAAAAAAAAGAATATTCCTTTGTATTTTGTTATGAATAAGTGTGTGTGTGTGCGCATGTGTGTGCGTGTCTGTGTGTGTGTGTGTGTGTGTGTGTATGTGTGAGAGAGAGAGAGAGATAGGAGAGAGAGAGAGAGAGAGAGACTGATTTATTTTAAGGAATTGGATCATGTGCTAGTGAGGGCCTGCAAGTCCAAAATCTGCAGGGTAATCTGGCAGGTTGGAGACCAAGGAAGGAGTTGAAGTTACAGCTTGAAGACAGTATTCTCCCTAGAAGGAAAACTCCCTCTTCCTTGGGAGTCCTAAGTCTTTTTCTCTTAAGGCCTTCAACTAATTGGATGAGGGTCACCCACATTGTAGAGGATAATCTGCTAATCTCAAGTTCTACTGATTTAAATGTTAATCTCATCTGGAAAACTACCTTCACAGCAACATCTAAACTGATGCTTGGCCAAATACCTGGGTCTTGTGGCCTGGCCAAGTTGACACATAAAGTTAACCATTACAAGGCTATCCCTTCTCAACTTGGCAAAAATGCACATCTCCTTAAACCACACTTAATCTCCAAATAAAGGCAATATTCCCACCTAACAAGATACAACCATCCTGCACAAAACTGAACACACACTATTCCTTCCCCCAGAATAGGATGCAGAGTCCTTGGGTGATGTTTACACTTTTCGATATCCTGAGTAATATGATGTAAAGTTAACAATATACTTAAATAGCATAAAGTAGAGCCAATACATCTTATATTACATGATAAGGAGATAAGAGAGAGAAGAAAACAAAGATATTTGCTTGATACACACACACATCATACATCACACACACACACACATACACACACACACACACACACACACTCATAACAAAATACCAAGCAATACCCATGACAAATGCATCTCTCTCAGAGCTTTGACTCCATTAGCTTCCTGTTGACAGCTATTGTCCCTGCTGCCTCTGGATCGCTTGGGGTCTCAGTGAAGAGAGAAAAGAGACAAGAAAAATAATTGTTTTAAAAATGAGCGATTCCCTCACTGGGTGCATTAGGAATTCACCTTCCAGCTCCTTGAGCTGGCACTAGAGGAGCTCTTAGAGCTCTGTCTGTCTGTGCCCTGATGTCCCCTTCTAGGTTTTGGAATATGAGGAGTACAGACCAGGGGACACTGAGGGGAAAAAAAGCTCATTGCCTGTTCAATGGTACTTCAAACTTTTGTGCTCTTTTTCATTTTGTTGCTGCTGTTTTCTTTTCAGGTTCTTTGCATAGCTTCCCCATGCATTCTGCCCAAGTTTCATGGTTGTAATCAGAAGGAGAAAAAGTGTGAGTGTGCACATCTCACCCATGATCAGGACTTCTCACCTGTTTTGTTCACCTAATAAGGGAAATACAAAGTGACTACTAGAAAATTTCAACTAATATATGTGACTCACATTTGTGGCTTTCCTTTCTTGTATTTTCATTGTATAGTGGTGGTCTAGAAGTTTGACAGACAATTTTTTTAATCCATGTAGTTAATATCAATGAAGCACCTACTTTGTGTTAGACTGTTTGCTAAGTGCTGGGATACCACAGTGAACAAAATAAACATAGTCCCTTCCATCATGGAAGAGTCTAGAGTGGTAACAGATTTCAATAAGTGATAACACACCCAAAACTGTATCATTATTCTTACCATAAGCGCCATGAAGGAAATAAAGAGTATGCCATAAAGTTTCCAACCTAGGACTATAATCCAGGAGGTCAGGCCGTGGAAAGCTTCTCTAAAGGAGTGGCATTTAAGTTAAGGAGTGAAGGTAAGTAGGAGTTTCCTGGTTGAAGAGGGGAGGGAAGGAGCCTTTTTGGCAGATATAACCCATGGGCTGTAGATTTTAAAGCAGGAAAGAGCTTTCCTCAAGGAAAAGAAGGTTGGTGCTGGTAGGAGCAGAACGGAGGCCTGAGTTGGTTGGGTGAGGTATGTAGCGTGCCTTGGTGAGACCCTGTCAGGAGTGATGCCTGACATACACTAGTTATGTATTTCTCCACAAGATTATCCCATTTGCTTTGGGGTTTGTTTCTGAGAGGAAGCGGGCCCAGGAAAATGTGCCCCACTACTTCTGAAGAGTAAATACAAGAGTTTTGGAAGCCTGAGAAGATCCATTAAGTATTTCCTAGACCACTTCCCCTCTTCCTACTCTTTCCTCATATCACTGGAGGCCACCCAGGGCCTGCGGAGTATCAACTCTCGAGTCTGAGATGTTTCCTTGTAGTTTTTCTAACATGATACCCTCATAAAGGTGTGTGATGCAAAATTGTGAGGTCCAGAGGAATTACAGATGAGTCCAAAATAATAATGCAAGTTAGTAGCAGCAGAGCTAGGACAGAGCCTGGAACTCCCTCATGTTTGCCATGAAAAAGGAAAAAGCAGAAGAGTTGACCCTGACTTCTTTTTAAACCAGCTGTTTCCCACTTCCCTAATTCAGCTCACACTGACTGGAGACATAAGGTCTCTTTGTCCCCATCTTCCTACATACAGCCAAGTTACTCTGGTAGTGATGGTGGCAGGAGGCAGTCAAATGCCTAGGCAGATAGGGCTGGGTCCCCAGTGAAACCCCACCTTCAGACCAAAGACAGTTTAAAGCCTGAAAACCAAGCTACAAGTCCTGGGTAAATCCACAGACCAAATTGAGAGTCTCTCTTCCCATTTGGCACTTTCTTCTGATTGATTCCCACCCTTCGTCTATTTTACATATACTTACCCTTCCCTAAGTAGTTTTTTACACTGTTGTGCCCACCTTTGAGTGGTCCCTTTGTTTTGGCCTTTTTTGTGTACTCACAAACCAATCAGCATGCACTCCCCCATTCTGAGTCCATAAAAGCCCTGGACCCAGCCACACTAGGAGGGAGACCACTCAACTTCAGGTGGGGGACCACCCTCACATTCCCTCTCCACTGAGAGCTGTTCTGTCACTCAATAAAATTCTTCTCTGCCCTCCTCACCCTTTGATTTTCAGCATAACCTCATTCTTCTTGGATGTGGGACAAGAACTCAAGAACCACCAAATATGGGTACGAGCTGTAACATAGGTGGGCTGGGATACACCTGGCCCAGCTGCAGGCTGAGCATGGATCTCACTGTGTGCATGGGATCTGGGCCACGGCACAAGCTCAGGTCCAGGGCTGAGCAAGGCCAGGGCAGGGATGTCGCTGGCCGTGGAGTTCCCTGGATGGCAAAATGACCAAGAAAAATCCTGCATCAATAGTTCTTTAAAACTACTGCCCTGGTATAGATTATCTCCAACTTTTAAGACTTTCCAAACCTAAAAGGTGGGACTAAATCCATTCTAGAATGTTCCTTGGACTCCCTACCTATATGTAAATAAAGTCATATTAATCTAACTTTTAAAAGAGTATTGCTCTTGCATTTTTATGCTAAATCTTCTCCTTTTCCCTGTATCAATTCCATCCACATTGAGCATACTGATAGAGGAAACTTTGGGTTTCCTTTTTCATAAAACAAAACACTATTAAGTGCTTCACTTTTACAATCGGCTTGACACATGTGAATACACTTATTCAAATGCCATTTGGATAGTGGACATCATCAGTGAGAGGGGCTTTATGGCTTGGATCTCTCCTAATCCCAGCTTAGCTGGCTACGAGAGAACTTTGGACACTAGTTACAACTTTCCTAGCCCTGGAAAAGAGAGACGTTTTCCTATATTGCAGGATCTGTATCTGGCGAGTAATAGAAGCATTCATAACCAGGCCCATGAAGGAATTTAACCTGGTTAGGTATTTATTGGCTGACATTAGTCCAATGGATGGAGGGCTTTGTATGTGTTTATTTAATGGTCAGTCACATTAAGGGTTAAAAAGCAAAGTTAAGATTTTGGGGAGAAAATGGCCATCTCACACATCTGGTCAGTGCATGTTGCTCAACATCACAGGCAGACCAGAGATTTATTCTTAAATATCATATTAGCCAATATTTGATGGTCCTTTTTCTATACCTGTCTGCCATTTTTTATTTAACAAACAACTATGTAAGACAAATTAATCAGCAGCGTAAAGTCACCTACATAGAACTGTGCCAAGACTGAGTGGAAGTTTGACTGTGGGTCTTGCTCTGAAAAACTAGACAAGAGTCACAGGTTCCTGATTTGGGAACTACTTTCACTGAGGCAAAAGGCAGAAAAGGGTGATTGTAAATTCAGGCTGGCCAAGAGTAATTGCAGTTCCTCCTGCTGTTGGCCAGAGAAAAAGCTATTATGCCCCTCACAAAAGGAACAAATGGCCCACGAGTCTCTTCCTTGGCCACTCTGAGGGATGCTCCCTCTCTCACTCCATTTCCTACTCCTGTACTCCAGACATTGCTGCTCACACACATCCTGAAGCAGCTATGAGTTTTGGTTTTCCTGGCAGCTTGGGTTGGACAATGTCAAAAAGCGAACCAATGTTAAGACTGAACTGGAGAGGGGATTCTACCACACACTGAGTTGCTTTAGTATGCAAGTAAGTTTCAACTGCAGAAAAAAGAGTTTAAGACACATGACATGGCTGTCTACAGATGTCTTAAGGACCACCAGAAGGAAGAGGGTTAGGCTTATCTTGTGTAACTCCAGGATGCGGAATTTGTTTGGGCTGGATTTATAACCAGCTGTTTCCCTCTCTTGCCTCAGTGAAAACCATTACCAGATAGTGAAAGTCTGACTCTTCCAAGCCTTGAGATTGCAACCTAAAAGTAAGATATGAAACAAGGTACGTGATCACTTTGCCAAGATTGTTTTCCCTCTTCTATATTTACTTTGCCATCAGTTAAAATAATATAGTATTATTGATAATATTGATACTCTAATCATTGTAGTCACTAACTAGAAAATTACTTTTCTTCTGGATTTATTATTTTAAAGCCCACTACAGTGGCTTTAATTACAATTGTAATTATTATTTCATTACACTCAGTTTTTACAGAATTCTCAAAGAAAATATAACTTCAACTCTAAGAGAAAATTAATGCATACACAAGAAATTTCATTTCAAGGTAGTGTTGGAATGCTTGTGCTCAAATGAATAAAGAACATCTGCCCTTACACCTCCCACCTTTATAGTCACATTTTCAAACTTTTATTTCCTTTAATTTGCCACATCAGAATCTCTCTTTCCTAGACGAAGACAGGCATGGAAAGAGTCAGTAGCTTCTGCTCTTCACTTTCAATAACCATCAAAATGTTTTTCAATTAAACATGAGATTTGAAAAGAATGAATAGTGTGCAGAAAAGGTGAGACTAGTTGTCAATCCACCTTTTCTAGCTATGTCTTGATTTTTAACTGTCAGAAGCTAAAGACCAAGAGATCAGAAAGCCAACAAAGACCCTGTACTGTAACCCCCAACTGTGAACTGCGTATTTTCTCTCAGGGATTGAATGTTTGAAAGATAAGCAGATTTTTAGCTGTTCAGAAACGTTTGCACACAGTAGGAAAGGAAGAACTTCAAAAGCTCCCCATCCTTCTCCTAGTTCCTGAGCCTCTGCCAAAATCCAGACATATTCTAGTTACTTCTGGGAAAGCCACCTTCTCCCCTGCAACAGAAAACACATCAGTCTCGACATTTAACCAGCAGATGGTTTCCAGGGAAAATATAAATGATCCACCCGCTGAAGCAAGGAGCTGACATAAAGTTGGACATATTTACAAATGACTCATGGTGATGACTTCCTTGTGGTTGTCAACATGCAGCCTCCTCATCCACCTCTAATTGCTGGGGGACAGCCCAGCAGGTGATGTAGCTTCTCTGTTTGTTCGGCAGGGGAACTGCAGGGATCCATCTCTAACATGACCCTTGAGCTCTGCAGCAAGGATCTGGCCTCATTTTTCTTGCAGCCACAATGCTTACCCCACTTCCTTCCTGCAGCAGGCACTTGTGAATATTTGTTGAAATGAATTTGAATCCAAGGCAATGAATGAGGATGCTAATTTCTCTAGTTGCCTTTCAGGACATAAGTAGGCAGGTTTATTTTTAGAGTATTGATGGAAAGTCAACACTTATGTCAATGTCTCTTCACTAAGTTGTTTTGCCTAGAGTCATAGAGCCTCAGACTTAAACAACCTGTTGGAGGTTACTTGGTCTTACAGGTCTTCTGTATACATTTATGCTTCTCCTGGGAAGCAGTGGCTTCTGAACTCTTCTGAACAGCACATATTCCACCACCATCTCATAGGGATGTCAAATAAAATCTATACTCAGATTTACAAACCAATTCTATTCATAGATGAGAATTATTATTTTTTTGTCAAGGAAAAAACACAAGGGTGCTATGGTGTGAGCATGTGTTGGGAACTTAATCCCTAATGCAACGGTGCTGGGAAGTGGAGCCTAGTGAGAGATGATTAGGCCATGAGGGCTCTGCCCTCATGAATGGATTAATGCTGATATGGCAAGAGGGGGTTCGTTATAAAAAAGTGAGTTTAGTCCCCTCTCTCTTGCTCTCTGTTGCCCTCTCTTTGCCCTTCTGCCATGGGAAGGCATGGCAAGAAGGCCTTTGCTAGATGCCACCACCCCCGCCCCTCAACCTTGGACTTCCTGGCCTCCAGAACCATGAGCCAGTAAAGTTCTGCTCATTGTAAATTGCCCAGTCTGCTATATTCTGTTACAGCAGCACAATTTTGACTAAGACAGGAGGGTGATATAACTATTGAGTATTGCAGTAAGCATTAGTTGTCTTATTTTGGAAAGTGGAAGATATTTGACTTAACATCTATTTAAATTAAATCATTCAATGTATACTAAATCTACATAATATAGTATTCTGTGTGTGTACTGCATGTAAACATATAAGGCCAGATCAGTGAGCAACATTACTGATTATGTTGCCATGGCCTCCTTATTTACAGAAAAGGAACATTAGGAACATAGAGAAAAGGGGCTTACCCGGGAACATGTAGTGGCAAAGCCCATTAAAGGAAAGTGAAACATCAACAGAGCCTGGAGGATGAACAAAGATGAAGACAGAAAGGACAAAGAAGAGAAGTGGAAAACAAGAATAAAGAAGCAAGGTGGGAGAAGAGACAAATGAGAGCCTGGTAGAAGTAGGAAAAGAAGAAACAGAGAGGACAATGAGCAAGGGAAGATAAGGAGTGGAGGAGAGGAGGAATAGTGAAAGGAAAGCTTAACGTAAGAGGAACTATAGTATCATGGTTAGGAAAATGGACGTTGGGGACTAATGGCCTAGGATGATATACCAACTCTGCTCCTTACTTGTTGTGTGATTTTGGGTAAGTCACTTTACTCAGTTTTCCTCATCTCTTAAATGGGAATAATAGCAGTGCTTACTTCACAGTAAAGTGCTGGGACAGGATGAGCACTACAGAAATGTGTTGTTTCTCATTATTGTCTTGTGATCCATCCACTAATCTGGGGCCCTGGCAGCTCCCACGTCTCAATCACTGTCAAAAATAATAAGCATTTGTGAACCATGTCTTATTGATTTTTCAAGTCCTAAATATGAAAAACTTTCCCCTAATACTATGCTAATATTTTTTTCAATTTCAGATAATCTGTTCAAAGCATAATTACAGTGATTAGATTTCTGGAATAGTCTAGACTTTAGATATTCTTTCCCATTGTCCCCATAAGTAAACCAAGTCAGACCACATGTTTCTAATTCCTCAGATACATAAACATGGTATATTGTTATTTTGGCATGCAGGGCAAAGAAATTGTTCAAACAATGAGCGCAGGAGGGCTAACTCATGTGGTTGTCAGTGTGGTGACATGCACTTCTGAAAGGCTCCTGAGCAAAACCTATCCTTGGGTGACTATATTTCCACAGTGAGCCCCAGCC
This sequence comes from Hylobates moloch, assembly GCF_009828535.3. Taxonomy (NCBI): domain Eukaryota; kingdom Metazoa; phylum Chordata; class Mammalia; order Primates; family Hylobatidae; genus Hylobates; species Hylobates moloch. The sequence continues at coordinate 126,502,040 of NW_026652276.1, read as the reverse complement.
TATCAGATGAAATCCATTTATGGACGTCACACTTCTGCCCTCCACTCCCTACCAGTTCCACAACTGGCATTTCAGATCAATCTGCGAATTACCAATTTATATGCCTAATGCCCTAGAGTGCATTGCTCATTGACACATTGGCTATGTTAAAGTCCCTAAAAGTCAAGACAGGTTTAAAGTCCAGACAGATTTGATGGTTGTCTTAGATAGCTGAGTCTTTCTGAAGCCACAGGGCTATAAACACACAGAACAAATATTATGGTCTGGTCCTATCAGATTTCTCGGTTGTGATGAGCTCATAATCTATACATACAGGAAAATTTGATGTTTTCATTATTTGTATTTTCAAAATTGTGTCTTTGGTATAACTGACTCAGGGCAAAAAAAACACAAATATTAACACATTAATTAAAATGCATAAAACGCAGGCTGGAAGCAGTAATTAAAACAGCTGAATTATGCCTCAGGGGAATCTAACCTACAATTTCATGGGAAGTAGTTCAGAAATCCTGAAGAGTTAAATAAAGTTCACTCTGGCCCTCATATAGTAAGTGTTAGTTCTCCATTGGATCTCAGCTTCTATACCATTCTCAGCAATTTACAAAATGTACCAAATAAATACTAGCTTTTTGAACTGAGTACTTTACGGTACAATCAGACTCCACATTACCCCCAATTTAAGGTGGATAAGTGACCAAAGACAGTATAAACTTACCTATTGCTGCTTTCCTTCTTCTCCTAAAGCTTCTTATACTCTCTGGGGTGATTTTAAACTAAGGGTCATATGTACAGATGTAGACGTGGGAAAGAAAGGGAGCAGGGACCAATAATAAACATTGAATTTTTGAAGAAAATAGATAGGAGTACTTTAGAGGATTGTACTTGGGGATGAGGGTGGGGGGAGAGCAAATACAGGCAAGCCCTGCCAGTTCTCAGTGCCTGCACCTGGTTTTCTGTGGCATGACTGTTCAAAGATAGCTTTTAAATTATGGTGTATTTCAAATATACTGCATGTACTACACACACACACACACGCACACACACTCACGACAAACCTTGTGCCCAGCTGAAAAATTAAAATTTGAAAATTCACTGAAGTCCCCATATCTCTCCCTGATCTCATCCTCTCCCATCACACACAGTGGAGAGCATTATCTGTGACTAGGTGTTCAGATATATCCGCACATGTATCTCTATATTGTTTTGTTTGTTTTGTATGTTTGCATATTTATTTAAACTACTATGCAAAATTCCATTAGCCATTTTTTAATTCTAGGCTAGCTTCTGTTACTTACTTGTCATTTTGCAGGATAATCATTTCTGCCACCAAATGGCTAGTCATTATAAGCAATAAAATGATGTAATTTAGAGGTTAAAAAAAAAAGTATATCTCAACAATTAATTCAAAGCTCCATGAGGGCTGAAATGGGCCTCTTAGCCAGGGTTCTATTCTGTTTTCAGCACCTAGTGCAATTACCTGGCATAAACTTGGTGCTCAGCGAGTATCAGGTGAGCAGATCAGCAGATGAAGACAGGAAGAAAAGACATCTTGTCCCATGATTGCTGCTTGGCTTCTCCTCACTGCTGTTTCCTCCGGTGGTGTAGCTTGAGTGCTGAAATCAGTCTTTCATTCCCACAACATATTAACATCGGAGCGATTTCAGTTGAAGAAATCTGCAATGCATTTTGAGGTTGTAACCAGAGAAACAATGCAACTATTACAATTCTCTAAACTCTAGTAAAATGTATTCAGGCAGGACCTCAATCAATAACCCTGGAGTTGAAGAGAAAAGGAGGAATTGTTGAGCAAGGGGCTAAATTATCTTGTTTGAGTGATTTGATTTCCTCTAAATACAAGGTCACATGTGGCCAATTTAATTCTCCCTACTCATAAAGAAGTCCAGATCAAAACAACTAAATTGAACCCAAATTTCACAGTTCTTTTCCCTCAAGGCCCAACTCAGAAGCTCACAGACATCAATGACTGATGATTTTTATGACAAGCTCCAGTCTTGGCATAATGGGGTCCCTCAGTTAGTTTGAAGACCTTTTCATTTGTGATATAACAGCACTGTTGTTGGCAGCATTCGATGACATCATAGTCATAAAACTCAGCAACAGCAGGAAGATTGTCTTGGTGTCGAAGCGGGAATTCTGCCGTGGCCAACACCACGCCATCCTGTGTTCTTTGTTCAAACTCAATGTTCAGGCTGGGTTGGCCTTACCCAGTTATGGCAATAACTAACGTAAAGGCCTGCTAATTTTTGATTGCTATGTCCAGCTAAGAAACACAGCTTATCCCTGACCTTTGACCCCCAGCATTCTCCTGTTCTCAAGCCTTTAGGATTAGTAACTCAGGTAGCCATGTCTATCAGGGCCTTCGATGGGTGTCTAAGAAATGCAAACATGAAATTTCACCACCAGAAATTTGGCTCTTTAGATATCAAGGGCATTTCTGGCTTCGTTGGACTTAAAAAATCAAAATTCTCCAGGAAAAGTCCTGTCAGCTCTCTGTGGGGGAGAAGGAACTTGTGATGGTACAACATGGCCCAATTTCTTCTCTAGTAGCTGGCTCTATCCCTACCCTGCTAGCCCCAACCCAACCATGGGCCAAGTATGCAAGGCCCACACCTCTGAGGTCCTGGGCACTCTTAGGCCAAGAGCCAGCAGGGGATGCACAGGCAGCTCCACTGAGAGTCTAGCAGAGCCCTGCACAGACCTCAGTGATATTCCATCTCTCCTTGATGAGGACTAGAAAATGGTTCACTCACCCTCCATTTGCCTCAAGTGTTATTAAAAATAATCAAGAGTGGAAATAGGCCAGGCGTGGTGGCTCATGCCTGTAATCCCAGCACTTTGGGAGGCCGAGGCGGGTGGATCACGAGGTCAGGAGATCGAGACCAACCTGGCTAACACGGTGAAACCCCGTCTCTACTAAAAAAATACAAAAAATTAGCCAGGCGTGGTGGCGGGCGCCTGTAGTCCCAGCTACTCGGGAGGCTGAGGCAGGAAAATGGCGTGAACTTGGGAGGCGGAGCTTGCAGTGAGCCGAGATCGCGCCACTGCACTCTGGCCTGGGCAAAAAAGAGCAAGATTCTGTCTCAAAAAAAAAAAAAAGAGTGGAAATAAATGTAACATAACTGGGCCATTGTAGAGACAGAATGTTGCTGTAAAAATCTGCAGAAGAGAACTAAAATAGCAGTCTCTCTAGGTAAAACACAGACATGAAAATGGCTTTAACAGGAGGTAAATAATATGAAGTCACATCCTCAGAAAGTGACCGAATCTGCGTACCAGTTATTCTATAGGAAGGAGGAGCTTTGCAGATAGACACTTCACTTTGTGCCTCCTGTTGCCATAAGACAAACCCAGGCATTTTCTATGAGTTAATGCCACTGTCTCTTCAGCACCCTGTCTCTTCAGCATCTTGGAAAGTAAAAACAAACCACATCTGAACAGGATCTAGGAACTGTTTCTCTCAGAGAAGCTAAAAGTGTTTCTTGAAGGCCACTGGATTGCGTGCCATTGCTATTCCCGAGCTGCCTTTTCCTAAGTTGAGCAGAACAACAGAGGAATCTAATGTTCCTGTCCTCGGGGAAGTATTTCCTCCTTATTAAACAGTTAGTGCTCCTGAGTGCTGTCTTCAAAACCTGCTGTTCATTCTCCACTGAATTCAGGCCAGTCATTCTTCGTTTCCTCAATTAAAGTGGGCCGGGAACTTCCCTTTCCTCACAGAGGGACTGTGACTTTTAATTGCTCTTCCAAGGGTCCCTGAAGTCCCCTTAGAGCCACCCCAACAGCCTGTCTCTCCAGCTCCCACAAGCCTGCTCTGCCATGTTGCCTGGACCAAGGCTAACTGTGGCAGACTGAGGGGCCCTGCAGATTCCTCCCATAATATCCCAGGGTGAATTGATCTCCGCAGCCCTTCTTGAAAAGTCTTAACGACAGCCTCTCTGAACTAGTTCAACAGAAATAAATCCTCCCATTCCTTCTGACTAGCATTTAATTACTATATGTGCCTCTGCTTGGAGCCCCTGAGAGAAAGACATTGTCAGGCTTGTTCAGCAAGTGTTTCTCGGCGTAGGTTCGTTCTGCAGAGCACGCATTCTGCAGAATAATAGGTGTTACCTGCCACACACACAAACTGCAGGCACTTATGCACACATACACACCATGCACCTATGCACACTGCATGCCATACATACATACACTCCTCCCTGCACATACATATACACTACCTGCCACATACACAATGGTCAAATAAGTAGAGAAATGCAAACTTAATGTAAAATCAATATTTTGCATCTGCTTTCAGAGCCTTTAATATACTGATGTGTATTGTAAATCTTCAAAAGCAGGATTTAAAGCAGTGTTTCCCAACCTATTCAAACACAGGGCTGTTTCTTTGTGGAAAGCATCTACAATGAAACACAGCCTGCAAAAAACTCTGTCACAACATTTTTTTTTTAAAGATCACTTATTCATCTAAAACTGAAGTGATAATGCCAAGCATTTTAAATAATATTAAAAGCATAAACATTTTCAAAAGCATTGAGAGATTAGGCCAGGGGGTGGCAAACTGTGGCCCACCAGCCAAACCTGGCCTATTGCCTTTTTTTTGTAAAACCCTCAAGCTGAGAATGTTTTTATGTTTTTAAAGAGTTGTGAAAACAAAACAAACAAAAAGTCAAATATGCCATGGAGACCATATGTAGCCCACAAAAAGCCCTCTATAGAAAAAGTTTGCGTAGCTATTAGCCACATGTGTTATTTAAATTTAAATTAATCGAAAATTAAGAAAAATTAAAAATTCAGTTCCTAGGTCACAGTGGCCATATTTCAACTGATCAGCAGCTACATGTGGCTAATAGCTATCATACTGGAAAATGCAGACGTTTTCAACACTGCAGAAAGTTCTGTTGCATTATGCCGGTCTAAATAAAACGTTCTGTTGAGGTTTAGGGTAACACTTTTGTGGTTCTCTCCTGTCGTTGCTGTGTTTAAGGAATTTTATTTAAGCAGCATGGATATTAGTCTTGCAAAGAGTCCTGACAGATTTCTGATGAGTTTCCAGCTGAGTATGTTTACCATCTGAAGCCCTCACTTGTACCTTGGTCTTCTGCAGCTCCCAGAAACTATATCTTGACTGACCCCACCATACCACCAGACCCAGACAGCTCCTGAGACTAGCTAGTAGTTTACAGGAAGACTCCCAGTCTTGAGTTATTTTGGCTTGTCTTCTCTCTTCTTCAAGTTTCTGCCAGCCTCTCTACATTTCTCAGTTTCTCGAGTTTCTCTGCCTTCTGCCTTTCCTGCTAAAATGCAATTCCTTTCACTTTGTTTTTCAGAATTTTGTTCTTCACCTTTTTCGTGACTTTTGGCTTGTATTTACATATTTAAAAACTCATAAATATATTCTGCTAAACAAAGTATCATCTACTTAATTATCCTTTAGCAATATGGAAGAATTGGCAAAACCCCTGAAGCAGAAAAGCATCTTTCTGCATTTTCCCACCCATAACTATAAATGGAAAAGAATAGTATCAAAATTTAGCATTTATAAACATACATATATTTAGTATTATATACATTAGAAGGTCGAGTGCAGAGTTTTTGTGCAAATGGCATTCACCCCCCTTGCCTCATGTCAAGAGTGAAATCTGTTGTTTAGTATATTTAATGTTTCCTATATTTCCTCTTTCCTTAAAAAAAAATTGTTTCAGATGGGAAAGTAAACCTTACCAGTGGGGAAGGGGAATGCATTTACGTTTTTAATGTTATTGAAAATGATTGGCATTATCACTTCAGTTTTAGATGAGTAAGTGGTCTTTTCAAAAAACAAAAATGTTGTGATAGAGTTTTTTGCAGACTGTGTTTCATTGTAGATGCTTTCCACAAAGAAACAGCCCTGTGTTTGAAGGAGAATGTGTGTTGTCAACAAGAGTGAGAAGAGCGTTAGAAGAATGAAGGGGTCAACACCATCAAATGTTGCAGAGACCAAAGAGGATGAAGACTATGCCAGACCTTTTTAATGGGTTTCTGAGAATTTCTTTAATAAGCTATTTTAGTACAGTGTTGAGAAATGGGTAAGGGTGGGTAGAAACTACAATTTTAAGAAATTTGAGGATGAAAGAAAATAAAAGGACAAAATATTCAAGTACATTTTGTTTTAAGACAGAATAAACAGGAATATGTAGACTCCAATGGATAAACCAGTTATGAAATGAATAAAAAATTGTCCTATGAGAAATTAAACATAAGTTTGCACAATGGGGCAAGTATAGGGTCAGAACTTATAGCACCTGTGTGGTGTGGTAAACACAAGCCAGGTCATTAAAACAAAATTTCATCTAAGAATCAAGAATCAAAGGATTCTGCAGAAGGAGATATAAAATTATTCTATAGGATCACTTATACAATTCATGGTCCATAGACTGCAATTCTTCCAAGTAATAAATAACAAAATTAAGTAAAATAAACAAAAAACACAGAATAAGATTAACCATAACAATAAAAAACATCAAATCACATGAAGGGAAAATTACTACAAAAGAGAGTTTATAGACATAACAAAAGGCAGAACTGATGTTATACAAACTAGAAACAAGAGACAAATCCCTTTAATTTAAATAAAATAGATTCTTTTTTTTTTTTGAGACAGAGTCTTGCTCTGTCACCCAGGCTGGAGTGCAGTGGTGCAATCTTGGCTTATTGCAAGCTGCACCTCCCAGGTTCACACCATTCTCCTGCCTCAGCCTCCCGAGTAGCTGGGACTACAGGTGCCTATCACCATGCCTGGCTAATTTTTTGTATTTTTAGTAGAGACAGGGTTTCACCATGTTAGCCAGGATGGTCTCGATCTCCTGACCTTGTGATCCTCCTGCCTCGGCCTCCCAAAGTGCTGGGATTACAGGCATAAGCCACCATGCCTGGCCTAAAATAGGTCTTTTAAAAATGAGTAACAAAAAAACAGTAGTAGTAGATATCATCACAAATAATAAAGGATTGCTAAAACAAAAATAGCCATCAAAATTCAAAATTTATTGAAGAGTAAAATAGGTTAGACAGAGCTGAAAAAAAGAATTTAAAACTGGAAGATTGATTTGAAAAATACAAGCAGAATGAAAAATGGAGTGATAAGGATATGGAAAATATGAAAGAGGTTAAAAGACATGGAAGTTACTCCTGTTTTCTAAGATGGAATAACAGGAACTAGATTTACTTTCCCATCTGAAACAATTTTTTTTTAAGAAAGAGGAAATATAGGAAACATTAAATATACCAAACAACAGATTTCACTCTTGACATGAGGCAATGAAGAACAGTAATTTCTGAAATTAAGAAAACAAATGAGCTCTACCTTTGTCCTAACTGTCTTGAGAGAGTTTCCACGTAATGGCACAAAGAAGGGAATGGCACAAATTCCTAGGCAAAACCCAGTGGAATCCCTTAGGTGAGGAGACAAAGGCAGCTAAAATATACAAGGAAGAGTGCTGGGAAAAGAGAGAAGTACACAGAGAAAATTATAGGGATATGCAAAGTGAACCCTTCCAGTATTCAGCTGAGTGTGAATTAATTAATGGATGTGAGGAAAATACCCAAGGCTAGGAAAAGAACCACCTGAAAGGAATAGAAGTAACAGTACTCTGACCAGGATTAATGCCTATTCTAACCAGTGTGAATTGCTAACTTCAAGAATCATGGTACGTTGGGTAGAATGCCTGAAGAATCTTGTGTCACTAGTACAAAAATATTAGCCCTGGTCAAAAATTATCTAACAAATCTTTAAAACAATACCCAAAAGAATCAACATGTTTTCCAGTAAGTTACATGTTTCCCAGACCAAACACACACACACACACACACACACACACACACACACACACCCCAGCAAACAAAAATTGAAAGAAAATCCTCAAGAATATTGATAGGAATACAAAGATAACCTGCATCCAACATGATAAAATGCACAATGTCTAGAATCCAATAAAAAATTACCAGACATGCAAATTAATGGGAAAACATAATATTCGATGATAAAATAAATGAAACCAACTGACATAGATATTAGAATTTGAATACACAAACTGACACAGATATCAGAATTAGAATACAAGGACATTAAAATAACTATAATTTGTATGCTCAAAAAGTTAAATGGAGAGATGGAAAATACAAAAAAAAAAAAAACCCACAAACCTACTTCTAGAGATGAAAACAGGAAGGAAAACATACAAACGAGATTAATAGCAACTAGACATTGCAGTTAAAAAAAAAAAAAGAAAAGAAAGAAAAGAAATGGTGGCCAGGCACAGTGGCTCAAACCTATAATCCCAGCACTTTGGGAGGCTGAGGTGGGTGAATCACTTGAGCCCAGAAGTTCGAGACCAGCCTGGGCAACATGGCGAAACTCCATCTCTACAAAAAAATACAAAAAATTAGTCAGACATGGTAGCCTGTGGTCCCAGCTACTCAAGTGGCTGAGGTGGGAGAATCACTTGAACTTGGGAGTCAGAGGTTGCAGTGAGCCGAGATTGCCCCACTGCATTCCAGCCTGGGTGACAGAGTGAGACCCCATCTCAAAAAAAAGACAAAAAACAAAAAACAAACGAAAAAAAGATTAGTCAACTTGAAAGCATGATAGTAAAATCTTTTCAAATTTAAATATGAACAAAAGAAGAATTGAAAAAAATGACAGAAGTAAGTAGTGGAAGTGAGTAGCAAAACTGGAAAAACTTCAAGTGTGTAATTAGAGTCGTGGTGGAAGAAAAAGGAAATGTGGGCAAAAAAATGTATTTGGCCAAAATTTTTCAAAAATGACAAAAACTATAAACCCATGGATCCTAGAAGCATAACAAACTCCAAGATCAAGAAAAATGAAGAAAACCACACCAAGGTACGTCATATTTAAATTGGCCAAAGCACTGATAAGGAGAAAAATCTTTGAAGCAGCAAAGAAAAAAAAATGACATATTATATACAGAGAACAAATAAAGATTACAGTTAATTTTTTCAGAACAACTCAAGTAAATATTGAATAAACATCTTAAAGTACTGAACAACAACAACAAAAGCTGTCGGCTGTGAATCCTATCTTAGCCTTTCAAAGATGAAGGCTAAATAAATATTAAAATAATTAATCACCAGCAGACTGACACTATAAAAGCTGTTAAATCAATTTTTTCTAGCAGTAGAAAAATATATGGATGAGATTAATGGCAACTAGACATTGCAGAAAAAAAAGACTAGTAAACCTGAAAGCATAACAATAAAAGCTATTCAAATTTAAATACAGAGAAAATTCAAATACAGAGAAAAGGAGAGTTGAAACAATGAGGAGATAGATATCTGGATCTAAGCAAATGGGAGAAATGGAAACAAAATGCATAAGTATATAAGATATTTTCTTATTTTAATATCTTTAAAAGATGACTGATGTTAAACAAAAACAAAAATATTAGCAACGTGGTGAGATGTTTATAGCATACAGAAAAACCAAAACATTTTATAACAATAGCACAAAGTTTGGGAAGGGTGAAATGAAAGGATACTACTGTCAGGTTCTTACACTATATATGAAGGCATATAATATTTGGAGGTAGCCTTTGATACACTAACAATGTGTATTATAACCTCTAAAGCAACCATTAAAATAACAAAGCAAAGAGTTGTAGCTAATAAGCTAACAAAGGAGATCACATAGAGTCATAGAAAATATCCACTCTATGCACAACAAGATACAAATGAGGAAAATGTAACAAAGAAGCCATGGGACAAATAGAAAACAAATAACAAGATGGTAGACTTAAACCTAACCTTATCAATAATCACATTAAATATAAATGGTTTAAACACCCCAAAGCAAGACCCAACTATATGTTAACACACATTAATAGAAAGACATAATTAAGTTAGAAAAAGATATTATATGCTAACACTAATCAAAAGGTGATAAATTTTCTATATTAATTTCAAAGTAAATTTCAGAGAAAGTAATATTGGCATAGATAAAGAAAAAGATAAATATAAAGATAAAAATGAGGAAATATGCTGTGTTTACTTACCTAATAACAGAACTTCAAAGCACATGAAGCAAAACTTGATAGAACTTCAAGGGAGAAAAATATTCACATATAGTTGAAGAATTCAATGCTTTTCTCTCAGTAAAAATAGAACAAGTAGGCAAAAATTCAGTAAGAATATAGAGGATTTGCAGAATTATAGACTACTCTACACATCAACAGAATATACACTCTTTCCAAGAGCATATAGAAAGACTATGTTCTGGGCCATAATACAAGTTTCAATAAATACGAAAGGATTGAAGTTCGTGCAAATTATGCCCTCTTACGCAGTGGAATTAAATCAGAAATCAATAACAGAAAGATCTCTTGAAAAAAATCTCTAAATACTTGGAAACTAAAAATGTCACTTCCAAATAACACATGGGTCAAAGACGAATCAAAGGAGAACTTAGCATTTCGAATTGGGTGAAAATGAAAGCACACCATGTTAGGTGTGCTTTGTGAGATGCTGCTAAAGCAATCAATAAAACAGAAAGCAAAACACAACAGGGAAAATCAGTGAAACCAAAAGCTGGTTATTTAAGAGAATAAATAAAATTAAGAAACCTTTAGCTAGACTGATGAGGATAAAAGAGAATACACAAATTACCATATCAGGTATAAGAACAGTGACATTTATAGACTTTACGGATATTAAAAGTATAACAAGCAAATATTATGAACAATTTTGTTCTAATAAATTTGCCAACATAGATGAAAGGGACAAATTCCTTGAAAAACACAAAACTACCAAAATTCATTGAAGAAGAAATAGATTACATGAATAGTGCTATATCCATTTTTAAATTGAATTTGTACTTTAAGTCTTGCCACAATTGAAACACCAGTACCAGATGGCTTTTTAGGTGGATTCTACCAAACTTTTAGGGAAGAAATAATCCCTTTTATACACAAACTCTCCCATAAAAGGAAGAAATATGAATACTTCCAAATGCATCCGGTGAGACCAGAATTACCTTGATATCAAAACCAAATAGGTATTTACAAGAAAAGGAAACTACTAGACCAATTTTCCTCATGAACATAGATGAACATTTTAAACGAAGTTTTAGCAAATCAAATTCAACAAATATAAAAAGTTTAATACATCCTAAGTGAGGTTTATTCTAGGAATGCAAGGTGACTGAACATTCAAAAAGCAATCTATGTATTAAAAAAATTTTTTTAAATGTATGATCACCTCAATAGGCACAGAAAAGGCATTTCACAATATCAAACACTTATTCCTGATAGAAATGCAGCAATCAAAAAACAGAAGGGAACTCTCTCAGTGTTAAGAAGACATCTCTGAAATCCCTATAATGGTGAAAGACTGAATGCTTTTCTTATAAATTGAGGAACAAAAGGATATCTACTCCCATCACTATAATCAACACTGCACTGGAGGTTCTATTGGGGTGACCAATCTTTTGGTTTCTCTGGGCCACATTGAAGAATTGTCTTGGGCCGCACATAAAATACACTAACAATAGTGATAGCTGATGAGCTTAAAAAAAAATCAAAAAAAGTCTCATAGTGTTTTAAGAAAGTTTACCAATTTGTGTTGGGTCACATTCAAAGCCATCCCAGGCCACATTTAGCCTTCAGGTTGCAGGTTGAACAATCTTGTAGACAGTTTGGACAAAAATTAAATCCAGAGTAGAAAGGAAGAAATTGAACCATTTTTATTTGTAGATGACATGTTATTTACATAGAAAATACTATGGAATCTACAAAAATCTATCAGATATAATGAATAAATTAGCAAAGTTATAAGATCAATATAAAAATACATTGTTTTTCTATATACTGGCAGAAAATAATTGAAAAATTTAAACTAAAGCCCAACACATCTTATAATAGCATTAAAATAAGTATTGAGAGATACAGATGACAAAACTTGTGATAGATGCATAAAGTCTACAAAATATGGCTGAGAAAATTTTAAATGGATCCTATGTAAATGGAAATACTCATGGCTCAGAAGACTAAATATTAAGATATCCATTCTCCTCAAATTGATCTAGGTTGGGCATGGTGGCTTACATCTGTAATCCCAGCACTTCAGAGGCCGAGGCAGGCCAATCCTTTGAGCCCAGGGGCTCGAGACCAGCATGGTAAGACCCTGTCTCTACAAAAAATAATTTAAAAATTATCCGGGCATGGTAGTATGTGCCTGTAGCCCCAGTTACTCAGAAGGCTGAGGCAATAAGATCCCTTGAGTCCAGGAATTCGAGGCTGCAGTGAACTGCGATCATGCCACTATACTCCAGCCTAGAGTGAGATCCTGACTCTTAAAAAAAATTTTTTTTGATCTATTGATCTACAGATTCAAACCTCAAACCTGATCAAAATCCCACCAGGCTTTTTTGGGGGGAAAGTGTTGGGGTAGATGTGGACAAACTAATTCTAAAATATGTACGGAAAAGAACAGGACTTAGAATATCCAAAACAACTTCAAAGAAGAAAAAGAAACTTGGAGTAATAACACTACCTGATTTTAAGACTTATAAACAAGTCAGTTTAGTGTATCAATATCAAAAAATGGGTCAATTGAAGAGAATAAAGAGTTTATAAATAAACCCAAACAGAGATGGTCAACTGAATTTATATAAAGATGCAAACAAAATTTAGATGCTGAAGCAATTGGATGTCTGAATGCCAAAAAAGGAGAACTTCAATTCACTCTTCATATCAAGTAAAAAATTAAGTCGAAATTTCAAAATCATCATTTTGACTTTAAATGCAAAACCTACAATTACAAGACTTATAGCAGAAAATAGAAAACCTTTGCAAATTTGAGTTAGATAAAAATCCTTTAGGTAAGACACCAAAAACATGATTTATGAAAGAAAAAAATGGAACATTGTACATTATCAAAATTATGAACCTTTTGTTCTACAAAAGGCACTGTTAAGACAAGAAAAAGTCAAATCACGTACTGCAAGAAAACATCACAGATCTGATAGTGGACTTGTATCCAGAATATATAAGGAACTAAACCGATGAGAACAAAGACACAACATACCAGAATCTCTGGGACACATTCAAAGCAGTGTGTAGAGGGAAATTTATAGCACTAAATGCCCACAAGAGAAAGCAGGAAAGATCCAAAATTGACACCCTAACATCACAATTAAAAGAACTAGAAAAGCAAGAGCAAACACATTCAAAAGCTAGCGGAAGGCAAGAAATAACTAAAATCAGAGCAGAATTGAAGGAATTAGAGACACAAAAAACCCTTCAAAAAAATTAATGAATCCAGGAGCTGGTTTTTTGAAAAGATCAACAAAATTGATAGACTGCTAGCAAGACTAATAAAGAACAAAAGAGAGAAGAATCAAACAGACGCAATAAAAAATGATAAAGGGGATATCACCACCAATCCCACAGAAATACAATCTACCATCAGAGAATACTACAAACACCTCTACACAAATAAACTAGAAAATCTAGAAGAAATGGATAAATTCCTTGACAAATACACCCTCCCAAGACTAAACCAGGAAGAAGTTGAATCTCTGAATAGACCAATAACAGGCTCTGAAACTGTGGCAATAATCAATAGCTTACCAACCAAAAAGAGTCCAGGACCTGATGGATTCACAGCCGAATTCTACCAGAGATACAAGGAGAAACTGGTACCATTCCTTCTGAAACTATTCCAATCAATAGAAAATGAGGGAATCCTCCCTAACACATTTTATGAGGCCAGCATCATTCTGATACCAAAGTCTGGCGGAGACACAACCAAAAAAGAGAATTTCAGACCAATATCCTTGATGAACATTGATGCAAAAATCCTCAATACAATACTGGCAAACTGAATCCAGCAGCACATCAAAAAGCTTATACACCATGATCAAGTGGGCTTCATCCCTGGGATGCAAGGCTGGTTCAACATACGAAAATCAATAAATATAATCCAGCATATAAACAGAACCAAAGACAAAAACCACATGATTATCTCAATAGATGCAGAAAAGGCCTTTGACAAAATTCAACAACCTTTCCTGCTAAAAACTCTCAATAAATTAGGTATTGATGGGATGTATCTCAAAATAATAAGAGCTACCTATGACAAAGCCACAGCCAATATCATACTGAATGGGCAAAAACTGGAAGCATTCCCTTTGAAAACTAGCACAAGACAGGGATGCCCTCTCTCACCACTCCTATTCAACATAGTGTTGGAAGTTCTGGCCAGGGCAGTCAGGCAGGAGAAGGAAATAAAGGGTATTCAATTAGGAAAAGAGGAAGTCAAATTGTCCCTGTTTGCAGATGACATGATTGTATATCTAGAAAACCCCATTGTCTCAGCCCAAAATCTCCTTAAGCTGATAAGCAACTTCAGCAAAGTCTCAGGATACAAAATCAATGTACAAAAATCACAAGCATTCTTGTACACCAATAACAGACAAACAGAGAGCCAAATCATGAGTGAACTCCCATTCACAATTGCTTCAAAGAGAATAAAATACCTAGGAATCCAACTTACAAGGGATGTGAAGGACCTCTTCAACGAGAACTACAAACCACTGCTCAATGAAATAAAAGAGGATACAAACAAATGGAAGAACATTCCATGCTCATGGGTTGGAATAATCAATATCATGAAAATGGCCATACTGCCCAATGTAATTTATAGATTCAATGCCATCCCCATCAAGCTACCAATGACTTTCTTCACAGAATTGGAAAAACCTACTTTCAAGTTCATATGGAACCAAAAGAGAGCCCGCATCACCAAGTCCACCCTAAGCCAAAAGAACAAAGCTGGAGGCATCACGCTACTTGACTTCAAACTATATTACAAGGCTACAGTAACCAAAACAGCATGGTACTGGTACCAAAACAGAGACATAGATCAATGGAACAGAACAGAGCCCTCAGAAATAATGCCGCATATCTACAACTATCTGATCTTTGACAAACCTGACAAAAATAAGAAATGGGAAAAGGATTCCCTATTTAATAAATGGTACTGGGAAAACTGGCTAGCATATGTAGAAAGCTGAAACTGGATCCCTTCCTTACACCTTATGCAAAAATTAATTCAAGATGGGTTAAAGACTTAAATGCTAGACCTAAAACCATAAAAACCCTAGAAGAAAACCTAGGCAATACCATTCAGGACATAGGCATGGGCAAGGACTTCATGTCTAAAACACCAAAAACAATGGCAACAAAAGCCAAAATTGACAAATGGGATCTAATTAAACTAAACAGCTTCTGCCCAGCAAAAGAAACTACCATCAGAATGAACAGGCAACCTACAGAATGGGAGAAAATTTTTGCAACCTACTCATCTGACAAAGGGCTAATATCCAGAATCTACAATGAACTCAAACAAATTTACAAGAAAAAAACAAAAAACCCCATCAAAAAGTGGGTGAAGGACATGAACAGACACTTCTCAAAAGAAGACATTTATGCAGCCAAAAAACACATGAAAAAATGCTCATCATCACTGGCCATCAGAGAAATGCAAATCAAAACCACAATGAGATACCATCTCACACCAGTTAGAATGTCGATCAATAAAAAGTCAGGAAACAACAGGTGCTGGAGAGGATGTGGAGTAATAGGAACACTTTTACACTGTTGTTGGGACTGTAAACTAGTTCAACCATTGTGGAAGTCAGTGTGGCGATTCCTCAGGGATCTAGAACTAGAAATACCATTTGACCCAGCCATCCCATTACTGGGTATATACCCAAAAGACTATAAATCATGCTGCTATAAAGACACATGCACATGTATGTTTATTGCAGCACTATTCACGATAGCAAAGAATTGGAACCAACCCATATGTCCAGCAACGATAGACTGGATTAAGAAAATGTGGCACAGATACACCATGGAATACTATGCAGCCATAAAAAATGATGAGTTCATGTCCTTTGTGGGGACATGGATGAAACTGGAAACCATCATTCTCAGTAAACTATCCCAAGGACAAAAAACCAAACACCGCATGTTCTCACTCATAGGTGGGAATTGAACAATGAGAACACATGGACACAGGAAGGGGAACATCACACTCTGGGGACTGTTGTGGGGTGGGGGGAGGGGGGAGGGACAGCATTAGGAGATATACCTAATGCTAAATGACGAGTTAATGGGTGCAGCACACCAACATGGCACATGGATACATATGTAACAAACCTGAACATTGTGCACATGTACCCTAAAACTTAAGGTATAATAAAATAATAATAATAAAAAACCAACAATAACAATAAGAAAACAATCAATTTTTGTAATGTGCAAAAGAACAGATGCTCCACCAAGAAAATCTACATACAGAAGCTATCCCTTATTCACAGAGGATATGTTCCAAGACCCCAAGTGGATGCCTGAAATCATAGATAGTACCAAACCTTATAAAGAGATAGATAGATAATATACAATAGATAGATAGATAGATACTTTTTCCTATGTATACATACCTACAATAAAGTTTAATTTATAAATTAGACACAGTAAGAGATTCACAGTAATAACTTATGGTACAATAGAACAATTATAAAAATATGCCAGCATCACTGCTTTTGTGCTTTGGAACCTTTATTAAGTAAAATGAGGGTTACTTGAACACAAGCACTGCAATACCAAGAAAGTTAATCTTATAGCCAGGGCAGCTAAGTGACTAACAAGTGGGTAGCACAGGCATTGTGGATATGCTAAACAAAGGAATGAGTCACATCCGGGATTGAATGGCACAAAATTTCATCACGCTACTCAGAAGGGCTTGCAATTTAAAACTCATGAATTCTTTATTTTCGGAATTTTCCATTTAATATTTTTGGATTGCTGTTGACCACAGGTAGCTGAAACTGTGGAAAGTAAGACCACAAATGAGGTGGGAACTACTGTATAGCAAATAGGCACATACAAAGATGCTCAATATAATTTGTTATTTCAGAAATTTAATTAAAATTAAAACCACAATGAGATACTCTACAAACATTTTAGAATGGCTAAAATTAAAGACTGACCATATTGAGCACTGGTGTGAATGTGGAGGAATAGACTCCCATACATTGCTGTTGGGAATGTAAAGTATACAACCACATTGGAAAATGGTCAGCAAGTTTCATAAACAGTTAAATATACATCTACCTTATGATACAGCCACTCTACTCCTAGGCATTTACTCAAGATAAATAAAAGCATATGTCTATACAAAGACATGAATACAATTTTTATAGCAGTTTTTAAAAACAATAGGCAAAAAGCTGGAAACAATATAAATATTCACCATGAGCTGAAGGAATAAACACACTGTGGTATGTCCATACAATGAAATACTAGTCAGCAATAAATAAGAATAAACTATTGATACATGCCACAACAAGGGTGAATCTCAAAATAATTATGCCAAGTGAAAGAAACCAAACTCCAAAGAGAGTCCACACTATATGATTCTATTAATATAAAATTCCAGAAAATGCAAACTAACCTATAGTTGATTAGCAGTTCCAAGAACAAGGAAGGATGGGCAGGATTGTGCAGAAACTTTGGGAGCACGTGGTCATGTTCATTATCTTTATTGTAGTGATAGCTTTACAGGCATATACTTACCTCAAAATTTATCCAAGTGTATACTTTGTTGATTATTTTTCTTGTAGCCATAATGATACGATCATTGTGTATTAAATAAACCTCAGTAAAGCTTTCTAAAAAGTAGCAAGAGACATAGAAACAGGTTCAACTTATATTTAACAAGAATTTTAGAAAGAGTAAATACAGTGAGTCAAAGGTAATATTTGCATCAAAATGGCTAAATATTTTTGAGAATCGGGAAAAACAAAAACAAAAATGTGAGTCTACAAATTTAGCAAGCATATTTAGTTCAAGCAGAATAATAACAACAGAAAAATCATTAACACCTAGGCATAAGTGTAACAGCAGACAACCAACAACAAAGGTTAAATCTTTAAAACACAAAACAAAAACAGAGCAAGATTTACAAACATACACATTTCTAAATGCAAACGTTATCATCTGCAACAACATAGCCCAGATGACAATGGGAAAATAGCTTAATGGTTGCAGAAACTCACTAGTCTGAACTTAATCCTAAGGAGGTGGTGGGTCCTGAAGGCTTTTAAGTAGAGGAGTGATAAGACCAGATTTGTATTTTAGGAAGATCCATCTGGCAAAGTTCAGACCAAGAGGATTTAAGCTTTTGTAATTCAAGGAGTAAGGGCTGAGAGCCTGTACCAAGGGGCAAGGGGAATGGAAAAAACTAATGAGGAGGTGGAATTAAAGGGATTTGGAACTGAATGTTTTAGTGAACAAAGACAGGAATCAAGAATGACTCTCGAGTTTCTGGATAGTACAGAACAAACTGATTTGAGTGGAGAGTACATGATGAGTTCAGTGTCCTTGCAGAGAGAATTTGAATGCCTAAGATTATCCAGTTGGAACTGTCTAAACAAATCTGTGTTTTTTTGTTTTGTTTTGTTGGATATGTGTCAGTCTGGAGAAAAAGACTGGGAAGTTATCCAGGATCTGCATAGGTCTGAAGTAAATTCATCTGCCATGAGTGCATTGAAAAAGAAGGGAATTTATCATACAACAGGATCATCTAAGGAATCCTTATTTACTGTTTTGACTATCATAAAAAATTCAAAGAATAAGTACAAATTGGCTGAACTCCATTGCCCACATATAATAGCCTTGTTGACAGCATTCCATTATGTAATGTATATTTGCATTTATAAGGAACGGATATATAAATATGCAAACTTATTTTAAATGGCATTATATTATATATGTTACTTTCAAAGTACTTAATTACTTTCATTTTAACTGAATTTCACAGAAAATAAAAACACCGAAAAGAAACTTGAAGGAATCACAGAATTTGAAGAAAATATTTCTTCAACTTCAAGAAATATTGTCTTCTAAAAGATTTCAGAAAAGTTATGATATAATATTATGAAAATATGGAGTGATTTTTTAATATACATGTTTACAAATCAAAAATTTCCAGTGGCTCCTTGTTAACCTTTAAACTAATTTCCCAAATGTTAGATGTGTACACAAGTCTTTTTCTAATCTTGTCCCAGTTTTCCTTTCCTTTCCATACTCATATCCCACCACACCTACCCACACACCAAAACTTCCAAGCCCAATTAACAACTCTAAGTAGAAAGGAATCTCTGAGGACATTCAGGTTTATCTACATTGTGTTTCTGCCTTCACCCAGAGCAAAGTGCCTCACTGCAAGTTTAAGTGATCCTTAAACACGTATGACTCTGCCTAGCATGCACCTGCCACTTTAATTTATTAATTGGTGATTAAGTGTGCTTTGATGCTATGATGGCTTCCTACTAAGAGAAAGGCTCTGAAGGCTTGTAAAAATCAGTCTGATACCACTGCCTTCAGAAAAGCTGACTTAGAACCCTTTCTCTCCAACGTTACTTTAAGCAGGGGTGAGGGGTTGGAGTTGGGTGGACAACAAAGTGAATTCACTAATTATGAAAGGGCTGGGCTAGCAGTCCCGAAAGTTCAGATGCTCTTCCCTCTGAAGATGAAAGACATTGCCCAAGTAGAGCCACCATCTCCCGACAGCACATCTCAACCCTGCCTGAGACAACAAATAATCTAGCAGTTCCTTTCTTCAGAGTGTGGAAATCTGGTAATATAAGAGTAAACTTATGAGTTGGTCTCTAACTGCAAATCCTCCATTGATTTTCATAAATGGCCTTAAGTTGAGGTATCAGTGCAGAGTGATAAAGAAAGCAGGCTTTTGATTCCGAAAGACATAGGTTCAAACCTCAGCTCTACAACTTACTCCCTGAGTGACCTTGGGCAATTTGCTGAACCCCACTTTATTTCCACTTCTTCACCTGAGAAATGGGGCTAATTATAGAACCTACCACACAGTTTGATCATGAATATTAAATTATCTAACACATAAAACAACGGGACAAATAGAAAATGGCTAATCATATATTGAATGGTTAATAAATACTTTGAACAGTAATAAAAATAACCTTGTAAAAACTGATGGTGGCCAATGGCTAGTCTGAGTTATGAATAGAAAGAAGGGGGATAAAAAGGAGGCAGGGAATAAATATTTGGAGAGAGAAAAGAATTATCAAAATTAAGGGCATGCAACAGCTTTATGTGCAATATCCAGTTAATTAAATAAGAAGTCATGTTTGAGATCCTGAATTACTCAAATTAGTCATTGGTGCCGAATCAATCACTTCCCAGCCCTCTCCCTGAATCTGCACTGGATAGATACGGAAATAACCAAGAATCAAAAGCAGCAATGTATGAAAGTTGCTTGTCTTCTATGGTAGGGAAATATGAACCTTCTAGACCTACTACTCCCCAAAGCAACAGGAGCTTGTAGTTTTAGTAAAAACAGTGACTGTGATGCCATATTTGAGAAATGCTTTCCTCAGCTGGGTCCCTAATGTCTTAAACAAAGGAAGACTCTACTTCACCTCCTAGAACTTTCCTTCTGCTTACTTCCTTTTACAATCATCTTTTCCTTCTCATTTACTTTTTTTTCTTCAGTAGATGTTCTTCTCTCAATTATCATTTGGAAGAAAAAATAACATGTGTCACTTCCATGTAGATTTATTGGTGCTTAATTCCCCCAAGCTCTCTTCTTCCTGTTGTGGTAAATTCTAATGCATCACATTAAGTTAAAAACGCCATGGAATTGAAGCCGTGTGTATCGAAAGCCATTGCATGGAGGACAACTCTCCAAAAGAGATTTTCAGATCCATATCAGGCTTTGCACAAGAGAAAAAGGAACTCTTCTTGGGTAAGTCACTGAGATTTGGCTGTTGTTTCTTATTGAGCATTACTTAGCCTATTCTGACTGATACATAGTTGCCTGTCCTTTTCATCCTGCTACAAATAAGATAAAACAATAATGATTCTAACTAAGAATTTGCAATCCTAAATCTGCTCTCCAGCAGATCGAAGGTTCAATTCACACTTCCTGCATACAGGACAATCCAAGCCCAAAAAAGTTTAATTAAATGTTAACATGTTATTCATATAAAACTCACATTTTTCTGAAGAAAATTATCACCAGTGATACAATAGCTCATGCTCAACTAAGCAGGAGCTTAGAATACTAGAGAGTGTATTTCCATACACTGGGGAAACCTACCACACTGTTTGGTAGAAAAGTAAGCAGATAAAGAGCAAATATCAGAGCCCCTCCAGTACAACTGGTGTTAGAATGATCAGATTTACAACATAAAGTCAATATGTTTGAAATATTTCAAGATAAATATGGACTGTAAAAAATTAGCAAGCAATGTGGCACTATCAAAATGATCAGGTTTAGAAATAGATATAATTATTTCAGTAAAAGCAAAAACCCTCAATGGATTAGGCAACTGAAATGAGAGTTAGTAAGGTAAAAGTTAGAAATAAAGAAACTTATCTAATAGGCAGCATAGAAAGCGCAGGAGATGGAAAATATAAAAAAGAAGGGTAAGGCATAGAGGATAGGCAATGCAAATTTATTATTTGTATAATCTTACCTGACAAACAAAAAGAACCTAAAGAGATTGACTTCCAGGAAAATGGTGAGACCAGTTCACACTATAGACAATCTACAGACAAGAACCTCCAGCCATGTGATCAGAGCTGCCAATCAACAACATAGAGCTCTGCTCTGGCAATCAGCAACTAGTCAAGAACCACGGGACTGCAGCAGAAGTTCTCAAGCATAGAAGACAAAGTCCACAAAAATAAATAAAAGCAGCATGGATCAAACAGACTATAAAGGGAAATAAATACTTTAAAAATCTATTATTAATTTCAGAGAAATAAGAAATTATATTACATCCATGAAACAAGAACTGGGTGCTTTAAAAAATAATAATAAAATTGGAAAGAGCACTTGGAAATTAAAATCACATTGACAGAAAGGAAAGACTCAGCAGAACAGTTCTAAGATAGAGGAAGTCTCCCAGAAAAATAGAGCAAAAGGACAACATGGAAAACAATGGACACAGCAAAGATACAAATGATACTTAGAAAATCAGTCCAGGGTGAACAGAGATACTTCAAAAACATTCCAGACATGAAGAGCACAATTTTCAAATTGAAAACTACCATCTGGTACCCAGTATAATGGATGAAACTGGGCAGGCAACAGATGACATTATGAAATTTCAGTATACTGAGGATAAGGAAGAGATCCTAAGAATGTACTTTGTAAAAACCATGTTGGAACATAGAAGACAATGGAATAAGGTCTTAGAAATTCTAATTAAAATTACTTGTGACAGAATTACATAGGTATCAAATTGTTACTCTATTGTGAGGGTAGAATAAAAATGTTACATGTGCAGGGTATAAAATATTTATTTCCCATGCGTACTTTCTCAGGAAGCCAGTGACACCTAGATCAATTAGGTTGGCAGCAGGAAATAAAGGGCACACTGAAAAGGAGGGAAATCAAGTCTAATTGAAGTATATTTTACAAAGGTGTGGGGCAGGCAGCAAGGGGGAGTGGGGGTGACACACTCCTGTGCTAGAAATGATGGGAAACAATTATCATCCCTAGGCCAGAAGGGCCAAGGAAGGCAGTGGTTTCTAGAAAAAGAGTAGCTTTACTTTCAGTCAGAGCTGCCCTAGGAACTTACGGAATTCAGTGAAGGAACATGGACAGCTAGTGGGGACTAGGACAGAGGGAAGCCGTGGTCAAACACTCTGGCATTGTGCCCCTCTTCCTCTGTCACCTGTTGGTGCTTCCTGCTGGCTTAGTCCACTAGGAAAGTCAGAGAGCAAGAGATTTATGCAGTGCATTAAAAATCAGCCTCGTTGGACCCAAAGTAGGTTAGAAAAGTCCAGAGAGTGGATCTGTGGGGCAACTAAGACTGTCTATGCAGCACACTCTCCTAAACCCAACAATGAGGGTTGCCAAAAGCAGGAAAGAAATCGGGTCCAAGAAACAGCTTCCAGGTCAGGAAAGAGGCAAACACATTCCCAAAATCCCAACAACAGCAGTAGAGCTAGAGAACAATTAGCACATTCTGGAGTAGGTCAGAAGTCTCCAAGAAAATGAAAACAGTAAAACACCTAATGTGTTTGAAGTGTTTACAGGTGGCTTTGTTAAATGGGAGAGAGTTTGGATACGTCATATTGTATGAAACGAAACAAATTAAAAACAGACAATTGTTGACTATATAGACAATAGACATTTGTACAATAAGAAGAAGATATCATGGATATTACATGATTAAATGTAAAAGGATAGAAATAATGTACTAAACAAATTATCAAAGAAAGTAGGTGTAGTTCTGTGAATTTCAGACATAATAGATTTCATATAAGATCTCATATCAGATTATTTATTGGAGAATAAAAAAGTTGCTACACAATGAAAAAATTTCATATTACTAGGAATCATGTAACCTAATATCTCAAGTATACAAACAAAATTATTTTTAAAATTACAAAGAGAGGCCAGGAGCAGTGGCTCATGCTTGTAATCCCAGCACTTTGGGAGGCTGAGGAGGGTGAATCATCTGAGGTCAGGAGTTTGAGATCAGCCTGACCAAAAAGGAGAAACCCCGTCTCTACTAAAAATATAAAATTAGCTGGGCATGGTGGTGCATGCCTGTAATCCCAGCTACTCAGGAGGCTGAGGCAGGAGAATCGCTTGAACCCAGGAAGCAGAGGTTGCAGTGAGCCAAGGTCGTGCCATTGTACTCCAGCCTATGCAACAAGAGCGAAAATCCATCTCAAAAAATAAATAAATAAATAAATAAATAAATAAATAAATAAATAAATAAATAAAATTACAAAGAGAAACTGACAAATTCACTATCATAGTTGGGAAACACTTAACATCTGCTATTGATAAATCAAACTAACATCCCTAATAGTAGAGATACAGGAAATTTGAACAATACAAATTACAGGCTTGAGAGAAATAAATACATAGAGAAGTAGATAGAAAGCTAAGTACTCAATAATTAAAGAATATATATTTTCTATCTGCCTTGTATACACTGTAATATTTATTAAAACATTACATACTAAGCTCTTAAAAAATCTCAACAAATGTGGTATCAGCCAGATTGTGTTTTCTGACAGCAATGGAACTAATTTACAAATCTAAAAAGAAAAAGATGGCTAAGAAAAAGGCGCACGCCTGTAGTCCCAGCTACTACTTGGGAGGTTGAGACAGAAGAATCGCTTGAACCAGGGAGGTGGGGGGTTGCAGTGAGCTGAGATCACTCACTGCGCTCCAGCCTGGGTGACAGAGCTAGACTCTGTCTCAAAAAAAAAAAAAAAAAGACTGTATTTGTATGGAAATTTTAAAATGTGCTTCTAAATAATGCACAAGTAAAAGTCAAAATCATATTTTAAAGTATGAACTACTGGAATGGAATGGTACATAAAACTACATTTTAAAACTTAAAATGGGTTAAATCTAAAGTGTTTCTTAGAGGAAAAGGTTTAGTCTTAAACGTTTTATTAGAAAGAAAGGAGAAATAAAATTAATGAGCTAAGTATTCAGCTAAAGAAGCTGCAGAAGGAATCACAAAATAAGCTTTAAAAGAGCAGACAGATGAGGGCCGGTTGTGGTGGCTCACATGTGTAATCCAAGCACGGGATTTGGGAGGCTGAGGCGGGCATGGTGGTGCATGCCTATAATCCGCGCTACCTGGGAGGCTGAGGCAGGAGAATTGCATGAGCCGGGAGGTAGAGGTTGGAATGAGCTGAGATCGTTTCACTGCACTCCAGCCTGGGCAACAGAGTGAGACTCCATCTCAAAAAAAAAAAGTAGATAGAGTAGATAGAAGCTGTAAGTATGATATCAGATATTAATGAAATAGAAAATAAAGATAAATTTAAAATGATGAACAAAGCCTAAAGTTGTTTATCAGAAAAGAATTATGAGACAAAGCTCTAAGGACATTGCTCAAGACAAAAGGAAGAAAAGGCATACATGAACAATATAAAGAAAATGCTTTTAAAAGTCAACCTTAATCAACATATTTAAAAACTTAGAAAATGGCATGTTTTTACAAAATATAACTTAGCAAATAGAATGCCAGAAAAATCTTGCAACATTAAGAAATTGAATCAATTGGTTAAAATCTTCCTAGAAAGAAAACACCAAGCCCAAAATATTTCATTGGAAAATTTTACCAAACTTTCAAATCACAAAGTACTCCAATGTTATCTGAAGTCTTCCAGAGAGCATAAATGGTGGTGCACTCCTCACTCATTATATGATGAGCCTAAGATTAGTAAGACAAAATACACAGAGAACATTATGTACAAGAAAATTAGACCAATACCACTCATAAAAATGTATGCAAAAATCCTAAACATCATTTGACAATACAAATTCACCAGCATTAAAAATAAATACACAATGGCTAAACTGAGTTTATTCCAGAAATGTAGGACTGATTTAAACTTAAACAATCTGCAGATGTTGAAAATGGCAGGCCAGCTCTTTAGACTAAACTTCCTGCTGAAAAGAATTTAAAATGCTGCATAAAAATCTTTTTTAAAAAAATCACCAAACTTCTGAAATAGTGTAAGAAATTCTTAAGCAAACATCTAAGAAAAGCAGGACAGTAGGAAGAGATCCAGAACGACTTCAGATACGATAAATATTATATACAGAAGAGGCATGGCAGAGCAATGGGAAAAGGATTTAATTCCTAGTGCTTGACCGATGGATTAATCTCATAGAAAAATAAATAAGAGCCTTATACCCCTGTGCCAACTGAAAAATTAATTCCAGATGAATTAAAGACTTAAAAATAAAACTTAATGACTTTGGAAGAGAATGTAGATCTTTATTATCTCCAGGAAAAAAAGGATTCGGTAAACAAGATGCAAAAAGCAAAACTCAAAAGAAAATAAATTTTGCTATGTACATATTATAAACATCTGTTTATGAAAGAATCTATTATCAGTAAACCTAGAAAGGTCACAAATTGGGCAAAGATATTCTCTTTTTTTTTTTTTTTGAGACAGAGTCTCGCTCTGTTGCCCAGGCTGGGGTGCAGTGGTGCCATCTCGGCTCACTGCAAGCTGCACCTCCCGGATTCATGTGATTCTCCTTCCTCAGCCTCCCAGTAGCTGGGACTACAGGCGCCCACCACCACACTCAGCTAATTTTTTGTATTTTTAGTAGAGATGGGGTTTCATTGTGTTAACCAAGATGGTCTCGATCTCCTGACCTCGTGATCCACCCACCTCAGCCTCCCAAAGTGCTGGGATTACAGGCATGAGCCACTGTGCCAGGGCAAAAATATTTTCAATGCATGATCTCCAAAAGAGATTATCATCTAATATTTTGAAAGGACTTACATAAATTAATTTTTAAAAATAACATGAAAATTGGCAAGAATATAAATAGACAACACATAAAAA
Source organism: Hylobates moloch (assembly GCF_009828535.3). Lineage (NCBI taxonomy): Eukaryota > Metazoa > Chordata > Mammalia > Primates > Hylobatidae > Hylobates > Hylobates moloch. The sequence continues at coordinate 126,475,578 of NW_026652276.1, read as the reverse complement.
AAGAAAACAAATTAACAAATGACACGATGCTCAATTTTGTTAATAATGAACCAAAGGCAAATTAAAATCATGAGATACACTCTTAAACCCAAAAGATTGGTAAATTTTAAAAAATGAAAACTATTTTGTGAGCATGTAGAACAGTGGGGATTCATACTCTGTTGCTGACAATGTAAATTGGTTCAACCATTTTAGAAAACAATTTGACATTTTCTCTTAAATTTGGAGATATGCATAAGGTATGGCTCAGGAATTTTACTCTTATTTTTGTGTCCCAGAGAAATGCTTGCAGGCATATCCAATATGACATGTACATAGCACCAGTATTTGTTGTAATAATAACTGGAAACAGCTGCTGTCTATAGGTATAGCCATGCAATAGAATACTATACATAGCGAAATGTAATTACACTGGCACACATCTACATGGGTGAGTTAGGAAAATGAAAAGTTGAGACATCAATACAGTTGCCGAAGAAGACAGGTAGAACTGTTCCTTTTCCATAAAAGTCAAAATTATATGAAGCATCACAATATATTTGTTTGGGAAAGCATTCTGATGAGGCAAAACCATACCAAAAGCAAGTGATTCATAAATGTAAATTTCACAATAGTGGAAACTTAGCTGGGGAAGGATGGGAGTAGTAACAATGAGAGGCACAAAAAGGTGTTTGACACTATTAGTCATGCTCTATTGCTTAAGCTTTGTTGTTTACTTGATTAATTGGATTGTTAAAAAGTAAAAACCTCATCTCAATTAGGGAAATGCATCTCACCACAACCTGCAGGGATTTGCTCAGCTCGGCCCTCTCTACCTCTGCAGTTTCACCTACCAGCACTCTAACATATATTTATCATTTTCCAAACATACTGGCCTTCTTTTAGTTCCTCAAAAACTCCAAATGTTTTCCCATCTCCGTGCTTTTTCTGCTATTCCTTTTTCCCAGAAAATTTAGTGATGAAGACTCAGGAAAACCTGTCCCTGGGAGCATAAAAAGGCCCCTCAGAACAATGTGAAACTCAGGCAGTGAAGACCATGCTCTCAGTGTTTAACTATCATGCTCCATCCAAATCAAGCAGTGTGAGAATCAGGAGACGTCATGAGTATCTAGTCCAGTGCAAATTGGAGCAAAGTAGCAGCACATGCCTCAAGCCATGTTTCCTAGAAGATTCCTGCAAGACTGAGAACAGCAGAACTTAATACAGAAAAGCAAATTCCAATAAATAAATGAAATTCTACGCTTCATTCCCCCGAATATTTGTTTCCTGCTTGGCTCCAAAGCTCAGGGTGCAGGTTTAGCCCCAGAGTCAGGTGGGTGGCTGACATTCGGCGCTAGCATTAGCTATGCTGCACAGCAGCCTGGGTCAGGACTGGGCAGGCTCCTCCAGGAGAAGCACTGCAGGAATTAGGATGGAAAAGTTAAGCAAGCAAACAAACAAAAAACCAACTTTGGAGTTGTTTTACCTCTAGGTGTAACTAACTTTGTGACCATGAGCAAGTGAAAACAGGAAGTTTAGGAAAAAACTTGAGCATGTACTAAATGCCATCCCATCCTAAATGCTTTACATGTTGCTAATTACTCACCACAATCAAAATTTAAAGTAGATTTCACTGCATTGTTTTTCAGATGGATGACTTCACCATAGACATTATGTCACTTTTCTGAGGTTAGGAAGTAACCAATCTAGGAGCTACCTGATTCCAAATCTGATGCTCTGTGTAGCACATCCAGCTGTTTTCTATCAGATCTCTGTGGGCTTCAGTCTCCTCATCTGTCAAAACAAACAAACAAATATGGGATTGCGACAAATGATACCTTCTGCCTCTTTCGTATTTTCAATCCTAGCAATGGCAGTGCTGGTATCAGCTCTGTATTCCTCAGCTTTTTCCCTATGGTAGGGAAGACTCATGAAGACATTCATCATGTCAAGACTTTGCAGATTTGCTTTTGGACTTTCAAACTATTGTCCTCAAAGGAATGTGAAGAATAATGAATTCTTCAAAAGCTGAAGTAAATGTATAACATCTTAGGGCCTTCTCTTCAATTTGAAGGCCCATTTCTTTGTGCTGACAAATGCGGAATGAAGATTGGCTGCCCCATGCTGGAACAATCACTAAAATGAACAGTAGGAAGATGTTGAGGTCAAATGTATTAGTTTTCTGTTGCTATGTAATATCTTACCACAAAACTTAGCAGCTTAAAGTAACACACATTTATTATCTCACAGATCCTGTGGGTCAGTATTCTGGACACAGTTTCTGTGAGTGAGGATTCTGGACACAGCTCAGGTGAATTTCCTGCTTAGAATCTCACAAGGCTGTAATCAAGGGATTGCCTGGGCTGTGTTTTCACCTGGAGGCTATACTAGGGAAGAATCTGCTTCCAAGTTCATTCAGACTGTTGGCAGATTAATTTCCTTGCAGTTTTAAGACTGAGGGTCCCAGCCTCTTACTGGTATTAGTTGGAGGCTCCCTCAGCTCCTGTAGGTTGCCCACAGATCCTGACTTTCACTCACGTCCATGTGAAGAGACCACCAAACAGGCTTGTGTGAGCAATAAAGCTTTTTAATCACCTGGGTGCAGGTGAGCTGTGTCCGAAAAGAGAGTCAGTGAAGGGAGATAGGGGAGGGGCCGTTTTATAAGATTTGGGTAGGTAGTGGAAAATTACAGTCAAAGGGTGTTGTTCTCTGGCTGGCAGGGGTGGGGGTCATAAGGTGCTCAGTGGGGGATCTTTCGAGCCAGGATGAGCCAGGAGAAGGAATTTCACAAGGTAATGTCATCAGTTAAGGCAGGGACCGGACATTTTCACTTTTTTTGTGGTGGAATGTCATCAGTTAAGGCAGGAACTGGCCATTTTCACTTCTTTTGTGATTCTTTACTTGCTTTGGGCCATCTGGACGTATACCTGCAGGTCACAGGGGATATGATGGCTTAGCTTAGGCTTAGAGGCCTGACACTAACCACACGGGCTTTCCCAAAATAGCCTGTTACTTCAACAAGCCCAGTGACAGTCTCTAGACTTCCATTTACCTTTACATACATAAACAACTGCTTTTGCCTAGCACTAAGTATATGATGTGTACTCCTTACTCCCAATTCCATTTTTTATAGGAGATTGGATACATAAATACCTAAAATTAAGTACCCAGTCAACCATGAAAATGTTCTGGAATTAGATAGTGGTGATGAGCGCACAGCTTTGTGAATGCACTAAAACCACTGAATGGCACAACTTAAAAGGATAAATGTTATGATGGATGAACTACATTCAACAAGAACAACTAAATCCTTCAAACTATTCATAAAGTGTACATGCAAAATAGAAATTTCATACCTGCAAGGATTTAGAGAATGTGCCTTTCATGTACCTATTCTTTAAAAGCTACTAAAGAATGTGCCTTGGGAAAACAAAAAATTCAATCAAAAAGAGGGGAACATAATACTTGAGAAACCACGAAAACAGATGACCGGTCCTAGGACAGGAGCTATACAGTAGGCTATGCTGCAGGAATGCAGTTGCAAATGCTGCCAAAATTCCCAGAAAGGATGGCCTGAATCTACCAGAGACACTCAGCCATAAATCCCCAGCAGCGGCACACAGGGCATTTCTAGAGCCCAGACCTTCCCTAGAAAAGATGACACCACTGAAAAGGACTGACATTATTTAGAAACCCCCAGAAATCTAAGCTGGGGAATAAAACACAGACATTTGGCCTTCTGCCCGTAAACTTGGATCCATTGGGGATTCTACTAAAATGATTCAAAACTTGACTCGGCCATTAACATGGTAGTTTGGTAAATTGGTTTTATAACTCATCTTTCAACTTTTGCAAACAAGGCATATTTATTTCTCACAGTTCTGGAGGTTGGGAAGTCCATAATCAAGGTGCTAGCAGATTTGGTGTCCAGTGAGGACTCGCTTCCTGGTTCAAAGGCAGCTATCTCTTCACTGTGTCCTCACATAGTGGAAGGGGCAAGGGGGCCCTCTGGGCTTCTTTTGTAAGGGCACCAATCCCATGACCTAATCACTTCCCCGAAGGCCCCCACCTTCGAATATCATGACCTTGGGCATTAACATTTCAACATACGAATTTATGAATTTTAGGGAGATGCAAATACTCAGACCATAGCACAAGCCAATAAGTGAGTAAAACAAGGAGAGAGAGAAGCACACATTTTCTTCTGTGGAATAGCAAAGAAGTAGATTTTTGAAGAAGTAGTGATAAATAAAACTCAATTCAGCCGTGGCCAAGTCATCAGAGCAAGGAATACCCACTGGATGCTCCTCACTCTGCATTCCCATACACTATATTTCAGCCTGCTTAGTGCAAACTATAAAAAGTAAGTAAGCAATAAATCTGTTAAATGATAATATAAATTGTACTCTATTTGTTTTTTAAATAATTTTTATTGTTTATTATTATTCTTTTTAGAGACAGAGTTTTGCTCTGTCACTCAGGCTGGAGTCCAATGGCACAATCATAGCTCACTGTAGCCCCAGACTCCTAGGCAAGTAATCCTCCCTCCTGAGTAGCTGCAGATTTGCATCACCACACTCAGCTGATTTTTTAATTTTATGTTGTGTAGAGACAGGGTCTCGCCATGTTGTCCAGACTGGTCTTGAACTCCTGGCCTCAAGCAATTCTCCTGCCTTGGCCTCTCAAAGCATTGGGATTACCATCATGAGCCACCATGCCCAGCCTATTCATATGATTTTGTGACTACAAAAACATATGTATACATCTTCATACAAATTCCTTAAGGAAAGAAGTGTTAATTATTTCTTTCTATATCATAAGTGCCATGCATCTTGCTAAGATATATTAAATCTGCAAAGTGTTTATTGAATTAATTTCTAAAAATAATAAAACTCTTAGCTTTGTTGCATGTATATATATACATACAGGTAAAATGCTTATTGCACAGTCTAAACTCATTGGAGTAAAAACAACAAACAGTTTTATTTTTCCCTCCAGCATCTTAAATATGCCATACAAGCCCCCCTTCCCGCATCAACATCTGAGTCAGATTCCATGGTCCCTCTCAGGTATTGAGAATGGGATGGAGGAAATGTTTTTAGTTTGTATTATTTAACTGTTCCTGCTGATGTAGTTCTTTTGGTCACCATGGGCTGGCCTAAAGTGGCATCTCTCATGGGGTGCATGTGCCACCTCTCTAGAAGCCATGTGCAGACTAATGTAGCTACTGTGCTCTCCAGCTCTCCTCTGTGATCACTCACAAGCACCTGTCCCTAGGAGTACTCCTGACAAAGATGCTCACAGCTGGCATGGAGCCCAAGGCTAGTCCTCTTCATAAGAGTACCTTTAAAAAGCCTTTAGGCTGGTTCTCTTCTTCCATGTCTGTGCACTTTGAAAAACTCAAGCATCCTTGCCGTGCACCTGACCTGTGTCCTTACCCTGCAATTGCACCTGCTCAATCCAGCTTCCTGCCATCAGGACTCTCCAAGTCAGAAGTGAGCATTGCTGTCCACACTCACAAACACCACAAGTTTTCAGAGACACACAAAATTATCCTGAGAACTCTCTCACCAATCTTCCTTCTGCTGGACTGGAAGCCCTGGGGAAGGCCTGCAGACACCATAGCTCAGCAAAACACCTCACTGTGGAGGGAAATGCAGGCTTCTTTTCTCTCAGCAACCACAATTTCCACAGTTTTCTTAGAGCCCTTCTCATCTGGTTTGAGGGACAGGAAATGCTGGACAGTCCCCACTTAGGCAACAGTGCAACATGAAAACTGCTAAAACTTCCTCCACTATATTTAACTCCCCTTAATATTTATACACTTCTCTTTCTAAAAATATTTGACAATTGGAACAGAGACTTGTAAGACCACTTTGGCCACCTCTTAATAATTCCTGGAGAAGACATGCGCAGTTGGAAGAATATGAGGTACTTTTCAATCCTTGTCCTCAGCTTGGGGCCTTCGACAGAAGTGTTAGATGACAGAAAAAGTCTAATGGATGTCTTATTACATATGAGGCATGTATGCACGTATACCCCAGCTCATCTCAAAAAGGTTGTATGCAGCTGTGGAGATGCATAAAATACAATAGAACACAGATAAGATTCAGAAAAAAACCTATCTGGTACTGTAAAGATACTGCAGATACATCTGAAGATTTTTGAGCAAAAGAGTAACATGATGAAAAAACATGTTCTAGAAAGATGGAGAAGATGAAGCAGGCTTTGTGGAACACGTATTGGGACTAAGTAGTGGAAATGCTTATAGGATGTAGATGGGTTTTGCTCTTCTGCTAAAGCAAGGCACAATGTGTTCAAGAAGACATACTTGAGGTCTACTACTCTTTTCCAATGTCAGGTCTCAAATCTTAATGCCTGGGCAATTTCCTGCAAAATGTACTCCACAGAGTCAGCAGTGTTGTACAGGTGAGAATCACTGAGCAGGCATTAGATGATAGCAGCCAAAATCTGGGTGCTTGCTAATTGTACTTTAATATGAGAGAGAGAGAGCATGAGAGAGAGAGAGAGAGAGATCAAACAAATGAATCAGCACTAACTGCACTCTCACCCAAGCTCTGCCCAAAGGCATTTCTTGCCAGATAACCAGCACTATATTAGATTTTGGAAAACAGTGCAGCAGTGTCAGCTTCCCTGATAAATCATCGTTTCAGACTCTCAGAGCACAACAAACACCTTGACTTTCCTGCCATGGATGATGCTTTCTCTCTCTCAAGTCCTGAGTCAACCTGGAGCATCTCCAAATGTGGATTCAGAGGCAGTTAGAAGATACTCAAGAAAGCAGTGGCACCAGGCTGACATATTTCTGGGGAGTTGAAGCTGGACTGTCCAATTACCCTTCACCACACTCTGTGGAGCTCTCTGTGGTTCCCAGCCTGACTGCCTTCAGATGGTATCAGGCAAGTTCCCTGGAACTTTTCGCAGCTATTCCTTACAGCTGTGAAGACAGCTCTTTGGGTGATATCCAGCCTGCTGAATCATTTATTTCCTGTTCTTGATCTCAGAAAGTTCTGTTTGATGTTGTTTTCTCGAGACCATCATTTTAAAGGAAGCAATATTTTATATAATGCAGTTTTGTGGGCTTAGGCACTAAAACCAGATTATTTTGAACATGCCTTACCCTTATAATCATTTTCCTATGTAGAATTCTGGGTGCTGAGAATAACTCTACCATGATCCTCCCATGACATGAGGATGTTGGATGTCATAGGCAGGATTCCCAGTTCTGTTTATGCTATAAAGTTGAAGACATTGCTCAACTTGTCAGTAACAAGTCAGGAGAAGTTGCCGTTTGTAAAAGTGTCAGATGTATTTGCTAGTGCAACCCAAGAATCTGTTGTGTGGGTGTTTCCAAGACTTCCATCTTATGAGAGCACTCTTCTCTTTAATGTTAAAATAAAAATGAGTTTATTCCCCATCCCTCACTTAGTCAACTCCCTACATTTCTCAGGAATCTCAGGGACTTTCCGTTTCTCATAGTTACTCCCTATTCTAATATCCTCCTTCTGTTTAACTATCTTTCACTTGGATTCTCAATGCTTGCATCTGCTGTTTCTCTCCACTCTGCGTCAAACGAAATGTGGAAACATGGATGCTTTTCCATGATTAAAACTGTTTATCAACTTTAATGTTAAAGTTCTTAACTTAAACAACTTTAATTTTGGTAAAACTACCATCTTTGGGTAGTTTTAACAAAATTTATTAAGGAGTCAGAGGTAAAGGAGCACATGACTGAACACTGCCTATTAGTCCATATGTGACCCTCCTGATCGTAGAAATCTCCTGGCCATTTCCCCCCGGGAAGCACCTCACTGGCTGACCCCTGCCTTCTACAGCCTTCCATGCAGCTGGCCCTGCTTCCTGTTCATCCAGAGCCCTCTCACTCTTTCCTTCTTAAGTTACCATGAAAAATTTAAATGCTCCTTGTTTTAATTGGCAACCAATATAGTGCTCTTTGTCTTACTCTTCCTCCTTCTAGACCAAGGCCTGGGGTCTATTTCCTCACCAAAAATTCAACAATAATCAATCATACTGCCAGACAAACTTTGTTTCCCTACTCCTACCTCCTACATTAGTCTTAAAATTATTAAGTTTTAAAACATTTAGATACTGTAATGTATCTACTCTCATTAGAAATCAGATAAAGAACACAGAAGGACTCAGTTTCAAAATACTGTAATGTGTCTAATCTCATTAGAAATCAGATACAGAACACAGAAAAATTCAGTTTCAAAACATTAATCTCTATTATGAACAACTATATGCCAATATATTTAAAAACCTAGAGGAAATGGCTAAATTCCTGGACACATACAACCAACCAATATTGAACCAAGAAGAAACAGCAAGCCTGAACAGACCAAAAAACAAGTAATGAGATGGAATCAGTAATAAAAACTTCCCAACAAAGAAAAGTCCAGGACTGGATGACTTCATAGCTGAATTCTACTGAACTCTTAAAGAAGAATTAATACCAATTCTTCTATTCTAGGAGGCCAGTGTAACTTTGATACCAAAACCAGATAAGGACATGAAAATGAAAGAAAATTGTAGGCCAATATCCCTAGTGAACATAAAGGCAAAAATTCTCAACAAAATACTAGCAAACTGAATCCAACAGCACATCAAAAAGATCACACACAATGATCAAGTAGAATTCATCCTATGGATGTAAGGATGTTTCAACATAAGCAAATCAATAAACATGATACATCACATCAGCAGAATAAAGGACAAAAATTATATAGTCATCTCAACAGCTGCAGAAAAAGCACTTGACAAAATTCAACATCCCTTCATGGTAAAAACCTTCAATAAACTAGGTATAGAAGGAAAGGACCTCAACATAATAAAAGTCACATATAACAAACTAAAATCATACAGAATGAGAACAAAATCTCACCACTCTTATTCAGTATAGTACTAGAAGTCCTAGCCAGAGCTGTTAGGCAAGAGAAAAAAATAAAGGACATCCAAATTGGAGAAGAGAAAGTCAAAATGTTCCTGTTTGCAGATAAATGATCTTATATATAGAAAAATCTAAAGACTCTACCAAAGTCTCAGAACTGATAAACGAACTCAGTAAGGTGTTGCAGGATACAAAATCAACAACAAAAATCAGTTGCATTTCTATATACAGACAACAAACTAGCTAAAAAAAAATCAAGAATAAAACTCCATTTACAATAACTACAAAAATAATAAAATATCTAGAAAAAGAATTTAACCAAGAAGGTGACAGATATCTACAAGGAAAACTATAAAACACTGATGAAAGAAATTGAAGAACCTGCACATTGTGCACATGTACCCTAAAACTTAAAGTATAATAATAATAAAATAAAATAAAATAAATAAATAAAAGAAAACAAAAAAATAGAAAGACATCCATATTCATGAACTGGAAGAATTAATATTGTTAAAATGGCCATACTAACCAAAGTGATCTTCAGATTCAATGCAGTCCCTACCAAAATACCACAGAAATAGAGAAACACAATCCTAAAATTTGTATGGAACCAAAAAAGACCCTGAATAGCCAAAGCAATTCTGAGCAAAAAGAACAAAGCTGAAGGTATCACATTACTATTCTTCAAAATATACTACAAAGTTAGAGTAGCCAAAACAGCATGGCACTAGCATAAAAATAGACACACAGGTCAATGGAACAGAATAGAGATTTCAGAGATTAATCCACAGATTTGTAGCCAACTGATTTTTGACAAAGGCACCAACAACACTCACTGGGAAAAGGACAGCCTCGTCAATAAATGGTCCTGGGAAAACTGGATATCTATATTCAAAGAATGAAACTAGACCCTCATGTTTCACCCTATACAAACATCAACTCAGAATGAATCCAAGGACTAGATGTAAGACCTGAAACTATAAAGCTACTAGAAGAAAACATGGGGGAAATGCTTCAAGACATTCGTCTGGGAAAATATTTTCTAAATAAAATCTCAAAAGCACAGGCAACTGAGGCAAAAATAAACAAATGAAATTATATCAAATGAAAAAACTTTTAAACAACAAAGAAAACAATCAACAGAGTGAATGGACAACCTACAAAATAGGAGAAAATATGTGCAACTATTCATCTGACAAGGAATTAATATACAAGATTATACAAGCAACTCAAACATCTCAACAGAATAAAAAAAAAAAAAACCACTCAAGAAAAGCCTGATTTAAAAACAGGCAAATGATATGAACAGATATTTCTCAAAATACAGAAATTGTCAAGAAATATACGTAAAAATGTTCAACATCATTAATCATCAGGGAAATGCAAATCAAAACTACAATGAGATATCATCTCATCTCAGAATTGCTATTGTCAAAAATACAAAAATAATAAATACTGGTGAGGATGCAGAGAAAAGGAAACTCTTATACACCAGTGGTGCAAATGTAAACTAGTATAACCCTTATGGAGAATAGTGTGGAGGTTCCCCAGAAAACTACAAATAAAACTACCGTATGATCCAGCAATCCCACCACTGGCCATTTATCCAAACGAAAGGAAATCAGTATATCAAAGACAGGTCTGCAGCCCCATGTTGATTGCAGCACTGTTCACAATAGCCAAGACATGGAATTAACCCAAGTGTCCAACAACAGATGCATGAAGAAAATGTGGTATCTATACGCAATGGACTACTATTCAGCCATAAAAAAGAATAAAATTCTGTTATTTACCGCAATGTGGATGAAACTGGAGGACATTGTACTAAGTAAAACAAGCCAGGAACGTGAAGTTAAATACTGCTTGTTCTCACTAATATGTAGAAGCTTTAAAAAATTAATTTCATAGAAGTAAAAAGTAGAACAGAGCATACTAGAGGCTAGGAAGAGTAGGAGGGAAGAGAGAATAAGGAGAGATTTGTTAAAGGGCACAAAATTACAGCCAGACAGGAGGAATAAATTCTAGTGTTTTATAGAGCATCACTATGTTCCCCATAAATATGTGCAATTATTGTGCCAATCAAAAATAATTTTTTAAAAAGAAAATTATTGGTCTTGTATTTATTCTAAAAATTTTATCCATTTGACTTGGAAAAAGTAACTCTTGTTTAAACTATTTTTTTCTGGCTCCCCTTTGGGGGTAATGAATCAGCAGCCATGATCACTGGACATGAGTGTGGACAATGGTATCCTCTTTAGGCAAACAAGAGACCAGCTCCCAGTGAAACCAGTCAAACCCTGTTCTTTGTAGACCATAAAAGTGGCCCTGCTCTTCCAGTATGTGTGAGAGAAGAACACACAATGCAGTATAGCACTTGCTATGCTAAACATATTCAACATACATCCACTGTGAGAGAAAGGACAGATCAGATCTTTCTGAGGGTTTACTAACAAAGGAGTGTTACTAAAAATGTAGATAAAAGAGCCATCGGTTTGCAAGGAGGAGTCGTCCCAAAGAGAGCACTCCCAACATGGATGACTGGTGCCATTTTGTGGTCAAACTTTAAGTGGTTGAAGACAAAATGAGAAAAGTAACTATAATATTGTGTTTTCAAATACATACATGTAAATTTCCCAACTCTGGTAGTAGACATAATACTATGGCATAAGATGTGGCTGTCTCTCCATTTTACCTTTTTAGTGTTATAATATTCTGTATTAAATAAAATAATGGTAATTCTAGACTGTGGTTTAGTAGGATTTTTTTAAATAATCGTAGTGAAGCAAACTATGTCCTCAATTTTAAGACATGATACGCAAATATCTGGCAACTAGTTATCTAGAAACATGTTTGAGGGGTTAGGAAAAGAAACAAAATAAAACATCAACATAAATCTTTCAATCCCCTAGAAATTGTAGATAACTTACAGAGGGCTTTACTGAAGTCAGGACCCAGAAGAACTGCACAGAAAGCTGAGAGACAGGACGCACCTCTCTCTCAGGGTGGAGGGTCTGGAGAGAGGACCCTGGGACCCCCAGAGACCTGGAATCAGTATCCTTTCCAGTCTGTGCCTCACTCATTATTCCCTTCACCTTACACTGCCAACACTCTCATCCCCCACTGCAGATTTGCATATTCTTCCTAGGAAGTCTGGGGAAATTTTAGATGCATACAGAAAAGAAGATATGATCAGTAGGTTTCAACTACGTACTTGAAAAAAAAAATGGCCGCACTAATTGCAGAATGAGAGAGACCCCTCTAGACTGTGTCTGTTCTCACAGTGGCAAGAGTGGTCTCTGGAATTGAGAATGCTCTCTTGCAGTCCCAAGCCTGCTGCCAGGACACATGGATGTGATTTTGGACGGTGAGTTGGCTCCTCAGGCAGACAATTTTTCTAACAAATTCTCTCTCTTTCTTTTAATTTATCTGATCTTTGAGGAGACATCAAATTTTTATTACATGTAAATCTAAAATACATATGAAATTAAGAGTTAGACAAGTGCTTTATAAGTCTTGGGTCTATGAAGATGAAGAAAGGTAATACAGAATTTCAGTCTTGAAGAGATCCTTGGAGATTTCATTACAGATGAAAAACTGTGGCACTTAGAAGTTACGTAATAAACCAGGATGCCCAGCTCACTAGATGATGACTTTTTGCCTACAGGGCCCCTTCAAGCAAAGCACACCACTTCTCTTATTTGTCAAGCAAATATTTTTCCAGGACATAGATTTATCATATTCTTAAGAACATATGTCTTTTAATTCATCCTGTGTTTTGAGAAAGTATAATAGGAATTGTTTATATTCTGAAATTTCCCAGTTTTGATTCTACCTTATGGATTTAGAAAATAAGAGTAATAAATTATAGCCCCTATATCATGTCTTTGTGTCTAAGTGTTGGTTTTAGATTGTTTATTTCTTCCTTTATTCATACCTTTATTCCTCCCTGCACACCCATTTTTGCTAATAAACAAATTGCATATTACATTCACATTTGATGAGTTCAACCCATGATTAGTTAATCAAATATACATGTAGATCATGTATGTAGACTCTATTCTGGAAGTTTGAAGAAGAAGAAGAGACAGCATTCAAAGGGAAGACAGCATTTCTTATAATGCAAGTGTCTCATCTTCCATTCTTTTTCAATTTGGGAGGAGGGAAGCTCAAAGGCCTGCACCTAGCTAGGTCAGTTTCAGGATTTCTGCATGTTGACAGATTCTAGTGCTTGAGCGTACTGTGCATGGAACTAAAGCATGGATTCTAGAAATACTGTCCTGAAGCAATAAAAGACGAGAACAATGGCCAGATATCTGAAAGCATGCCGACTATCTAAGGGTGCTAAATGAAGAAAGGAATCGAGAAACCATGAGGCTGAAGATAGAGGCAGAGGGAGGTGAGACTGGGGAATTCCAGAGCAGCGCAGGACATGAGTCCCTGTGGGCATTGCCGCCAGCTTGCCAGATGCATTAAAGAGGCTGAGACAGAGTGAACATGGAACAGTTTAGGGTGGCAAAATGCTAATAGGAGGAGATTTTATCAAAAGTAGAGGTGAAGGAGGATGTCCTTAATCAACAGAGAGGATATTCCACTCTATGGGATTCAGACAGCTAGAGGGATTGATGTGGTTGCACACAACTTTGAAGATGAAAGGGAGATGGATGATGAAGCCATTCACATCCTTTCCCTTTCATTTCCTTGATACAGTTGGAGGCTAGGCCATTTGTGTAGGGTGCTGGTGAGGACTGGGTAGGGGAGAGAGGAGCATGGTGAAGCCTTGCTTGCTGCTACAGGTTGCTTCCAAGGACAGGAGAAAGACATTCCAAACAGAAATGTGGGCTCAGCTGCTGCTGCAGACCACAGATGTGCCATGACACTGATCCACACAGGTGTGGGGCTTCTCCAAAAGAGCTCAGATACAGGAGTGGGGATGATCTCCTCTGGATCACTTTGGGGATTGATCCAGACTTGGGAAATTTTCAGGACAGGCTTTCTAGAGAGATGAGGGTCTAGAGAGAGTACAGGGTGCTGGCTACTAGGAGTGAAGGAAAGACGGGGCTGGAAATGTGTGGTTAGAAGGTTGATGCAAGAGGAGTGAGTGTGAGTTGGAGGGAGAGGTGTGTGAGAATGCAGTGGAGTGATGCCCGGAGTAGCTCTGGTTGTGGTGGATGAGGGAAATTGTAAGAACAGTGCTTGGCATGAATGAGTTTCATGAAGACCATAATCTCCCAAATAGAAGGAACTGACTTAAAGAGGAAGACTATGAATTGGGCACCTCCAACTTCAAGGAATGTAATGAAGCAGCAGGAAGGGGGAAAGCCATTGAAATTGAATACGAGCTTCAAAACAAAGGAGCTTTTGCATAAAAAATTACAGGAGGGATGCAATTATGGTAAAGAAGGGGAGGTAAAGTAGAGGATGACTGAAATATTGTGAAGGGAGAAAGGGTTACGTAACCAATATGAGCCTTCAAGAAAATGTAGTTTATGGGATGCACACTCTAACCCCACCTGCTCACTGCTGACTGAGTTCCAAAAAAAAAGTAAAAAACAAAGGTAGCGTCTTAAGAGCAAATCATCTTGATGTACATGTTCTTCTTCCTATGTGAACAATTGGTTCACCTGGATCATAAGTCCCCCGTGTTAAGGCAAGTCAGGTTAGTCTTTGGTTTTATGCAGCATCCATCCATCCATTCAATCAGTCAGTCTGAATAGAGCACCTTTTCTATGCCAGGCATTGTGATGAGGGCTGAGGAAATTGTTTGAAACAAAAATAGAGGTGACCCCTCCCCTTATAGCAATTCCAGTCTAGTAGAAAAGACGTGCATGAAGCAAAGGGTCACCCTCCAAATGAACAATTACAACTACGATGAGGTCAACCCAGGACTTACAGGTACAATGAGAGCATGCGATGTGGGATGGACCTCATAAGAGGAGTTGGGATCGTCCTCCCCAGGACACAGCATTTGAGCAACATGTGGGAGCTAATCACAGCAGATTAGCCCAGGAGTGGTCCAGCATAGGCAATGGCCCTGTATGCGTGTGTGGGGCGGGGAGTGTGAGCACATCACAAAAGGAAAGAAGGCCAGCGCTCCGCAGTCCCAAAACAGCAGGGAACACAGTGCCAGGAGAGCAGACAGCACCCTGGAGGCCAAATAAAAAACCTGGCATATGTTCCTGAGAGTAATGGGAAGTGATTGAAAGGTTGAGAACAAGGGAATGACAAAATTAGATTTGCTTTGAAAAGATCGTTTCAAATACTCGGTGGAGAATGGACTGGGGGGAGAGGGGAGGAGAAGGTAAGATTAGATATAGAAGATCAGATAGGTTCCAGTAAAGAATGAGTGATAGGAGGTGCAGAGAGCACTGAGAAGAGCACATGGTGTACACCAAGCACTTGACAAATGTTAGCTATTAGACTATTTAGATTTCAGAAGAAGGGCCCCAGAATGGCAAGATAGCTTAGGACCGTGTCAGCTACTTGTTTATTCCTTATTTGCATATTATATCTATTTTTCCATTAGCTTCTAAAGTCAGTTTATAGAAACCCATCTAGTCAAAGTATAAGGATTTTTTAAAGTAATAGAGCCGGAACAAAGGAAGGTAACACACGAAATGTGTTTAACTCGCCCCTTGCTTATTCTCTCATCCTTTAAAAACTTAAAATAGTTTCACCAGGCCCTGGTCTTGCTCCTAAGTAGATTCCTGTCCCCATGGCTGCCTCCTCAGATCCGTAAATTCCTGCCGGTGCCTAAGGATTCCACAGGCTTCTTTACCGCCACCCCCCTCGGCTTCTCTCCATGAGGCCTTCTTTAATGCTGATGAGTTTCATTTCAATTACTGTCCCTTTCATCTCAAACACCAGTGAGGCAGAAGCAATGTATAAAGTC
Organism: Hylobates moloch; assembly: GCF_009828535.3. Classification (NCBI taxonomy): domain Eukaryota; kingdom Metazoa; phylum Chordata; class Mammalia; order Primates; family Hylobatidae; genus Hylobates; species Hylobates moloch. Next base: position 126,459,781 of record NW_026652276.1, on the reverse strand, counting down.
AAATTGTTTCTTTGAAAACTAGAATTTATTGTGTCCTAGTGTCACTTTTATTAATTGTTGAAAGTTAATGGTATCCAGACCTACAGAATTTTGTATAAACATTTAACTTTTTTTCATCAAAGAGAAGCCTCTCTGACATTCTATATACGGCGATGTGCCTTCTGTTGTAGACTAGTTATACATAGTAGATTTATATACACTGAAGAACCTAGGAATTTGACCCTTGAATAACATCACTAAGAAAAATCATGTTCAGATTAGGACAGAGCGGAACCTACCATACAGGTAACTGGGAGTCTTTTAAACACTGCCTGTTTGACTCTCACTTTACCTCCTGGGGGATCTTCCACACTTCTGTCCCTGTTACACAGGCTCAAGTTGTGTTGGCCATAATGGACTTTCAGGAAAAGAGCAATCCTCTTTCTTGGATTCTAAGCCAGATTCACTTGGAAGGAAGCATAGAAAATTATCCTCTAGATAACATGAGGAGAAGAAAAGTAAGATGCCTTTTGCTTTATTTTTGGCCTAAACTATTTGGAGAAAAATTTCTGGAAAGATATCAAAGGAACTCTAAATTCAACGTTAGAAATATTTTAGCAAAACATGACACCCTGGGGAACAAGAACTTATTCTGGAGGCATAATTTCTCCCCAGGGTAGGCAGAGTCCTTATAATCATTGCCCCCAAGAGGGTCTTGTACCTTGTGATTTGAGAATAAATTGAGAACAAATCTTAGTAGTTAGGATGAATGCCAAAATTCACACCATCACTCCTGACTTTTAGGAGAAGCATGTGGATTTCTTGCACACTTAATGCATTGATCAATTGCCTGCCTGGGTGCATCTCAACAGAGATGCTTAGTTTTCATTATAGACGTAGCATTGCACATTTGGCTCTGTTCTCAAAATTGGATTGTGAACATAATTCTTAGCAATGCTGCTTTAATTTATCTACAGAAACTTCATAAAAGCCATTTTATTAGATGAGCCAGAGTCATACTCTATGTCTGATGTGCTGCACGTGGCAAGCAGCATGATTTATATCCTGGTGCACAGTCTGCCATAGGCAGGCATTTTAATGCTATGCTGATTATTTAGATGTATTCAGAATCTTGCCCTTTCTTGCCAATGGACACTAAGCTTTCTCCAAGAGCTTTATGTATGTGTCAAGATATTCTTTCCCTCTGAGAGATGCCAAAACCAGATTTATCCCCAAGGTTAAAGAAACGAGGGAGATGTCCTTTGCTTTTCTCCACTTCCTACTCCCAGAACATAATTCATCTACATCCACACAGAGACAGTTCTTGGCATGAACAAAGGTGTCCCAAGGAAAACCAGGAGGCATCCATGCAATTGTTCGTGATTGTATCATTATGTATTTAGCATATTGGCTGACGTCTAGGTTTAAACACTAGTCTGACCCAAAATAAGGCAAAACAAAACAAAATTTGTAAATATTCATGCATGTTTTTATCATACTTTACAGTAGAACTTGCAAAATGTCAATATAGTCCAGCAGGTAAAGAAATCTAATATCAGCAATTTTTTTTTTTAAAAGCCATGTACCAGCTTTTTTCCAGTTAAGTTTCTCTGATTTTCTTCCTTGAATCTGAAATAATTTGTATATAAAATCTATCTTCAATCACATAAGCAGAGTCTCTTTTTTTTTCTTTTTTTTTTTTTGCTTTTGGTTGTGTTACGATTTTTTTTCTTTCCCCTTTGCCACTTATATAGCAGATGCTTCATGCTAACATTTATGTCAACACACATCCAGGCATGACTGGGCTTCAAGTAGATAGAAGCAGGAAGGATGGGGTTAACAATGTATGGAAGCTATTACAGTGCAGATAATATTTATGGAATGTTACTTTTTTCTCTCTCTTGCTTTATTTCTTTATTTAAGATTTCCCTTAAGAAAACTGTTTTGAGATCGGTAATGATTTCACTATGTATGAGCATCTCATATGTGTAACTCTCGGGTGAATTGTCCCATTCAGTCAATGATATTTTTATGTACAGCTGTCATTGTTAGCATTTTACAGAGAAAGAAGACATACAGTCACAAATGTATTAAACAGATCTATTAGGCAGAAGCAACCTGGAACATAATCTGAACTTACTGCCTAGAATCATCTCTCTCTCCCTTAGAGGTGGGCCTGTGCTATAATTCACATTGGTGGGGCTTGAGGAATAAGGAGGGATGGACCAGGTGCCAAACCTGCCAGCACCTTGATCTTGGACTTCCCAGACTCCAGAGCTGTAAGAAATAAATTTCTGTTGCTTCTAAGCTACCCAGCCTATGATATTTGTTACAGCATCCCAAATAGACTAAGACATAGATCAATGGAATAAAATAGAGAGTCCAGAAGTAGATGCATACACACATGGCCAATGGAGTTTCAACAAAGGCACCAAGACAATTCATGGGATAAATAATAGGTTTTCCTACAAATGATGTGGCGACAACTATTTAATATATATCCATATTTTTAAAAAGGAACCTCAACCCTTATTCTCATACCATACATAAAATTTAACTCAGAATGGATCATAAACCTAAACATAAGAACTAATATATAAAACTGCTAAAAGAAAATACAGAAGAAAATCATCATGTAGAGAGCATCAAAGATTTCTTAGGACACAAACCATTAAATAATGACATACTGGATTTCATGAAAATTAAAAACTCTGCTTTTTGAAAATATTGTTAAGAAAATGAAAAGGCAAGCCACAATATATTTTTTAAAACTCAGCAACTAAATTAGACAAACAACATAACAAAGAATGAGGAAAATATTTGAACAGACACTATACAAAAGAAAATAATCAAGTGACTAACAAGCACGTGATGAAATGCTCAGTGTCAGTAGTCACCATGAGATACCACTTCACACTCCCTAGAATAAGTAAATAAAAAAGATCAACAATACCAAGCATTGGAGAAGATATGGAGCAACGAGAACTCTCCTACATTGTTGATCAGAACGTAAAATGATACACCCAATTAAAAAACAGTTTTAAAGTTGCTTGCAAAGTTAAACATACACTTTCCATACAACCGGCAATCCCGTGCCTAGCTATTTACTCAAGGGAAATCAAAACACTGGTCTATAGGAAGACTTGGACATGAATGCTCACAGCAGCTATAATCATATTAGTCAAAAACTGGGAGCAGTCTAATGCCCATCAACATGTAAATAGATGAATTATGACACATCCATACAAGGGAATACTAGCTAGCAATGAAAAGGAATGAACAACAACATGGATGAACCTCAAAAACTTGCGGAGTGACACAAGCTAGATACAAAAGGAGTACTTACTATCTGATGCCATTTGTATGAAACGCTAGGAAGGCCCAAAGCAATCTATAGTGATAGAAAAGCCAGCCAGAGGATGTGTGGAGATGGGAGTTAGGGGGAACTGACTGGGAACGGGCACAAGAAAGTTTTGAGGGTGATTGAAGTGTTCTGTGTCTTGATTGTGATGATGATTATATATGTATATAATTTTGTCAAAACTCATTGAAAAGTGCACATGAAAAAGCTCTGGTTTGTCTCTGGGTTTTATGTGTTTTTAGGGACAGGCTGTGGAATATGTACACGTTGTTCTGGCCTCCACGTGCCCCTGGGGAATGCTGGGGACTTCCTGCAGCCTGCTTGGGTTGAAGGAGAGCTTGTGGGGTCACACCTTAGAAGAGGGAAGCCGACTTCATGGGCCAGCTGCAGGCTTTTAAGGAGGCAGGAGCTGGAGGGGAAGTTGTGCCCTGTGGAAACTGGATGGGGTCACTCCGTTTTCAACCCTGGGCCTCACAACACTAGGAAGCTGCACCAAAGCTCTGCTGAGAGTCAGTTATATTAGGGTGATTTTGCCTTATTTTATTGCTTCCAATCTCTAGTTTTCAGTCTCAAAGTCACCCTGAGGTGGCCCACTTTCCTTCCTGCAGGCATGGTCTGCCTAGCTGCAGTCACAACGTCTGCAGAAAAGTCAGTTTTCGTCAGAGACTCCTGGTCTCACCAGCAGAAGTAGAGGGAATCCCGGTCCTCACCCAGTCTCACTCCCAAACCTCTTGTGAGTGACCAGAAGGGCTGGGGCTTACCAGCTCCTTGCTTTTTGCATCAGGAAGGCACCAAACTCCAAGTCCAGAGTAGACTCTGCCTTACAATCCGAGAGATATACCCAGAGAGAGGCTGCCATAACCACGTGGGTACTATACATACCATTACACTTCAGCTGGAATGGACACAAGGAACTTAGGGCGGGTTTCTTCTCTGTTTTTGCCTTCCTGGTGTCCTCTCCTTTACCATATGGTGTGATCACCCTCTAGGGGTCAAATGCCTCTTCGCATCCACACGAACATTCAGACTCACTTCAAGCCAAGGAAAATCTCTAACGCTGTAGATGTTTACCTCTTCAGCCCTCTAACAGAGGGCAAAGAGAAAGCCTGTGGGAGGGCCACAGAGCAACACAGTGGCTGCTGGAAATATTTTCCTGACTCAAAAGAAGGCAACTTAACGAGTACAGGAGTAACCCAAGTGCTCACTTACTTTCCCGGACCCACTCCCGCTGTCTGGGGTCACTTTCAAATACACCTGGGGAAATGGGCTTTGTCATAGTCTCACCCTGCTCTCTGCTTCTACATCTGAAAACCTCCTTCCTTCCTACTGCTCTTACTTCTTCCTTCATTCCTCACGAAGTTCAACACAAGAGAATAAGAGGTAAGGTTTTTGGGGTAGCTGAGAGGAACTATAGCACCAGACAGGAAATAATTCCCAGTTCACTTCTGGGCATTACTAAAGAAAGAACCCAGGGGCCATTCGACACCATAGTGGAGTTCCTTCCTGGCCTGCCCTTCCCATCTCCCAGGATTTTCTCCTCTTCAAGAGATTCTACTTCATACTGCAAATTGCCAAATTCTTATTATTCTCTTTTCCTATGTAAGGCCTACCCAAGTGGCCTTATTTTTGTAATTATCTTAAGGTATTTTCCTCACTAAAAGATGATTTTGCCTTCTTCCTAAGAAGATAGGTTCAAAGTACCACCAGGCTTTTGAAATTCTTTCTCCCCATTCTGCCTTGCATATATGTCTGTGTGTGCATATGTGCACATATGTGTGTAAGTACATATACGTGTGTGTTGTATTTTTATGTGTGTGTTTGTGTATGTACATGTATGAGCATGTGACTGTATGTGTGTATTTGTGTATACATGTATGTATATGTGTGTATGTGTGTGTTGTGTGTATATTTGCATGTGTGTACATGTGTATGTTACAGTCATCCAAACATTGTTTACTTTATCCTTGCTTTTGGAGAGGAAATAAAATAATTCTAGTCAAATGAGTCCAAATTACTATTTTTAAATTTTATTTAACCATTTTAGTAACAAACAATGTCTTGTTAGTGTGTACACAATTTTCACATTGGCATGGAACTTTGTCATTTGCTGATTATTGGACTTTTTCCCAAACACTTGTTTTGGCTTACACAACTCCCCGAAGAAAATAGCTCCCAGTAGCTGTTTGCTTCCCTGAGGACCTAAAAATGGGCTCTGAATCTTTGACGGCAACTCACAATATGGTTCTCAGTGATACAGAAGATCAGATGACTTCTTTAAGCTTTTCCCCCAAAGTGTGCCCCACAAAGAGGTGGATCCAGTCCCCACTGACCGAGGCCACCCCACATGGAGCCCTCCTTGATGCTGAGTTAGAATGGTCTTCGCTTCACTCTCTTGTACACAGGAAGCAGCCACAGTAGCGCTATGTCTTTGTTCCCTCCAGAAGCCAATTAACCCTTTGGGTAAAAAATAAATTTTCTGACCTAGCTGCACTTTCTTATTTCCTAGTCTCCCCTTCAGCACCAGCCATAGGAGGCATGAAAGCTTAGCATCAGCGTGGAAAATATGACTTAAACGCAACACTTATTCATTCCAGACGGCAACATGTTCCCTAAATGTAAAGCAAACTGTAACAGGAAACCTGATTTTCATTACAAGAGAGGAGTCTGTGTGTAGCTAAAAAGAATCTGACCAGAAAGGCATCAGTCAGTAATTCTACAGGCTCAAGAACCAAATGATCCTGTAGCAAAGAAGAAATATGAATCAGAGAGAGAACTAAGCCCTGGCAGTCATTGTCAGAGCTCCTGATGGTGCTGAAATCTCAGAACATTTATTATCTTCCTTATGTCAGTGCTTCCTCTCAGTACCGGCTCCTTGCCTCGTTTGCTCACTGCATACACCTGGAAGGCAGGTAAGCTTTGTCCGTGGTCCTCTCAGCTCAGTTTTTAGTCTCTTCTTTCCCCAGCCTTCTCTGCTCAAGAGACCATAACCATGGTGCCCCAGTGGTCTCCAGCAAGGTGTGCATTTTTCCAGTGCCTGGCATCAAGTGCAACAGGCATCAAGTAGTTGGGGGATGCTGGAATGAATGGATCTCCTTCCTTGTCTGACCCACAAGAGAGCTACTCTCTTGCCTTCACCTATGTAGCCCAGCTCTCATCCCAATAAACAAATCTACAGAGAGATGTTCATCAATAAATAGCAGCTTAGTGAGTTACCAGCTCAACCATAATCACAGAAGCAACGTCTTCACTCAATAAAGGAAACTGTAATTGTGACAGCAGCAGTCACAAACTCCCCAGAAATAAAACGTAGCAGGAACATTCCTATTTACTTCTAATGGATAGTACTGATCTATCGCATACCACACTTCCCTTCCAAATTTTGAATAATTAGTGAATAATAAACTCTGACATAATTTTGAGATAAAAAACACACAATCACAATCCACTGGAAGATCTGGCTCCTTTCTCTAAATTTTGAGCTGGGTGGCTTTATTACATTTTTGTGTAAGAGTCCATCCTGAGTTCTATTCAGCCAGGACTCCTGTGCTGATCCATGGTGGTTTGGAGTCAGTCTGCCCCTTCCCTCCCAGCACAACTCCCTGGAGTGACTGAAACTGAGAATTAGGCTTCCAAACTTCCTCACAACTTCACAGATGTGGACTGAGTAAGAGGTTGTCCTGGGACCGCACTCAAAGTTTTGGAGCGGATCTGGCCTCAGGCCCCAGCCTGGGTTCGCACACTCCTCAGATGTCCCTGCATGCGTAGCCTAGGAGTCACAGCCAGGAGCTTCAGCCTCCAGGTGTGATTCCCGGGGAACCACAGAATCTTGGCTAACTGCCTCTAGTTGGCCTCCAAGCTTCAAGCATGCCTCACTTCAACCTAGAACACTCTTCTCTAGCCTCCTCAGAAGACCAACTGACTCCTATTTATTTATCCTCCCATTTCCAGTGTGTCCTCTGGACTTACCATGATCTGTGATGCCTGATAAATTCCTTTATATGGCATTCATCACATTTGTAACAATTTGCCTAGAGCCTATGTCCCCCATAAAACTATATTACCATGAGGAGCTAGCTCAGCACCAGACTTTGGTAAGATACTTGCAAATATCTGTTGAATTAATGATAGAACTCACCCAACCACCATACCTAAAGTGAAAGGTGACTATGTCCTTTCAGGCTTTGTCTGAATCATGGTGATTGCATTAAACTTGAATAGAAAAATTATAACTTGGGAAAGTGACCAAAAAAGAAGGGAAAACCCAAGTTACAATATACCCAGGAAACATTATAAAATACTGGGACAAACATAGGCTCTGAAGGCATGTCATTATGGGTCAAGGTCCAAACCTGCCTCACATGAGCTATGTGAGTCTAGAAAAATCATGTAAACTTGTTGTGCTGCATTTTCATTTGTAAAATAAGGATAAGACTACTACGGAACTAATGGAACCACCATGAAAATTATGTAAAGTAACACACACACATAGAACACAATTAAGAAATAGCATGTTGTCCTCATCATTCAAAGCAGGGTGACTATCTTCATCAAAGACACTGCTCTGACAGTGTGGCCAGATCCCCACCATCACCATAGTGGGCCATCTCCTCTCCTAACCTCCCCTCTCATATTTCACAGGCTGGGAGCAAGACCAATTTTGGAGAAAATGCTGTATTATGAAGAGATATAAGGTGCTAAAATGTTCAGAAAAGTTTTTGGTCACACATTATACATGTTCTCCACCCAATTCAAGTTTGGTAAACTTTGCCATAACACTCTTGGCCATGTATAAGAATTAAAAAAAAAAAAAGTCCGTAATGATTAAACTCAAACCAGAACTGGACTCACTGGTTTGCCTTGCCAGGCCCCTTCATTGAGGAAAACCCCTGTAACAAACTGTAGAGCCAGGATAGCAAAGTCCTAGGATTCAGCACTCGGGCTTGGTACCAGGACGCAATCTGAATTCTGCAAACAGCATCATGATATTCCCTGGGATGAATAAGGACCCTAGGGCTCTGCCTCTGTCAATTGAACTGAAAAGAAAGTTCTAGGGAAGAATGAGCTGTCATGAATCTAAGCAGCCATTGGCTCTTGGCACTGGATCTGGAAACAGAAGTTGGCTCTAAGTCAAAGCTATAAAAGGGGTTGTGTGTGGAATACGTGTAGCTAAGCAGCTGCTGACATTGCAGAGTTCTACATAAAATCCCCAGGTCAGTTTCAGACATTACAACTAGGAGATCTCTTTATAGCCTTCACCAGCAATTTCAGTCAGGTTTCCTTAGGGGAATAGAAGATGCCAGGTTGAAACAGCTACATATTCCAAGCCTGCAAGTCCTCATGTCCTTCATTCCATATTTCTCCCAAATAAAAGGATGTGAGTGTGGTAGGGCACAGAGAGAGAAGCAAGACAAACCCTAAGCCTGCTTAGATGAAGGAGAGAGGATTGAAAGTTGGAGCAGGACACTGGAATTGAATACAATGGTGAGTGACATGTCCTGGAGTTAGTGAATTATTTGGACAAAGCATTTGTTATTTTAACAAATCAGAGAAAGGCTGGGCACAGTGGCTCATGCCTTTAACCCCAGCACTTTGGGAGGCCCTGGCAGGTGGATCTCCGAAGGCCAGGAGTTCAATACCAGCCTGGCCAATATAGGGAAACCCTGTCTCTACTAAAAATACAAAAAGTAGCCTGGCATGGTGGTGCTCACCTGTAATCCCAACTACTTGGGAGGCTGAGGCAGGAGAATCACTTGAACCTGGGAGGCAGAGTTTGCAGTGAGTGGAGATTGTGCCATTGCACTCAAGCCTGGGCAACAGAATGAGCCTCCATCTAAAAAAAAAAAAAAAAAAATCAGAGACAGCATAGTAATTTTCCAGCTAACGTACTTTTGATCAGTTGAAAGAGGTGGAGGTATCATGAATCTGAACAATCTTCTTCAGCCAACCTTTTGCACCTCTTCCATCATGCCTTTCACTAAGGCTGCTGTGCTAGCATTGCGTCTCCTTTCTACTTCCCTGCCAGGGGAGTTCGTGAGTAGTAAAAATGACTTAAGGGCATGTAGCAGAAGGGAGGCGAAGGGAGGAGGAGGAGGAACCAGGGCCCTAGATAATCTTTAAATTGTATGATCGAGTTCCAGAAATTTGACTTCATCTGTGTTAAGGAGTTTTTAATAAAATAAATCTTATAATCAAAGAATGTTAGAGCTGGAAGAGACCTTTACAGAGATCCTTAGAACCCTATCTATTTAAGAGTATAGATAAGGCCACATTTATCCCAGAATAAAGGACTGATAAAAATGTTTCAGAAAATAAATTTTGGAGGTTGGATAGTAATTTATGCAACTGACAAGATGCTCAGTATGTTTGCAACAAGGAATGAAGAAGCATTAAGTTCAAGAAAGAGAGAGTAATGTTTTGAAGAAAGACTGAGAGGCAATGCAAGAACAAGACTAGATAATGTTCAGAGTTGGTCTTCGTCACTAGAAGAGAGTAACATTTATTGGAAGCCTACTATGTGGCATGTGTTTTCTCATGCCCTATCTCCTTTAATCCCCATCATAGACCCTTCTGATCATATGCTAGTGGCACCTGCCAAGACTGCAAAGAGTGGGAGGGCATCAGGGAAGACTTTATGGAATAAGCAGGGCCCATGTTGGCTCTTGAATGAGGAGCAGTGAGCTCAGCAACAGGGCAGGGAAGAAGAGATGTGCTCTTGAGGCCAAGACAGCAGGGTGAGTTAAGTCTCTGAAACCAGAGGGAGCATGGCATGGGGAAGGTCTGGTGGGAGCTTTGAGGGGAGAAAATGAATGCATTGAGGAGCAGGCAGGAGCCAGACTGAAAAGGGTCAAGTAAGTCATGCAAGGATGTGTCACCTTCAACTTGAAGGACACAGGAACAGCTGAAATAATTCAAGGAGGAAGGATGAGAAGAGAAATGATCATTTTTATCTCTAGAAAAATTGTTTCTGCTCTAGTTGGAAAGACTACAAGATTGGAGTCAGAGAGATCAGAGAAGAAGTTTCCAGGAGGGAAATGATAAAGTAAGTGAAGAATTTGCTTTCCCCTGTTCACTCTAGAACATTTCCAAAGTGTGGGTGACAGGCCTTGTGATAGTAAGAAAGAGGTTAAATATTTTGAACAGTATGCAGAAGAAATAGGAGAAGGATTGCAAAGTTGGTAGAAGAAAAAGAATAATTTCTGAAAGAGAGGGAGAGACTGTAGATTAAGGTAGGTCTAAGAGGAGCCATCACTGCTTCAGCCCACAGCTGCTGTTCCCAGGAGGGGCTGCAGGATGACGCGTCACAAGCAAAGAGCCACAAGACAGAGCTTGGAAATGTCCATTGTTTTTTTCACTTTTACTCTGGCCAATCATTATCTAAAAGACCATTATACAGGCAGTTATCTGAACAAACAGGAGGCTTTTATTAGCAGTTGGGAAATTTACTAGAAAAGTAGAGGCAGATTTAATTCCCAAGGACTTGAGTTGGGCAATCAGAAATTCAACCGTGATGAGATAAAGTATTTAATCAATTCTCTTTCTGGTTCAGAATAGGAAACTGGGTCTTAGAGTGAGCAAGTGACTGGCTCGATGGCATCTATATAGTGAGTGGTGGGGTTGGGATTCAAACCCACACTCGTTTTATTTCAAAGTCACTCAACTGTAGTGCCTCCATGATATAAAAACTCTTGTGATAATTTATATACCTTGGCAACATATTATAAAAGTATTTCTAAGAGGACTCCATACACAATTGTTTTAAATGTTGAAGGGTTAGGTCTGTTGAGTTGTTTTATTAGATAGGTGGTTCTGATGTGTGTTTCCTGGATAGTTCCAAACTGGAAGAGAAATCCTAGATCCACAAAACAATGAAAATAGCATTTCTCTAATTTTAGCTGCTCCACACTCTGCTACTGAGGACTTCCAGCCACTTAGTGAAGCAGCAGTTTCAGTTCTAATTGAAGTCTCCTCTTCCCACTTGGCAGAAGCTTGTAGAAGTGACAGATACCATACAAGCCTCAGAAGCGTACCTACTCCTAATGCTGATACCTTGTCCTTGGACTGCTTTAGTATATAGGGTCTTTCCTAAGAGTCTTACTTTCTTGGTGGCTGTCTGTGTCAATGCAAATAGAACCGTGGCAGACCTTCCTCACATTCCCTCCAGAGGTGCCTGGACGTTTCAAATTGTGGAACTCAAGCATCTGCCCTCGTGGCATAAGTTAACTTGCATCCACAGGCAATGATCAAGGTAGTCAATTACTACATGTGTTTGGTTGTTTTTAATAGATCTATTTATAATCCATAAGGAGATCCAGTTTTGATAATATAATCAATTATAATAGATCCTTGGAAGTATATTTGATTATCAGAAAATAGCAAGCATAATGTTTCTATATGGCTCAAACGGACACAAAAGAGGGATCCTAGAGAACTCTGGGGAATTGGTATGGCCACTGGAACGTGTGTACAGACATTCAGGTCCATTTCTTTGGCAGATAGCATTTATCCAGAGGTTTAGTTTTGTTCTAAAGTTAATCTCTCTACTGTTAGTCACATCTCCAGCATCATTCTACTTTGAATGTATGATAGGACAGGGGAACAAAGTTTACTGACTTTAATCAAGCCAAACGACTTTTCATATTCACACCAGCTCTTGGCATATGCTGAGTTTTACTTTGTTTCCTTTTCTTGGGGGTCATTCATTAATAGGTAAAAAGAATTGTCCTAAACATTTTTTTTGGTAACTTCACATTTCAATCGACAACTTTGCTAGACACACTAAAGTATTATATTTGCAGTTAGCCTATGCAGCATGCAGATTTTTCCTAGTAGAGTTCTACTTTAAGTCTGCTGCTGTTCTTATCCATAGAAAGGGAAATCTTAAGCCAAAAAGGAAAAAAAAAATTGGATGATTGCCACATATCTCTGCAAATATGGATTGGATGTGAAATAATTTAAAATGCAGTAAAACTTAGTAATTTAGCCTATGGGTTAGTGAACATGCATATATTTTGCCAAGAGCCTACACACAGATGAAAAGCCCATTTCCTAGACACCAATTCATGGGATTCTACAAGCCCCTTGTTTACTTTATTCATGTCAGAGCCTATTTTTATTTGTAGTTTTTGTGGCCAAATCATTGGTAGCAACTGTAAAACCCAGGCAAAAGTCTTAGGAATGATCCTTTGCTACCCATATTTATATGAGCAATCAGTGGAGTTGGGAGGTGGGCGGGGAGAAAGTGGATAAAGCAGTGAAATATAGACCTGCAAAGTGATTGCAAAAATTAGGAAACTCCTCTTGAAAGAAAGTAGTGGGTGATATATGGATGTTCTAACCTTTCATGTGTTGGATGTGCCCCAGAAGTTATATATCTCTGTTGTCAGCAGCCACATGGAGGTAGATAAGGGGAGAGATTCCAGTCTGTTTCAGCATTCTGTGTATCACTTCCATGTACAAATATCTGCTTCAGTGTCATAAGTTCTGTACAGAGAAAAGGCACATGGAAGGGACGAAAGAACAGAGCAGCCGGGTTCCAAAGAACAGAGCAGCCAGGTTCTGAGTAGATAAGGTTGTCACCTTTTCAAGATTGACCTCAGCCTTTCAGGAAACCGAGGTAACAACATGAAACTAATGAATTCCAGTGGAGAAACACTGAGTTGAATATTTTCAGCATCCTGAGTTTTCCAGGATTTTCACAAGTGAGAAATGCAGAGACGATGATGATAGGGAAGCTCCAGCCTGGGCCACACAGCAGCATCAGTGCCTGCAGGACAGCAGCTGGCACTGGTGGTAGTGAAGGCAGCGAGGCTGGTCCAAAGAAACGGAAGGAGCAGCAGATACTTTTGAACCTCATGTTAATACCCTAACAAAATCTCTTTTATTTCATTTATTACAAAGTGGCAAAGGAAAAAGAAACCATATTAACCAAACAAACAAAGACAATAAAAAGTTAAAAATAACAGAGCGGAAAGCATGACTGCAGAATGCCAATGGTCATTGTTTCCTTTAGCTTGTGCTACTTAAGAAAGCTTCATCTGCTTTTTACTTTTTTGTTTTCCAGATTTTCTGTGATGACTTTCTTTCTCTTCATCCTCATATATTTAATTTTTGTATTGGTTTTATTTATTAATCTGTGTTTCAAAAAATCATGTCATGTTTCAATGTCGTGAGGTTCTATTAAGCTTAGATTGTAAATATTATATTCTAGAGAATTTACTGAGTCAGAAGAGAGATGAATAAAATCAAGTTCATCAGTCGAAGCTTCAGGGACATTTAGATAAATAAACAGAATCATTGCATTGAAGATAGTTAAACACCATCTGGCGAGGATCAGTTCTTGAAATGGAAAAGCTGGGAGCCAAGTGAGTAAAGCGGGAGAGAGACTCCTTCTGGTCAGAGAAAACATAGAACTTGGGTTCAGCGTGGGAGTACTGCATTTTTAAATTTCTGTCTTAGCATCTATGGTTAGCGAAACCTTCCCCCTGCTCCCTAATAGAGAAGTCACTTTGAAGGTAGGTGGTGGCAATGTGGAGCTCTGACAGATAAGAGACCTCTAGAAATCAAATCCTTCATCACTGCTTCCCAATGAACCTGAAGTCACTGGAAATAGAAAAATTATGTAAGAGCTGTGACATCTTACTCAGAGTGAATGGGGTTTCTCGTATATCTGCTATGTGCCAGGCATGGTGCTGGAGGCCATAAAGTCGTGTGACCTTGAAGGACTTTTGGCTCCTACCATCAAATTTTGGAAGAAGTTAAAAGGAGTCTTTGATAAAACTTGGTGAAACTCCAAAGTTAAATTAAGCAACAATTGATAAGAATTGGGGACCCATTTCTGCCTTGGCTCACACGATTACTTGCTCTTTGCTATTTCTCCTCCTTCCTCCTGGCCCTGATAGTCCTTACTGTCCCCATTCCTGATTTGGGCAGTGCCACCCTGCACAGAGTAAGAACTGGGCAGTCCAACCATAGACGCAAAGGGAGTCACAGCCAGACTTCAGAGGATTCTCAAGCTTTCAAACCTATAGACCTGGATGTCAGGCCTCATTCTTTCACCTTCCATCTCTGTGACTATATTCATCAAAGCTTTCCCAGGAAATGGAACAAATAGGATTATCTATCTATCTATCTATCCCTCCATCTGTCTTTCATCTATTATTACCTAAAGAGATTTATTATAAGGAATTGACTTATGAGATTATGGAGGTTGAGAAGTCCAAGATCTGCAATTGACAAGCTAGAAACCCAGGAGAGCAGATAATGCGATTCCAGTACAAGTCCGAAGCCCTGAGAAGCAGGAGAGTTGATGGCATAAGTTCCAGTCCGAGTTTGAAAGCAGGAGAAGAGTCCTGTTCCAGCTCAAAGACACTCACAGAGAGAGAGAGAGTTCTCCCTTCCTCAGCTCTTTTGTTCCAGTCAGGCCCTCAACAGATTCAATGAGCCCCACACACATTGAGGAGGGCACTCTGCTTTAGTCAGTTCACCAGTTCACATGTCAGTCGCATCCAGAACCACCCTCACAGACACACCCAGAATAATGTTTGACCAAATATCTGGTATCCTGTGGTCTAGACAAGTTGACACGTTTTGAGGTGACCTTGGGCAAGTTGCTTAATCTCAGAGCACCTCAAGCACACATTTGTAAAAATGGGACTAATTCCTCACTGGGCTAATAGGTTTAAATTGTAGGCAACACCTTTGGCACAGTGTCTGTTCAGTGGGAAGGACTTAATGATCAGCAGGTATTAGTCATGTCTACAACAGTTATCATACCCCAGGAACTTTGTAGGTGTCAAGCTGTTATGACACCAACATTTTAGACATACTATCTCACTTAATGCTCACAACCACCCTATGATGTGTTTTTATCCCCATTTTATAGTTGAGTAAACTGAGGCTCAGTCAGTTATGCCTTGTCCCATGGTCACACCGATAAGTAGGCCATAAAGCTAGTATTTGAACCAGATGTTCTAACCCCAGAGCAAACTCATAGCTGTTACACTGGGTTTCCTCCAGCTAGAGGCCACATGAATTACATAAAAGTTAATTAGCCCACCGTCACTACTTATTTTAATTTGTAGCATTACAATAGTATTATTCTCTACCATTTTTTATTATAAATACAAAGTATTCCAGCTATGTTATGTGGTAAGTAGGTTTTTATAAGGTAGCCTGGAAGCCTAACTGCCATTTATAATAATATTTCTGAAAATGTGATCTGAATTTTAAACAACCAACCTAAAAATGAGCTTTGTATGGTGACATGTTTTCAAGTTGGGGACCATTTGCTGAAATCAGCAAAACAGGGTAATGCTGGTTCAAGCTGTTTCAGTACAGGCTTCTTTAAACATTGTTGAAGGTTGTTCTATGAAAAGCTATGCTAGTGTCTCTCACAGCACTCCATATTATTGGACTAGGTAGCCCCAGGACACAAAATCAAAAGTATTCCCCTGAGTACTCATCCAAGTCAGCAGGCAATAGAATTATAGGCAAACTCTGAAATCGGGGGAAATGAGGACAGATTTGCAAGTTCTAGCTTAGAAATGCAGGAGACTTTCAGGCACCCCACCACGGATGCATCCCGGGTGCTCTGTCCCTGCAGAGTCAAGGGCTCCCACTTGCCCTGCCCACTTAGAGCAGCTTCACAAACACTCGAGCACTGGAAACAGAAGGGCCTCAGTTTGGCTCACAATTAGCAACTTACTAGCTGTGCAACCTTGGCTTTCTAATTAAAAAACAACTCTAACCCTCATTTTTTTTCCATCTGTAAAATAAGTCTAATCATAACTATTTGTGGGATTGCTGTGGGATTACATAAAAGCTTTTATATATAGTTCCTGGCAACTGAGTACACCTTCAGTATAGAGCCATTCTTCACAACTTCTCTTATCTTTTCTGCTATAATTTCTGGACAGGTTGAAGGTAGAGATAACAGTGATTGTTACCCGTGGCCTGAGTATAGATGGCCAAAAAAGTGGTGGAGGAAGGAAGGAGGCTGGGAAGTGTTGCCCATACGTTTGGCCATGAGAAACCCAACAAAGCTCTGCCAAATGTGGGGTTCCCATTAGTGAGCCTTTCTAGGTTCAGGTTTCACTTTTAATTTCTGCCCTGAGGACATGCTGATGGGAAACAGAAATACCTTTATTCCACCTGGATTTCAGGCAGCTTGTTCTTAGGCTGCTGCAGGCACCGGGCCCTTCCTGGAAGAGCCAAGGAGGCCAGGCCCAGGTGGGAAGGCCAAGCAGTTGAGTAGGGTCACTGCCCCTCTCTCCTTCCTGGTCTTTGTCAACTTCAAAGAAAGCCTATTTGAGCTCACATTTATCCTAAACGCACTTTCTGAAAAATTAATTCAAATCTAATAGGTAAGATCTTTACTCCAAGGAGCAAATGCTTCCAAATTATATCCCTATTAAAAAATACAATTTAAAAACCACATGGCAATAACAAAAAACTGAAGGGTCCATAAATTAGGAAAGAGTCATACCCTTGTGCAAAATAAAACTCTGGTCTATAAGACACTTCAATCCAACCAGAAATTCTGTTCGCCCCTGGGTTTTACATATCCTCAGTTCACCCATCAGTACAATTTGAGAACTTAGAAATAAAAATAATAGAGATATTTTAGTACTCAATTAGTCATTCTGCCTACTGAAAACAAGGATTAAAGCCTCTATTAATTAAGTGACAGTCAACAACAAAACCTTCTGTTGTGTTTTGTTCATTTGACACCTATTTAGGTCATATTTCTATACTTTCTCTCTTCCTCATGGAATATATCATGTTCTCAGAAATAATTTAAAAATATTAATGACAGGAAGTAATACGAAATTCCCAGTCTACAATTTTATTTTCATTTCTTTTAACCTACTATATCTTCTGCCTTTGGCTTGGAAGCCCCTTATTTTTTTTTCCCAACATGTTACATCATGTTTTTATAGCATGGCTGTGTTAATAAATAGTATTGAAAAATTCCAAAATGAAGGTAATTAGTCTCAGAGAGGTTAAGTTACCCAAAATCACCCATCTATTGAGTGACAGTGTCAGGATTCAACTTCTTGTCCTTTGACCCCAAATCCCATATAATTTCCAATATAAATAAACTGTCAGGATATTTCCAATGTATCTGGATACTGAAAAACAGGTGTTAGATCTATTTTGTTGGGCCCTTGTTTATGAGAAAATAATTTTGGTAACTTTTGGTCTTACTAATACATTAACTTATGATTATTCCCACGTTGATTGAGGCATGAGTTCTATATGTATAAAAAAGACTCTGGGGCCAGAACAGGATGTCTGGGAAGCCAGAGCCTCTTGGTACAATCATTAAACAACCTAGAGTTCCTTCCTCAGTACAGACCGTTTTGGCTCTAGAGTCTTTCTGCACAGATAGAAATCATGCCTCAATGACCTTGAGACTAATCATAAAGCTACTTTAGTGTATGGGTATGATGACTCCAAATTGGTACCACTGACTTCATGATAAAGAGTTAAGACTCCAGTAAGCACATTTTTGAGATAAATAATTTGGACAAGGGAAAGTAAGCTTGTACTAAACAGGTCAGTTCCAGTGCCTGTCATAGTCATCCAAGAAACTGCCAACGCCATAGTCAGTACTGAGGAAGGACTCCTTTGTCATCCCTGAGCTGGGAGCTGTCCACTGTGCCACAAGGCCGTGGCTTCACAGCCATCCTAACTGCATGGGCTATCTCAAATGGCCATAGTCAAGGTGACCAGTAAATTATGAGTTGGCCTGACAAAAAAAACTATAATGAAATAGCCTCTTTGAGGAGTTTGAAAATGAGACTCCACTTATAGTCTGAGCAGAGGATAAAATAAGGAGAAGGAAAACAGTTGGGAGCACCAAATAAGTTCAAGTAATGAGTAAACTTTAAGGCAGCAATAATAATAATAAACAATAATATATAGTGCTTACAAAATGCCATGCTCTATTTCAAGGGCTTTATCTCTCTTGACTCATTTAATCATGAGCAACAAGTTCATGTGGAAGGATAATTGCCAAGAGTTCCTCAATAATGACAGAGGTTACTTCTGATGCCATTACAGCAACAACCACAGAAAGCAATAAGACGGCAAAAGGATTACCCTGCCCTCCAGACACCTGGCTTCCACCATCACTATCCGGCTCTCTTCTCTGCATGGCCTGGTTCCAAGTACTTCTTCCTCTGAGATTCCATTTCCTCCTCTGTATCCCTAAGATAATCTCATTACTAAAGGTAGCATAAATGGGTTTCTGTTCTTTGCAGCCTAACAATGTGAATTGACATAAAGCTCATTCACAGCCATATTGAGTATAGTTAGAGAAAAAAATACAGAAATATAGGTCCATAGGTCAGCATATGCTCTGAGGTCAGCAAAGTAAGCAGAACACCCCAGAAGGAATATGAAAGAATTTTCGATCTGCATCACCAGTGGAATTAAACAAATAATGTGCAATATATTCACATGAGTACTTTTGCCTTTTGCACAAAATCAGCTAACTCTATGTATGCAACCATGTCTGGTACTTAGCACTTCAGCAAATATTTGAATAATGTTATCGAATAAGAAAGTGGATGTATGTGTGTGGGGACACAAATGTGTTATGTCCGATGGCCACCTGCACATGATACCAAGAACACTGTCAACATACATGTTATCTACAGATAGGGAAGAAATAACAAAGAGAAACAAAAAGCTCATGAGGTTACTGTGCGATAGTAAACGCCAGGAAACCATGAACTACTATATAGGACACATTTGCCTTTGTACCCCCAGAACTTAGCGAGGCCAGAGCTCCCTGCTAGAGTGCTTCCTGCCACTTGAATCCCAGGCTACACACAGGAAGAGGAGGGGCCAGACTCCTCCTCACTGCAAACTGCGGGAACTGCCCTAGCTCCACCCCAGTGCTCATTCCTCCCAGGGCGCAAGTCTGTTGGAGTTTTTCTAGGCCCTGCCACCTGGCTGTCTCGTTATTTCTGTAACATGGCTTTGTTTATCTCACACACAAAAAAAATAAGAACATAAAGGAACCTTTGGAAAAGAGTGTATGATGTGCTTGAATTTTTATTTTTTTAACTCATAAGGTATTTTCTTACAGACAACTGTAAAGAAACTTCAGCACCCACCAGCCTGCTTTATCAAAATAACATTGGTCTCTATTAACTATTTTTTTAATTTATTTTTATTGAACCCCAGATGCACAAAATCAGATTAATCAGAGTTCTTGGTTCTTGACACAATATGATCCTCGGCTTTTTCATGGCTTTCAATTAGTTATAGATTAATTTATTCATGTAGCCATTTTTTAATTTTGAATAATATGAGTACTCCTGAATCCACCACGCAATCCAAAAACTTAACACATTAACAATAACTAGGCTTCACCCTATCTTGTGTTCCTGCCTACCCCTTCCGGACAAACACTATCCTGATTTTTGTGTTTGTCATTTTCTTTGTTTTTAAAAAACATTTTATTATATATATACCACATATAAAAAGTACCATATATATGATATATATATAGTCAATATGTTGTTTTCAACCAATACATTATTTTATTTGTTTTGACCTTCATTAAAAGCGTATCATGTTACACGAAGCCTTCTAACACGTGTTCCAAGGACTCAATATTACATTACTAAAATTCAACTGCGTGTTATGTGTCTCTGGTCCACTCAATGCTGGCTTGTTCTGTTGTGAAGGCTTGCCTCAATTTTGCATAATTTGGGGTTGTTTGCCATTTTACTATTAGATAAACTACTGGTGAACATGCTTATAGGCATCTTTTGGTGTGTGCTGTGCAAGAGATTGTCCTGGGTGTACTTCTCATAGTGGAGTTTCTGGGCCATAGGATATACGAATAACTACCTTCCTAATAGACTGCCAAGATATTTTCCAAAGCAGTCGTCCCAATTTTCACTCCCACCAATTGGTCCACACACTCTTTAACACATGGTTAGTCAGATTCCTTAATTTTTCCCAATAAAATAGGTGAAAAATGACATTTCATTCTGGCCTTGATTCTGATTTCCGTGGTTATTAATGAGGTGGAATATTTCATCATTTTTTTGGCCATCTATGTTTTCTCTTCTATAAAGCCCTCGCTCATATATTTTGCATATCTTTTTTATTGAATTGCTTGTTGCTTCAGAATTTTTTTACATAAAATAAAAATTGCAGATAAAGTTGAGATCCTCACGTAGCTATCCTTGTCACATTTCCCTTTTCATTCCTCAGCATAAATCACTATCATTAATTTAATGTTTCTCTTTCTTAGGCATCTTTCGATCAATTTACCATATATTTGTGTATATATAATAAATACATAGTGCTATTTTGCTATTTTTTAAACTAACAATCAATAGCATCCTATTTGTCAATGTTCGTAAAACTTACTTTTCTCTCAACGTTATGTTTATGAGATTTATTCTGATTGTTGTGGCTCTCATTTTGTCTTTTAAACTGGTATATAGTATTTCACTGTATAAATATACAAAAATATATTCATGCATATTCCTATTGATGGACTTTTAAGTTTTATCAATTTATTTTACTATCATAAACAGTCTGCAGGAAACCTGATTATATGTGTCTCCATATGCATATATGCAAAAGTTTCTCCAGGAAACATACCTAAAAGTTAAATGGCTGAATCATGGGCTATGCACATCCTCACCTTTAATAACCGTCACCAAAGTAATTGTGCTAAATTCCACCACCAGGATATGACAGCTCCTATTTCTCCACATTTTTTCTAACATTTAGAGTATTTAGTAGACTTGTTTTCCCCAATCTGATGTGACATAGTATATTACTATACTTTTAATGTGCATTTCTATCACCATTAGTGACTTTGAGCATTTTTCAGATGTTTGGATTCCTCTTCTATAAATCTCTTGTTCATTCTTTCCTTGTTTCAATTCTTTAAGGTTTATTTTTCCTATTAACTCATATGTTATAAATAAATTGTCTATCTACTTACAGTTTATGATTTATTGTATATTGTTGTCATTTATCTTTTTGGGGGCTAGATTTTGAAACATTTTCTTCTACTCAGTACCATGCCTATTCCTCCTTCCCTCCTCCTTTCTTCCCTCTTTCCTTGTTTCTTTCCTCCCTCATTTCTTTCCTTCCTTCCTTCCTTCCTTCCTTCCTTCCTTCCTTCCTTCCTCCCTCCCTCCCTCCCTCCCTCTCTCCTTCCCTCCCTCTCTCTCTTTCTCTTTCTTTCTTTCTCTCTTTCCTTCCTTTCTTTTTTCTTTCTTTCTCTCTTTCTTTCTCCCTTTCTTTCTACAAAACTTGTGATCTTAATGTAGTTACATTTGTAATTTTTTCCTTTTCACATTTTTGTTTGTCTTTGTCTGAGATGCCCTCTCCTAAGCTGATACCATAAAGATATTCTCCTATCATTTTTTTCCAAGCATCATACAGTTCCTCAGTCATCTTTAGGTCAACATTCCAGCCAGAATTGATTTGCGGGCATTAAGACAGAGAGCTAATCCTGTTGTATTTATTAAGCAGTGCATCTTTCCCCATCATTTTGTAAGGCTAGTTCATCCACGGATCAGGTTTCCATGCATATGTGCATTTGTGACCTACTTCTCCAGCCCTGCACTGACATTATTCTACACAAAGCTCTCCAGCTTCCTAAGATGTCATATCCAGTAGGGCAAACACTTCCCTCATGATGTTCTTCAAAAAAGTTGTTTTGGCGATTTGTGGCCCTTCACTGGCCAATGAAGTTTTTAGATTCAGGTTGTCAATTTCCACAAACTCCTCTCTAGTTTTTAACTATAACTGTAGTGAACTGCATGGAAATTGCTTTTCGTAACATAATTTCTGGCCTGGTCTTATTTTTTTCTACCTTATTTTCTCTTAATCTTAAATTTGTTTTAAATATTTTTCATATTTTACTATAAACTACTATTAATTCTTTTTGGTACTAGGCAGGATATAATTGAGCAAAATGGGTGAATAAGTGCTTCTCTATGTTTCCTGTGGGTAAGCTAAGTACTCTGGAGATACAATGTTTTGGGTGGATTTAGAATCTTGCACATTCCTGAATATCAATCTCATTGGGCAGTAATATAAGCACTATATCTATTTTTAAAGTGTGCCAGAAGGCAGACTAAATCCATCTTAATCCCAACAGAAGAAAAAACTTGTTTAGGTTGAGATGGGGGGATAATTAACCCTCCTATCTCAAAGGGAACAAATTATTATTCCTGCACCTTTCTATAAAACATGAGCACAGGCACAGGGTCTCAGCATACTGGTAGAATTATTTTATTTTCTCCATCTTTATCACTCTAACTTCGAGCTAAATTCATATGTGAAGCATCCTTGTGTGAACGTTGTTCAAAATAGCATCACTTTTCTTTGCAATAAATGAGCTTTACCTCCTTTGCAGTACTAATAGCAGTCATTACCTCTAAGAGTTGTACTCAGCGCTAAGATAATGCCCCACTCTGAAGATTTCATAGTGCCTTTCACCTCATATTCACTCTGCCTCTGAAAAAACATGAGTGTAGGTCCCATTTTATAGACAGTGAAGTCTGGGTACCAAAAACTGAAAGACATTCTATTCCCTCTATTAAAACTCCATGGAGTTAAAAGGGAGCACAGCTTGGCAGTCACCTTTGTGGAGAGTCCAGCCATGTAATGCACATTGTGAAGGCTCAGGCTGATGCAGGGGGGCTGAGTTTGCGGATCAAACACTGGCATGGTTGCCAAGGTCTGCTTTCTTTATGTGTCTTGGACCCAGCCAAGACCAGCATGCAGTGACTTTGGGATCACTAGGCTTCTGGTCTCAGGCTCCATCCTATGAGTTGCTCATTTCCCAGCCTTTCCCAAAGAGTGCGTTGGAAAACAGAGGGATGTGAATAGATAGTTATACATGAAAATGGATTCCTTGGCCATATAGGCTTGAAAACATTAAAGCGTAAAAAAGCCTCTCAAGTGTAGAATTTGTGAACTCTGACTATGTCATTGTTAATCTCTAAAAGGATCCAGAAGATACCACATTGTCAAATATTTTGATAATAGCATTCTTTGTATTACACAGCAGCAGTCACAGAACTAGTGCAATACACAACTAACTGGGGACCATCGCTCAGTGGATTTCAAACAAATATATACTTTGATACATTCAAATCCTGAATGATATGAAGGAATTGCTACTAAATGCTTGTTGAATGGTGTAATGTTTAAGGAAACACTTGTACATTTTTTTAAACATTAAAATACCCAGATTAGAACAGCATGTCTGTCCCACCTGACTGGGCACATTTGAGAAGGCTGGACCTTTTCAACATTCTCAAATCTCACCTACCTCAATATAGAAAGGCAGGTGAGAGGCAGTCAGACTGTCACTCATCAAATGGCAAGAAACTTGAATCAGTGTGCAAAAAGAATGTTAGAGAACCTTCTCCCCATCATGACGCCTTAAGGCTGTCTCACACATCCTTGCCTTCACCATCTTAAATGTACTGGCAAAGTATAGACTCCCTTGGACTATCATAGCCAAGCTCCTAGACCTTACTTTATGAGCAGGTGCTCTGCCTAGGGGAAGACATGGGAGCAAGATGGCGGACATGCATTATGCGACCACAGCTGCCTTTTCTGGGGTTCTGAACCGATGTATACCCATGAGAGTCCATCCTGCCACAGGACCATCAAATTCTCCAACCTAAAATTTCTGCTGGAGTGAGGGATAGGATAAACAACAATGTTATAACCCAAAACTCCGCACTTTTCTAGGGTGCCATTCACTATGTTTTCCCATGTCAGAATTATTCCTGAGAATCCTTGGCAAGTTTCAAGCCAAAATGGCCATCACAGGAACTTCAGAATTGCACAAAGCACAAAAGTCATTCTGCCTAGGAGACTATCTGAGTTTGAATAGAGCCTCCTGGGCAATTACAGGTAATTGGGCAATTTCTTAGCCACAGGGATAACGAGGAATGAGCAGAGGCTTTGCAACAACCAAATACATTCTCTGGATCTGCCTCTTACGAGCTGTGTGCAGGCTTTGGCAAGTCAATTCGAGTCCCTGAGATTCAGTTTATTCCATCTTAAAATACTCTGTATCAGTTGGGGTTCTCCAGAGAGACAGAATCAATAGGATGGATGGATGGATGGATGGATGGATGGATGGATGGATGGATAGATAGATAGATACATAGATACATAGATACAGAGATAGATAGAGGATTTATTAGGCAAATTAGCTCACTTGATTATGGAGGCTGAGAAGTTCCAGGACAGGCCGCTCACAAGCTGGAGACCCTAGGATACTGGTAACATGGCTCAGTCCAAGTCTGAAGGCTTCAGAACCAGGGAAGCCAATAGTGCAGCTCTCAGTCCCTAGCCGCAGGCCTGAGAACCCTGGTACCACTATTATAAGTCTTAGAATCCAAAGGCTGAGGAGCCTGAAGTTGTTGTCAAGGACAGGAGCAAAAGAGTGTGTTCCAGCCTCAGAAGATGGCTTCACATATTTTCTGTTTTTGTTCTTTCCAGGCCTCCCGCAGATTGCACAGTGCCGACCCACATTGGGGGTGGGCCTTCCCCAACTAGTCCACCCATACTTACATGCTAATCCCCTCTGGAAACACTCTCACAGACACATCAAAATATAATGCTTTACCAAGTTCCTAGGTATTCCTTAATCCAGTTGACACCTAAAATTAACCACATACTCATTCACAGGGTCCTTGAGACTATTAAATGAGGTGACGTATTCAAAGCATCCAGCACAGAGCCTAACAGAGTTGGAGTTCAATTTGTTGCACCTACATAAAAAGTTCAGAACCTTTTTATCATGGTTAAATATTAATCAGATCTATTCTCTTACTAACTAAAAAGAAAATTTACCTTTTTCAATAGGACTTCAACTAAGTTAAAAAGAAATAAGGATCATATAAAGCATAACAAATATCACAATTGTCAGAAGAACCTATTGAATCTTATTTTCTGTCTTTGCCTCACATAAGAGATGCTAGTAAACAGCAAAAGTCTTGAAAATCATGAGGAGAGGGAAGGAAGCGGCCACAAGACACTAAAAGCATGGATTGTTTTGGCCAGATAATCCTTCATTGTTAAGCCACTGGTAGGTACATATATCCACCCCTGTGATAGATGTCATCAAGTTCCACGCAGGCTGGAGGCTAGCAGGTCTGTCGGAAACCTGATTGGTGTCTAGCGTTTTACTGAATGGTAGAGTTCACAGGAGATGGACTTCTGGCTGGGCCCTTTTAGCTTCTGCTTTGCCATGAATGATGTTTCTGCTGGACAGGCCAGAAACTGTTTATAATTCTTTTGAGCAGGTTGTAGTCCCTCTAGGAGCCAGATGGCTGACTGGATGACTATGGTGCCCAGAGGTGCTATGACAAACCTGTCATCACCTGGAAAGGAGCTGTTTACATCAAGGCTACATTCATTTCCCATTGCCATTATAACAAATTGCCATAAACTTAGTGGTTTAAAACAACATAAATGTATTCTCTTACAGTTCTAGAGACAAGAAGTCCAAAAGGAGTCTCATGGGGCAAAAACCAAGGTGCAGGAAGGGCTGGTTCCTTCTGGAAACCCTAAGGGAAAATCTGTTCCTTGCCTCTTCCAACTTTTGTTAGCTGCTAACATTCTTTGGCTTGTGGCTGCATCCCACCTATCTCTGCTTCTGTCTTTATATTGCCTTCTCCTCTACTTAGCATAATCTCCCTCTGTTTTCGTCTCATAAAAACAGTTGTGTTTATATTGGGTTTACTGAGATAATCCAGAATAATCTCATCTCCAGAGATTTAACCTAAACATATCTGCAAAGCCCCTTTGGCCATGTAAGGAAATATTCATTGTCTCCAGGGATTAGGGCCTAAATAACTTTGGGAACATTTATTCCCAAAGTTATTGCCCAGAGATAAGGAATGAATTTCTGTGGACTATGTCTTCAGTGCTCAAGGACTCATTCGGTGCTGTGTTTCTGTTAGGGGTAATCAATAGACCTGTTGATGGACTCCATGTGGCACCAGGAAGTGGAACACTGAGGTCAGAAATGGACAACTCTGGATAATGTTTTCCAAAACCAGAAATAGAATTGTGGAAGTAGGTGGTCCTGGTTATAGATAAAGGGATTGAATTGTCTATGGACTCTGATCTCTGTAATGAACAGAGGAGTTAAATTTGGTGCAGGTGCAAGACCAGTGTTGAGGACAGATTGAGATTGTCTTGGTTATGGGAGAGGTCAGCTCCCCAACAGTGCACATTGTGTCCTAGGGATCTTAGGACGTTTTCAGACATCAGAAATAGATGTATAAATTCTTCAGGAGCCCAGGGTCCATCACTGACTTATAGCGGAGCATTCATTCATTCATTCATTCAGCAAATATTTATTGAGTACCTGCTGTGTACCAGGCCTTGGAACAGGTCAATGTACAAACAGATGAATATCTCTAACCTCCTGTGGGTCATGGAGAAATCAGAACTGGAAGGTGCCATGTCTGATGTAGGGCTGGTAGCACTTCCATGGCCCAGGTTAAGAAACTTGGAATGTGGGTAGTATTGAGGCAGTGCCACAGTCCTTGGGTGCCAGTATCTCCTCCTGGGAGATGGAGCCTTCTTTTCTGGACAGCCAGCTCTCCATACTCTCTGCCACTGGATGGATCTCAGCCAGGATCTGTTGTGAGTTACCATGTGTCAGCTGCTCCCCATGGATTATTGCCATCAGCTGTTATACGGTCTGAAAGCCTGAAAGCATCTCAGTCCAGAGGGTTTCTTAGGGATCTGAGTGTCTCTTTGGTATTCTGACTCATGTTATGAATCTTCTGCCCAGTGGCCTAGGATGTCAATTGATGGTGTCAGAGTTAAACCATTTGAAGGACATGGCCCACCTCACCTGGCAGTAGCTGAATTCAAGGATTAGTAATCAAATCATGTTGTCACAACATACTGGATCATCTAAGGTAGTGCCTCTAAGCCATCAAGAAGGTCCAGCTCCTATATATCCAATTATGTCTTCCTAATTAAACTGGGTTCTTTTTCCAACAGCCTAGGGAGCAATCTGTTCCAGGAGTAAGAATGGGCAGTCTGCCATGTATGGCCATGCAAGGTTATGCCCCATGAGGATTGCAGGGACACTTTTTGCATCATAGATCTTGGAAAGTGTCCCACACAGGTGTGCAATGCACAACCATACATGGCAGTCTTGAGAGAAAGAGATTCAAAGCACACCTCCTGGCTGAAATATGATTGTTAGCACTGAGATGTCAGAGGGCTTGGGTCCTGGATCAAGGTCATCATATAGTTCTCAACTGAGGCCCATGTGAACCCAGCCAGGCACTGGGACTTGGCCCAGAGATGCTCTGGAATATGTCACGATGTGGCATTAGAGGGGGACATCTGCTAGGGGCAAGGTGATGCCTGGGGTAGGTAGGGCCCAGTTCCCAGCTGGGTACCCCTCCACGGACTCAGGGGTTGTTTGTAAAATGAAGCGGGATCTAGTTCCTGGGAGGGATCCTCATGTTGAGAGAATGAGCACAGGCAAGAGCTGAGTGGTGGTGAGACAAGGTCCAAAAAACCAAGGTGGAGATTCCAATGAGTCCCCAAAGACAGACATCAAAGCTGGTGCCATGAGGTCAAGAATCTGAAAGCCAAGGACATGAGAACAAGAGCCATGAGATGTGCTGAGACACCCCTCAGCTTTCCAACGGGAACACAGTTTGAAAGCATCAATTTTGACTATCAGCACCATTTTCCATACGGGGAAGTTAGGGCCAGAATGTCAAGATAGTTGCTAAGTAATGGCAGGGACAGACCACATCTCAGGTTCCTGAAGCCTCCCAGTGGACCACTTCCTTCTCTTATATTCATGAAACAGTCCAAGGAATGGTACGCTCCCTGGAGAAATGGGCCTGCAGTCCTAAAACCAGCTCCTTCAGAGAAAGCAGATTGTGTCCATCAAGTCCCTCAGTTCTCCTCCAAAGTTACTTTGGGATCCTTCATATCTCCCAGTCATTGGCTGACAGGCTGTCCAAGCCTATGGTGCCTATCTGATCAACCTGAAGATATTTTGGCCTATATCCCAAATAGTTTTTTTCCTTAAGATTTTTATCACTCTCAGGTAAGCCTTATCATTTGCTAAGCTTGCAAAGTTCTCTTACTTTCCCAACAGTGAGCAGATAATTGAAGGACAGGCATCAATTTTACTGCAGACTTCTGTGCACTTGCCTGGGCACTGACACCTGAATCATGTGAGGCATGTGGTCTGGGGTCATGGATGGGAAAGTGACAGACAGTTAGTGAGACTAAGGACAAAATATCGCTCAGAAATGTTCATGGGGAAAATAAGGGACAAGGAGAAATTCAGACTCATAATGTTTTCTAAGTCGCTTGGGTGCATTTTATGATCTTGAACTTCATGAGCTTATTAACAGAAAATCCAAGATAAGTAACGGCTCCCTAGAGCTGTAATGAGAACAAACTGATTTTTATTTGCACAAACATTCCTCAGATGGAGAAATGATGTGGGCATTTTTACTATAAAGCTTTTAGCACATTAGTTTTTGGCAGCAACTTCAAAAAGGTAGTTCTGACTGTTTTTTTCCGTGTTTCCATTCAACATCTTAGTTCCTGGGCTCTGAGAATCTCTAGTCCCTAATCAAACTGAGAGGCTCTCTGGGCTTATAAGTCTCAATAGAGCTTCCTGTTGGTTGAGGCATGGGAGAGACAGAGGGATGGTTTTGAGTGGCTGAGAAGGCATGGCAGAAAGGAATGCAGCAGATCTCCATCTGAGAACCACCACTCAGGGAAGGTGCTTCAGAGGGCCCCTGAGTCTCCATGACTTTCCAGACATTAGCCCCAAAGCCAGGATCTGCAGTCCCCTGGTTTGTCAAAGTGCCTGCCACTCTACCTGCTCTTCATCCTCAGGTGTCCCTCTCCTTGTTGAGGTTGATCCTTCCCTCTGGCTCCAGCCCTTCTTGTTTCTGTTGAATATCAACTGCCCCTTCCCCACTGCCATGGTGATCAAGACATGAAACCAAGTCTTCTTCTCCAGTGCATGGTCTAAGGCTTGCCAGGGGCACCAATGGCTGGGATGATAACCATTCCAAACCCCATCCTCACTTCCATGGGCTCATCCCACCTACCGCATGGACCCAGCCTTCACCTGGAATAACCCCACCTCCGAAAAGGTAAACTCTGATCTCCAGCTCTCAAACCCACAACCTCCTCTTCCATGATGCTTCCTGTGACCAGCAGCCTCCTAGTGGCACTTTCTTACCTGCTCAGTCCTCACACCAGGGATATCCCCTAAATCAATCCTCTCAGCAGCTCCTGAGTCAGCATCTTCACTCCCTTAGCCTTCCCCTTTGATATGGTTTAGCTTTGTGTCCTCACTCAAATCTCACCTTGAAATGTAATCCCCATGTGTCAAGGGTGGGACCAGGTGGAGGTAATTGAATCATGGGGTGGTTCCCCCATGCTGTTCTTGTGATAAGTGGGTCCCCTGAGATCTGGTGGTTTTATAAGCATAGGGCATTTTCCCTGCTTGCACTCACTTTGTCCTGCAACCCAGTGAAGAAGATGTATGTTTCTCCTTTGCCCTTCACCATGATTGGAAGTTTCCTGAGGCCTCTCTAGCTATGCGGAACTATGAGTCAATTAAAACTCTTTCCTTTATAAAGTATCCAGTCTCTGGTACTTCTTCATCACAGCGTAAGAACTGACTAATACACCCTTCCCTTGACCCTCTGAAACCTTGCCCAGAATATTTCCATAACCCACTTTCCCTTCTAACAGGGCTGCTGAGGGGCTGGAGACCACCCCACCGACACTTTCCAGCTTTTGCTGAACCCTGAGGCCCATCGCCGGTCCTTTTACTTGTCCTTATGTTTTCTTTCCTTTTCTGCCTTCCCTTCAGTGACTGCTGTCCCAAGCCCTCACTACTTCCCTTGGCTCCCTTGCAGAACATCAGCTTCCATCTCATCTTACCAGGATGGTTAGGGTTATCAGGAAATGATGGCCCTAAATTTCTGTCTACAAACCCACTTACCAATATTGTAATGTTCTGCAAAAGATATAATAGATGTCTCTTTTCTTCCTCCTTCTCCATAATTAGCCTTTTATATTTGTTCTTAGACCCATTTAATCCCATTTTGTGAAGGATCTTGTTATAATCATACTCTCTTTCTTATACCTTCAACCTCTTCCTAGCTGCTGGTAATATCCCCACACTCTACAGTTATCTCCTTTCTAACACAAAATCAAAGCTGAAATGCATTTTTGCATCTCTTCACCTAAGAAATATTTACTGGGAGCCTACTAGGTGCCAGCTGCCAGAACAGGCATGAGAAAACATATTGGCATGATCTCTGTCTTCATGGAACTTTGGGTCTAGTGAAGGAAAGAGACAATATATAATGAATACAAAAGAAGTATGTCACTGGAAATATCTGAAAACTGCAAAAGAGAAGAACACACTGTTATGTAAGCTTATGTCAGGGGTTATCTCCTTGGTCTGGGGTTAGGTAGGTTTTCCTGTGAGAGCATATACCTGGGTGGACAAGGATCAGTATGGGTACCAAGCCCACCTACTCAATAGCTGGTCTCTTCTTAATCTTGAGCTCTGCTGATACGGTTTGGTTATGTCCCCAAATCTCATCTTGAATTCCCACATGTTGTGGGAAGGACCCAGTGGGAGCTAATTGAATCATGGGGGCAGGTTTTTCCCATGCTGTTCTCATGATGGTGAATAAGTCTCATGAGATCTGATAGTTTTGAAAAACAGGAGCCTTCCTACACAAATTCTCTCTTTGCCTGCTGCCATCCATGTAGGACGTGACTTGCTCCTCCTTGCCTTCTGCCATGATTGTGAGGCTTCCCCAGCCATGTGGAACTGTAAATCCAATTAAACCTCTTTCTTTTGTAATTGTCCAGTCTTGGCTATGTCTTTATCAGCAGTGTGAAAATGCAGTAATACACTGCCTCTTGCCTCTACCTACCCATACATTTCTTCTCTTTGTGGCCTCCATTCAGAATAGTCTATATTTCCACATCCTTGGTTTCCTTGCTTTCTCGAACCCATTGTCATGTGGCTTCTGTCTCTGTTCTGCCTCCAGATCTGCTCTCACCAGGTTCAGCAATGACCTTCCCATTACCGATGGAGAATATCAGTATCCCTACAGGTCTGCTGGGCAACCTCAATTCTTGCCTCCTCAGAAGAAAGAATTTGTCTGAGGAGCATAAGGCAGAAGGAGAGACCAAGGCATATTTTAGAGCAGGAGTGAAAATTTATTAAGAAGCTTTAGAGGCCGGGCAGTAGCGCACACCTGTAATCCTAGCACCTTGGGTGGCCGAGGTGGGCAGATTGCCTGAGCTCAGGAGTTCAAGACCAGCCTGGGCAACATGGTGAATCCCCGTCTCTACCAAAATACAAAAAAAAAAACTAGCCGGGTGTGGTGGCATGCGCCTGTAGTCCCAGCTACTTGGGAGGCTGAGGCAGGAGAATTGCTTGAACCTGGGAGGCAAAGGTTGCAGTGAGCCAAGATCATGCCATTGCACTCCAGCCTGGGCAACAGAGCGAGACTCCATCTCCAGAAAAAAAAAAAAAAAAAAGCTTTAGAGCTGGAATGAAAGAAAGAAAAGTATACTTGGAAGAGGGCCAAGCTGGGGTCTTGAAAGACAAGTGTGCATTTTGACTTCTTTACTTGGGGTTTTATATGTTGGCATACTTCCGGAATCTTGCGTTAGTTCTTCCAACTCCTGAGATCTTATCAGTAAGCTGGTGATCACCAGTTTCAGGTGTTTTCTATCTATTAGGAGCCTGCCTTTCCCTGGCGCCAGCTGTGACCAATTATTACTTTAGAGAGACAGCAACCGCCTGACCATCACCTGATGGTCACCCAACACTCCTGGTTGGGGTGGTGAGGTAGTGGGGAACCCTCCCATGCCCTGTTCATGCCTGACTAGCTACCTACTGTAGCATTCTGGTTCCAAACACAAAGGACACTTCCCAGGCTGTGTTAAAATAGAAATTCATAATTAGTGCCCCCAAAAGAGACTTGTGTATACTACCTTCAGTAATATATTGTTAAGGTGTACAACCATAACATCTCTTAGTCTCATGAAATTACACAAGCGTAAGAGTTTTTAGATCAAAAAAGAATAAACTGTCAAATACTAAATACATAATTTGAAGATCTCAATGGAATAGACTAGTATCTAGGAAAAGATTGACTCAAAAAGAAACAAAAACTGTAATAAAAAACGAAATCATCAAAGCATTGTCTTTAGTGGTTTTGCATGAGATTTTCTTTTTTTACAATTGTCAAGGGAGATATATTTCCTGTGCTATTGGCTCCAAAGCCCAGTTCAGCACTGTCCAATAGCAGAGCCACTAGCTTCCTGTGGCTACTAAGGAGTCAAAATACGGCTCATCTGAATCAAGATGCTTTGTGTGTGTAAGTACATGCTGATTACAAAGGTCTAGGAAGAAAAAAAAGAAAGTAAAGTATCTCATTAATAATTTTTATATGGATTATATACTGAAATGATAATATTTTTCTTTGGGAACTTTAAATATATTGTTAAAATTAATTTTACCTGTTTTTTCTTACTTTTTAATGTGGCTACTAGAGAACTTGCAATTACATATGTGGCTTGCATCACATTTTTATTGGACAGTGCTGGTCTAGGAAAAGAAGGGACATGGGACAAATTATTGTCAACAACTAGCAGAAAAGTAAGAGCAATCTTGGAAACAGTATCTGTGACAGCTAACATGGACTGTGGTTTTACTATGTACCAGCACTGTGCTAAACATGTTAATAAGCTATCTCATCTGTGGCCTCAGAACAACCCCTCAGGGCAGGTAACCCCTGCATTTTTCAACAGCATGGCTGTGACCATGCCCAGGTCACACAGCCAGGGAGGGAAAGAGCTAACCTTCCAGCCAGACTTGCCGACCCCAGAGCACTTGCTCCTAACCTCCTTGACACCTTCCTTCCCTCCATCCACCAGAAAGGGCTTAGGAAGGAACATATACAGCATGGCTCTCTTTACAACATGAGACTTAATTTTTTAGGGTGTCTCTGCTGCCGAACTTCAAGCTGGTTTTCTTGTGTTCTGGAGTCCATCCCGGCATGACAAGCAAAGGGCTGGGTTCGGTCTTGCTGAATGGACTCAGGAGCCCATGACATATGTCTGGAAGGCAGAAGAGAGGTGCAGAAATCCCCCAGGGCCAGGCTGGCCACAATCAGCTGCTGGTGGTTTGGCCATTTGGACTCTATTTGCATTCTTTCTGTACTCCTCGACAGGAACAGGCCTTTTCAAATGGGCTTAGCTCTCCAAATCCACTCAAAATGTCACAAAATTAAATGAATGGTTTCTTAGACACCATGGGGAGTAGAAACCCAATAGCAAAACACTAATGGTTTCCTTTGCAGGAAGCCCCTTTGAGGATAAAAGAATTCATCTGAGAGTCAGATCCCTTCCTGGCTGGTGCATCCGTCCGCCACATGACAAGCAGTGGGGAAGTCAATAGCACCCTCGCCCGGCTCCACCTGTGATCCTGGAGAACAAGAGAGGAGCCGGCTGGAGGGAAGAAAATCCTGATCTTGTGATTTCAATTACAGGGAGGTGAAAAATTATTTGATATCTGAGCTTGCTAAAGGCTCCCATTCCTTCTGCTCCAAAGATCTTTCCTGCTAAACTGAACAAAAGAGGAGAAAGAAGTGGAGATGCATATTGAGGGGAAGGGGTAGTGGAAAAGAAAGCTGGCACAGCAGGGGGAGAGCAGATGACAATGCAGACACAAGAAAGGACTTCTTTGGATTCTTCCTAAGTGGAATTGATGCAGCGCTGGCTCTTTTATTAGACTTCTCTCATCCTTTCTCCTGCTCTCGATCTCTCATGCCAAAAATTGCATTTGGATTTTTGAATCTACATTGATAGCACAGATGTGGCTGTTACTCTTCAATAATAATGTCACTTCGGCCCTCGTGTCTGGGTAGAGAGAGCAAGTATGATGGTGGCCCCTGCCAGGGCCCCAGCCCAGCCCTGACCAGGCATCCTCTGTGATTCTCCTGGGAGCAAAATCCTGATGAGACTTTTGACATGGTTCTCCTTTTCAACTAAATAAGAGAGAGGCCTATACACATGGTAGCCCTAGCTGACTGGAGACATCTTACTAGGTGAAGGCAGTAGATCATATGACCGTGGAGTCCCAGCGACCAGCATTCAAACCTGCCATGACTTCTGGGTGTGCGATGTTGGGCAACTTCCTAAGCTCTTGGAGCCACAGTCTCCTCCCAAGGGGAGGAGAGTAAAATTTACCCAATAGAGTCATGTGAGGCTAAAAGAAAATATATATAAATTACTTAGCTCACGTGAGTACTTTGTGTCTCTAGAAGTCAGCTCCCCTCTGTATACAGAAAGAATTCTCATAAATTAGGCTTTTGGAAGAATAAAATCCTCGTTCTATACAAGATCAAGATATAGCATCCAGTAACAGTGAAATAAATTTGCTTCCATGCTCTGTTTGTAGTTTAGCATCATCAGCATTTTGCCTAACCTTGTCTTTAGACTCTGTGTACATGCAATTAAAACATTGCCTCCCTATGTAGTGATCAAGGAGGATACCCTCTGGTTGTATGGTGGCTGGGAAAAATCATCTCATTTTTACATTTCTGCTGTCCACTGTACTTACCACAAACATGTCACAGTGCAAAGCTGCATAACTATAATATAAACATTACATAACTGGAAATGATAATATTTAATGTAGGAACATATGAGGGAGAATTAGCCATGTAAAACTTCTGGCATGTTTGTTTTAAAAATTAAGTCACACTACCTTAGAGTCACACATTATAAATTTTGTCTCTTCATCTAGACTGCAAATTTGCCAAAGGCAAGAACCCGTTCCAACATCTGTGCATTTCCTTCAGCATCTGCCACTTTGCTTGGCAAAGGGGCTGCCTAATTAACATTTGTTACTTGGCTGATTGATTAATTAAAAAACAACGACACTTTGTCTGGAGGCTACAGAGGCTGAAATAAAAGAAGCATGGTTCTCCTTATTTCCTGGAGACCACACCCTCATCCTAAGACTTGGAGCGCCATCTTTGTGTCACAGTCCTACAAACACAGGAGCACTGGGAGCCGGAAACTGGAAACCAGCCACCACTCTGAACCTCTTGTAAGTGCAGCCTCAACTACATGCACTACTTCTCCATCAGTGTGCACCACCTCCTTGTGTTGGGAATCTGCTGAACAAAGCTCAAACCCACATGCAGCACATATGAGCTGACCAACACATCAGTCCTGGCTACAACCTAAC
Source organism: Hylobates moloch (assembly GCF_009828535.3). Lineage (NCBI taxonomy): Eukaryota > Metazoa > Chordata > Mammalia > Primates > Hylobatidae > Hylobates > Hylobates moloch. Next base: position 126,424,118 of record NW_026652276.1, on the reverse strand, counting down.
TGGGCAGGCCCAGTGTAGTCAGTGGGGACTCTTGTTGGATACTTACAGAAACATCAAGGACGTTCCCAAATCTAGAAAGCTATGCTAAGGAAGGAGCTGAGGCTGACTTCAGCTTCAGGAACATGGATTTGGTTGGAGGGCACCCCTGACAGTATGTTAAAAAAGCTATTGTGCTGAGCGGCCTGGGCTACTTGCGCTGGTTAACACAGCCCACACCACACAGGGCTGTAAGGGGCCAGCAGCAGCCCATTCGTCAGTGCCTAACCCTCTCAGGCTCCCGGCTCTGAGTGGGCCCAAAATGAGCCCAGTCCTGTTCCGTTACCAAAGCAACGCTCTCTGAAGACTACAGTGGGTGGAGGCTGGGGGAAGGAGAGCTCAAAGGACTTACAGAGGCTGCCAGTGCCCCCGTGCCTGACTTCCAACGGCTAGTGTCTGCCTGTTAGTACCTAAGTACTTCCTCCAGCTGCCAGAGCTCACTTTGCCCGCCCAAAAAGTAGGCTGCAAGTGTTAGAGGGGCAACCTCCCCCTATCCAGCAGCCCTCTAGCAATGACAAAGAGGAGGTAAGGTGATGTAGCTCTCCCCACCAGGTGGGCTAATTCTGAATCAAGTCTCTAGCTCCTAGACTTTTCCAGTGGGATCATGCAACAATGCTTCCTGGGGTCACCTCCCAAATAAGTGACTTGCACTCAGATCCTTGCTGGAGACTTACTTAATGCTGGTCTGTTTCTTATAGCTCAGTGCAGAGTTTTGAAATTTTGACAGTTGATAAATGCTGCAAGGAATGACCACATGGAAATGGTGAAGGTCCTGGTTGTTACACAGCCTCTAGGATGCCCACGTAGGATGTTAGAATGGCCCCGGCCAGGCAGGGCTGGGTAATGCAAGCAAGAAGCTCCCAGCCTTCCTTCTCTCTCCATGGCAGCAGGCACAGAGACACATCACATTACCTTATGAAAGACACCTGGCTGTGAAAGTTCTCCAGAAGCCAGCACAGCTCTTTCCTGCTCGTTATTGAGAGGTGACAGCATGCTGGCTCCTCACAGCCCTCACTCGCTCTCGGCGCCTCCTCTGCCTGGGCTCCCACTTTGGTGGCACTTGAGGAGCCCTTCAGCCCACTGCTGCACTGTGGGAGCCCCTTTCTGGACTGGCCAAGGCGGGAGCCGGCTCCCTCAGCTTGCAGGGAGTGTGGAGGGAGAGGCGCGAGCGGGAACCGGGGTTGCGCGTGGCGCTTGCGGGCCAGCTGGAGTTCCGGGTGGGCGTGGGCTTGGCGGGCCCCTCACTCAGAGCAGCCGGCCGGCCCTGCCAGCCCCAGGCAATGAGGGGCTTAGCACCCAGGCCAGCGGCTGCGGAGGGTGTACTGGGTCCCCCAGCAGTGTCAGCCCACCGGCGCTGCGCTCGATTTCTCACCGGGCCTTAGCTGCCTTCCCACGGGGCAGGGCTCGGGACCTGCAGCCCGCCATGCCTGAGCCTCCCACCCCCTCCATGGGCTCCTGTGCGGCCCGAGCCTCCCCGACGAACGCCACACCCTGCTCCACGGCGCCCAGGCCCATAGACCACCCAAGGGCTGAGGAGGGCGAGCGCAGACCACCCAAGGGCTGAGGAGTGCGAGCGCACGTGGGACTGGCGGGCAGCTCCACCTGCAGCCCCAGTGCAGCTGGGCTCCTGAGTCTGGTGGAGATGTGGAGAACCTTTATGTCTAGCTCAGGGATTGTAAATACACCAATCAGCACCCTGTGTCTAGCTCAGGGTCTGTGAATGCACCAATTGACACTCTGTATCTAGCTGCTCTGGTGGGGCCTTGGGGAACCTTTGTGTTGATACTCTGTATCTAACTGATCTGATGGGGACGTGGAGGACTTTTATGTCTAGCTCAGGGATGGTAAACGCACCAGTCAGCGCCCTGTCAAAACAGACCACTCGGCTCTACCAATCAGTAGGACGTGGGTGGAGCCAGATAAGAGAATAAAAGCAGGCTGCCCGAGCCAGCAGTGGCAACCCGCTCGGGTCCCCTTCTACACTGTGGAAGCTTTGTTCTTTCGCTCTTTGCAATAAATCTTGCTACTGCTCACTCTTTGGGTCCACACTGCTTTTATGAGTTGTAACAGTCACCGCCAAGGTCTGCAGCTTCACTCCTGAAGCCAGCGAGACCACGAGCCCACCAGGAGGAACGAAGAACTCCAGACATGCCGCCTTAAGAGCTGTAACACTCACTGCGAAGGTCTGCAGCTTCACTCCTGAGCCAGCAAGACCACGAACCCACCAGAAGGAAGAAACTCCGAACACATCCGAACATCAGAAGGAACAAACTCCGGACACGCCGCCTTTAGAACTGTAACACTCACGGCGAGGGTCCGCGGCTTCATTCTTGAAGTCAGTGAGACCAAGAACCCACCAATTCCGGACACATTATTATACTGTTTCTGGTTTCTAACCAAGTCAAGGAGAACCTCATGGAATGCGTATCCCTGGCAGAGATGTACAGATAAGAATCACAACCAGCAGAGCTGCCATAAGAAAAATCCTGGCCATGGCTGCCTCCAAATTGGCACAGAGAGCAGCACAGAGATCTGTCCACAGATCAAGACAGCCATACAGCCGGAAAAGCAGTGCTGTACTGGCCAGGCTGCAGGGAGGGGAGGTTCTCAGAACACAGGATCCACACAGAGCAGTGGGTCCGTGGATCTTAGGTGCGGTGCGTAAGCTCAAGTGACAGAGTGTCTGAGTGTCTTTGTTTTCAAGGAGCTGTCACCAGGCTGGCACTGAGAGAGCTGCCTGGTGGTGCAGAGAGACCAGAGGCCTCAGTGCTGGCGGTAAGACCAGGGACCAACACACCCCATCAGAGGTAACTCCAGCCTTCAGAGGTGACCCAAAATGGGATGAGCCTTTCAGGGGTTATTTTTCATGTTCAATTGTTACTTTTTGGTGCTCATTTTACATGACTTTTCAATAGGCCTAGTTGTTCATTTCCTCCTTTTAAAAATTGACTTTTTTTTTTTTTTTTTTGGAGACACTGTCTTGCTCTGTTATCCAGGCTGAAGGGTATTGCTCACTGAAGCCTCAACCTCCTGGGCTCAAGCAATCTTCCCACCTTGCCCTCCCAAGCAGGTGGGATTCCAGACATGCGCCATCATGACCAACTAATTTTTAAAATAATTTTTTCGTAGAGACAGGATCTCACTATGGTGTCCAGGCTGGTCTAGTCTCGAACTCTTGCCCTCACACAATCCTCTTGCCACAGCCTCCCAAAGTGCGGGATTACAGCTGTGAGCCACTGCACCCAGCCTAAAAAGCTGACTACTTTTTAAATTCTCTCTCTTTTCACCTTCCTGGCCAGACTATCAGTCAACATTTTTTGTGTGTTTTGTGAGACGTGGGGGAGTTATATCTATCTGAACTTCTTAAATATATCAGGACTTTTCTTCATGAGGAGAATCTGTGATTGTCATATGAGACAGCTGTTTATATATTTATGGGCCTCCATCATGAAACATACCAGTTTGAATTCCATAGTGTGTTCTAATCAACTAATTTATATATTTTCTTTTTCATAAAGTCATTATTTAAATAATTCGTCCAGATATTTTTATATATCAATATCTCAATTGAGTGGTGTCTACCTGACTGTTGGGTTCAAGATTCTGTTGAATGGGAATCTTAATTCAATGAGGCTAGGCAGACCAGGTCCTCAGCACCCTAGAGAAGGGTCTCCCTATGGCACATGGTATTTCTGATGCAAAACTTTTTTTTCCCCAGTGAAGATTCCATTTTGTCATTTTGCTAACATAAAATTAGAACTCTTCATACCCACTGGGGGTAAAATACAAAATGATATAGACGTTAGTACAGGCGTCTAAAAAACAGCAACTGGGATGGAGAGTTTTCTAGAACAGTTGGCGAAGCCTGTCACGATGGAAGAGAGGAGAAAGGGCAGGAACTGAGCCAGAAGACCCGGCTGTTGATGAGTCTCCAGGTCACACTGAAGGAAAGAGTTTGAAAGAGGAGGCCAATCAGTGGATGTCCCCTGGAGCTCCTTCATCATTTTTTCTATCTCATTGGCTCTTACAACCAATGACTACTCCTTTCTGAGCCTATGACACTGGATATCTATCTTCCAGTGCGAAGGTTTAAACTGGAGTTGTGTCTGTTTAAAACTCGCATTGACAAGCCTTAATCCATTTAAGTCCAGCTGAAAGAGAAGTTCTCTGTTACCTCAAAGATATTAAGTCCCTGGGTTTATTTCAGTGTAACTTCAACAGATGTATGACAGGTCAGTGCCCATGACTGAGAGATGTGTCAGAGGCTCCTTTATCCTCATTCATTTCATCGTTTTAGAACCCAAATCAGGAGTGTGAGAGGCTGTGCCTGATTTCTCTTTCCATTACTCAAAAAGAGCTCAGGACATATTTTTAGGAGGATGTTGGGGGATATGGTTCAAGCTCGTCTCCCGAGACAGTGATTTTGTTCTTTGCTTCTGCGGGGAAGGCAGAATGCATTACATTCCAGCCGATTGCTTTAAAAACGTCCATGAGCAGACAAGTTGGGTAAGCCTGAGAACCCACATGGGCTTGCGGTCTTATTTTTCTTTTGCTTAAACTCTGAAATATAAATAAATTAGCACATTAATTTAAAAATCACTTGATTCCTAAAATGGTAATAAACTACATAATTTTGAAATAGGCAGCATGATTTTCCCACTGCTTAATTGGCTAAAGAAAGATGCAAGTTCCCCCTCAAATTACTTTAGTCCAAAAAGTTCCAGAGAGATCTGCAACTTCTGGCAAAGCTCAGAGTAACATTCTGAATTTTTTATCCTTAAATATTTTGAACGCACTCATCCATTTCCCAATAGCTTATGGCAGACCAATTAGAACTGCCAATTCTGTGTACACATGCAATTTAAAATCTGACTTTATAATTAATATTGACAGCTTTTACCTGGGTCTAGGTGACATATAATTTTGCTTTCTATACGAAGTGCATAAATTAAATTAGACATATATTTGCCAGTGTTCACATCTGTACACAGTCTTGCAAACACTTTGGTGAAGACATAATCATTAACCATGTGCCTCAAAACCTCCATTGTAAAATATCTTGAGAATTTCTGGTGAATTCCCCTTCCATCTGTGACAGATATAAGGGTAATTACTCAAACTGAGATTAGTGTTAATTTATTACCCCATCCAACTAGTGATTCCATAGTTTCAATTTAGATAACAACAATTTTAAAAACTCCAAATAAATTGCAGCAACTTTAAAATATATTTTATTGAAAAACTAAAGTGAAAAGCTATCTCCTGTAAATGGAAATTACTCAAGGAACAAATGCTATAAGTCAAATTTTAATCTGCATTTAGAAATGAGGTAATGAAAAGGAAGGCAGAAAGTGACCTTATTACCTGTTGAAAACCAAGAAAAGGTCATTGGTATCATCAACATTAAGAAATATTCAAGTCGTGATTCCAAGATATGAGATTCTTCAAGTAGAAAAAGAGTACTATGCCTCTCTAAAAAAAATGAGTTACTCCAAATAGCAGTTGTAAATAATATAGATAAGAAAAAAAGCACTGTAAAAAAAATTGTATTAACTACATCAAGAAATCACTCTTAAGCTAAGGTTTGTAGACAATATGATATAAAGATGAGTTGATGTCAGAGAAAGTATTCAAATATCCATTGACTGTTTTTTGACTGAGATGCTATAATGTTGCAGTTATATTCTTTCATAATTGTAGTTTCAAGTTGAAACAATGCCCATTATTTCAAAGATTCTCTTGTTTTCAATGATAATCCTGAACAAATTTCCATGTCTTGGAGCATTCTCCCAAACCATTCACTGACTCCTCTTTCAATCCACAATGGGTAAAAACTCAGCTCACGTAGAATGAACAACTTGGAAAACTGGCTGGCTTGTCAGCAAACCAACATGTTAAATGTTTGAGTTTTAAAAAATAGAAAAATGGAAAATATTTCTATGATACTTCCACAATGGGAGCAGAAGGCTGGGTAGTCATCTGGCCCTAGCTCTGTGGCAAGGAACTACTCTTGTGGATAGATCCTTGAGTTTTATCTGCCAAGATGAGCATCACCAGGATTTGCAGGCACATGCCATTATGCCAGATTTCCAAAGAGTACCTTTTACACACACACACACACACACACACACACACACTTTTTTAAATACCAAATTGATCCTTAGCCTGAAATCCCTCTCTATTCTCCTACCTTTGTGATCAGACTTAGACCCCAGGTAAGACTAAGGGATCCTTTTGCTGAACTAAAAATAATTGGAACATTCTGCTTAGGCTTTCCCCCTTGGCTTGTCATCTGATTATGGCCTTCAAGGTTGATCAATAAAAGGCATGAAGAGATAAACCCAAGGAAAAATATTTCTTCCTATAGCCTGGAACAGAGCTGGCCTGTGTCTTCTGCTCCTGTTTTCCTTGAGCCCATTTCCAAATGACCTTCTGAAGTTGGAGGAGAAAGGGCCAGATACAGACATACCTCTTTTAGAAGAGAGAAAAATCAGCCTTCTCGTCATAACAGTCCCATGAGAAGGGAAATGCAGAATCAATCCAAAGGGAAAACATGATCCAAAGACTCACCAGAACATGATTTTCAAGCTGGGCTTCTGGAGGTCTGTAGATTTGTTATCAGATGTCTGGAAGTTTCCTACAAGATGTGTGGAATTGTGCCCTTAGTTTTATTTTTATGTCAACTATAATCTAAAATAAACTAATATAAACATAATCTAGATTTCCTTGCTGATAATTTTATAACGAAGTATGCCACACTATTTTATCACTGCATTTCTGCTTATATATATATACAAAGCTATTAGCAGAAAGTTATTGCTTAAGTGATGTCATTTCAAAGACAATGCAATTTTTCTTGAACCATGTTTTACTGAGCCTCACAAGACCAAGGTGTCCCAACCTCTTCAGTGTAAGAGACGCCACTATAGTGTATGATCCCTAGCCTGGTTCTATTTACAATCTCACTGTTCCTACTCTAGAAAGTCTATTCCCGTGGCATTGTGACCAGATTGTGACCTTGGGGCCCAGGTTGTCCTTGATTAATATTACAGGCCCCCTTTCTTGATAGCATTGAACAGAAATGGGAGTGAGGTGGGGAGGGGAATAAAGAAAGTGAGAGGTTCCTGCTAGAGTTTAGAATGTCTAACCACATTGTTTAATGAGTTAACTCAAGGTCTTAAATAAACAAATGTTATTTGAGAGTACGTTTGGACTGCTCCATTTGAACCTAATGGCACCTTTAAACTGACTCCCAACACTAAGTTTTCTACTCTATGTAAATAAAATATTTTTTCCTCCTGCCCATCTTATTAAAAGCAAAGAAACAAAAATAATGCATCATCTTATTAACTGGCCAGTAGTGGTCAGCAAGGCAGAGGCAATATAAACTTTGCTTCTCACACCCCTTACTACTCAGCAAGTTAAGTGTACAAGTACAGACATCCACATAATAAATGTAATGACATGTGAATTTACTTTCTTACCTCATCAAAATATCCACATCAAAATATGCACCTAATAAGAAAGAAGTGAAAACAAAACTAATCTATCAGTTTATCAACTATAGAAAAATGACTTCAATGTGCCACAGAAGTCTTCCATTTAAAAAAATCCAATAGTATGCAAACATATGCATAAATAAGCTTCTACATAATTGACACTCAAGGTATGGTCCAAGGACCAGCATCTGCAACATCTGGAACTTGTTAACAATGCAAATTCTCAGACCCCACCCAAGAGCTACTGAATCATTAGTAAGCTCCCCAAGCTAATGTGTGAGAAGCAGTGTTCTGCATGGATGACAGCTGATGCATATTAGCATGTTGAAAGAATACACACATAGATATACAGAGAGATATACAATGCAGGTAGAGAAATAATTTACATAGTCATAACTCAGAATTTTAACTCAGTGCATCAAGTGACATGTGAAAGTTCTTAATCCCTCTTTGCTATGCCATCTCTACTCCCTGTTTGGCTATGGTAGAGCATATTACAATGGCTTTATTTCCCCCATTTTGGTTATTTTAGAAGTTAGATTGAATGCTGAGATAAAAGAGTTTCTACATTTCTAAAGAATGCCCAGCAGGGTACGTGACATACGATTAGATTTTTAATGACCAACTTGTGTGAATTAAAATCTATCTCTATAAATGGAAATGGCAGAACTGCTAAGTAATAAGCCATTTTGGAAAAGTTAAATCCATGCAATGTTGGTTCTAAGTGAAATCTTGTAAACCATTATCTTCTCAGAAGCTACTAGTCTCTGAACTTAAAAATATAAACAGGGAGGAATTTTCAAGGCTTGGCACAGTGGCTGATGCCAGTAATTCCAACACGCTGGAAGGCCAAGGCAAGAGGATATCTTGAGCCCAGGAGTTTGAGACCAGCATAGGCAACCTGGTGAAACCCCATCTCTACAAAAAGTACAAATAATTAGCCAGGTATGATGATGCACACCTGTAGTTCCAGATGGCCAGGAGACTGAGGTGGGAGGATCACTTGAGCCTGAAGAGGTCAAGGCTGCAGTGAGCTGTGATTGCACCACTGCACTCCAGCCTGGGTCACAGAGTGAGACCTTGTCTCAAAAAAAAAAAAGAAAAGAAAAAAGAAAATTTTCAAAATGAATGTATCCAACTCTCCAAGCTTTTTCCCTTTGCTGCCTGTGTATTGCCAAAAACATCTCTAGTTTTTTTTCCCCAATACCATTGATTGTTCCAAATTAGCTTGCAATTCAAGTTTGAATTTTGACAATCTTGCCCAGGTGAATGGCTGGTTTGCTAAGTCTCATCAAATCCAATCTGCTGGAGAAAGAAAAGACAGAAAATAATTCATGTCGTACATTGTACACCAACATCAGATAGTCTTTTGTCATTAAGTTTTTTCACTCTGTAGTTACCTTTCTAAATACACAAAACTGTTAATTGTCTATGACATTGCTGCTGGTATTTCACTTTAGCTATAGTTCTTCCATGAAATGGGCAGTGCTCCCAGAATCCACTAACCTGTTTATTTTGGACAATCAACTAGAAATTTGAAATATCTTTCTGCACTACATCATGAAGGTTAAAAACTGTAACAGATATATTTTACTACATGAATATAATTGGAAACTTTTAAAAAGTTTATGATTAATTCTAATGAATATGTGGCAAAGATTGGTAACTAAGCAAACATTACACTAAATCTTCATGTTTCTTCATAGAGTGCTTTCTTCAAATTAATCAAAATCATAAATATATGAGACCTAAAGAAATCCAACTATAGTTAATTTTAATACTGGAACAGCTAATAGCAAAAAAAATATGCTAATGAAAACTAAATAAAATGATATTTCCTCTTCAAATAGTCAATAAAACATGTGCATAGTTGATATGGTTTGGCTGTGAACCCACCCAAATCTCATCTTGAATTGTAGTTCCCGTAATCCCCACATGTCATGCAAGGGACCCGGTGGGAGGTAATTGAATCATGAAGGCAGTTACCCCCATGCTGCTGTTCTCGTGATAGTGAGTGAGTTCTCATGAGATCTGATGGCTTTAAAAGGGGCTTGCACCTCTTTTGCTTATACTTCTCCTTGCTGCTGTCATGTGAAGAAGGATGTGTTTGTTTCCCCTTCTGCCATGATTGTAAGTTTCCTGAGGCCTCCCCAGCCATGCTGAACTGTGGGTCAATTAAACTTCTTTCCTTTATAAATTACCCAGTCTCGGGTATGTCTTTATTAGCATCATGAGAATGGGCTAATACAATAATCTTGACACATTATGAATAACCGGGCAATATTTTGAAATAGAAGAAATGGGCATTATCTGTATATCTCTGTCACTGAGAGTCAGAAATATTTTTCCTCTTTATCAAAGACTGCAGTTTTGAGGCTCATGCAATCATTGCAGCACCCTATGGACAGTCTTTAAGCAATCAAGAAACACATGCTGTAGAAAATTATCCAACATCCTCAAATCTAGGGCAGTCATTCATTCCTAACGGGACTGAAAAAGAGAAACTAGCATTTATGGAGTGCCTACTATATACCAAAAGTATATAGTACCTACTATATACTTTTGCATACCCTATTTCATAAATAGAATCCTCACAAAACTTTGGGAGAGAGCTCCTACAAGTCCCATTTTTACTGCTATCTGAGAAGAGATCCAAGATGACATTGTCAAGATCTGGCCAAAATGTGCCACTAGTGGAATCTGAATCCTGACATATTTTACACTAAAGGCCACTCTCTTAAATTCATGAAAATCCTATAAGCTAGGTACAATTTTATCTTTATTTTAGACATGAGGAAAATGAGGCACGTAAGGTCCAAGGTTGCAGAGCCAGGAAGTGACAGAGCCAGAATTAGAATTCAGCCTGCCTGTAGATTTCATGGTATTAACCATGACGTCATCCTGCCCAGCCAGACTTTTGGTTCACAGCAGCATCCTGAGCAGGATGTGTATAAGCTTTTGACCCATCCTATGTGCCCATTGAGATAATATTACTCATTATAAGTTGTTCTTGCTATTTTAGCTATGGTAACTACTATTTGATAAAAACTTAAAAATAAATAAAAATATAATGCTTAAAATTACAATAGAAACTGCCAAAGGTACAAAAATCAGAAACTTAAAAGTTGTGGTTTCTAAGGAGTGGGATTTGTACCCCATGAAACAGAATGGTAAAATTTACTTTTTATTTTACAGAATTTGAACTTTTTGTTACATTGTATATTTTTATATCTGTATTTTTTCATTTAGAGGAAAAAATTAAAGGAAGAAAATACAAAACAAGAACATAGAAGAATGAAAAAAGAAATAAGCATGCATCAAATTCCACACAATACAATACTGGGCAGCTGTCCAAAAGATGGGGGCAGATTCATTGTCATGCCATGGAAAAGGTCTCTAAGACATATTGCTAAATAAAAAAATAATCCTGGTACAAAACAATATATGTAATACAGAGTTACTTGTGTAATACAAAATTGTATACATTTGCATATCCCTATAAAAATATGGAGGACACATTCCAAATCTAAGACTCCTATGAGGGGTAGAATTGGGGCTGGATAGAATCAGAGAAAAGGATTTGACTTACTACTTATTTGATGTGAACGGCTCTATACTGTTAGACTCTGTACTATATACTTCTCTACCAATTTTTACAATAAACTTATTTTTTGTATAGTTAAAAACTTTAAAAATTAATAAAGACACTGTGTCAGTTAGGTCTCTTGGAAAGCCAACATCGAGAGAGTTAGGGGTGCAAATGGTTTAGTGGAGGATAAAGCTGGGGAAAGATAAATGTGGAGGGAGCAGAACTGGGCAGGGGAAGGCTTCCTCCTGCAGGCAGGTCTCTTACGAGTGACAGGAAAGGAGGAGGAAGTGGACTTAGGCAAGGCAGCCTCAGACGATGATGCAGATCTGCCAGAGACACAGCCAACCCAGTGGGAGCTCCAGAGCACACACTCTCTGGGGGCTGCCTGAGAAAAGTGTGAAGATGGCTGGGAAGCAAGGTAGACCCAAAGGTGCTAGCAGCTGGAGGTTGTCATCTGTCTTGCAGCTGAACAGCCAATACTTCCTCCAAGGTGCACAGCAGTGCACCTTCCTAGTGGCCATAGCATGGTATGCCCCTTAGAAGCTCACTGTCCAGTCTTGCCCCACTCAGTGCTCCACAAGCAGGCAGCCAGAACAAGCATCTAACAGACACGCTATCTCAGGTGTATGTTAGTGCAGGTCACACCACCCTGGGGCTGCTTCCAAGGGTGCTTCCTTCAGCTTAGGCTTCCTTTCTCTACAAGGAGGAAACTGAAACCATTTCTGAAAGAGCATTTCCTTTTCAGAGTCTTATCCTAGTACCTCTGAGAACTCTGTGAGTCTGTTCATAGATGGGGAGGGAATAGGAGAAAAGGCTGAGGGCTTTTTAATACCTGGGACAAAAGAATATTTCCCTTAAAATAAAAATGCCTAAAAATTCTAAATTAAAACTCCAGTACCTGTGCAGTGTAACATACTCAGTGATGAAAACTCATTAGGTAGATTCTCATGACCTATCTCTCTCTGAAAGATTATACCTGGATTTTTTGTTCTTCACAACTTAATGAAGAATAACAAATTCAGAAACATTTTCTTATTCCCATTACCCAACATATAGATCAGAGACTTTTACCTAGCTACAAACTTTTATGAATCAATTTTTCCATTTATCTCTGCATGATGTAATCAAAGTTTACTGAGTCCTTTTCACCCAGAGGAAAAAAAGAAGAAAAAGAAGAAGAAGAAAAGCCCGTTCTCTTGCTTTTAGTAGACGGGGTCTTAATTCCTGGTGTGAGATCTTCTCCTGACTCTACTTAGCAATTCAGCTTGACAGGGATACTTCTTCAAGAGAAATCAAAAGTGTGCTTATTCTGGCCCACAAATAAGAATGGCTTTCTTTTTCATAAAAACATATCCATCTATTAGTTTTATATACTTAGTATATTATGTGTCTTGTCATAATTTCCAGTCTTATGATTTCATTTTTATTCTAATTTGAGAGAGAGAGAGAGAACTCATATTAACCAAAGGTGCTCAGACAATAGAGTGATCCAAAATTTTATCTTCCTGATATAATGTGCATGCTCTAAGTTGCTTCCATTCTCTTAACACAGGTAGATGGTGTTCCACCTCTGCAGTATAGATCCTTTATGTAAAATGATGGGCTTTGGACTGGGGTTGCCTCTCAAGAGTGATGCAACAAGTGAATACTTCTTTTAGGAAAAAAAGAAAAAGAAAGAAAGAAAGCATATAATTCCCCAAGATAACAGTGCTTAGTCATTCAGCAAGTATTTACTGGGTCCTTACTATCTGCCAGGAAACATTCTAAGAGCTAAGGATAAAGCAATGAATAAAACAGATGAAAAATTCCACTCTTACACCAAAGGCACCATCCATGAAAGAAAAAATTGAATGAAGTTGGACATTATTAAAATTAAAAACTTCTACTCTGTGAAAGACATTGTTCAGAGAATAAAAAGACAAGCCGCAGACTGGCAGAAAATCTTTGCAAAACAAGTATCCATTAAAAGACTGTTATCCAAAATACACAAAGAACTCTTAAAACTGCACAATAAAAAACAAATAACTCAATTTAAAAAACAGGTCAAAGACATCAACAGACACCTCACCAAAGAAGATCCACAGAAGGCAAATAAGCATGAAAAGATGCCCAGCATTACATCCCATTAGGGAACTGTAAATTACAACAACAATGAGATACCACTACATATTGGAATGGACAGAATCCAGAATGCTGACAGCACCAAATGCTGGTGAGGATGTGGAGCAACAGGAACTTTCATTCATTGTTGGTGGAAATGCAACATGACACAGCCACTTTGGAAGACAGTTTGTCAGTTTCTTACAAAAATAAACATAATTTTACCCCACAATCCAGCAATTGTGCCTTTTGTTATTTACCCAAATGAATTGAAAACATATGTCCATACAAAAATCTGCACATAAAGTGTGATAGCAACATTATTCATAATTTCCAAAACTTTCTAAAGCAAACATGATGTCCTTCAGTAGGTGAATGGATAAACAAACTGTGGTACATCCAGACAAAGAAATATTAGTCAGCACTAAAAAGAAGAAATGAACTATCAAGCCACAAAAAGACATGGAGGAAACTTAACTGCATATTGCTAAGTGAAAAAAAAATCCAATTTGAAAAGACTACATGCTTTATGATTCCAACTGTATAACATTCTGAAAAAGGCAAAACTATGGAGACAGTTAAAAAGATCAGTGGTTGCTAGGGGATTAATTCAGTAGAGGAACAGAGGGAGGAATGCAGAGGGCAAGCACAAGGGATTTTAAGGGCAGTGAAACTATTCTGTATGATATCGTAATGGTGGACGCATGTCACACTACATTTGTCAAAACCCATAGACTGTACAACACAAAGAATAATCCTAATATAAACTATGAACTTTAGTTAATAATAATGTATCAATATTCGATTATCAGTGGTAACAAATGGACCACACTTACCACAGGATGTGAATACAGGAGAAACTGTGTTGAGGGAGGGAGGGGAGAGAATATATACTTGCCACTCAAATTTTTGTAAGCCTAAAACTACTTTGAAAAATAAATCTATTAATTAAAAAAATGCTACTTTTATAAAACTTATAGTCCAGTGACAGGGGGTGGAGGGAAGGGTGGATGGAATCGGTAAATAAAGTAATGGGAATGAATGATATACCATGGTAAAAGGTGATAAGTGCTATGGAAAAAAATAAAACATGGAAGAGCTACAGGAGTACCCGGCTAGAAAGCAGCACTGCAACACCAAAAAGGGAGGTGAAGGAAGAGTTCACAGGCAAGTGAACATTCAAACACACTGAAGTCAGGGAATGAACCATAGGATCACTGAAAAAATAATATTCCAGGCATGGGCTGAGAGTTGGAAGAAAAGCAAGTCAATTACAGTGGCTGGAATGGAGTGACCTAGAAGGTGTTAAGGTCAGAGAAGGTGCAAGGGAAGCGGGAGCCAGGATCTGCAACGTTTTGTAGACCATTGCAACAGCTTTTACCCTGAGTAGGATGGATAGTCATAAAAAGGCTTTGAGTGAAGGAATGATATGTTCTGATAGGATCACTGTGTTACCATGTTGAAAATAAACAGTATGGTGCCAGGCGTGGTGGCTCATGCCTGTAATCCCAGCACTTTGGGAGGCCAAGGAGGCTGGATCAGAAGGTCATAAGTTCGACACCAGCCTAGCCAATATGGTGAAACCCTGTCTCTACTAAAAATACAAAAATTAGCCAGGCGTGGTGGCATGTGCCGGTAGTCCCAGCTACTCAGGAGGCTGAGGCAGGAGAATCGCTTGAACCTAGGAAGTGGAGGTTGCAGTGAGCCGAGATCACACCACTGCACTCCAGCCTGGGCGACAGAGTGAGACTCCATCTCAAAAAAAAAAAAAAAGAAAGAAAAAGAAAAAGAAAAGAAAAAAAGAAAATAAACAGTATGGGGGAAAGGGTAGAAACAAGGATCCCAGCAGGTGTCACAGTAGCCCAGGCTAGAGGCAATGAATGTTTGGACCAGTTTACAGCAGTGCAAGTGCAGAGAAATGCTCATAGTTCAGATATAATTCCATGAAGAGCTCACAGGGTTGCAGCACAGATGAGCTCCAAAGGGGGAGTCCCAAGCAGGGCAGAGAAGACTCCAGGTGGAGCCAGCTGTTTCCCAAAGGTCACTTATCCCATGCAGCTGAGAGATCCTGGGCACCATGAAAGGAGCTGGGGCTGTGGAGTCAGACAAATCTGTGTTGAATGCCAGTTCCTCCGCTAACCAGCTCCATGGTCTTGATTAATTTCCCTCACAGGTTTCTGGCTTCCTTATCTAAAAATTGTAACGATACCTGCCTTATAGAAATGATGTGAGGGTGAAATAAATAATATCTGTACATAGAAGGTACTCAAACAGTGGTAGAGGAAACTACCTGCTGCCAGCACCAACTCCTGCCCCAGGCGAGTGAGACACCATTGAAGCTGCAGCTCACACACAGAGGTTATGAAGGGGCTGACAACAAGGCCTTTTCCAATCACAGTTGAGCCGGCCACCACCACCAAGGAGTGCTCCCATGACAACAGCAGGGGACCGTTGAACCCTTCAAATGTCATCCATGTGATTCCTGAGAGCCTTCTCTTTAGAGAGTGCCTTCTGTTGAGCATTCACATGGAAAACAAATATCTTCATGCTTGGTGCCCATTCCAAGAAGCCCACCCACATGCCTCTTCAAAAGCCTTCCTCGTCACAATCTTCTCGGCTTGTTATTTTCAAGTCCCTGGCTGCTCAGCCACACCAGCATGGATTACATAGTTAACCGTAAACAGTATAGATACGTACACCTCTGGCCACCTCATCACCCAGGCAAAGTGAACAATAGGATGAAGTGTTCAACAGCATGGATCATTTCCCCTCCCCAAGGTCTTCAGGACACTCCTACTTGGATAATATTGTAGCCATCCCACTGCCAGCCAATACCAACATATCATGCAGAACCATCTGTAACCCAATGCCCAGATTTTTCTTCCTCAGTCAACTCTGTCCATGGGGTTGAGGGGTAAGAACAGGGAAGAGAGAGGCCCTTTCTCTTCTGTTCTCATGGATCTTTCCTACTTCCATGTGTAAGCTCCACCCTCAGGTCTCAGGCTAGCATACAGAGCTGTAGCAGTTTATATGACCTCACACTACATTTTCTATTAGAGTATAGACTCTCTCTTCTCCCAACCAACAGTCAAACTTTCTGGCCTTCATTCTAATTGCTTGTACTCTATTTACTTCTCCTTTCTTGAACTAATCGCTTTGATCATGGGAAAGTCAATCACTGATCGGCTTATTCTGAGTTATGTAACAATTTCTGAACTGGAAACTGGAGTCATTGCAATGAAATTACATTGTTTGGCTAAGGCTGGTCCAGGTTCATCCTGAATTGATTGGTGGAGTAAATCCTACTGAAAGTTCTGACCGCTAAGCAACCAAAGAAAAACCTCGGTGCCATCAGGAAAGAGGGAGAAGAGAGTGAACAATAGACAGATAACCTACAAACATCCAACGCTGCCATTACTACCATTTCCATGTGTTCTAATAGATGGGATGAGGAAGAAGGAGAGAGAATAAACCGAAAGGTCAAGAGAGAAGAAAAGAAAAAGGGAGTAAAAAATTATAAGGAACATCAGAGACTTATCTAATCTGCATCCATGCACTCAGATACAGGGGGAAATGAGATAGACAGACAAAAGAAAAATGAGGGAGGAACCACTGTCCTGAATTTCCAGTTTGCTTCCAGAAATGAAGATGATATGAGCGTATGTTTATGCAAACTTAAGAGTGGGTTCCAAAAACTATTTTGGCCATAGTAGCTGTACAAACCCTTCTTAAAACACTGGAAGTGCTGTTTGTTCTTCATCCCTCTGTGAAGCATTCCAATTATGTTTCCCATCTCTTTATCACAATTATTAATAGCTGTAGAGGACTCTAGATATTACTGTGCAAATTGGGTTGCCCAAGAAATGGACCCTGACACAAGGCTTTGAATATAAACGTTTATTTCACAGGTAATTCCAAAATAAAGAGAGGAGTGAATTAAATTTCTATTGTTGCCAAAACAAAATATCACACATTTTCTGGCTTAAAACAAGACACATTTATTATTTTACAGTTCTTAGGTCAGAAGTCCAATGTTGATTTCACTGAGATAGGACGAAGGAGTAGGCAGCCCTTGCCATTTCCAGCCTCTCAAGGCCACCTGCATACCCTGGCTCATGGCCCCCTTCCTCCATCATCAAAGCCAACAACATTGCATCTCTCCTACCCTTCTTCCATCGTCTCTCTCACCAGCCAGAAAAGATTCTCAGCTTTGAAAGACCTATGACAGTAGATTGGGCCCACCTAGATAATCCAATATCCACATCTCAAGTTCCATAACCTTAATCACATCTTTGAAGTCCCTTTTGCCATGTAAGCTAACAGACTCACAAGTCCTAGAAACTAGGGTAGGGTCATCTTTGGGGGTTATTCTGCCTCCCTTGGGGAGTATGGAAGTGAGACAGCAAAGAGAATGAAGCCCAAAGAGCATGCATTGATGGGCAGGTCACTGCTGTAAGCACCTGGGGCTCAGTTCCCCTTGGGGCATCCAGGAGATGGTGTCAAACTCATCTCAGAATTGTCCCACTCTAAAGCACAACATCTCCATCCATCATTGGCTGAGAGCCTCTCCTAGAGGCATCTCCTGAAAGCCCTCAGGCCAAGAGCTGTAGACACTTCCCAGAGGAAGCCAGCAGCACAGAGCGTGGGAACTGTGAGTGCTGAAGAAATCTGGGTGAGGTGCCAACAGCATCTGCTACACAGAGAAACAATTTAGTGTTGGGTTGTCAGAGTCGATGTAAAGCAACAGATGAATCCTTTATAATCTCTCCATCTCTTCTTCAATTAGGAGTAGTTTAGTGGAATCACAAGACCAAGGACTGGAAACCTGGGTTCATGTCCTTTATCTGCCACACTGCGTTGAATTATTGGCCCAAACACTTGTCTGAGCTTCCACTTCCAATCTGAGAAGTTGGACTGGAAAAGCTCTAAATGTTCTTCCAGTTCAGACATGCTGCATTTTGTGGGTTTTCAGGACAATGGCCCTGGCAATGGCTATAGATAACATAAAGAAGACACGATAATTTTCTGAAAAGGCAACGAAGTCTTTTTCACCTCTGGTAGAAGTATTCTTTGGGGTTGATGGAACATGCTTCAGGGTTTTAGCTCCAAACTTTCTGAAAAAATCTGCAGCTTCCATCTTTACCACTGAAGTTGAGGAATGTTTAAGGACATTTCATAAAAGAAATCCACACCACAAAAAGGGAACAGCTGCAGATGTGAACTTTTTCCTAACTTGATTTCAAATGTCAATACACAGTTCACTGACAAAAAGTGGCAGGAAACAAAAAATAATAATAATTATGTAATGGGAGGGTATAATTATACTGAATGGTGTCTGCAATTAACTTCAGATGCTAACCAGGGAAAACCAAGAACCAACTAAATTAGACCTTAAGCAATCACAGGAAAGTTGGAAAATTGATCAAGTATGCCAGACTACAATCGTTCTTGGCCTCAGGAATGAGTTCTTGACCTTGGAAAAACTTGTGAGTCAATGCAGAATTTCCTGGGAATCCTCTAGATAGATTTGAAAATGCTCGACAGACTCTGAATGTGCAAGTTATTGTGGTTCAAAATAAAAATTCACCTCTAGGAAATCAGAAGAGTTTTGAGACAACATGACAGGAGCTAGGGTAGAAGCACGGGCATGAGGTGAAATCAACCCCTGCCTGTGCACAGTCACCTGGCGGTGCTTTCAGTGGGTATGTTGCTAAAGTACCTGGTGCCATCTCTGTCATCTATACACATTATCCTCCCTTGGGTCCAGTCGTCCTCTCTTTCAGTTGTCTTAATAAATAAATAAAAATAAAAATACATCTAATTATTTTATTTATTTATTTACTTATTTTTGAGACAGAGTCTTGCTCTGTCTGTCACCCAGGCTGGAGTGCAGTAGTGTGATCTCGGCTCACTGCAACCTCTGCTGCCTGGGTTCCAGCGATTCTCCTGCCTCAGCCTCCCAAGTAGCCAGGACCATAGGTGTGTGCCACCACACCCGGCTATTTTTTGTATTTTTAGTAGAGGCAGGGTTTCTGACCTGGATGTAGGACACAATGCTCTTTACCCCTTGACCTTGCTAATCATACCTATACTGTTTCTAGAAGAATGCACTGCAGGATTTGAGGATATTACCTGTTTATTTAGGTGACAGCTTAGAGTGTGTCCTCTAACAAGCTGAGCAGATGCTTTGCATTTAGGGTCTCATCCTCTTCTGTATTTTGTATCTTTATAGGAAAGTTCAACCCAGGGTTGAACAAGTGCTGTGAAATGGATATGTTATATGCTTGAATGGTTTGTTTTTAAATTTTGATACTAGTCAAGTTAATGTGGACAAATACAAACAACACTATAACAACACTTAATTGTAACAATTTTAAGGTAATAAACTTGTCTCTAATGTACCACATTTTCACATTTCTAGATGAGCATTGGATTTTCCCCACGTATTACTTTTAGATATTAAAATTGGATAGGCACAGATTTTAAATAATTTTGATTACTCAACATTTGCTTAAAATTAAAAAAGAAAAGCACTTATAATTAATAGCTGTAATAGAATATATACAAACTACTTATAGTTGGTTCTGTTCAGTCTACCTTTCAAAATAATAAATTCTAATTATAAAGTAAAAATAATAAAATTATGGATAACCTTATCCTTATGAATGAATATCACTTGACAATTTATTGTGTGCTTCCATTTTTATTATCACAATCATGATTCCTAATAATGTTTTTAGCAGAAGACAGGTATAACCTCATTTTCCCTAGAAGAAAGCTGAGGCTCAGAGCAGCTAAGCCACCTGCCCCAGGTTATTCAGAGTTCAGAGTTTCAATTCTGGCTCTATTCCTACCTCATCCTTACAGCACAAAAGATGGTGGTGGGCTGGCACCCGACCTGGCGAAATGGCAAAATGTTTCCCTGTCTCCAGACGCTCTGTTCTGTAACTTTCCCCTTTCACTCTTGTAAATGTCCAAAACCTCTCATGCTAATTTCTTACCAAAACCTATGCTCAACAAAGACTTAAAATCATTTAATATTAGTATGCAGCCTAGTGTTTTCTTTTCCAGAAGAATTTTACTTGTAACAGAGTTCTGGAACTTATGCTTTAGGAATAAACTTTTCAGGGAGCTTTGAACTAAAAGCTGCAGCAGAGGGTTTTGTGAAAAGGAGTGGTGAGGTGAGAAACAGGGAAGAAGACTGCTGCACAACACCAACTGTTTGCTGGGCAATAAAGTCTTTCATGATTAAACTAGGTTTTTATTTTCTTTTTTTAAGCCTTCTTTACTCATGCTAGCCTCAGTATTCTTTATAATTTCAAAAAAAATTTCTTTGGGGAATTTTGTTGTGAAATGAAAAATGGAAACATGGTTTCTCCAAACGTGTTCTCTTAGAAACCAAGTGGTTCGTGTGGTTTACATTTTCATCACTCTCTGAAACATATTTTCCGAAGGAGGGAGCCACACATGCCCGCTGGGGCCCAGCTGGCTTTGGCAGCCTGTGAAAGCATTTTTTTTTTTTTTTTTTTATGACTTTGGTCATCCAACACTTAGTTATCCTCATAGACATGGAATAATTACTCACAGGACTCTGTATGTGAGCTTTTTTTTTTTTTAAGTAATGATGAATGTTGAATAACTACAGATTTTAAAATTTTTAAATTTATTGAAATACTGTTGGTACTGTTGGTTTTGTGCCTGAAAGTTAGCATTCTGTTTATTCCTATACTTGCACAAATAGAAAAATAATCTCAACAAAAATTCCGAAGACAAATTTAGAATATCAGGGAGTATCTTTGCTATGCAGACATGTGGTAAATTCTTTTTTACACACACTCTTTTCATGCTAGAAAAGAAAGAATGTATTAAAAGGAAAGCCAGGTTTTCTATCTGTTTATTGGCACAGGGGGTGCTGATGAGCAGAATCAGAAGGGAAAGAGAAGAGAAAAGAAGCTGAAAGTGTGATTCTGTCAAAACAACGTAATGAATTTATGACCAGAAACAAATTTGAGCCAAACTCAGTCACCAGTAAGCTGTTCAGTTTTATACAAGTCCCCTAACTCCACTGAGCCTCTATTTTCTCAGCTGTAAAATGAAGGGTTGGACAACGATGTTATAAGAATCCATTCCAACACACCATGATTCTGTGAAACCCAGTCTAACAGCCACAAGGAGCAGGGATAATAGCAAGAAACTCCTGAAATTTCCACCCCAAAGTCTCGGCTGGAAGCCAGCCCTCAGCTGGGGCCTCCACATGCAGATGCATTCAATGACTGGGACACTGACTTTTTAACATATTAGGGTCCACAGAGGGAGAAGCAGAATTTTTCTAATAATATAAACACTTTTGAGAAAATTTTCAACCTAAACGAAATTAGGCTTCTTTCTCAAACTGATCAATAAGTATTATTACTAAGCCTTCATAGATTATTTTGAATTGTTGTCTGGGATAGAGACATTTAATAAGTTTTTAGAGTTTATTCCCAGAAATGATTCAGAATGGAGGAATATCCAGTTGCACTTTACTTTAATCCAGTCTGGTTGAGTACGCTTTACTACTTGGGCCAGAATTCACAAACCAAGCCCAGTGGGGCTGAGAATATGAGATCAACCTACTCTAAGATTTGACTTCATTAAGTACAAATGTTCTCTTGTGTCTGTAGCAAGAAGACTAGTTGGCTCCAAGCCCCAAGTGGGAAAAGATACCCAAGTATACTAGCAAAGAAGAAACCCTAACAAATTCATAAATTATAGTTCTACAGATGCCCTGATGCCTGTGCTGAGCCTGAGGCTTGCTTAGAGTTTTCAGCAGATAAAATGCTACTTGAACTTGCTCCCACATATACTTCTGGGTTTAAAATGTAAACTTACAGAAATTTACCCACATTTTCATTTACTCATTGTCAGTAATGGCCTTAACCAAGGCAAACTCATTTATGTACAGTAAGTTATTATCTGTTACAATAGAATCAAGATAATCTAATGTATCAACTTGATCATTTTTCTTCCTTTCCACAGATATTTGGTCTAGCAGTATATAGTCCACTCATCAAACGGAAAGGAAGACATATTCCAGTACTCAACACTGTCCCTGGATGAGTGGTGAACCCTATAGGTAAACAGCAGAGAAGGCTAATTTAAACTCTAAATTCTGAAAAGGCCCCAATCCAGGGGTAATTAATCTGAGGACCAAGGAAAGACTTGGGGGGCTATAGAGTCAAATGCAATATTATATAAATATGAGAATATGTGCATTTTTCTAAGGAGATGAATCATAATTCTCAAAGGATTCTATGACTTGCAAATCCATGAAATCCATATTTTTTAAAAGTCTAGGAGTACCTTGGGATAAGACAGAAACTTCCAAATATAACATTCATGTGAAGGTACCTGGTAGAACGTAAAATATAAACTGCAACCAGGTTAGAATAATGCCATAGTCACTAGCTTGGGAGGAAATAATGTGGGATGGGCTCTGAATGTGTGCCTTCCCCAGGAGAGAGCATGTTGGTCCCAGGTTAGAAGCCCAAAATGTATTCCTAACATGAAGGTTGACGTACAGTGGTTTTTCAAAATGAAGAAGTCAGTGAAACTATCTTTGGAAAACTGGGAGCTCAGAGGAAGAATGAAGAAATCTTTGAGAGCATTAGATTCATAGTAGGCAAGAGGGTTATTTTGTGTTCTGAACTATTTAACAAAAAGTCAGGAAACAACAGGTGCTGGAGAGGATGTGGAGAAATAGGAACACTTTTACACTGTTGGTGGAACTGTAAGCTAGTTCAACCATTGTGGAAGACAGTGTGGTGATTCCTCAAGGATCTAGAACTAGAAATACCATTTGACCCAGCCATCCCATTACTGGGTATATACCCAAAGGATTATAAATCAGGCTGCTGTAAAGGCACATGCACACATATGTATATTGCAGCACTATTCACAATAGCAAAGACTTGGAACCAACCCAAATGTCCATCAATGATAGACTGGATTAAGAAAATGTGGTACATATACACATGGAATACTATGCAGCCATAAAAAAGGATGAGTTCATGTCCTTTGTAGGGACGTGGATGAAGCTGGAAACCATCATTCTGAGCAAACTATCACAAGAACAAAAAACCAAACACCATATGTTCTCACTTATAGGTGGGAATTGAACAATGAGAACACTTGGACACAGGAAGGGGAACATCACACACTGGGGCCTGTTGTGGGGTAGGGGGAGGGGGAGGGAAAGCATTAGGAGATATACCCAATTTAAATGACGAGTTGACGGGTGCAGCACACCAACATGGCATATGTATACGTATGTAACAAACCTACACATTGTGCACATGTATGCTAGAACTTAAAGTATAATAATAAAAAAAAGGAATAAGGAGCTAATGATCCAGAAAATTCAAATATTGGTGTTTGAAATGAATTCTTAGACACCAAAAAGAGATGAGGCCCAGCTGAGGTCCATATCTACTTCCACTCCACTCTCTTGCTGTGTAGCTCCTTGTCTTTTCTCCAATTCCTCTGCTGAAACATATTCTCCTTTCAGCCAGAGTCTACCATATATCTATAACTTACTGCCCTCTGTGGGACCAGGCCACCCATCTCCTGACTTGCACAACTCTCTGATGGCTGCAAAGCACGTCATCTGCTCTCCTCCCTAACTCACAGCAATCTTCCTAGCTTCTGCCCAATATTTCCAGTTCTTTCTGTAAACAATCCTTAAACTTAGGTGTCACATAAGACCAGCTGAAGTTTCTACTTGGATTTCATTGCAAAAACTCTATTTATGTAAGACGGCATGTCTCTGTAGAGGAATTTCACATTTCATAAAGACTCAAGAAGGTCCCTTATTTTACCTGCACCATTCACTATCATTATATTTCCTTCTAAATAATTTTATTGCATTTAATATCATGAATGTTATTTCAGCTGTTGTAGTCAGAAGTAATTAGATATATATGAGACTTCTTTCTTCACTGTCCAGATGCTGCTACAATTATGTCAGTCATTTGTGTTTATGATGTCATCGTTTGTTACCATGGTAATAAATATGTAGTCACAAATGCCTCATTATCATTTCATTAGAGTGATGACATATTTATAGTATTCAGGAACAGCATATTACTTCTTAAATAATAGTGCTCCTATGTTGCACACAAATAGCCTTCTTCCTCACTGTACATTTTTCCCTGTGGTTTGCATCATTTCCTATACAGACTGCACACTGTTTACTTGTTTCATACGGAGGAAAAAAATGAAAGCTTGTTTAAAAGAGATAAGATAATACAAAGATGGTAAAACAAATGGACCTAAGAGAGAAGAAACATTTATAATGAGAAAAACTAATGTTTAATTACTACAAAAATTAAGCTGTGCAAAACTTCATGAATAAAAGGATTTATCAACATGCTTACTGAAAATATTAACATTAAAAGTGAGAATCAATAAAATATTTTAATAATCTAAAATTACCTTTTCTATTACCTGTCCTATTAATTTGCCATATTAGAGCATTATTAATTACATATATGTGCAGAGTAACTTGAAATTTTGGCACTCCAATGACTTAAAACAAGCATAAATTTCTATTTCATTTAAGACGTGAAGACTGATAAACAATTTCAGGTCATATATTTCAGATCAATCAATGAATATGGCTCTTTTCTCTTGTCACCACCATCCCCCTGCCTTTTTATGAATCCTATTCAGAAGTGAAACATTTATTCAGCTCAGGGAGATTCTCTCTGGAGGGGAAATAATTTTATCAGTAAGACTCCCTGGTGATCAGGCCGACTTGGACCTGCTGTTAATCAGGCTTTTTGACATGGTAGCTTGAATAGCACTTCCCATGATGCTTTGTGATTCCACCTCAACACTTTCCTTTTGAACTCACCATGACTCATAAGTGCCTTTTTCTGCCTTTGTGTGTCTGAAGTTATCCCACTATTAACTCTAATTGGAAAGGTGCCTTTTGTTCCCCTAGTGTAGTCATAAGCTAACCACTGAACTCTCTAGGTTGAAATTTCAGGGGTAGCAAAAACTTAATTTTTTTAATAAGTGAGGGGGATAAATGATGATAACTCTGATAACTTGACAGCTGTTAATAGGAAGTTACTGAAGAGGAGGGATGAGACAATTATATAAATTTGACTATGTAAAAATATTTTGGTTCAAATGTCCAGCATGAGATGAATCTGCATTCACTTTAGGATTCGACAATTCCCAAATAAAATGGAAGTCTCCCCTGAAGGAGGAGAAAAGTAAAAAACACAGCTGGGGAAGTAGGGCTTCCAAGAGGGTATTCGTATGAGAATCTGAGGAGCTTCCTGGCAAAGAACTGACCATGGGGAGAGAAAAGGGCTTGGAGGAAAGCCCTCTCACCATCAGTGAGAGGGGTGATTTGAGCACCAGTGGATAGTTATTTATCTGGCCTGAAAATGCCTTCTAGCCCAGTCCCCAGGGACTCATTCCTGGGCTGCACAGAATGTGCCTGTGAGCAAAACCAGAAAGAGCTGTTTGACTTGAATCTCTGGAAGATTTTGAGAGCATCCGGAAATTTTACTTGGGAACCTTGTAGCACAAAGTTCAAGGACATAGACTCAGCCACATTAGGGTTTTTGTGCCCTTTGGAGCTCCTGGCAGTACTTCCAAGCAGGTGGACACCAGTGCCCTAGACAGCAAACCTCAGTCACTAAAAAACAGACTTGCAGAAGCATCACCATGAGCTGGGACACCTGTCTTGCATCCAAAATCTAGCGCCCCTGGTGGACCTTGCCTGCTTCATAGGGATGAGAGACCCAAAGAATAGATCACAGAAAAACCAAAAGAAAATGGTGACTTCTCTGGGGTAGCTAAGAGGATACATCTGTGGGTACATCAAGGATATTCTCCAAATTATTAGGAACAGAGGGTCCATGTCTTATAGGGGCATATTAAAGTCCTACAACGTTAATTGTAGATAGAAGTGAGAGCTATAGAAATACACTACTCTCTATGTCATATGACCACCTGTTTGACCTACAGATTCTTGTGTGGTTTAGGAAAGTCTGATCACTATACCAGTGGTGAACAGTTTGAACAGTACCCACATTACCATAAGTCATAAAACTATATGTTTAGGTTTGCTTTCATCATTATCCTTGAAATCACAGTGTTCATTTAAAAATGAACAAATCAAATCATACTGACATTATCAGCTTCAGGAGTAAAAAAGTTTATTTTCGTTTTTATTGAATATAGTTTTTTTCTTATTTCAGGAACTGGATAACGTTACAAAGTACAAAGAGGGATGAAGATTGTTCATTGTTCACGTCATCCTGTATTTAAGTATACCTCCCTGTGGGAAAAGCCCTCCTTGAGGGGCCAGAACATCTAGAGTCTAGCCACAATTTTACCTTCTACCTTGTGACTTTCAGGTAAATCCTCACTTCTCTAAACTTGAGTTTTCCTATATTTAAAATTATATTAATAACATTCATTCCTACCTCTTTCAGAGAGGTATTGACAGGGATGATTTATGGAAAAATGTTTTGTAGCTGTAAAGCACATAGCAAAGTCAAGACACTGTAGCTATGATTTATGGTTTCATCTGGTTTCGAGTTTGACACACCTTCCAATAACTTTTTGATGACTGAAGTTCTCATTCCTCCTTCTTTTGCTCTTTTTCTACCTTTGATCTGGTCTTCACAGAGATGATTGTTCATTCAAGGCATATGTGATGAAGAAATCTAGGAGTTTACAGACTTTAAATGGGATTGACTTAATATGTGACCACATCAACAAATAATGCAGAAGCAATCCCACCCTTTCTACAGAGTTCCCTTTTCTGGCATAAATAAAAAGTTGAGATGAAAAAAAGTGGTAATGACTGCCTGATGAACTTTATCTGTGTTGCTCTCTTTTGAATTCTTGCTCCTTTTCATTCACTCCTTTTTTTTACCCCCTTTGTCTGTGCTCCCTGAAATGAAGACATGAAGCCAAAATTACAAGGTACCCAAAGTAAAATAAAATTGGATGAAAATGTACCCAGGGACACTGAAGAGAGAAATAGCTAAGAAAATACACATAAAGATAAAAAAGATGAGAGAGAAAATTACATAGAATATCCAACATATCCAACGTATATTTAATTTGCACATACTGACATGCCTGTCAAATCAGCCAGTTCCAAAGAAATAAGTACATAATGATATTCTAATTTTATATGTAAGAAAACAAATTCAGGGCAGAAAAGGGAATTCTCCATAGCCAAAGAGCACTGACAAGAACAGGTCAGTTCAGAGATTCCCTTGGGGTTAAGCAAATAATGGACGGATGAGGATATTGTGTGCAGAGTTATCTATGTGGAAATGAGGAAGAGAGAAACCAGTGTATGACTAGGACTCAAAGAACTTTGCCACAAACATGCAGCTGGACCATATAAAGACTTACACAGTTGAGATCTAAAAGACCACCTAATACGCAATTATCTTCTATCCACCAGTCACGGGGTGAGCATAAGAGTTTTTTGATCAATATTCTTGTGCAAGTTCTCCAACACTATCACAACTTGCTCATCAAAGACTCCATGGGCAGACTGCTCACATCAATACTTCCAACTTTTGACATGAAAAAATGACAACAGTGATGAAGATGATAATGCTGATGACCATAAAGTATTAATCATGTACCATGGGCCAGGCAATGTGTTAAGTGTTAGCCCCCTTAGACAGAAAATAAAACTCAGGCTGGGACTTAGATCTAATAAAATATTTACCTTGCTGATCTGATTACAAAGCTCACTGTGCTGTAACATCTGCAGATTTCTTGACTCTTCCATAGATCAATTAGCTGTTTCTGCCTGAGCAGTGGGGTCATACAGAACCTACATGGCGACTTATACTTCAGGATACATCTATGGCCACTACCTTGCAGAGATGGCTATGAGAATGACAAAACCAAGATTCCAAGCCATGCAGTTGCCTTCATTTCTTGGGGTGGCTAACCTGCTTGTTCAGAGATCTTCATCACCTCCCTCTGCTTGCACTCAAGCCTGATGCTTGACTTACTCTTGTGACTGATCCTACACCGAGATTCTGCAACTTCCACATTTAGAAAAAGTTTTATCCCCCAAAATCTAAGTTCTAACAAAGTCAAATATTGTAGGTTGTCACTTACGAATAGGAGGTAATCAACGGGTACACACGGACATAGAGAATGGAAAAACAGACAGTGGAGATGCCAGAAGGTGGGAAAGTGGGAGGAAAGTGAGGGCTGAAAAATTACCTATTGGATACAATGTCCACTATTCAAGTAATAGATATGCTAAAGGCCCAGTCACATGGCCTAATAACTGCAAGGAAGGCTGGGAAACTAAGTCATCTTTTCTGTACTCAAGAAGGAGTAATGGATGGGTGAGCATCTTCCAGTCTCTGCCTGTAAATCATATAATCTTCTAGCCATTTAAATTCTAGATCAAACCTTGCTAATACCACACATACGTTTACGCAGGCAATTCTGTAACCTCTACATTCAAATTATATTGAGAATATAACTGCTTATCACCACCTCTGCTGGTTCCACAAGGGTCTCAGCCTCCATCATCTCTTGCCTTGATGAGTGCAAGAGATTCCCTACTGGGTTCCTTCCTTCTACCCCTGCCCAGTTTGTCTTTTCTCAAAATCAGCCAGAGTGATCACGCTGATTGTGGGTCAAGTTATGGTCTGCCCCCTTTCATGTAGAGTGAAATGTTCTTCAGAGCCAACTTCTTCCCATGGCCCGCAAGGCCCTTTGCCATCTGCTCCCCATGATCTCTGACCTCATTGCCTGTTCTTCTCCCCCTTTTTGCTCCTCAAATACCCCATCATGCTTCCACCTTAGGTCCTTTGCACCAGCTGTTTCTTCCTCCTGAAATGCCTTTCTGCCAGATATCACCATGGCTCATTTTCCCTCCTCCTTCAAGTCTGCACTCAACTGTCATTCTCTCAGTGAGGACTTCCTGGCCAAGTCGTGCTCCCCACACCCTGGCACTTCCCATTCCCATTTTCCCAGTCTTTTTGCAGGGGAGGGGATGTTCAGTGTGCTTATCCCCTTTCAACATCGTGTATAACTTCTGTTTCATTTTTTTCTTATCTGACCCACCATATTAATTAGATATTAATTAGAATAGAAGCTCATGAGAGCAAGGAATTTTGTCTATTTGGTTCACAAGACCCTACAACAGTTGCCTGGTATGTTATACTGTTATATTGTCAAATAAATGGGTGAATGGATCCTGGCACCCAACAGACCTAGTGCTAAATCCCAGAATGCTCATCACTACTTCTACTAGAAGATGTAGGAGAGGTAAATACATCTCCTTCCTTGATATCCAAGAATTCCCAATTTAGGTATGTCAATTAGGCCTTTACCATGGCTTTCACTAAAATTCATCAGTCACCTATGTTCGTCACTTGGCTACGTTCATTTTGTAGTTTTCTGTATGTTTTCCTTTTTATCCCTTCTGTTTTTGACACTACCAGTAGAGCATACTTAAATGTTAAGATGTTTAAGGCAAGGATATGACTCTCAATTTTGTCAGTACATCAAGTAACTTAATAAAATTAATTGGGTACTATTGTTGCTGATTTTTTACATAAACATTTTAGCAATTTATCTTAGGTTTTATATCCACGCAGTTTCTCTTCTATATAGAGAACCAGACCAACCAAAGAAAAGGGGTGAGCTGAGGAAACGAACATTCTCCCACCACACAAGACTCCCCATCAATAAGTCCTGGAACTCCTTGGGGGCAGCTGCACTAAGCTGTCAGAACTTAGTAAATGAGCCTCCTGTCATTAGAAAGAAAGTCTGAGAAGCAGACCAGAGAGTTTAGGGACATTTTTCTCTTCCCTCCCAAGAGGCTGGGCTGCTGGTGTCTGGACGCAAGCTGAGCATTACAGTCATTGTTTTAAATAAAGGGCCTCTTTGATCTGATTTAAAAACACAAACAGAAGGGCCTTTGCCCAATGTGAATTTGACATGTGTCCTTTGATCCTGTAAATAATCAAATTTGAACACACTGTGTCTTATAACCACAATTGCAAAGTGTGGAATGAGGCGAGTTTTTGTTATAAAAAGACAATTTGCATGTATTAAGCAATATTTTCCAACAATACATTCTTGTTTCCAAGATTCTTTGCATGTTCCTTCATCAGCAAAAATACTACTTATTTCTTTTTCCTACCCTTCCCCATAATTCTTAACAATAAAGGGAGGTCTATTTAAAGAGCTCATTTTCCACAGATAGGCGGAAAAATAGTGTTTTCAAAGAAACCCAAGCCAAAGTTGTTCAGATTCTTTCAATCTGGGATTCTGGAGAGCTTGACTTTTTAGGGTAGAACAATTCTTTAAGGGTTTCACCGTGCAGTCCAGAGGTTAGCACTGTCTGGATATCATCAAGTGTGTGAAACACTAGGCCCAGAAAGGAAAAGACTCAGCAGGAAGTAGGAAAACGTTTACTTTCAATGCGACTTTCTTGGGTCTTTTGGCCTCTGGATTTCTAAGCCCCAAAGCCCAAGAGAGGTTATAACCCTGAGCCCAAGCTTCCTGGAGCATCAAAGTCATTTCTGAACTTACAGGGTGAAATGTATTTAAAGCCATTCCCCAGAGGGAGTTGCAAAAGTTGGAGGTTGTTTCACTGTCAGGGTCAATTTATATTCGAACGAGTGCAGGAGATGGGGTCTTTGCCCAGGGGACTTCCTAGGAAAAACAGAATTGACCTATTTTTAAGGCGAATGAATTCCAGAACTCAGTCCTTGTGACCCACTCCCCACCCACATCCGTTCTCCATTCTTCCAGTGGAGGAGAAAACTTTCTGCAAATCACTTCTGCTAATAACAATTGTCACCCTTAGTACAAGGAACTGCCAGGATCCCTGGATCCCTAACCCTCATCATTAACTCTGACCAGGCAAAGACCTTCACTGCATTCCAAAGCCAAATTTAAATCTCAAATGCAATTGTGCATGGGACATTAATGGCTAACATAGAAATGTTAGCTCCTATTATTCCCATTTTATAGTATTAACTTTTAAAATGTTTATGTCTGTCTAAAATTATTATTAATATGGAATAACCCCTTGACATACTTGAATGGAGGACATTGCAACCTGGGTATTGTTTGTTTGTTTTGTTTTGTTTTGCACCAGAAGTTCTGAAACTCACAGAAATAGACTTCCCTATAGAGGCTGCTTAGGAAGCCTTTTACAAAATGTGTACCTTGACAGTCCAGGAAATAAGGAACCAAGACTCACACGTATTGCCACTGAAAGCCAGATCACAATTACAGAAAGTATTGTTCTAAATAACCAAGAAGTGGCTGTGAATCAGAGAAACAAGTCAGAACTGTATCAGCCTGTTCAAGTGTATGCACACAGAAGACTTTAAGAAGTAGATGTCTCAATTCTAGATACCATTTTAGAATAAAAACATCATCTTACTACCTTCAGTATGTGACATTTTCTTTCATATCCAAGGTAAGATAGCGTGTGACTATATTTCCCAAAAGATAAGAGCATGTGACAATATTTCCTCCATATGAAAAAGTGTTGAGAAAGAAGTTTACGCTCTGTTTTTTCAATAGCCACCAAAATTTGAAACCAATACAAGGAATATCTCTAGAAGAGAAGGTAAATTACTATGTTTTTCCAAAAATATTCTTCACGTTCCTGTTAAATCATAGGGATTCAAGATCAGATCTGTGTTCCTAAGAATTAACTTCTATTCTTCTGAAGAAATACAATGGCCATCTCTAATCACTCCTGAATCTATGGTAAGTCATCTTAGAGCTGCTATAGAGACATTTTCCCAAGGGTTTCCTGTATACATAATAGTAAGTAGAATGCCTTTTTTTTTTCTTGAGACAGGGTCTCATTTTGTCACCCGGGCTGGAGTGTAGTGGCCCCATCTTGGCTCACTGCAACCTCTGCCTCCCAGGTTCAAGCGATTCTCCTGCCTCAGCCTCCCAAGTAGCTGGGATGACAGGCATGCACCACTATGCCTAGCTAATTTTTTTTTTTTTTTTTTGTATTTTTAGTAGAGGCGGGGTTTCGCCATGTTGGCCAGGCTGGTCTCGAACTCCTGACCTCAGGTTATCCGCCCACCTCAACTTCCCAAAGTGCTGGGATTACAGGCAGGAGCCACCGTACCCAACCTAGAATGCCCTTATTATCCTTCATATAGAAACCAGTAATATAAAACATGTAAAATTCATGAGGGATTACCTAGAACCTAATTTTGTTTTATAAATGTGGCTTAAACCTGAAATTATCCTTAGAAATCTATCCATTTGGCTCAAGGATTGATTTCATCTGGAAATAAATCACTATGACAAATAGTCATTTATCCCTTAGAGTGAATAAGTTTATCACGTCATTTTCTTAAACTTTGGAGAGAAAAAAAAAAAGCAAGAGAGAACTTTCTGAGTGAGAGAAAAATCCCACAGGGGAGAATATGAATTGTAACTAGAATGACCTGGGACAAACTTGGCCTCTGCACGAGTCTGAGGTTGGTTTGAATCATAGGAAAAATCATAATCTTCATTTGCTTCTTTTTTTAAACTGAATTATCATGCTATTATTTTGTCAATAGAGCAGGAACATGCATATGCAGCTTGTGGCTCAAATACAGGCTGGTTGACCCCAGGTTAAGGGCTGCTTGAGATTCTTAGCAAAATAATTTCTTACCTAATTAGCTGGCACACGTGAACTAATTAGGGCCTTACTCCTTGCCAGTAGGAAACTTGAGAAGTTTGGACTCACCATGGAAAATCTGATTTCACTTGCAAGGGTTGAGACACCTGCAATGAATGGGGAGAAGAGGAGGATTTATTCAAGTCAAAAGAGAAGGCTGGTGTGCCCTGCTTCCGTTACATCATTCATTAAGATGCTGTGGGGGAAGAATTCACAGGTCACGTGCACAGCATGATGGAATGGAATAAGTGACCAGACAGTGAATTAATTGGTGCACGTGTGCTTGGCCATAGTTTTAAATATTTATGGAGGGTTTAGACATCAAGGTAAGGCAAATGATTGCAGTCACATGGCTAAGCCATAGAATCACTGAAGTAATTAGCACAGCTGCTGTGTTATATCAAGGACTTTTGGGAATGGAAGGGCTCTGAGCTTTTCACGAGTAAAGAATTATGGACAGGACATCAAGCTACATACTGTAGAGTTAAGGTATTTGGTCAAAGAAAATCCAGATCTGCCTTCTAATTCTGCCAGTTTCTGTATGACATTGGGGAGGTTAACTGATCCAATGTCAATTTCATCTGGTTAACTTAAGGTTCCACTGAGCCAACGAATGAGAATATATTTATTTTTTCTTTGTTTTTACTACTTGCGTTATTGTTTTTATAAAACTTATGTATGCTTGTTATATACATTTTGAGCAATAAAAACAAAAAGAAAAGTGACAGGCCAGGCACGGTGGCTCATGCCTGTAATCCCAGCACTTTGGGAGGCCAAGGTGGGTGGATCACAAGGTCAGGAGATCGAGCCATCCTGGCTAACACAGTGAAACTCCATCTCTACTAAAAATACCAAAAAAAAAATTTAGCTGGGCACGGTGGAGGGCGCCTGTAGTCCCAGCTACTCGGGAGGCTGAGGCAGGAGAATGGCGTGAACCCAGGAGGTGGAGCTTGCAGTGAGCCGAGATTGCGCCACTGCACTCCATCCTGGGCGACAGAGCGAGACTCTGTCTCAAAAAACAGAAAACAAACAAACAAAAAGAAAAGTGACAAACCACCCAAAGTTCTACCATACAGAAATAATCTGTGTTAAAATTTGGTGAATATCTTTCTAGATATCTCTCAAGAATGGATGGACGAATGGATGGATGGATGGATACATAAGTGGATGGATGGTTAAATGGATGGCCAGATCACATGCTATTTTTATGTGTATGTAATTTTTAATTTAATTTCCTCAAATTTAACAGAAAAAGGAAACTAAAATGACACTAAAGGAATTGCTGAACTTCAAATTTTTGAAAATGAAATGTATCAAATTAATCTGTATACTTTAAAGAATTATGTGGATATCCATGAAAGGATAAGGTTAAGAAATTTTAAACTCCCTGTGGGGCTTCCCAGATCACATTCCTCTCATCTCTATTACTTTTGCAGTAATCATTCCCTTGCTTTATTTAGTAGTTTTACTATATATGAAAGTATTCATAAACAATATTTGTTTAGGTTTGCCTGATTTAAATATTATATACAAAGAATCATACTATGTGCATTAGTTTGTTGTTTGCTTTTACTCAACATTATATATATATATAAGATTCCTCTATGTTTATATGAATAATTGTAGTGTGTTCATATTTGGTGTTGTACATTATTTTACTATGTGAACATAGTACAGTTTATTTATCCATCCCACTGACAATAACCATTCACCTTCCATGGGCATTTTAAGTAGTCTCTGGCATATGTGTGCAAGTGCCCAGGGTGTACACTGTAGGACCAAATTGCTGGTTTGTTCACTATGCAAACATTCTACTCTTCTAAATAACACTAACTTCTTTCCCAAAGTGGTTAGACAAATATTCACTCCCATTTGCAATAGAAAAGGGTTCCCATTGTTTCCCAGCTTCACCAGCACTTGGTATTGTTGACCTTTTAAGTTTATTACAACCAGTATATATAATACTGTTTCTGTGGTTTTAATTTCTACTTGCCTGATTACTAATGATGTGGAGTTTTGTGTCATATACTTATTGGTCATATGTTTCCTGTTTTGTCAAATCTATTGCCTATTTTTCTGTCAGGTTTTGGTATTTCTTTCTTATGGCTTTATAAGAGCTATAGATAGATGATTGATAGATAATGATATCTAAATATATATATTAGATGTTAGTTTTGCCAGTTATTAATCTGTCTCTTATTTTCAAATCTATCTTTCTATATTTTGCTCTGTGATTCCAGAGCTATAGTTTAGCTATTACTATGTAACAAATTACCCCCCAAAATTTAGCAGTTTAGAGCAAGGGATGTCTATTTTCTCCCACTGTCTGTGAGCCGAGAATCCAGGCAGGGCTTAGCTGCACCCCCTGCCTCACAGTCTCTCACAAGCTACAATCAATGTGTCAGCTCAGGGCCTATGGTCTCATCTGAAGATCCAACTGGGGAAGGATCACTTTGAAGTTCAGCCAGTTATATATGACAGTAAGCATTCAGTATCTCCCAGGCCATTATTCCACTACAGATCTCAGGTCCTTAGTGGCTAAAGGCTAGAAACCACTCTCGGTTACTTGATATATGGGCTTCTATCTCATGGAAGCTGCCTTCATCAAAGCATGAAAGCCAAGAAGACAACAGAGAGAGTACACCAGCAAGATGAGTCATTGTTTTTAATAAACTAAAGACAGAAATGATAGCCTTTACTTTGCCATTTGCCCTGAGAATACTCACTGGTGGTGCTTGTGGCTACAGCATTTGCCGAGAGATAACTTTGCCATAAAATATCTCATTTTTATTATTATTATTGCAACACTCTAGTATATTGGAAACAAAGGAATCATTCTATTTATAGCATTCTGTTTTTAGTAGTAGTATTTACATTTACAAAATATAGTAATTCTTGATCATTGAAAATGTCAAATTCTAAAAAACGTAGCATTCCTATGTGTGATATTAACATCATTCTCTATCAGTTGTTGGCTCAAGGTCCATTTGATAAATCCGGCTTTTCTGAAATAGATGATTCTGATGATTCAGATAATCCTGATGTTAGTTCTGTTCAGAAATAACTCCAATAACAGTTTTTATGTTTTATTTTCACATTGAAAATCAGTCAGATTTGCTTCAGCCTCAAATAGCACGTTTATGTAAAATTAAATGAGCACTGGCAGCAAGCTGAACTTTTTTCTCCTAAATGGGAAAAGGGTTAACTTTTGCCATATTCTAGCAAATCTTTAGGTCCAAACTACACTCAGAGGAGAGGATTGCACAAGGGCATGAATGCCAGTATACAACGACCTTTGGGAGCCATATAGGAAGCTGCTTACTTCAGGCCGGGAATCCACATTCCTCCACGGGAATCACATTCCTGTTAAAGGCCATCAATATGGGGCTCTATAGGGTTTAGGAAGGCAGGAGAAAGGAGAAGGATTTTACTCCTTCTTATTGCCCTCTGTTCCTATTTGTATCAATGCAGCAATGGCTCTTCATCTTGGAAGCAGCACCTGGATTCAGAAGCAGTTGATTTGAGTCTCCGGATTTTTATACTCCCTGAACCAGTCTCCTCAGACCACCTCAGAGCTCAGTGAGCAGACCAGCAGGGCAGCGTCCACTCACTGAGGCCTGAGCTCTAGCTCCATGTGGCCCTTCCTGCAAGCATTAGCCTGAGAGCACCCTTCTTCAGAGGTCTGACATTCAGCTTCTCTGGGCCCTCCTGCCAGCTCCTAGTTGCAAAATTCTACCACTTCCCTGGGCCCCCATGTCCTAAGAATGGGAGCTGCTTCCCGCAGTTATTACCTCTATGTCATCTTGGGGTTTCCTTTTCCACTTCTCAGTCCCTCCATACTGGTTTAACCAGTTCTCTACATTAAATAATTTCTGGTAAAATAATGAATTTCTGATTGATGCACTGATATCTGGTGAAATCTGGTTTCTGATTGATGCACTGATATCTTGTCCCAGTTTGAGGAATTTGAAACAGAACTACAAGTGTCCTTCTCCCTCAGATTCACAATTTAGCGGGAAAATAATAGAAAACCACAAACGTATAATACAGACAGAAATTTATTGGCGCCATAAAAAAAGGTACAAAGAAAGAACTTTCCTTGTTTACGAACTTAAGGAAAAACGTTCTTCTGGCTATGAGAATCAGACATTCTTCAAAGACAAGGGGACAATTTTAGCTAGATCTTAAAGGGTGGTTTGTCCTTAAAAGGAAGAACAGACATCCTGAGAGGAGGAAGCAGCAAGAGAAAGACAAAAAAAAAGACATAAAATAAGGAAACAATATTAGAAAACCAAGTATAGAGGGAAACACACACACACACATACACACACACACACACAGTGTAGGTGTCTACACTAGCACTACTAATAAAAATGTACGGTTAGTCACAAATGAAAGCCACAAAAGTAGTTTTAAATTATCTAGCAGACAAATGTAAAAAAAAAAAGTAAAAAAGAAACAGATAAAATGCTACAACTTTTCATTCAATTCAATATATCTAAAATATCACTTCAATAAGTAATCAGTATAATAGTATATTAGTATTTTACTAGCAAAATACTTGACATTCTTTCTCTTATATTAAGTCCTCAAAGTCTGGTGCATATTTTACATTTGCAGCACATCTCAGTTTAGAAATACTGCAGTTTAAGTGTTAAATAACTGCATGTGGCTCTTGGCTACCATATTGGACAACTATGGAGGGAACTACTGGAGATTTCTGAGCAAGAAACCAATGTAGTCAGAGAAGCACTTTTGGAATTTTAATACAGAAAGACTGTTTATTAAATGGGCAGACATTTGTTGAGCACCTGATAAAATAACAACAGCAAGAGAGCTACAATTTACTGAGTGAAAAACTATGCTTAATGGTAAATGAAAAACTTTAAAATATTTTTTAAAGAGAGAAAGTAGATGTTCTGCTCTAGCAACGTCTTCAGATATTTTTTAAACATTATTTGAATTTTATAAATACAGTGAGGCTTATGACATTTCTCAAGATAATTAAACATAAAATTTTGGGTTTTCTAAAAAGTATTCTCCTTAGAAAATCCAAGGATATAAATCTGCATTTTGGATTTATGCTTCCTGAATATTTTAGGATCCGCCTATCTTCTTCCTAATCCTCTCCCCTAGAGACCTTTAATATGGGTGATTACTGACATTCCTACTAAAATGATAAAAATACAGGAAATGTCATTTTAATGACTGTGGGTTTCAGCCTTTCCAAGTTACATGATTTAAATGAGAATTATTTACAAGTAGAGTGTGTTCTCCCCTAGGAATTATTTTGAGTCACCTGGATTTATGAGGTTTGTCTGTTTTCCATTCCATTTTATAAATGTTAAGCTAGCTATTAAGACAGGAAACACATATTGGTAATGCACGGAGTGGGAGCAGAACCACGCTCTTTCCATGACCAACAATGCTGATATTTTTTATTTTACTTAAATCTTAGGGAATCAGTCACAAAACTCTGTATTTTATCTTTTAATATTTTATAAAATATTTCTTGTTCCCCTACAAAAAGAATAATTTCATAATTTTTATCAAATCCTTTTTGGAATCAAGACAAGTGTAAACAATTGCCAAAATTCCATAAATACTAACAGAGTTGCCCCCATACTTTCAGCTTATATCAGGGGATTCTGTAAATGCTTCTTCCTTGTTTGGGGTCAGGTCACACGGGATTGTAATAAAGCAATGGAATCTGGGTTCTGAGCACAACTCCTCTAACACGGGCTTTGCTAAATAACTCTAGACTTGGCCTTGATTGTTGGCAGCATGGAGGAGGAGAAGATGAAAAGGGAAGTGAAAATAATTTTTTAATTCCGAAGTATTTATTTAATAAGATATGTGAGGTGTTCGTTAATATCATGTCTCCTTTTATAAGCATGTTACAACCTAGTTGGGAGCTAAGTCGTATTTACATGGGGAGTGAGGCTGCAGGAGGGAGATCTATTTTGGAAAGGGACTTTATTGATAGGAGCTTGAACTAATGCCTGTGGAAGAGGAGAGAAATCAGATTAAAGATAGCTAGTTTTGATGAAATTCAGCAATTGATGTGATGCTAACAGAGAGCGTGGCTTCAAGGATGGCTTCTCTCTGGGTTTTCTCACTTTGACAACTGTGTACCTGGTTGTGCCATTCTCCTAGAGCTATCTATGGAGTGGAAGTGACTTTGGAGTCTACGGATGGAGAGAGAATTGCCCATGGACATGATAAATTCAACTTCCTGTAGGTGAAGATGCCCATGGGACACACAAGAGGAGATTTCCACAGCCAACTGGATATATGTGCCTAAAACTCAGGAGATGCACCTGAGTAGAAAATACGTATTTCAGCATTAAGAGGTAATTAAAGGCGTGAAAGTGGATGAGCACTCCTGGGAGGTGAACGGAGAGAGAGAGGAAGTGCAGCAAGGACAGAACACTGGGGAAACCAACATTTAAGGGAAGGGAAGATGTAGTAGGCCATTCTTATGCTGCTAATAAAGACATACCCAAGGCTGGGTAATTTATAAAGGACAGAGGTTGAATTGACTCACAGTGCAGCCTGGTTTGGGAGGCCTCATGAAACTTACAATCATGGTGGAAGGGGAAACCAACACATCCTTCTTCACATGGTGGCAGGCAGAAGAATGAGAACCGAGCGAAGGGGGAAGCCCCTTATAAAACCACCAGATCTCATGATAACTCACTCACTATTATGAGAATAGTATGGGGGAAACCGCCCCCATGATTCAATTACCTCCCACCACGTTGCTCCCACCACACTTGGGGATTATAGGAACTACAATTCAAGATGAGATTTGGGTGGGGGCACAGCCAAACCATGTCAGAAGAGAAATACAGCTCACAAAGGATCCAGCGACTGTGAATGCCTGCCACTTCCCTGCCCCCACCCACATCCAAGTAGTTCACTTGCAGCTGTGCTGGAGAGTTCCAGTGGGCTGACAGCCTCCCACTTCTCTGCTTCACTGCCTGAGGGCTTTCTCTGGTGCCAGGGAACTTCCTCTGCAAGTGCAGGGATATCCTGCAAATTCAGGTGGAAAAATAATCCAGCTTCCCATCCTTGGTGGGACAATTCTGAGATGTGTTCTGCAGGGCTCATCAGAGATCCCATGGAAAAGGAGCCTCCCCTCACTAACCTGTTCACAATCATACCCTTCCTTTTTTTTTTTTTTTTCTCCTTCCCATTTCACATTTCACATTTCCTCGCTTGTGCTTTCTGGGATTATTTTCCAAATAAATTACTTACATTCCCTATCCCACCCCCCAAAAATATTACCCATATCAAAAAATTGCCCTCCCATCTTGGAAGGAAAAACCAAACTAAGAGAAAAGGAAAGACCAGATAGGGAAACCAATACAGTCTGATGTCCTGTACGGTAGAGGAAGAGGAAGAGGAAGGATAGAGTTTCATGAAGAAATTGACCAACAGTGAAATATAGTGCATGGATGTGGAGCCAGATAAGGACTGAAAATATTTCTCTGAATTTAACAGCTAGAAGGTGACTTTGACAAGAGCATTTTCAGCAAAATTGCAGGAGTGGAAGGAAAATTTGGGGTGCCGTTATGTGATTGTGAGAAAGAGGAAGCAGTAATGAAGGAAGAAGAAACAGTGGGGAGGTGTGTTAAGTGGTTTGAGATGGTGTGGACGAAGTGTGCCAAAGAGAAAAGGGCATAGAGATGGAGCCAGTAAAGGAGCATGGACAGTTACTAGAATAGAAAAGGGAAGAGAGAAAGAATAGGATCCAAAGTGGAGATTATTCATCCTGGACCTAACTCATTCACAAAAACCAGACCAGATGATAAATGTACAATGAGAAACGTTACAGTGAGTAAGAAATAGAGAAAGTTTCAAACATGACTTCTATTTTCTCTGTAAAGTAGGAGATCAGTCATCAGTCAATATCCACAGTAGAGATATTGCTGTATCTAGGTTATTCCCTAGCCTTCAGGATCACTCTGGGGGAGGGCAGGGTTAGCGTTGGATGGCAGGCAATCGATGCATTAGAAGAGAGAAGAGGAGCCGAAAGGGATACAGTATAGAGGCAAGAGCAGAGTGTGAGGTACAATGTTGAGTACTATCTCTCTCCTGACCTTTTACTTCCCCACCGTAGAAGCGAGCAGGTGAACCTTCTTGAAAAACAAGCAGGGACAGCAACATACTTGGGAAATATGATCAAGACAAGGGTTTGCATTGTAAGAAGAGTCATCAGTGAGGGAACGTGTTTTCTCTTGGAACAGGGGTGACAGCGGGCATCATGGAAAATTTGAAGGAAAGGAGGTAATGAAAGGGGGTCTGGAGCATGAGGGGTTCTCCATGACCAGCGGGCTTTGGGGGCAGAGGCCAAGGAAAACAGGATTTAGCATCTGCAGGATTCCCTGGAGTCATAGTTCCAAATGGAACTCGGGATGAGGGAAACTCAATTTTGATTAGTTTGGGTGGTTTTGTGAAATGATAGTTATAGCAGACTGGCCTTTTGCCCCGGGTTCAAATTAGAATAAGCTATTTTAGTCTCCAGAAAAATCCTATCGCAGATGTGCAAGTGAAGACACTGGTAAGTTCTCCAAGACTTTGTGGAGGAAGCATCACAAGCTAGCTCTGGAAGGAAGGATGAACAGAAGATAATTTTGGATGAATGGCTTGAGCAAAAGCATGAAGGAGAGAAAGAACAAAGCACACTGGGACTGTAGGGACCAGACATTACATTGTGGGTGCAAGATCCTGCCATGCTTGGCCCTCGAGAGATTCTCATTTTTCTCTAGGATCACTGGAGATGTCTGGCATGGATGAGATGATTTTCTCAGAGCTGTCTATGCACAAGGCTGCTCAGGGCTGTCCAGGAAGTCCTGGAAATGGGAGGATAAAAGGGAGATCGTTCCTCTGCTGGCTTCACCTCCGAAGACTGATGGGCCCAGCGTGGCTGAGCAGGGGCCCCACTGCCTGCCTGGGACATGGCCATATCCCCAGCAGCGATTCCTAATGGCTTTAACAAGTCTTGGCTTTTTCTCAAAGCAGAAGAACACCAGTGTGAACTAGTTTGAACCAGTGAAAGGGAATGATGTGGAGGAGAACT
The DNA here is from genome assembly GCF_009828535.3 of Hylobates moloch. Taxonomy (NCBI): domain Eukaryota; kingdom Metazoa; phylum Chordata; class Mammalia; order Primates; family Hylobatidae; genus Hylobates; species Hylobates moloch. The sequence goes on along the minus strand of NW_026652276.1, from coordinate 126,382,101 downwards.
TAGGAAAGTTTTCTCTTTCCATCTGCCCCAGAGACAGCATTGCCGGTATCTTCACTTGTAAAATAAAAGAGAAATCCCTTTGGGAATTATTGTTATTTATACTCATTTCAACCAAAAATATAAAGGAAAGTTCTGACATCATTTCAGTATTTAGTACAAAAGCTTGAATAAAAATAGTTTTTAGAAATTTTTCATAAATTCCTCTTCATTTCTTGAATAGTTAATTGGTTTTCTTGTGAGAGAACATATAAGGCACTGAGCTTTAGTTCATTACATATCATCCTTCAACTAGGTTCACTTGGAATACAGGAAAACATTTTTAGGAGTTTTCCTATATTGTCAAACCTGTGTTATAGGCACCTATTCAATTTTCCTCAGTAACTCAGGAGTGTGTGAGTCTGTGTGTGTTTTAACAATTAGAGAAAAATACATGTAAAGAATGTTTATCATACAATCTAATGATAAATCTCTTCCTGGGGACCTAAATCAGATAACTAATAAGATAGGAATGTCACAATGCATTTGTGGCCCCTGGCTGGATCCCTGCTCTGAATAAGGGCTGATTGTGCTGACGATAGTGATTTATGTATCATTCATGGTTTGTTAAATCAGATTATATGTAGGAAAGCAAGGTAATAAATAAAGAACATGTGAGTAAATTGAAGCGAAATCAAGTAAAGATTTGAGAAAACTATCTACGTAATTCTTTCCTTAAAACTCATTTTTGATGAAAAGGGAATTTGTGAAATCGATCTACACTGATGAGATTACTTCCAATGAAATTGCTGGGGCACTGTTTTAAGTGCTCCTTATGAAAAACCTAACCCCATGAATATAAAAGTAGCACTGTATTTTAATTTAAAGTGGACTATGTGGACAAGGAATCTGAAATGTGGATTCTTGTTAGCTATGCCAGTGATCATTTTGCATGGCCTTGCATGCCCCAATCTGTATAAAAGAGACAATGATGCCCATCTTGGCTTCCCTACAGGGTTAGTGTTCTAAGAAATAAACGAGATCTCTTTTAACTTCTGAAGCATTCTGCAAATGTAAGAGATTCTTATTATTTGACTGTTCTTTGGAATTGCACTTTTTCTTAACATTTGTAGCAAAAGGAGCTACACATGAACTGAAAGAAAGGTGCTACACACGAACCAAAAGATAAAACTGCAGCTCCCCTAAGTATCTGGGTTTCTCCGCTTGGCTACCTTTCACCACTTCTGCAGTTAAATATAGAAGAATAGACTCCAGTGCAGAAGGTGGAGGCAAATAGTTAAGCTTCTCTTCCAACTTCATCAGGATTCTTGGCTTTCTTCTTCATACCAGTAGTTTGAATTATTAGGTAGCAGACATGCTGTCAAAAGACTGGATAATTATCTGTCATTTTCCATGTCTGAAGGCAGCCTTCCACCTCTGCAGCTAGATGGATAATCTGTGCTTGCATTCCAAAATTTATTATATTTGGATTTTATGTGGGTGTGCATGATCCCTCGAGGGAGAAACCTCAAGCAACCTCTTTTCCTCACCACCTCCATCCAACCCACACCTCACACACACAGACAGCCCCACACATACCACTCACACCCACACACACAATCACACACATATCCCACCATACCACACACAAATACACACAATCACACACACACAATCCCACCCATAACCCCCCACACACACACAATCACACACAGAGCCCCAACAAACCACACACACACACAGTCACACACGCACTCTAAAACAGGGCTTTATGGACCAACAACTGACCAAAAAACTTTGGATATTTGCTGATTAATCCCTTCACAATACATATATGTTTATATTCTCATTTTCTCATCATTTCTCCACCCAATCAATGTTCAGTCACATGCAGTCAGGGGAAAAACAAAACCCTAAATATTGATGGAGTTTTTTCTTAAGCTACCATTGCTCTTTGCAAAAGGTTGTCTCATTCCATATAAAACATGATGGTAACAGCTTTAGGGTTGAAGATGTTCATTAAAAAGCTCTTCGCTAAAGGCAAAAATCAAAATGCTGATTCAGTCAAGAATGTGATGTGTTTTTCCACCTGTAGAAAGGGATCTACAACAATTGATCTCTGTCCCTAGCCCAGTTCTCTTTGGCATCATCAGCACGCATTTTTAAGTCACCTTGTAAGGATTAGAGGAAAACAAACTCCTTCACTCTTTCTTAGATTCTATCCAGACAATAGTAATCATGAAGAACGATCATGTATTTACTCAGAACACATAATTAAATTACTCTCTCCATGCACATATTTAATAAAGATGTGAGCATCTTTATTAAATGCTCACAGTGTGTCAGACCCTGAGAAGATAAAGATGAAACACACAGTCATCTCTGCTCTCAGAGACACACATGAGTAGACTGTGAGCAGAATGAGTGCTGACTCACAGCAAAGAATAGAAGGCTCTCTGCCTCTGAGCACAGGAAGAGGGCCTGGAGAAGGGAATCCTTAAGGGAGGAACAGAAACTTTCCTGCAGACACAAGAACTACAGATCTTGCATGAAGGCACGCAAGAGCATGGGGAATTTGAGGATTAGTGAGGAGCTCTGCGTGGCTTAAGACTCCACCACCTGGAGGCAGGCAGGAGTCAGATCACAAAGACAATGCATACTGTACAAGGGCTCTGGCACTTCACCCTTGAGGTCGGTGATTCTCAGAATGTGGTTCCCAGGCTAGCAGCATCAGCATCCCCTGGGATCTTGAAGGAAATGCAAATTCTAGTGCCCCATCCCAGGCCTATTGAGTCAGAAACTCTAAGGTGGGGCTCAGCCATCTATGTTTTAACAACCTCAGATTCCACTGCAATAAGTTTGAGGACCATCAAGTTCTCAACTCTGACTACACATTAGAGCCACCTGGAAAGATTTTAAACAGTGTGAATTCCCATATTTCACCTTGGAAAACCAATGATTAAATGACTAGAATAGGCTACTTCATGGGTGCCCAGCCTGTACAGTTGCACAGGGTCCCAGGCTCAGAAGGGCCCACACTTGGTTTCATGCTCTGCAAAATCACCATTTTAAAATTCTTAATAATTTTTGAACAAGTGGCCCTGCATTTCCATTATGTACTCATCCCTACAAATTATGTAGCACGCCCTGGGCTGGGCTTTCAGTGTATCTTAAGTGTATCCTCAAGGTTTCTCAGGTGATTCTAACGGTGGTCAGTGCTGAGAACTGCCAGGTTAGGAAATGTAGAAAAAATGTAATTGAACTTCAATACAGGATTTTTAAAAATTTCAAGATGGCCTGAGTCAAGATGGACAAATATTGAGTGAATCAAGTTGTAATGATGTTGATTAAAAACTGATTGATAAGAAATTTTAAAGTTCACAGACATAGACTGGTAACAACCTGACAGAGTCCTCCTGGGCAAATTACCAATCTCCTTCCTGTTCAATAGAAACATTCACTGAGATTTGGATAAAAACATTAAAGTAATGCACATATATTTACAGATGACAAGATCCAATACTTTAGCTGACAGAATCAAAATACGACTGCCATCAGTGGGATGCGGGAGCTGGCTGGCTCCAGCTCAGAAGAGCAGATTGTGCTCATCTCTGCCCAACCTCATCCCCAGTGGCATCACAATGTAGTTTGACATCAGCCATAACATTAGGATTTACAACACAGAAATTGACAAGCACTGAACAGAATCAGTTGTTAAACATTTACCAGCACACCACTGATTACCACCACTACTTCTTTAATACTTTAATTCACATTATGTCATTATACATGTTGCGTTTTGCAGAGAAGAAAACCAAGTGATCTTCCTAAGGCCCATAAGAGGCTGAATATCAACACTAACATTGTCTCCAAACTTTAGTGATTTTTCCACAGTGTGTCCTATCAGTGAATAAATCAGAATATGAAAGGCCTTTAACAGAATCAAATATAATCCAAATTCAACAAGATAAAAATATGATACACAAAAAGGTTCTTGATTTGGAATCCATGAAACAATGGCACAAGTATGGGGTGAAAAAATGGGCTTAAATATAGACTTATAAAAGGAGATTAGAGGTATTCTTTGAAAATACACTCTGAATTGATCAGTGTGATGCCCATTCCTGACTTGGCTTTAAACTTGACTGACTTACTCATGAATCCATCATGACCAAGGGGCCACATATCACCTGGCCACCAAGAGTGGCTCCTTGTGTAATCACCTGTCCTCACCTCTTCACATTGAGCCAGCTTGGCCCTTGTTCTATATCCTCCTTGGTGGGCTCACCCTTTTGGCTTTAAAGCAGTCTCTTCTGAGTAAACATTCAGTCAATTCAAAGCTCAGGCTCATAACAGGAATGATGTCCTCCAATGGGGTTCCCCTCTACCTTCTCCTTCCAAGTGTCTCAGAGCAGCAGGGGAATGAAGTCTGAGCTTTATGCTCTCCTTTGGGCCAGCTGCAGCCTCCCAATTCCCCAAATTGCTAGTCTTTTTTAACAGATGCCCACCATCGGGTCTGGTCTTTGAAGGTGTCTGCACCTCCGACCATGACCTTCATGACTACAGTTCCCTCGCTCTGCTTCCTCGGCCTGATCCTTCTTGTCCATAGTCCTATCAGCTCTTCTGCCCTCCCGCTGCCCATACAGGACCTGCAAAACATCTGCATTCCTAACATTATATACTCTGGCTGTGAGTAACAAGAAAACTGTCATATCATTAGTCATCAGGGAAATGAACATTAAAATCACAGTGTGATTCCACTGCACATCTATTAGAATAGCTAAAATTAAAAGGACACCATACCAAGTGTTGGTGGGTGTGTAGATTAACTGGAACTCTCCTACACTGCTGGTGGGAATATAAAACTGTCACTCCAAATACGACCCCGCCTTTCCACTGCTGGGTATTTACTGAAGAGAAAGGATAGCGTATGTCCCTGCAAAGACTTCCACAGAGAGTGATGTCTCTTCAAAACTGCCTGGGGCTGAAAGATCAGATGTGGCATCCTGAGAAGCAAGTAGACCTGGGGTCATTTTAATAGGATCTTTTCCAACAGGAAACATGTCACAGGGCAGGGGGACAAAAGAGAATCCTGGTGGGAAGATCATGGGGGTACAGTCAGAAAGTCACAGGGGAAATCATCAGTTTTTAACAGTATTCAGGCCCTGTGTGCAGGAAGACAGTTCACTCTCACTCTCCAGACAGTAACTTCTTTTCTGCAAGTAGCTGGCAGAAAGGAGAATGTTTAACTTTAAATCAAGTTCAGAAGTTTTGAAATACACACAAGACTGTATAGTCTATAATCAAATGGAAAGTCCGAAGACCTATTACCTAGGACATAACAGAGAAGTCATGGGTCCTACCACAGGATGGGAAAAACCTTGAGATACAAAAATCAAAATGCACTTTGGTCATATCCTTAGAATACTACTTATTTAATTAAATTGTTATGCTTAAAAATGCCTTACAATATAGGGAAGGCTTGAATAAATCACAATGTGTCCATATGAAAAACTGGTGAAGATAATTATGTAATTTTAAAAATTATTTTGAAAACAATAGAGTAGTCTAAAAAATGATGCTATATGAAAAAAAGTTCTCAAAACTTTATTTCACAGTGTGATATCATATATTGAAAATATGCATATTTATAGTATTTAAAATTATCAGGTCAGATGAATTTGTCCAGTATGAGCAAAAGTTCAGTGTACTGAAATAAAATTACGGAGAATATTAACATGTAGAATGAATGCCAAGCTGCTCCGTAGAGTTGTGTAGGTTGTACACTGCATGTTTATGGGAACCAGTCATATCACTCTAGGTGAAGGGCATACCCCAGAAGTTGTGTAGCACACAACCTGTGTGATTGTATATGGCAATTGGGTAAAGAGAAAGTACTTGTATAAGGCTAAGAAAGACTAGTATTAGAGATAGGAAGAGAAGTGGGAAAGAATGTGACACAGAAGCCGCGGGAGCAGAATATTTCTCTAGGAGGGAGCAAGAAACTATGTCCGAAAACTCTGAAGAGATCTAATAGTTTAATACCCCATAAGACTATCTGACTGAAATGCGTCTCCATCTGTAGGTAAAATTGCCATATTTAACCTATAAAAATATATTATTTCAAATGTTGCATGAAACACAGGTGCCAAAAAGTTATTCATTGTTGATTTCACATTCAAATTTCACTGGGTGCCTTGTATTTTATCTGGCAAACTTACCTGTAGAGGTGGTGACTCAGGGAATGGTAATCTATTGGAGGGAAACAGTTTTTTAGCCAAAGCTTTTAAATTATTTCTGTCATTGCTCTTTTCACTCATTACCTCTTTTGGAGACAAGATTTTCTTCTGTGTTATAGCCTGCTACCACTCTTCCTCTTGGAGCCTGTCCCAGCAGCGTCCTGGTCCATCTTCCCCAGGAAGCATTTTTGGATGCTGTGTCAAACAACCTTCAGTGTGTTTTGATTGGGAAAATCCATAGACAGTAACACTTTTAAAGTAAATTAAAAACTACACATTAACAAGTGCTGCATGGGCAAAGCCAGAGCAAGAGGGCTAAAGTGTGAGCATCAGGAAGAATCACCTCTTTCTGGTTGTTCCTGATGAGCCTTCAGCCTGGCCTTGCTGCCTCCATTCCCACTGCAGCGTCTTCCTCCCACTGCCAGAGAAAGCCCTGAAGGACACGCACTCCAGTGACTTCTCCTTGGTCTCAGTAAAATTAAAGCTCTCGCCGCGGGGTGGGAGGCCATATGTGATGGGCCCTTTCCCACCCTCTAGACTGCTGGCAGCTCCCCAAAGGTCCAGGCAGGTGCCCGCCCTGTGGCCTTTGCACTTCCCCTTGCCCTGGACCCCCTCTCTCACTACTGAGGGTCACTGCTGAAATGTCACCGATCAGAGAAGCCCTCTCCCCACTGAACCCATGTTACTCTATCCCTGTTACCCACTCTTTGTTGCATTTTGTTCGTATCTCTCACCACCCTCCACAGTATATACTGACACTGTCACCCACCAACCATGTCTAGACTGTGAGAAGAAACACCATCTAATTTAGTCCTGCCGTACCTACTGTGCCTGGAGTCATGCCTGGAACTTGGTGAGCACTCCATTCATTCGTGATGAAGTGTTCACTTCCAGTTAGAGATGCACAGAGCTTCCTGCACACAGCATAGAGGGCACGATGGAGGGAGGAGAGCAGATAGCCAGGAGGAGACAGGATTCAGGGAGAACAAGTTCTAGAGCAGGGGACACTGCAGACCCTCGGACAGCCCCTCCCACAGGGGTAAGCCCCCCTCTGGCACATGGTTGACATGTTCTCCTGACTGGGACAATCCCCTATGGATACCTCGGTGCCACACCATGACTGATGCCACCTTCTCAGGGCTGGAGGGAAAGGACCTTGTTTTGGATGATGGTGGTGACTGGTTCAATTCCTTTTTTTGTTTTCACCTTAATCTCCCTCCTTTCTCACTTTTCCTGCCAAACTCTCTTTGTAGCACCTTCTTCCTTTCTTACCAACCAGCCCTCTGACTTTTACTCCTGCCTGACTCATAACCATGTATAGAAAAATCCTTCCGTGATACTCTGCCCCTTTTAGCCACACTCCTCTCCTCTTCGCAGACCCAGTAGTGGAGAGTGGCCTCCATTTGTAGCCTCCACTGCCTCGCCTTCAATCACACTTCAACCTTCGGAGTTAGGACTTCTGTCCCCACCAACGTGTGGAAATCTGTCTCCCCAAGGTCACCAAAAAACACCTATCAAGCAGACCCTTAGGATTAAACTACTAGATCACTTCAGAGTTTTCAGACTTAGTTTATTGCTGCCTCCTAGAGAAACATTCTGTGGCTTCTGTGTCACATCCATTCCCAGTTCTGTTCCTATCTCTAATACTAGTCTTTCTTAGCCTTATACAAGTATTTTCTCTTTCCCCGGTTGCCACATACAGTCACACAGGTTGTACACTACACAACTTCTGGGGCTGCCCTTCACCTAGACTGTGATATGACCAATGCCTGGAAAGAGCTGCTCTGTATCCATCTACACATTTTATTCTCCACAATTTCATTTCAGTGCACTTAACTCCTCACTCTTTATGCTCACACTGGGCGAATTCATCTGATCTGATACGTTTAAATGCTCTGTATACGATGATGTTTCCCAAATTGACATCCCCACTTCATGCTTCTGTTCTTGTGCAACAGACCTGTATTTTTATTGCCATTCTGGATATTTCCCTATGGATGTCCCACAGGCATTTCAAATTCAGCATTTCCAAAACTTAACTCAGTATATTTATCACCCATTGAACCAGATGTTCTCCTATATAACCTACTTCAGTTAATGAGTCTATTATCCACTTGGTGACCTGAGTCAGACATCGAAGAGTCATGCTTTTCAATATTCTCACCATCCAATATGATTTATCACCAGGTTCTGCCGAATAAGTGTATCTCTGCCTCTCCTTCCCCCACCTCCACTCTTCCAGATATGCCCCTCTTCATCACTCTTAGGCTATCGCAGAAGGTTCCAATTTCATCTCTCCATCTGCAATCCATCTTCCACACCATACCCCAAATTGTCTTAATAAAAACACAGATCTGATCTTGTCAGTTCCCTGCTTAAAACTCTCATTATCTTAAAAATTACATCTTATCTTTGACAAGCAGTGCCCTCTACAATGTGGCCTCCTGCTGATGCTCAGATTCATATCATGCCAATTTTCACCTATACCTCCTGCTTCAGCCATACCAGCTATCGCCATTACAGAGAAAACTAGGCTTCTGGTACAGTTTGGTGCTTTTGTGCAAGCCAGTCTCATGATGCAACTTGTACTCCAGGCTACCTGGAAAACCCTCAAAATCAAGTCCTCTGTAAACTCACCACTCGGCTCAAACCAGGCTAGCCACTCTGTCCTCTGTGCCACGATGGAAATATGTGTATAACACTATGCTTTTCCTTATCCCACTACATTGTAATTGTTTTGTTTACATGATGGTCTGTGTGATTGCTTGAGGGCCAAGTTCATGTCTTGTTCGAGCTTGCATCCTCCGTGCCTGGCCCAGTACCTGACATAGATTATGTATTCCACAATTACGTGCTGATGAGTGATGAAAAGCTATATGAGTCACCATCTAAATAATACAAGGAATAGAAACATTTTACATGTTTGGAATTAGTGGTTCTAAGTCTTCCCTGAGGGAATGCCAAATTTACATACATGGAAAGGAGAGAATCTTTCACCAAGCCTCTTTCAACATTGTCCCTTTTGCCCATATTTCAGCTTGTGTGAACAAAGAATAAGCCAACTGCAGCCAACAGATGTTTCCTGCAATATGTCTAAGTTGCAAGCATGTGACAAGGGGGAACCCAGGAAGGGATGCAAGTTGCCAGGCCAGGGTTAATGACTGGGTGGATAGAAATAGATGCAGAGGATGGGTGAATTAGAAGTCCAGACAATTAAATGGCACTAAAGGAAGAGGTGGTCAGGGTTCACAGGACGACAGAAGCTGCAACTAAGAAACAGCCAAAGAGTTCTGCTAATGGGCCAAGCAGAGGCCCAAGAAGATATTGCTGAGGCCACCTTGAAAGAGAAACTGCCCTTCAGAATCCAAGTTAGGGGTCGGGCAAAAGCTGGCTGAAAGTTTTAGTCTGATAAAATGATGGGAAGAAGGGGGAGGAGGAACAAACACTTATATCATAGTACTCACTAATACTGTTCTAAGTTACCTTTACAGGTGTTTACAAATTATAAGCATCACAACATTCCTAGGAGTTATTTTCCCACATTTTACAGATTAGGGAAATTGAGTCCCAAGGAGCTGAAATATCATTTCCAAAGCTGCATAGTAAGTTGTGGAGCCAGAATTTAAACCAAGGAATTCTAGCTCCTGGGAGCAGGCACTCTCAACAATATGCTGCCTCCTAGAAGTGAAATTTCTGGGTCAAATTGTGTTGATTTTTAATGATCTTTTTCCATATTGCCAAATTGTCTGACAAAAGGGTTGAACCATCTAATCTTCAGAAGCAAAGTATAAGGCTGAGCCTTTTCTCATACCTTTGCCAACTGCAAGCACCATCATGTTTCATTCTTGCCCATCAGCTATACAAAAAGTGGTCCCTATTCTCAGAATTCAATTACTAATAAAATCATCATTTTTATACTTATTTTTATTTTTGTGAATTTATTGCTCATATTGTTGGTTCTTTTTTTTCTTCTGGCATCCATCTTTTATGATGATTTTAAAGCAACCTTATATTTTAAGTTTACTAACCTTTTGACTCTTATATGTGTTGCTAATTATTATACAATTTTGTCTTTTAATTATGTATATAGTGTTTTTTACTATACTCAAATCTTGAATTTTTCATAGTCAAGTCTATCTCCCTAGAATTTTAACTATGAAACTTTATTATTTTATACATAATCTTCATTACTACTAATTACTTCATTATTATTCTTCATTGTAATTTATTACTATACTTTAATCAGTAAATATTTTATATACAAAGGAAAGCACAGACTCTCACAAACATTCATGTAACCTCGTTCAAATTTCACCATTGTAACTTTTGGCTGCAAATGTGTTCAGATCATGTAAAAAATAACATATCTCGAATACAACTAACACCTCAACTCTTCCCACATTCTCTCTCCAACTCCCTAGTTATTTATAGTTCTGAAAGTTTAAGCATTTTATCACTTACATTTAAGTCTATGTTCCATTGTGAATTAATTTTTGTGCAGCGTAAGGTAAGAGTCTAGGTTATTTTTTCCCAAACAGATATCCAATTTTTCCCAGCAGCATTTATTGAAAAGGATGTATTTTCCCCATAGGAATATCTGAGGACATTGTCGAAAATCAATTAAGCATGTAAGTATGGATTAGTTTTTTAACTCCATTCTGTTCCATGGATCATTTTATCTGTTTACACCATACCACACTGTCTTAATTACTACAGTTTTATAGTAGGTCTTGAAGTGAGGGAGTTTATGCTCTTCATTTCTCTTTTTAAAAATTGTTTTGGATATCCATGTATTTTGCCTATTTATGTAAATTTTAAAGCACCATGTCAATTTCTTTTTTAAAAAAAGGCTTGCTAATAGTTTGACATTTCACTGAATCTGCAGATTACTTTGGGTAGAATTGGTATCTTAACAGTATTGACTCTTTAAATTGATTAACAGGGTATAAGTCTCCATTTATTAATTACCCCTGGCAACTTTTCTACATCATTTATTAAATTTATTCCTAATTTTATGCTATTGTCAATAGTATGTTTTATCTCATGTTCTAAATGTTTATTGCTAGAACATAGAAATACTATTGGGTTTTGAAGATTGGCCTTTATCCTACAACCGTATTAAATTAATTTATTAGTCCTACTAGCTTTTTTGTAGATTACGTAAGCTTATGTTGTCTGCAAATAGTAACACTTTGCTTTTTCTTTTCCAATGTTTATACCTTTTTTTCCTTGCTTTACTACACTGGCTAGGATGTCTAGTAAAATTATAAATATAGAAGTGCAGAAGCAGAAATTCTTAATTTATTCCTGATCTTAGGCAGGAAGCACAAAACTTTTTATCACTGATATGTGCAGTAGTTTCTTTGGTCTTAACCAGATCAAGAAATTTTCTTTCTAAAAATCATCATTCATTGAGATTATTTTAATTATCAATAAGTGTTGAATGTTGTAAAATGTTTTTGGCAACATTTGAAGTGACTGTATGTTTTCTTCTTCTTTATTTTATTAATATGGTGAGTTACATTAATTGATTTTCAAATATTAAATCAATCTTGCTTTTCTGGCAAGAAACCCCACTTCCCCATAATCATGTCTTATCCTTCATACATACAATTAGATTTGATTTGCGAACTTTTTAAAAAGGATCTCTCTGTCCATGTTCATGAGAGATAATAGTCTGTAGTTGTGTCTTTTCTGGACTTTTTCTCTGGTTTGCGTAAGAAGGTAATAGTGGCTTCATAAAATAAGCTGAAAAGTTTTTCCTCCTCCTTTATTTTTGAAAGAGTTTTATAAGAGTAGCTTTATTTCCTTTTTTTTTTTCCATATTTGATAAGAGCCATCTAGGACTAGCGTTTTCTGTATGGGAAAATTTCAAGTCATAAATTCTACTCTGATATGATTTAGCTCTGTATCCCCTCCCAAATGTCACATCAAATTGTAATTACCAATGTTGAGGGAGAGACCCTGTGGGAGGTGACTGGACCAGGGGGATGGTTTTTCCCCTTGCTGTTCTCGTGATAGTGAGTGAGTTCTTTTTTTTTTTTTGGAGACAGAGTCTTACTCTGTTGACCAGGATGGAGTGCAGTGGCACGATCTCAGCTCACTGCAAGCTCCGCCTCCCAGGTTCATGCCATTCTCCTGCCTCAGCCTCCCGAGTAGCTGGGACTACAGGCACCCACCACCACATCCAGCTAATTTTTTGTACTTTTTTTTTTTTAGTAGAGACAGGGTTTCACCATGTTGGCCAGGATGGTCTCAATCTCCTGACCTCGTGATCTGCCCGCTTGGCCTCCCAAAGTGCTAGGATTACAGGCATAAGCCACCATGTCTGGCCATGAGTGAGTTCTTACAAGATCTTGTTGTTTAAAAGTGTAGCACTTCCCCCCTCATGATCTCTTTCTCTCCTGCCATGATGTAGAGATGTGCTTGCTTCCCCTCTGCCCTTCTGTCATAGTTGTAAGTTTCCTAAGGCCTCCCAGCCATGCTTCCTGTATAGCCTGTGGAACTGTGAGTCAATTAATCTTCCCTTCTTCATAAATTACCCAGTCTCAGGTAGTCCTTACAGCAGTGTGAGAATGGACTACTACAAAAAATTGGTACCAGGAGTGGGGTATTGTTATAAAGATACCTGAAAATGTGGAAGTAACTTTGGAACTGGGTAATGGGTGAAGGTTGGAACAATTTGGAGGGATTAGAAGCAGGTAGGAAGAAGAGAGAAAGTTTTGAACTTCCTAGAGCTTGTTGAATGGTTGTAACCAAAATGCTGATAGTGATATGGACAATAAAGTCCAGGCTAAGGTGGTCTCAAATGTAGATGAGAAACTTACTGGGAACTGGAATAAAGGTCACTCTTGCTATGCTTTAGCAAAGTGACTGGTGGCATTGTGCCCTGCTCTAGATATCTGTGGAACTTTGAACTTGAGAGATGATTTAGGATATCCGGCAGAAGAAATTTCTAAGCTTCTGGCAGAATAAATTTCTAAGCAGCAAAGCATTCAAGATTTGACGGGGCTGCTTCTAACAGCATATACTCATATGCATTTGCAAAGAGGTGGTCTGAACCTGGAAGTTACATTTAAAAGGGAAAGAGAGCATAAAAGTTTAGAATATTTGTAGTCTGACCATATGGTAGAAAAGAAAACCCCATTTTCAGTGGATAAATTCAAGCCAGCTGCAGAAATTTACAAAAGTAAAGAAGAGATGAATGTTAATAGCCAGGACAATGAGGAAAATGTCTCTGGGGCATTTCAGAGACCTTCACGTCAGCCGCTATTATCACAGGCCTGGAGGCCTAGGAGGGAAAAAAATGGTTTCCTAGGTCAGGCCCAGGGCCCCAATGTTCTGTGCAGCCTCAAGACATGGTGCCCTATATTTCAGCCACTCCAGCTACAGCCATGGCTAAAAGGGGCCAAGGTACAGCTCAAGCCATTGCTTCAGAGGGTTCAAGCCCCACGCCTTGGCAGCTTCCGTGTGGTGTTGGGCCTGCGGGTGCACAGAAGGCAAGAGTTGAGATTTGGGAGCCTAGATTTCAGAGGATGTATGGAAACACCTGGATGTCCAAGCAGAAGTTTGCTGCAGGGGCAGAGCTCTCATGGAGAACCTCTACTAGGGCAGTGTGGAGAAAAATGTGGGGTTGGAGCCCCCACATAGAGTCCCCAGTGGGGCACTGTGTAGTGGAGCTGTAAGAAGAGGGCCATCATTCTCCAGACCCCAGAATGGTAGATCCGCTGACAGCTTGCACCATGCACCTGGAAAAGCTGCAGGCACTCAGTGCCAGCCCATGAAAGCAGCCACAGGGTCTGTGTACCCTGCAGAGTCACAGGGGACAGAGCTGCCCAAGGCCTTGGGGAGCCCACCCCTTGCATCAGTGTGGCCTGGATGTGAGACATGGAATCAAAGGAGATTATTTTGGAGCTTTAAGATTTAATGACTGTCCTGCTGGGTTTTGGACTTGAATGGGACCTGTAGCCACTGTGTTTTGGCTAATTTCTCCCTGTTAGAATGGGTCTATTTACCCAATGCCTGTACCCCCATTGTATCTTGAAAGTAGCTAACTTGTTTTTAATTTTACAGGCTGATAGGCAGAAGGGATTTTCCTTATCTCAGATGATACTTTGGACTTGGCCTTTGAATGAATACTGGGATGAGTTAAGACTGGGGACTGTTGGGAAGGCATGATTGTGCTTTGAAATGTGAGAAGGACATGGTATTTGGGAGGAGTGAGGGGTAGAATAATACGGCTTGGCTCTGTGTCACCACCAAAATCTCAGGTCAAATTGTAGTTCCCAATATTGGAGACGGAATCTGGTGGGAGGTGAATGGATCATGGTAGTGGACTTCCCCCTTCCTATTCTCATGATAGTAAGTTATCCTGAGATCTGGTTGTTTAAAAGTGTGTATCACCTCCCCCTTCACTCTCTCTCTCTCTCTCCTGCCACCATGTGAAGACATGCTTTCTCCCCCTTCAACATTCTGCCATAATTGTAAGTTTCCTGAAGTCTCCCAGCCATGCTTCCCATACAGCCTGCACAACCGTGAGTAAATTAAACCTCTTTTGTTCATAAATTACCCAGTCTCAGGTAATTCTTTAGAGCAATGCAAGAACAGACTAGTACATACTCCTTTAATTAATATAGAGCTATTCAAGTTTTGTGTTCCTATTTTGGTAATTTGTGTTTCTCATTTCTATTTTAGCAATTTGTATTTTTCAAGGAATGTAGCCATTTTATCTTAATAGATTGTCAAATCCACTGGCATAAAGTTAATATTCTGTTGTTGCCTTTTTATTATCCGTTAGTTCTATAGTAACGTCCCCTCTCTCATTGCCATTGTTATTTTAGTCTTCCATGAACATCAATTAAATCAAGATGGTTGATAACGTTGTTCACATATTCTATCTTTGCTGGATTTTTCCTTAGTTGTTCTTTTGATTTTTGTTGCTGTTGTTGTTGTTGTTGTTGTTGCTGTTCTTATTGTTGTTGAGACAGGCTCTCCCTCTGTCACCCAGGCTAGAGTGCAGTGGCACAATCATAGCTTACTGCAGCCTTGACCTCTCAGCCTCAAGTCATCTTCCCACCTCAGATTCCTGAGTGGTTGGGACTACAGATGTGCATCACCATGTCTGGCTACTTTTTAAAAGTTTTTTGTAAAGATGGGGTCTCACTATGTTGCCCATGTTGATCTTGAACTCCTGGGCTCAAGTCAGCTTCCTGCCTCAGCATCCCAAACTGCTGGGATTACAAGCATGAGTGCCTGGCCTTTTCAATTGTTGAGAAAGTAGTATTAGACTCTCCAACCATCATTGTGGAATTGTCTATTTCTCCCACTAACTTTGTCAATATTTGCTTCACATACTCTGAAACTCTGTTATTAGGTGCATGCACATCTATGATTGTTAGAAGCAGTAGCGACTTCCAGAAACTTCAATTATTCTCTAGGAATTATCAACTTCAGAGTTACAGGGAGCTGAAAATATTGGTAGCATACTTCCTCCTATACTTGCATTTCCAATAATTTTTTACAGCTTTATTTTCCTATGTTAAACTTCTTTCTACTCAAAAAACTTTAAAATTGTTCCTGTTTTACTTGAACAACATTTTACAACTGTAAGTACAAGCAATACCTACATGATCATAATAAATACTGAATATTTACTTAGTAAAAGTTATTAAATATAAGAAGAATGTGGGTTACATAAGAATGGGAGAAAGGAAGTGTAACATTGGAGATGGGGTACATAATTAGTATGGCAGCTAAATTTTCATCTTCCTTAGTAGGAAGTGAATTGATAATCTAATATTAAAGATCAAGAAATAAAACCTTAGGTATATTATATACAAATATGGAAATTACTACAAAAGGAAACACTTAAAACAGTTGAAATTGTTTACTTCTGGAGAGAGGCACTTGGTTTCTTCTGGAGACAGGTACTTGGGTATAGGGAAGGGTGGGAGAGATGGAGCCAGAGAATGCTGGTTTTTATTATTAGCCCTGTGTTATTTACTCTTTGTATGTACTTTGATAAAAATACAATTTTACTTAAATGTAATTTAAATGTAACTCAAAGTGTGATTCCATTTGTGTCAAAGGTCATATAAGTACCACATCCAGGGAATATTCAATAGAAGAAAAGAATCAATGGCTGCTTGATAGGTCCTGGTTTCATGGCAGAGACATAATTTAACTTGAATTCTAAAATATGGGAGCAAGTGACATTAGATTTCAGTTGGTGATATTACTAGGTTATAAGTGTTTTCTAGGGGAGATATATACCCGTGACAACTTACAGGCCGGAATTCTCAGTGACATTTCCTGTCCCAAGGCTGATTCAATTCTCAGACTAACAATTATTGCCTTTCTCCAATATCCTATTTCATTTCTGTAACACTGAAGAACTTTCTGGCCTAGAATTGTTCTACTTTCAACACAGCTAGCATGCAATGTTATGGCAAATTCAGAGACTCAGACTTCTCCTGAGAAATCTGAACATCTTTTCCAATTAATTATATTAAATAGTACATAATTTTTCTTTGAGGATTCAGAAAGCCCTTGAGTTGAGTTTGCCTAAGTAAATTAGAGGCAACAACTTAGAAACAGCAGGACTCTGAAAGGTCTAAACATTTACCTAAGCAAGTATACTGTGGAATGTAATGAAAAGGTGATTTTAGTATTTTTTCCACTATACCTTAAATTTTTTTCTGGGTCTAATTCCTCACTAGGATGAAATTTGAAACAAGTTACATGACTCTTCAGGTAAATCTCTATCATAAAGTGTCATTTCAGTGATTAAAATGGCCATTTCCCTGTAATAGAAGTGACTTTAATCTGGAGTTAAATTCACTCTCTCCTCAAGTTCAAAACTATTAGGTATAAAGTTCTGAAGTCAAGAGAGTCAGTGTTGTCAGAGTACTTCTTCTTTCCTATTGTGTATTTTTATGTATTCTCCCCCAACCTCAATTTATGACCTTTCCAGCTTTGGAAGAAGGGAGGAACAGAAATGTTTTACAGTGGTGAGTTTGTTTTGTACTCTCTGATCCTTGCAGCCAGGGTCTCTCATGGGGCCTTTGCACAGTTTAAAGGATCCCACCTCCTTTATCTCTGGAAATCTTCAATAACTACTTCCACGGAGTAGGTGGTCCATCCTCCCTAGTTGGTCATATATCTTTTTCCTTAGTCCTTAGGCACCTGGCCCAGAGGGAAACTTCTTTCTGCTAAGATCTCTTCTCTTCTCTTGTTTTTCCTCATGAAACTCTCAGGAAACCCCCACACTGATCTCTATTGCAGGTGTCCCACAACTGGGAAACACTTGCTCAGCCTGAGCCTCATCAAACACTTTGAGTGCCAGCTGCCCACAGAAGATGCTGCTCTTTCACTCTTCCATTAAACAGACTTGTTGGCCCATAGCTCACCATGTAGATTTTCCAGAAAGATGTTAGCAACAATGCATTATGTCACTTAAACTGCAGGGGATACATGAGGCACTCTGTACCTGGTCCTGTTGCAGCCTCATTGTCTTGATTTGAGAAGATGGAGGTGGGGGAAGGCATCACAAGACACTAATATTTCTTTTTAAGAATAATATAATCTCTCATTGTCAATTGTTTTATACCCTTGATGTGGGTGAGAGATGTAAGAGGCAGAAAACCAAATTATTATTACCCCCCGGTAAATCCTTCATCACTGTAAGTGGTAAACATGGAGATGTGGTGCTCATATCCCCTTTCATGAAAGGAAGTTTATTGCCCGATTGCTGGGAATGCTCTCTGTGAACAGTCTTTAGATAACAGTCCTTTAGGAATTGATCCACCCAAGGTCACACCTTTTTTGTGGATGGCCAACATGATGGAGGCAGAGGTATCGAGGACCACCTATTTCGTCACAGCATGGAACAACTTTGACAGATCATTTTGTAGGGTTTGCTGAGGCTGCTGGGCCTACATCACAGCTCAGATTCTTCCCCTTCCCAGTCCTGCTCCATCCTTCTACCTTTCACAGATGTGGATGCCAATGGCACTACTTAATAAACATCTAGAAGATTAACCTCTATAGCAGAGTCAGGTCCTGGAGAACAAAACTGTGATGATAGTGTCTCATACCAGTGAGCAATGTGACACTTATCAAATCTTGGTGCTGTCACCAAAATTTCTACATTTATATCTTAAAACACCATCTGAGCAAAAAAGAATAAATACAGACCTTACTTAATAACCTTATGCTGAGATGGAATATTTATCAATAATAAAAACACTTTTACCTTGGTATAATTTTTACATGAAATGTCAAACATTGTATTCTGGTGATTTAAACATGGAGCTCAAAAACGTAAATCTATTTGAGTTACTCATCCCTTATTCTTTTGTGCTACATATATACTCTGCTTTTATAATGCATGTATCACAGTATATTATAATTATCTGAAGTACCGGACCTCGGTTTATCAAAGAAAAGAACTATCTCTTATTTGTAGATATGAAAAGACTTAAGTCAGAATTACAAGTACTTGGAAATTAAGAAATATAACTTGGGAAAGAAAAAAATTTTATCAGAAATGATGACGAAATTAGAAAGAACAAGAACAAGAAAACAGAAAAACTATTCCTTAAGAAAAGCAAAAGGTAAAGAGGATAAGAAATTAAAAATCTAAAATAAATGTAACAAGAGAAAAAATATTAATGACATATATTGAATATAAGCAAAGAAGATTAAATGTACAAATGAGTCTCTGAAGAAGAAAACAAATAAAGAGGAAAGAGCAAATAAGAAAGAATAAGCAAGAAAACTCTCCTTAACTTGAATATGTTATTTGAAGCTACATACAAAACCAAGAAAAGCACATACCTGAGAATACTGACTCAGAATGACCAACGCCAAGAAAGTCTAGTAAAACGATTGCACTTTGAAGAAAAAATGTAAAAATCCTTCGAACAGCTAGGCATAAAAGGAAGAGATTAATAAGGGAAAATATTAGATTATTATTAGACCTTTCAACAGTAATGTTTAATGCCAGAAGTCAATGAAGTAACATATTTAGAATACTTCAGGAAAAAAAAATATGAGTCAAGGATTTTTATATCCCAAAAACTCTCTTTCAAGTATAGAGTGCACATACAAACTGTCACCAACATGTAAGAACTCAAAAATGTTCCCAAGAGCCCTCGCGAGAAATCTATTGAGTGTAAGTTTTAGAAAACAAAGTGACCAAAGGAATACTGATACAAGAAATGATGGTGAATATAAAACATACAATTACTTATAGAAGTAATTTTAAATTTAAATTTAATACATATTTACACACAGAAGAAAAATTTAGCTGTCTTCACCAAAGAGACTTAGGTATAAAGGCCAAGAAAGAAGCAATGATTTTTCCTAATAGTCAAATTCTATCAAAAATATTATTTACCACTAAAAGAAATCAGAACTTCTCAGCTGATTTCAGGTTTGGGGCAAGAAGTGAACCAATGAAGCCTGAAACATTTTGTCGTATGAAGAAGACATTCCTCATATGTCCTCAGACAGTGAGGAAGCCATTCAAAACTATTAGGGTCACATCAAAAGAACTCAGAAACCAGCTTGAAGAAGCTTCTCTCCACAAAAGATGAAACAATTTGAGCCTCAAAGTAAACATAACTTCAACTGACTGAAACTCACAGAATATGTTTAAGTCTGTGAGTTTGTAATAATATTTCAATTTAATTGGTTTCCTTAGAAGATGGTAGGTAATAAATTTATTATTTTTAAAACAGTTTAAATAAAAGAAAAAATCAACCATCTATCCTTCTTCCTGTGTGAGAATTGTACCAGAGTAACAAAATAGTAAATGACATAAAGTACCACTTTATAGAAGTTTTCTAACAAATAAATAAAAAGTAGCGATAGCATTAGAATACGAATTAATGAATTTAGGCATTGAGCACCAACAGCTACTAATATCACAAAAAGAGAGACAACTATACATTTTGTGCCTCCTGATGAAAGAACATCATGCCACCTATGGTGCTGACAGCAGGATTAAGCAAGTCTCTGGGTCCAGCTATCAATTTACAAGAAATACTGAGAAGAGAGGAACCTTTTAACCTACACCAAGAGAATGCAAAATTTAGACTGAGATAAACTTTTGGGAGGAAAATAAATTGTATGAAAAATAGAAGAATAGGAAAATGACTTACAGATTAAAGGAGACATAAAAACATGCCTATTTGTTAATGGCAAGGCTATTCGGAATTTCTAGGGTGCACATGAGGATAACAAAGCTATGAAGAAAGTAAAGAAGTGAATGGCTGGGCGTGGTGGCTCACGCTTGTAATCCCAGCACTTTGGGAGGCCGAAGCGGGCAGATCACGAGGTCAGGAGATCGAGACCACGGTGAAACCCTGTCTCTACAAAAATACAAAAAATTAGCCGGGCATGGTGGCGGGCGCCTGTAGTCCCAGCTACTCGGAGAGGCTGAGGCAGGAGAATGGCATGAACCCAGGAGGCGGAGCTTGCAGTGAGCCAAGACTGCGCCACTGCATTCCAGCCTGGGCAACAGAGCAAGACTCCGTCTCAAAAAAAAAAAAAAAAAAAAAGTGAATAATGTAAAGTCAGGATAATCATTACTTATTGGGGGAGGGAGGCTGTGATTTTCAATCACACATGAAGATACTTCTGAAGAGACTATCAAAGTTTTATTTACTGAGTGGTAGTTACAATACTGTTTGATTTATTACTCATTAAGTTATATATTATATGTGTTTTTCTATTTCTGCAATAAAAAGTTTTTTTAAAAAAGAAATAAAGTGAAATTTCTTGGAAAAATTAAGAGTTACATGGGCATTGAAGCCTCAAACCTCTGAATAGTGGAACTTACCAACCCATTGGATAGTTTCAACATAATCCCTATCAGAACCCTAGATGAATTCTTAGTAGAAACTGACAAGTTGATTTTAAAATTCTCATGGAATTGCAAGAGACCCAGAATAGCCAAAACAATCTTAAAAAGGAACAAAGTAGGAGGACTCATGCGTCCTGGTTTCAAAATGTGCTACAAAGCAATGTTAATTAAGACAGTGTGCTACTAGCACAAGGATAGACAGATCAGTGGCATAGAATTGATAGAGTACAGAAACCATGTGTCTGTGGGCCACTGATTTTCAACAAGAGTGCCAAACTATTCAATGGGGAAAAAATACTCTTTTCAGTAAATGGGTGCTGGGACATGCAAAAGCAATAATTTAGACCCCACTTCATGCAAAATTTAATAAGAATGAAGTTTTAAATTACAAAAAAAAGGATCGAACACCTACATGTAAGAGGCCAAATGATAAAACTTTTAAAGGAAAACAGAGGTAAATCTTCATGACCTTGAATTTGGCAAAACATTCCTAGCTATAACACAAAAAGCATGAGCAACAAAAGAAAAGAAATACATAATTTGGACTTCATAAAAATGAAAAATCTTTGTGGCTTAAAGGATGCCATTAAGAATGTGAAAATACAACACAAAGAATGTGAGAAAAATACTGGCAAATCATATATCTGATAAGGGAACTGCATCCATAATATATATAGAACTCTTACAACTCACTTGTAAAAAGAAATAATGCAATTTTTATAATGAGCAAATGATCTGAATAGACATTTCTCCAAGGAAAATACACAAATGGCCAATAAGCACACAAAAAGGATATGCCGCATCATTAGTCGTTAGAAAAATACAAAGCAAAACCACAATGAAAGACTTCTTTATACCCATTACAATGACTAGAATCAAAAATCAGGTAATAGCAAGTGTCAGGGAATCCGTGGAGAAACTGGAATGCTCATACCCTGCTGGTGGGAATGTAAAATGGTGAAGCTGCTTCGGAAAACAGGGTGGAAATTCCTCAAACTATAAACACAGAGTTACGTTATAACTCAGGAATTCCACTTTTAGATGTATACCCAAGTAAAATGCAAATATATATCAAACCAAGAAACTTATACATGAATGCTTATAGCAGCATTATTGATAATATCCAGAGAGAAAACAACCCAAATGTCCATCAACTGATGTATGAGTAAACAAAATATAGTATATCCACACAACATAATATTATCGAGGCATAAAATAATAATACAAATATATGATACAACATGGATAAACCTTAAGAACTTTATGCTAAGTGAAAGAAGTCCATCACAAAAGACTACATGCTGTGTGACTCTATTCATATGCAATATCCAGAAAAGGGAAATCTAGAGAGACAAAAGGTAGATTAGAAGGTAGATTAGCAGTTGCTGGCTGGGTGCGGTGGCTCACGCCTGTAATCCCAGCACTTTGGGAGGCCGAGGCGGGCAGATCACGAGGTCAGGAGATCGAGACCATCCTGGCTAACACAGTGAAACCCCGTCTCTACTAAAATATAAAAAAAATTAGCCAGGCATGGTGGCGGGTGCCTGTAGTCCCAGCTACTCCAGAGGCTGAGGCCGGAGAATGGCGTGAACCCGGGAGGCGGAGCTTACAGTGAGCCGAGATCGCGCCACTACACTCCCGCGTGGGTGACAGAGTGAGACTGTCTCAAAAAAAAAAAAAAAAAAAAAAAAACGAAGAAGGTAGATTAGTGGTTGCTTAGGGCTGAGGGAGATGGGAGGTAGGGGCTAATAGCCAAAGAACACAGAGTTTCTTTTTAAGGTAATGAAAATGCTCTCAAACTGATGATGACGATGGTTGCACAGATCTGAAAATATACTAAAAACGATTCAATTGTATACTTTAAATGGGTAAATTGTATGTTATGTGAATTATATCTTAATAAAGCTGGTTTTAAAAAATCAATTGGAATGGACACGCAGTGTTCCCAAGCAATGATTATTCATTCTTAAATATGAAAAAAATGGCCAAAAAAAATCTAAACATAAATCAAAGGAACAACATGATACATATTTTAAATTGACCTAGTTATTATTCTCAGAAAATTTTGAGAATGTATTTATCCATGAAACAAGTACGGGATATTAAGAAGCAGGAACAATTCAAGAGATGACTTGGAAGGTGAAGTAAAGTAAGTCTACCAAAAACAATCACAGAAACAGGATAAAAAAGAAGGAGGGGGTAGAAATGGCATAGAGAAGCAATCCAGCAGGTTCAACCTCCTGATAGACATCCCAGAAAGAGAGAATTAAGAAAAGGAAGAAAAAGAGAGTGATCAAATAAGAAGAGAAAATAATATCCAAGAGCTGAAAGTCTTCAGATTGAAAGAGGACGACAAGTGCTCAGGGCAATAAATGATTAAAGGTCCTTACCTAGATGCTTGAAGTGAAACTGGAACAGTGAAGATAAAGAAAATAGTTTACAAACTTTCATAAAGTTAAAAAAAATTTTAAGGCCTCATACACAAAGGAACAGATAGACTTCTTAGCAGCACACTGGAAGGTAGAAGATGATGGAGCAATGTCTTTTGTGTTAGACCATTCTTGCATTGTTATAGAGAAATACCTGAGACTGGATAATTTGGCTCATGGCTCTGCAGGCTTTACAAGAAGCATAGTGCCGACATCTGCTTGGCTTCTGGGGAGGCCTAAGGAAGATTACAATCGTGGTGGAAGTTGAAGGGGTAGCAGGTACATCACACGGCAAAAACAGGAGCAAGAGAGCAAAGCAGGAGGTACCATACACATTTACACAACCAGATTCCACAAAAACTCACTCACTATAGTAAGGTCAGCACCAAGAAGATGGTGCTAAGCCATTCATGAGAAATCTGCCCCCATAATCCAGTCACCTCCCACCAGACCCCACCTCCAACACTGGGGATTACATTTCAGCAAGAGATTTGGAAGGAGACATACATCCAAACCATATCACCTTCCACAATCATAGCAAATCATTCTCAGCCTTTAGGTATATTAAGTAAATATGAGTAAAAGGTAAACCATGTAATGGCAACTTGATTTGTCAAGCTTGGGTTGCCTAACACCCAACTTCCTTCCTAATAAAATCCTAATATTTTTATAGATCTTTACCGCTCCCTCCTTATACATAGCCTTGGTGGAAGAAAATTCCTGGTTGCTACTTCCCACCACCCCCTCACCATTACTAAAGCTGAGAGGCAAATTCTTCCTCTTTCTGCCACATGCTATATGCTACAGTATGGGACCATGATGTAGGTTCAACCAAAATAACTCCTCTCCATTGAACCATGAATACAAAGACTAAACAAACTTCTAGAACTCCTTCTCTTCACACTAATGCCAGCAATACTAGAGCAGTGGTATCATGGTCTCAGAAAGCTTCTCTTTTCAGGAATTTAATGGTATGTGCATATAAATAAAATAAGGAGAAAACCAAAAAGAAGAAACATATATTAGATTATATAATATAATATATTAGACTAGGTTATATATAATAATCTAGAATAATTTATATCTTAATGTTTGTAATACATATCTTACATTTATATATCCAGTAATTTACATGTATAATTTATTCCAGAATAATTTTCTAATAATAATATATATTTTGGTATAAATCCACTCTTTCTTTTTCTTTCCTGAAGAAAGAGTAGATCTAATATAGAATATAAATTATACAGGAAGAAATCAGCTGACACTGGAAAATCAGAGAAACCATATAATTTGGAAGTTGGAAAGATTTAATGGCATAATAAAGTAAATGGAGGGTGGAAAAAGAAATCATACTTGAAGTTTAAACAAGAAATATTCTCCATTGAAGGACACAGTGGTTATGATATTAAATCCACAAAGAAGGAAATGTAATCTTAGTCTATTACTAGGCTTAGAGTATACAACATTTACCTAGTCATAATAATAAAAAATATTTTATTGATTGTAAAATCCTAATATTGACTTGTAGAGAAATCATGGCAGCTTCTATCATATTAACAAAATAATATTATTCACCTTGTCAATGTAAAAATAAAGATATTCTCAACAGAGATAAAGAAGTAAAAAGGAATAAGAAGAGATAGGATTGGCTATCTATGGGATACTTTATTTGGAAGTATTAGGGTGCTTCTCTTACCAAATGAGGGTTCATAAGCTATTTTCTCTGGTTGGCGAAAGAAGAAATGGAGGTTTAGGTTGTTTAAAATCACAGAGTTTGTAAGTGAAGCTCAGAACAGTGAGATAAAATACATTGAAAGAATTTCTGGAATTCAAGGAAGATGAAATAGATGTAATTTTTCCAATTCCTCTCACTAAGTACAACTAAAACTCTGAAAACTTTATATATATAAAAATAAGATGACTCTACTATGGAAAAAGAAGACAGATCAGCTAGGGATCACAGGACGGGGGGAACAACACGATGGTGACCTCTCCAGGCTTCCTTTTTGCCTCATATACTTCAGACTTGGAGATAAAAAAGCCAGAAATTCCACAATGTCAATAGAAGCAGACAAGAAGAGCCCCCGAAAAAGCCTACTCTTTCTCTCAGAGGACAGGAAGGGGGCAAATATCAAGAGAGACAACTTTTAGACAATGGCCATCCTACTCGGGCTACCACCACAGAAAACCCGTGACCCAAACGCATCATACCAGTAGAGGCACATTGGGGAGCCTCACTCGTCCTTAGAAGTTTGTAAGAAGTGTGTCAACACCTCTGTCATTTCAGAGTAAGAGAAGGACACATAATGAACCAAACCTTTTTCCCACCCCCTGGTTATAACTACCCAACCCCTTCCCAACCAAACTGTCAGTGGATACCACATAAAAAGTCTGGATTTTCCCCACCTGACAGAAATGAGGTACTCCCTCCCTACTGGTTTAAATTGGGTGGTTTAAAATAACAGAAATGTATTCTCTGACAGTTCTGGAGGCTAGAACTTTAAAACCAAGGTTTCATCAGAGCACACTCTCTGAAGGCTTAGGGAGAAGATCCTTCCTTGCCTCCTCCTAGCTTCTGGTGGTTGCTGGCAATCCTTAGCTTGTAGATGCATCACTTCCATCTCCGTATCACACCACATTTTGTGTGCCTTCACATCATCTTTCCTCTGTGTGCATCTCTGCATCCAAACTTTTCTCTTCTTGTGAGGACACCAGTCATTGGCTTAGGGCCAACCCTATGACTCATTATAACTTGATTACATCTACAAAGATCATATTTCTAAGTATGGTCACATTATAAGTTTCTGAGTGGGCATGAGTTTTGAGGGAACACTATTCAACCCAGTGCAGACAACTAAAATAAAATGTTTAAATAAGACCAGAGTCTTATATTATGAAAATTTTCCAAGTTTCCATGGAAAACTACTCTCATACCAAGAACCAAGAAGTCTCGAACTAAATGACAAAGACAAGCAATAGATGCCAACACAAAGATGACATAAAAGTTAGAATTATGAGACAAAGATTTGTAAGCAGCCACAATAAAAATAACTTAATGAGCAATTAGAAATATGCTTGAAGCAAATTTTTTTAAAAATAGAAAACCTCAGCAAAGAAATAAAAGTCTCAGTAGAGACTAGAAGATATAAATAAGAACCAAATAAAAATGTTAGAGCTGAAAAATACAATAACTGAAATTAAAAGCTCTATACATGGGCTGAACAACAAAATGGGGGAAGTAGAGGAAATAACCCATTAACTAGAATACAGAACAATAGAAATTACCTAATTTGAACAACAGAAAGAGAAACTGGGAGAAAAAAACTGAAGGAAACAGAGCCCCTGGGGATTTGTGGGACCATAAGAGATCTAACATTCATGTCATCAGAGTTGCAGAAGGAAAGAAGAAAAAAGGTGGGGCTAAAAAAGCACTAGCAAAAATAACTGCTGAAAACTTTCAAAATTGACCAAGAGAC
The DNA here is from genome assembly GCF_009828535.3 of Hylobates moloch. Classification (NCBI taxonomy): domain Eukaryota; kingdom Metazoa; phylum Chordata; class Mammalia; order Primates; family Hylobatidae; genus Hylobates; species Hylobates moloch. The sequence continues at coordinate 126,355,109 of NW_026652276.1, read as the reverse complement.
ATAAACCTAAAGAAGCTGAGAGAACCCAAACAGGATAAACAAGAATATCCGCACCAAAGCACACTGCAAGCTTCTAAAAACTAAAAATTATAAACAAAGAAAAAATATTGAAAGCAGTCCACAAAAAGCAAAAGACATTTTACATATAGGGGGAAATAATCCATGCTAATGACAGCAAATTTCACATCAGACACTTTGGAGGTTATAAGGAAGTGGCACAATATTTTCACCTGCTGAAAGAAATCAACTATCAGCCCAAAATCCTGTATTTATATCCTTCAGAAATGAGCTGGAGATCAAAATGTTCTCAGAGGAAGAGAGAATTTGTCATCAGAAGATCAATCCAAAAAGAATGAAAATGAAATGATAAAAGAAGAAGTCTTGGAACATGAGGAAGAAAGAACATAGTAAGCAAAAAACATAGGGAAATACAATATACTTCTCTTGTTACATTTTCTAATTTATGTTTGACAGTTGAAACAAAATTATAACACTATCTGATGTGGTTAAGGCAATTATATTACAAGCAGAGAGGTAAAGAGAAGTAAAGGAAAGTTAGATTTCAATATCTTACTTGCACTAGTAAAATGATGACACCAGCAGTTTGCCACAAGTTATGATTATACAATGTAATATCTAAAACAACTACTTTTTTTGAATACATAAAAAGAAATGCATTTAAAAACATTATACATAAGTCAAAATGGAATACTAAAAAATAACCCATTGGAAGGCAGGGGAAAGAAAGAAAAACAAAAAAAAGAGAGAAAGACAGAGAAAATAAAATGACATAATTAAAACTTAATACATCAGTAATTACATGAAAGGTAAATGGCATAAATATGCCAATTAAAAGACAGAGTTTGCCACAGTGGATCAGAAAAACATGCCCTTACTACATGCTGTCTAGAAGAAATTCAGTTCAAATGTAACAATTTAGGCTGGTTGAAAGTAAAATAACGAAAAAAATTATGCAAACCTTAATGAAAGGATAGAAACATAAAGTAGACTTCAGAACAAAGAAAATTGCCAGAGATGGAGGAGGATTTTATGTAATAATAAAAGGGTCAATACAGCAAGAACACACAGTAATTTTAAATGTATATGCACCAAAAAGCAAAGTTACCAAATATGTGCAGAAAAACTGGTAGAACTGAAAACAAAAATAGGTAAATCTGTAATATAGTTGGAGGCCTCAACAACTTTCTCTCAATATTTGATAGAATTAGAGAAAAAAATCCAAGTGAGACCCCATCTCTAATTAAAAAAATATTACCAAAGATATAGAACTCAACCACACAATCAACCAATAGGATCTAATCAGCATTTATAGAACACCCCAAAACAGCAGAATATATATTCTTTTCTAGTGCCCATAGAACATACACCAAGATAAATCATAGACTGGGCCATGAAACAAACCTCAACAAAATTTTAAAAGTTAAAATTATGTAAAGTGTTTTTCTAAACACAATGGAATCAAAGTAGAAATCAATGACAGAAAGATTTTAGGAAAATCTCCAAACACTTGGAACTAAATAGTGTGCTCCATGGATCCAGGAGGAAATTTCAAGGAAAATCAAATGGCACATTGAAATGAATAAAATGAAAACACAACAGGAGATTTCTCATTTCTTGCCAGCATGCAAAAAGCATGGAATTGCCACTCAATCCTAACAAGTAAAAAGCTGGAAAAAAGGAAAAATGAACAATTCTTAGATTTGTAAGAGAAGTGAGGTCACAGGGCAAACCACTGGCCCCAAAATCAGAGAGAGAGACACGTATAGAGAATCATAACTTATCAGAGCAGAAACCCCTGAGCAGAAACCTCCAAGGGAACCAGTGCCAGGGTGGGAAAACCTGAACTGTAATTAACAAATTGCTGGAAGCTCAATGTGGACAAGTCAGAGAGTTCGAAACTTCAGAGAGATTCAGTTATTGAGGGGCCCCCTACTTTCATGAGTTTTACCTGCTAGAGCTCCACCAGTTTATCAAAGCAAATATCAGATTTTTTTAAAATGCCCCCATGCTTACAGCAACGGAAGGAAAAGTGCCATTTTGAAATATGCCAGAGCATTGTACTCTTCTTAACAAAGTCTGCCCTCAGGAGAAACTATTTAACCAGAACCTGAACTGCTGGGGTTTCATCAGTGCCTAACTTGGAGGAAGTAAAATTACCAACTCCAGCTGGCTCTAGTCTTCCTGTGGAACAAAGGAAATACACAATTCCAGCCCCCTCCAGCCATATGGTCGCACCTAAAGAAGGGAGTGGAACTGAACAGCACTTGTGAAGTTCACAGTCAAGAGGTACAGGCTCACTAAAAACTGAGGCCTAATCACAAGTAATTACATTACTTAAGGCCTATTTATAGCAGTTCCCTTGACCCAATACATCATGTCCAGCTGTCAGTTAAAAAATTACAAAACATACTAAAAGGCAAAACACAGTTTGGAGAGATTGAAAAAGCACTAGAACAAGACTCAGATATTGGAAGAAATGTAGGAATTATTAGATGAGGAATTTTAAAACAACTGTGATTAATATGCTAAGTACTCTAATAGACAAAGTAGAAAGCATGCACAAATAGATGGGAAATGTAAGCAGAGAGATGGAAATTCTAGCAAAAAGCCAAAAGGAAATGCTTGACATCAAAACTACTGTAGCAGAAATGAAGAATGCCTTGCCTTTGATGGGCTTATTAGTAGACTGAACACAGCTTAAGAAAGAATCTGTGTGCTTAAAGATATCTCAGTAAAAACCTCTAAAACTAAAAAACAAAGGGGAAAAGAAAACATTTTAAAAATCCGGAATATTTGAGAACTGTGAGAAAACTACAAAAAGCATAACATATGCTTAATGGGAATACCAGGAGGAGAATAAATATTCGAAAAAATAATGATTGAGAATTTTCCCCAAATTAATGTTAGGCATCAAACCCAGATGCATGAAGCTCAGAGAACACCATGAAGGTTAAATTCCAGACAAACTACACCTAAGCATATTATTTCCAAACTACAGAAAATCAATGATTAAAAAAAAATTCTGAAAGAAGCCACAGGGAGTGGGTTGTGGCCCTTGCATACACAGGAGCAAAGATCATAATTACATCCTACCACTTCTCCTAAGAAACTATGCAAGCAAGAATAGAGTGGAGTGAAATATTGAAAGTGTTGAGAGTATAAAAATCAGCCTAGAAGTCTATATCCTGCAAAATTATCCTTAATGTGAGAGAGAAATAAAGACTTACTCATACAAACAGAAATTAAGGGTATTTGTTGCCAGTAAACCTGACTTGCAAAAAACGTTAAAATAAGTTATTTAAGGAGAAGGAAAATAAGATGGGTCAGGAATTCATATCTATAGGAAGAAAAGAAGAGCATCAATGAAGAAATTAGTGAAAGTAAAATAAAAACTTATTTTTCTTATTCTTAATTTATCTACATATATATGCTTATGTTTGCTTAGGTACAAGTAAAATGAATGACAGCAATGATACAAGGGATTGGCAGGAGGAACTAGGATCATTTTGTTATTATAAGTTACTCACACTACCCATGAAGTAGTATAGTGTTATTTGAAAATAGACTTGAGTTGAGCACCTCTTGGAGAATCGCTCGGGTTCACTCCACGCCATCGCAGCCACTGCTGTGCTTGCCTGTCTGCCGAGGGCCTGCGATACTGGTTGCCCGCGGTGTGCGCAGAATTCAACGTGTACCGATGCCGTGAAGATGGAGAGGCCTTTGTCCGTGTTAGGGGACCGCAGCACTGGGGAGGCGATCCACTCCCAGAATGTTATGGCTGCAGCTTTCATTGCCAATATTGCAAAAAGTTCTCTTGGTCCAGTTGGCTTGGTTAAAATGTTGGTGGATGATATTGGTGATGTATCCATTACTAATGATGGTGCACCATCCTGAAGTTACTGGAGGTAGAACATCCTGCAGCTAAAGTTCTTTGTGAGTTGGCTGATCTGCAAGACAAAGAAGTTGGAGATGGAATTACCTCCATGGTTATTATTGCAGCAGAACTCCTAAAAAATGAAGATGAATTAGTCAAACAGAAAATTCATCCCACATCAGTTATTAGTGGCTATGGACTTGCTTGCAAGGAAGCAGTGTGTTATATCAATGAAAACCTAATTGTTAACACAGATGAAGTGGGAAGAGATTGCCTGATTAATGCTGCTAAGACATCCATGTCTTCCAAAATCATTGGAATAAATGGTGATTTCTTTGCTAACATGGTAGTAGATGCTGTACTTGCTATTAAATACACAGACATAAGATTTCATATACAGCCAAACTAAGCTTCATAAGTGAAGGAGAAATAAAATCCTTTACAGACAAGCAAATGCTGATGGATTTTGTCACCACCAGGCCTGCCTTACAAGAGCTCCTGAAGGAAACACTAAACATGGAAACAAACAACAAGTACCAACCACTGCAAAAACATGCCAAATTGGCCAGGCGCGGTGGCTCACGCTTGTAATCCCAGCACTTTGGGAGGCCGAGGTGGGCGGATCACGAGGTCAGGAGATCAAGACCGCGGTGAAACCTCGTCTCTACTAAAAAATACAAAAAAATTAGCCGGGCGTGGTGGCGGGCGCCTGTAGTCCCAGCTACTCGGAGAGGCTGAAGCGGGAGAATGGCATGAACCCAGGAGGCGGAGCTTGCAGTGAGCCGAGATTGCGCCACTGCACTCCAGCCTGGGCAACAGAGCGAGACTCCATCTCAAAAAAAAAAAAAAAAAACATGCCAAATTGTAAAGACCATCAAGGCTATGAAGAAACTGCATCAATTAATGGGCAAAATAACCAGCTAACATCATAATGACAGGATCAAATTCACACATAACAATATTAACCTTAAATGTAAATGGGCTAAATGTCCGAATTAAAAGACATAGACTGGCAAATTGGATAAAGAGTCAAGACCCACCAGTGTGCTGTATTCAGGAGACCCATATCACATGCAAAGACACACATAGGCTCAAAATAAAGGGATGGAGGAAGATCTACCAAGCAAATGGAAAGCAAAAAAAAGCAGGGTTTGCAATCCTAGTCTCTGATAAAACAGACTTTAAACCAACAAAGATCAAAAGAGACAAAGAAGGCCATTACATAATGGTAAAGGGATCAATGCTACAAGAAGAGCTAACTATCCTAAATATATATGCACCCAATTTAGGAGCACCCAGATTCATAAAGCAAGTCCTTAGAGACCTATAAAGAGACTTAGATTCCCACACAATAATAATGGGAGACTTTAACACCCCACTGTCAATATTAGGCAGATCAACAAGACAGAAAGTTATAAGGATATCCAGGACTTGAACTCAGCTCTGCAAGCTGACCTAAAAGACATCTACAGAACTCTCCACCCCAAATCGACAGAATATACATTCTTCTTCAATACCACATAACACTGATTCCAAAATTGACCACATACTTGGAAGTAAAGCATTCCTCAGCAAATGTAAAAGAAAAGAAATCACAACAAACTATCTCTCAGACCACAGTGCAATCAAATTAGAACTCAGGATTAAGAAACTCACTCAAAACCACACAACTACATGGAAACTGAACAAACTGCTCCTGAATGACTACTGGATAAATAACGAAATGAAGCCAGAAATAAAGATGTTCTTTGAAGCCAATGAGAAAAAAGACACAACATACCAGAATCTCTGGGACACATTTAAAGCAGTGTGTAGCGGGAAATTTGTAGCACTAAATGCTATAAGGAGAAAGCAGGAAATATCTAAAATTAACACCCTAACATCACAATTAAAAGAACTAGAGAAGCAAACACATTTAAAAGCTAGCAGAAGGCAAGAAATAACTAAGATCAGAGCAGAACTGAAGGAGACAGAGACACAAAAAAACCTTCAAAAATTCAATGAAACCAGGAGCTGGTTTTTTGAAAAGATCAACAAAATAGATAGACCACTAGCAAGGCTAATAGAGAAGAAAAGAGAGAAGAATCAAATACATGCAATAGGAAATAATAAAGGGGATATCACCACCAATCCCACAGAAATACAAATTACCATCAGAGAATACTATAAATACCTCTATGCAAATAAACTAGAAAATCTAGAAGAAATGGATAAATTCCTGGACAAATACACCCTCCCAAGACTAAACCAGGAAGAAGTGGAATCTCTGAATAGACCAATAACAGTCTCTGAAATTGAGGCAATAATTAATAACCTACCAACCAAAAAAAGTCCAGGACCAGATGGATTCACAGCCAAATTCTATCAGAGGTACAAAGAGGAGCTGGTACCATTCCTTCTGAAACTATTCCAAAGAATACAAAAACAGGGACTCCTCCCTAACTCATTTTATGAGGCCAGCATCATCCTGATACCAAAGCCTGGCAGAGACAACAAAAAGAGAACTTTACACAAATATCCCTGATGAACATCGATGCGAAATCCTCAATAAAATACTGGCAAACCAAATCCAGCAGCACATCAAAAAGTTTATTCACCATGATCAAGTTGGCTCCATCCCTGGGATGCAAGGCTGGTTCAACATATGCAAATCAATAAATGTAACCCATCACATAAACAGAACCAACGACAAAAGCCACATGATTATCTCAATAGATGCAGAAAACGCCTTTGATAAAATTCAACAGCCTTTCATGCTAAAAACTCTTAATAAAGTAGGTATTGCTGGAACATATCTCAAAATAATAAGAGCTATTTATGACAAACCCACAGCCAATATCATACTGAATGGGCAAAAACTGGAAGCATTCCCTTTGAAAACTGGCACAAGACAGAGATGCCCTCTCTCACCACTCCCGTTCAACATAGTGTTGGAAATTCTGGCCAGGACAATCAGGCAAGAGAAAGAAATAAAGGGTATTCAATTAGGAAAAGAGGAAGTCAAATTGTACATGTTTGCAGATGACGTGATTGTATATTTAGAAAACCCCATTGTCTCAGCCCAAAATCTCCTTAAGCTGATAAGCAACTTCAGCAAAGTCTCAGGACACAAAATCAGTGTGCAAAAATCACAAACATTCCTATACACCAATAATCGACAAACAGCCAAATCATGAGTGAACTCTCATTCACAATTGCTACACAGAGAATAAAATACCCAGGAATCCAACTGACAAAGGATGTGAAGGACCTGCTCAAGGAGAATTGCAAACCACTGCTCAACAAAATAAGAGGACACAAACAAATGGAAGAACATTCCATGCTCATGGATAGGAAGAATCAATATCATGAAAATGGCCATACTGCCCAAGTTAATTTATAGATTCAGTGCCATCCCCATCAAGCTACCAATGACTTTCTTCACAGAATTGGAAAAAAACTACTTTAAAGTTCATATGGAACCAAAAAAGAGCCTGCATTGCCAAGACAATCCTAAGCAAAAAGAACAAAGCTGGAGGCATCATGCTACCTGACTTCAAACTATACTACAAGGCTACAGTAACCAAAACAACATGGTACTTGTACCAAAACAGATATGTAGACCGATGGAACAGAACAGAGGCATCCGAAATAACACCACACATCTACAACCATTTGATCTTTAACAAACCTGACAAAAACAAGAAATGGGAAAAGGATTCCATATTCAATAAACGGTGCTGGGAAAATTGGCTAGCCATATGTAGAAAACTAAAACTGGATCCCTTCCTTACACCTTATACAAAAATTAATTCAAGAGGGATTAAAGACTTAAACGTTAGACCTGAAACCATAAAAACCCTAGAAGAAAACCTAGGCAATACCATTCAGGGCATAGGCATGGGCAAGGACTTAATGGCTAAAACACCAAAAGCAATGGCAACAAAGCCAAAATAGACAAATGGGATCTAATTAAACTAAAGAGCTTCTGCACAGCAAAAGAAATTACCATCAGAGTGAACAGGCAACCTACAGAATGGGAGAAAGTTTTTGCAATCTACCCATCTGACAAAGGGCTAATATCCAGAATCTAGAAAGAACTTAAACAAATTTACAAGAAAAAAACAACCCCATCAAAAAGTAGGCAAAGGATATGAACAGACACTTCTCAAAAGAAAACATTTATGCAGCCAACAGACACATGAAAAAATGTTCATCACTGTTCATTAGAGAAATGCTAATCAAAACACCAATAACAGACAGAGAGCCAAATCATGAGTGAACTCCCATTCACAATTGCTACAAAGAGAATAAAATACTTAGGAATCCAACTTACCATCTGACACCAGTTAGAATGGCGATCATTAAAAATTTAGGAAACAACAGATGCTGGAGAGGATGTGGAGAAATAGGAATGCTTTTGCACTGTTGGTGGGAGTGTAAATTAGTTCAACCATTGTGGAAGACAGTGTGGCGATTCCTCAAAGATCTAGAACTAGAAATACCATTTGACCCAGCGATCTCATTACTGGGTGTATACCCAAAGGATTACAAATCATGCTACTATAAAATCACATGCACACGTATATTTATTGCAACACTATTCACAATAGCAAAGACTTGGAATCAACCCAAATGTCCACCAATGATAAGATTGGATTAAGAAAATGTGGCACATATACACCATGGAATACTATGTAGCCATAAAAGAGGATGAGTTCATGTCCTTTGCAGGGACATGGATGCAGCTGGAAACCATCATTCTGAGCAAACTATCGCAAGGACAGAAAACCAAACAACGCATGTTCTCACTTATAGATGGGAACTGAACAATGAGAACACTTGGACACAGGGAGGGGAACATCACACACTGGGGCCTGTCATGGGGTGGCGGGCTTGGGGAGGGATAGCATTAGGAGAAATATCCAATGTAAATGACGAGTTAATTAATGGGTGCAGCAAACTAACATGGCACGTGTATACCTATGTAACAAACTTGCACGTTGTGCACATGTACCCTAGAACTTAAAATATAATAAAAATAAATAAATAAATTTGAAATTTGCAACAGAAGCTGCAATTACCATTCTTCAAATTGATGATCTTATTAAATTACATCCAGAAAGTAAAGATGATAAACATGGAGGTTATGAAGATGCTGTTCACTCTGGAGCCCTTAATGATTGATCTGATGTCTCTTTTATTTATAACAATGTTAAATACAATTGTCTTGTACCTTGAGTTAAGTATTATACATTAAAGTACAACAAGCTGAAAAAAAAAAAAGAAAAAGAAAAAAGAAAATAGCCTAGGGTTAATTGTAAATGTATGTTTCAAACTCTAGAGAAATCACTTAAAAATGTGTTTTAAAAAGGATAATTGATATGCTAAGAAAGGAGATAAAATGGAATGATGCAAAATGCCCAGTTAAAATTACAAAAGGCAGAAAAGAGTAGAAGGGAAAATATGAACAAAGAACAAGGGCAATAAATAGAAGAAAACAGTAATAAACACTGTAGATGTTAATCCAACTATAGCAAAATTACTTTGAACAACAGTGATGTAAATGTACCAATTAACAGGTGGAGATCAGAGTAAATCAAAGACAAGATCAAAATATATGTTGTCTACAAGAAATCCACTTTAAATATGAAAAGACATATGGATTAACAGTAAATATTAATAAGTGGAGAAAGGTACACCATGCTAACACTAAGCACAAGAAAGCAAAAGTATCTCTATTCATTTCAGACAAAACAAACTTCATACAAGCATATTTATTAGGAATAAATAGAAACATGACATAATTATAAAGGAGTCAATTCTCCAAAATTATATAGCAATCTTTAATGTGTATGAGCCTAACAACAGAGTGTCAAAATATATGAGACAAAAACCTATGGAACTACAAAAAAAAAAGAGATGAAACCACTATTACAGTTGGAAACTTCAACAGCCTTCTATCAGAAATGAACAGATTCAGCAGGCATAAAATCAGTAAGGATATAGTTGAACTAAAAATGGCATCGATCAACTGTATATAATTAACACCTTTAGATAACTTAATGCAACAACAGCAGAGTACACCTTCTTCTCAAGTTCACATGGAACCTTCACCAAGATATACCACATCCTGGGCTGTAAAACACACCTTGACAAATTTAAGAGAATTAGGAATCATATGATGTCAGCTCTCAGACCAAAATGGAATTAAACTAAAAACAAATAACAAATAACACAAAGATAGCTGGGAAATCTCAAAACTTGCAGATTAAACAACACATTTCTAAATAACACATGAGTTGGAAATAAAATCTCATTAGAAATTTAAAAATATTTTTTAAAAGATCAAAATTAAAACAAAAGTTATTCTAATTGTGGAATGGAGCAAATGCAGTTATTAGATGAAAATTGATAGCATCTAATACATACATTAGCAAAGAAGAAAGATCTGAAATCAGTAATCTAAGGCTATACCTTAGGAAACTAGAAAAAAAAAGAGCAAATTAAATTCAAAGTAAGCAGGAAAACAAATTAAAATTAGAGCAGAAATCAATAAAATTGAAAACACAATATCAATAGAGAAAATAAATACAACCAAAGCTGGTCTTTGGAAAAGATCAATAAAATTAATATGCCTCTAGTCAGGCTATCTAAGGGGGAAAAAGGATGACACAAATTACTAATATCAAAAATGAAGAAAGACATTAAAAGAATAATAAGGAAATACTAGGAAAAAGTCTATGCCCACAAATCTGATAATCTAGATAAAACAGACCAATTACTTGAAAGACACTATCTGCCAAAATGCACACAAAAAGAAATAGACTATCTAAATAGTCCTGTATCAAATAAATTAAATCAATAATTAATAATCTTCCCAAAGAGAAAGCACTAGGCCAAGATACATTCACAGGTGAATTCTAAAAGACATTTAAAGAAGAAATTATACCAATTCTCTACACTCTGTTTCAGAAGATGAAAGCAAAAGGAAAGTTTTCTAACACATTCTATGAGGCCAGAATTACCTTATACCAAAACCAGACAAAGATATTACAAGAAAAGAGAATTACAGATCAATATTTTTCATGAACATAGATGCAAAAGCTATCAACAAAATGTTAGCAAATCAAATCCAACAATATGTAAAAAGAATTTTATACTGCAAACAACTAGGATTTATTCCAGGTATGCAAGCCTGGTTCAATGTTAACAATATCAAATAATATAATCCATTACAACAACAAAGAAGGCTAATTACATGATCATATCAATAGATGCAGAAAATTTATTTGACAAAATTCAGTATCCACTCATAATTAAAACTTTCACAACTGCAGATTGCAAACACTGGAGTTACCTGGAGCAGGAAATACACTTTGTGAACAGACTGACTAGAATCCATTGAGTTATCTAGCCAGCAGCTCTGCCTGATAGCAGAGTCCAGCTAGTGATTTTACTAGATATTGGATCCCAGAAAATACACATCTGGCCAAAATCAGTGGCCCAGACAACTAGAAAACTCACAACAGCTCTGCCTGCCCAGGGTCAGTGAGGGTCATCATCAGTTGTCCCTGCCAGAATTACAGACTACATTAAAGTAAAGGTCCATCCCTAGCAAAGAACACCTGTGATGACCAGAGAGAGGCTGTCATCTCAAATGTTCAAACAATACAAGGATGCAGGAATTATGAAGAATCAGGGAACCATGGCACTTCCAAAATAAACTAATAAAACTTCCATGGTGGACCCACAAAAATGGAGATCTATCTATAAAATGACAGACAGAAAATTCAGAATAATACTCATAAAGAAGTTCAGTGAACTACAAGATATACAATAAAAAGTTTAATGAAATTTGGAAAACAATACACAAAGTGAAAAGTTTGACAAAGAAATGGAAGCAATTAAAAGAAACAGATAAAAATCCTAGAAATGAAGAATACAGTGACTAAAGTGAAAAATTTAATAGAAATTTTGCAGAAAGCTGCAAAACCAGACTTGGTCAAATAGAGGAAAGAATTAGTGAGCTTGAAGACAGAACATTTTAAATCATTCAGCCAGAGGAGCGGAAAGATAAAAGAATAAAGAAAGCATATGAAAATTATGGAATGCCACCAAGAGACCAAACCTTTGTGTAATGGGAGTTACAGAAGGAAGATAAAGGGACAGAAAACACATTTAAATAAATAATACCTAGAACAGAAGAGGAAAAATGATGGATAGGAGGAAGGACTAACTTGCAGCTCCCACTCAGATGGACAAAGCTGCATGTGCAGACCCACATTGTGAACTTTGCTCCAAGAACTACCACAGAATTGTCCCAGGAAAGCTGAGAGAATCCACAGATCCTGTGAAGGAGGTGGATTGCTGTTGTAGGCTCCATGGGACAGTGGAGAAACTATGAGTCTGCTTGCTTTCTCAGCTGAGAAGCTTGTAGCCTGGGACAACTTCTCAGTCCTTTTCACCAGCTTCCTGGAAATAAACTCACTGATGTTGGGGGGGCACGATGAGAGTGAGACCAGTCTTTCAGGCTGTAGGCTGCATGGGAGCTGGGTGAGGCCTATGGCTGCCGGCTTTCCTCCACTTCCCTGGTTACCTGTGTGACGCAGCAGAGGCAGCCAAAAATCCCCTGGGAACATAACTCTATTGGCCTAGGAACCACACTGCCATCCCCCATTGCAGTTGCAGCAAGCCCTGCCCAAGGAGAGCCTGAGCTCACACATGGCTAACCCTGCCCCCACCTAGTGGTCTTTCTCTACCTGCCCTGGTAGCCTAAGACAAAGGACATAATCTCCTGGGAGCTTACGGATACCAGCACAGCCGAGAGACCTGAAGATGGATTACATCACAGGACTCTCCATTGCCAGGAAAAGAATTCAGAAGGTCAGCTATTAAGCAAATCAAGGAGGCACTAGAGGAAGGTGAAAACCAACTTAAAGATATCAAAAATGTGATACAGGATATGAATGGGAAAATCCCCATTGAAATAGATAGCATAAATAAAAAACGATCACAACTTCTAGAAATGAAGGACACACTTAGAGAATTGCAAAATACACTGGAATGTCTCAGCAATAGAATCAAATGAGTAGAAGAAAGAACTTCAGAGATTGAAGATAAGGCTTTTGAATTAACCCAATCTCAGAAGACAAAGAAAAAAGAATTAAAAAAAAGAACAAAGCCTCCAAGAAGTTTTGGGATTATGTTAAATGGCCAAACCTAAGAATAATTGGTGATCTTGAGGAAGAAGAGAAATCTAAAAGTTTGGAAAACATATTTGAGGGAATAATTGAGGAAAACTTCCCCAGCCTTGCTAGAGATCAAGACTTCCAAATACAAGAAGCTCAAAGAACACCTGGAAAATTCGTCACAAAAAGATTATCACCTAGGCATATAGTCATCAAGTTATTTAAAGTCAAGACAAAGCAAAGAATCTTAAGAGCTGTGAGGCAAAAGTATCAGGTAACCTATAAAGGAAAATCTATCAAATTAACAACAGATTTCTCAACAGAAACCCTACAAACTAGAAGAGTTTGGGGTCCCATCTTTAGCATCCTTAAACAAAACATTTATCAGCCAAGAATTTTGTATCCAGTGAAACTAAGCTTGACAAATGAAAGAAAGATACAGGCGTTTTTAGAAAAACAGACGCTGAGAGAATTTGCCACTACTAAGCCAGCACTACAAGAACTACTAAAAGAAGCTCTAAACCATGAAACAAATCCTCAAAATACACCAATATAAAATGTCATTAAAGCATAAATCTCACAGGACCTATAAAACAATAACACAATGAAAAACAAAACAAGGTATTCAGGCAACAAATAGCATGAAGAATAGAATAGTACATCACATCTCAATACTAATGTTGAATATAAATAGCCTATAAGCTCCACTTAAAAGATACGGAATGGCAGAATGGATAAGAATTCATGAACCAAGTATCTGCTGTCTTCAGGAGACTCATATAATACATAAGGACTCACATAAACTTAAGGTAAGGGGTGGAAAAAGAATTCCATGCAAATGGACACCGAAAGCAAGCAAGAGTAGCTATTCTTATATCAGCCAAAACAAACTTTAAAGCAACAGCAGTTAAAAAAGACAGAGAGGCCAGGTGCAGTAGCTCATGCCTGTAATCCCAGCACCTTGGGAGGCTGAGGTGGGTGGATCACCTGAGGTCAGGAGTTTGAGACCAGCCTGGCCAATGTGGTGAAACCCTGTCTCTGCTAAAAAAATACACAAAATTACCTGGGTGTGGTGGTGGATGCCTGTAATCCTAGCTATTCGGGAGGCTGAAGCCGGAGAATTGCTTGAACCTGGAAGGCAGAGGCTGCAGTGAGCTGAGATCACACCATTGCACTCCAGCCTGGGCAACAAGAGTGAAGCTTCATCTCAAAATAAATACATAAATAGACAAAGAGAGACATTATATAATGATAAAAGGACTAGTACAACAGGAAAATATCACAGTTCTATATATATATGCACCTAATGCTGGAGATCCCAAATTTATAAAATCAATTACTACTAGACCTAAGAAATGAGACAGGCAGCAACACAATAATAGTGGGGGACTTCAATACTCCACTGACAGCACTAGACAGGTCATCAAGACAGAAAATTAACAACAAAACAATGGACTTAAACTATATCCTAGAACAAACAGACTTAACAGATCTTTAAAAAACATTCTATCCAACAACTGCAGAATATACATTCTATTCATCAACACATGGAACATTCTCCAAGAGAGACCATATGATAGACAACAGAACAAGTCTCAACAAATTTAAGAAAAACTGAAATTATAGCAAGTACTCTCTCAGACCACAGTGGAATAAAATTGAAAATCAACTCCAAAAGGAACCCTCAAAACCAAGCAAATACATGGAAATTAAATAACCTACTCCTAAATGACCGCCAAATCAACAATAAGTTAATTTCCATCTGGATTTTATTTTTGACCTATTGATGAATGATAATAGTGACATAACCTATCAAAACCTCTGGGCTACAGCAAAAGCAGTGCTAAGAGGAACATTTATAACATGAAATGCCTATATAGAAAAGTCTGAAAGAGCACTAAGAGACAATCTTAGGTCACACCTCAAGGAACTAGAGAAACAGGAACAAACCAAACCCAAACCCAACAGAAGAAAATAAATAACCAAGATCAGAACAAAACTAAATTAAATTTAAACAAAAGAAAATACAAAAGATAAATGAAACAAAAAAAAACTGGTTCTTTGAAATGATAAATAACATTGATAGACAATTAGTGAGATTTACGAAGAAAAAAAGAGGATCCAACTAAGCTCAATTAGAAACAAAACTGGTGAGGCCAGGCGTGGTGGCTCACGCCTGTAATTTCAGCACCTTGGGAGGCTGAGGTAGGCAGATCACTTGAGGTCAGGAGTTCAAGACCAGCCTGGCCATAATGGCGAAACCTGTCTCTCCTAAAAATACAAAAAATTAGCCAGGCATGGTGGTGGGCGCCTGTAATCCCAGCTGCTCGTGGGGCTGAGGCAGGAGAATCACTTAAACCCAGGAGGCAGAGGCTGCAGTGAGCCAAGATCACGCCATTGCACTCCAGCCTGGGCAACAAGAGCAAAACTCTGTCTCAAAAATAAAAGGAAAGAAAGAAAGAAAGAAAATGGGTGATATTAAAACTGATACCACAGAAATACAAAAGATCATTCAAGGCTACTATGACCACCTTTACATACATAAACTAGAAAACTTAGAGGAGATGGATAAATTCCTAGAAATATGCAACCCTCCTAGATTAAACCAGGAAGAAATAAAAACTCTGAAAAGACTAATAGCAAGCAGTAATATTGAAATGGTAACTAAAAAGTTACCAAAAAAAAAGTCCAGGACCAGGTGGATTCACAACTGAATTCTATCAAACATTCAGAGAAGAATTGGTACCAATCCCATTAACACTATTCGAAAATATAGAGAAAGAGGGAATCCTCCCTAAATCATACTATGATGCCAGTATCACCTTAATACCGAAACCAGGAAAAGACATAACACAAAAAGAAAACTACAGGCCAATATCCCTGATGAAAATAAATGCAAAAATCATCAAGAAAATACTAGCTAACCGAATCCAACAGCATATCAAAAAGATAATTCAACACGATCAAGTGGGTTTCATACCAGGGATGCAGGGATGGCTTAACATACACAAGTCAATAAATGTGATATACCACATCAAAAGAATAAAAAACAAAAATTACATGGTCATCTCAATAGATGCAGAAAAAGCATTTGACAAAATCTAGCATCACTTTAGGATTAAAACCCTCAGCAAAATCAGCATAGAAAGGACATACCTTAAGGTAATAGAAGCCATCTGTGAGAAACCCACAGCCAACATTATTATGAACAGGGAACAGTTGAAAGCATTCTCCCTGAGAACTGGAACAAGACAAGGATGCCCACTCCCACCACGTCTATTCAACACAATACTGGAAGTCCTACCCAGAGCAATCAGAAGAGAAAGAGATAAAGGGCATCTAAATTGGTAAAGAGGAAGTCAAACTGTTGCTGTTTGCTGATGACATGATCGTATATCTAGAAAACCCTAAAGATTCATCTAAAAAACTGCTAGAACTGGTAAATGAATTCAGGAAAGTTTCAAGATACAAAACTGATGTACACAAATCAGTAGCCCTGCTATATACCAACAGCGACCAAACTGAGAATCAAATCAAGAACTCAACCCTTTTCACAATAGATGCAAAAAAAAATAAAATGCTTGGGAATATACCTAACCAAGGATGTGAAAGACTTCTACAAGGAAAACTACAAAACACTCCTAAATGAAATCACAGATGACGCAAACAAATGGAAACACATCCCATGCTCATGTATAGTTAGAATGAGTATTGTAAAAATGACTATACTGCCAAAAGCCATCTACAAATTCAATGCCATTCCCATCAATATAGCACCATCATTCTTCACAGAACCAGAAAAAAAATCCTAAAATTCATATAGAACTAAAAAAGAGCCTGCATAGCCAAAGCAAGACTAAGCAAAAAGAACAAATCTGCAGGCATTACTTTACTTGACTTCAAACTACACTAGAAGGCCATAGTAACCAAAACAGCATGATAGTAGTATAAAAAAAGGCATATAAATCAAGAGAACAAAATAAAGAACCCAAAAATAAAGCCAAATATTTACAGTCAACTGATCTTCAACAAAGCAAACAAAACACAAAGTGGAGAAAGGACACTCTATTCAACAAATGGTGCTGGGATAATTGGCAAGCCACATGTAGAAGAATGAAAGTGGATTAGTGGGACTGTAAACTAGTTCAACCATTGTGGAAGTCAGTGTGGCGATTCCTCAGGGATCTAGAACTAGAAATACCATTTGACCCAGCCATCTCATTACTGGGTATATACCCAAAGGAGTATAAATCATGCTGCTATAAAGACACATGCACACGTATGTTTATTGCGGCACTATTCACAATAGCAAAGACTTGGAACCAACCCAAATGTCCAACAACGATAGACTGGATTAAGAAAATGTGGCACATATACACCATGGAATACTATGCAGCCATAAAAAATGATGAGTTCGTGTCCTTTGTAGGGACATGGATGAAACTGGAAAACATCATTCTCAGTAAACTATCGCAAGGACAAAAAACCAAACACCGCATGTTCTCACTCATAGGTGGGAATTGAACAATGAGAACTCATGGACACAGGAAGGGGAACATCACATTCCGGGTACAGTTGTGGGGTGGGGGGTGGGGGGGACGGGGACAGCATTAGGAGATATACCTAATGCTAAATGACGAGCTAATGGGTGCAGGAAATCAACATGGCACATGGATACATATGTAACAAACCTGCACATTGTGCACATGTACCCTAAAACCTAAAGTATAATTTAAAAAAAAAAAAAGAAGCAAAAAAAAAAAAAAAGAAAAATCAACTCAAGATGGATCAAAGACTTAAATGTAAGACCTGAAACCATAAAAATTTTAGAAGATAGTATTGGAAAAACCCTTCTAGGCATTAGCTTAGGAAAAACCCTTTTAGGCATTAGCTTAGGAAAAGACTTCATGACCAGGAACCCAAAAGCAGAATGCAACAGAAACAGATAGGTGGGACTTAATTAAACTAAAAAGCTTTTGCACAGGAAAAGAAACTATCAGCAGAGTAAACAGGCAGCCCACAGGGTGGGAGAAAAATCTTCACAATCTGTACATCCGACAAAGGACTAATATCTAGAATCTTCAAGGAACTCAATTCAGCAAGAAAAAGAAAAAAACAAACAATGCTATCAAAAAGTGGGCTAAGGACATGAATAGACAATTCTCAAAAGAAGATACAGAAACAGCCAACAAACATATGAGAAAGTGCTCAACATCACTAAGGATCAGGCTACTGCAAATCGAAACCACAGTGCAATACCACCTTACTCCTGCAAGAATGCCCATGATTATAAAGTCAAATGTTGGCATAAATGTGGTGAAAATGAACACTTTTACACTGTTGGTGGGAATGTAAACTAGTGCAACCACTATGGAATACTGTGTAGAGATTCCTCCAAGAACTAAAAGTATATTTACCATTTGATCCAGCAATCCCAATCCTTGGTATCTACCCAGAGGAAAAGAAGTCATTAGCTGGATGTGATGGCTTATGCCTGTAATCCCAGCACTTTGGGAGGCTAAGGCAGGCAGATCATTTGAGTCTGGTCATTCAAGACCAGCCTGGCCAACATATAGAAGCCCCTGACTCCACTAAAAATGCAAAAATTAGCCAGGTATGGTGGCACATGTCTGTAATCTCAGCTACTTGGTAGGCTGAGGCAGGAGAATCACTTGAACCCTGGAGGCAGAGGCTGCAGTAAACTGAGATCACACCACTGCACTCCAGGCTAAGCAAAGACTCTGTCCCCCCAAAAAAATCATTATACAAAAATGATACTTGCACATGCATGTCAATAGCAGCACAATTAACAATTGCAAAAATATGGAACCAGCCCAAATGCCCAGCAATCAACAAGTGGATAAAAAAAATGTAGTACATATATACCATGGAATACTACTCAACCATAAAAAGGAATGAAATAATGGCATTCGAAGAAACCTGGATAGAATTGGAGACCATCACTCTAAGTAAAGTAACTCAGGAAAGGAAAACCAAATATCGTATCTTCTCAGTCATAAGTGGGAGCTAAGCTATGGGGACACAAAGTCTTAAGAATGATACAATGAACTTTGGAGACTTGGGGAAAAGGGTGTGGGGTAGGTGAGGGATGAAAAACTACACACTGGTTACAGTGTACACTGCTCAGGTGATGGGTGCACCTAAATCTCAGAAATCACCACTAAAGCACATTCATATACGCAAACACCACCTGTTCCCCCAAAACCTACTAAAATAAAAAATAAAATAAAATAAAAATGTTAAAAAAATAATACCTAAAAATTTTCCCAATCTAAAGAGAAGTGACAACATCCAGGTACAGGAAGCACATAGGTCCCAGTTAAATTCAACCATAAAAGGAGTACACTAAGACAAATAATATTCAAACTATCAAAAATCAAAGACAAAGAAAAATTCAGACAGCAGCAAGGGAAAGTAATACATAATATACAAAGGAATGACAATATGTCTATCAAAAAATTTCTCAGCAAAAACTCTGCAGGCAAGGAAAGAGTAGGATAATATATTGAAAGTGCTGAAGCAAAAAAAACTGCCCACCAAGTCTTCCTTAACCAGCAAACATAACTTTCAGAAATGAGAGAGAAATAAAAATTTCCCAAACAAACAAAAACTAAGAGAGTTCATCATCGTTAAAAATGTCTTATGGGAATTGCTACGGTGATTTCTTTAAACTGAAACAAAAATATGCTAATTAATAACATGAAACATACAAATGCACAATTTCAAGGGTATAAATAAAGCATAGCCATAATCAGAATAATCTAAGACAATAATGACGGTGTATAAGGCAATTTTATCCCAAGTATGAGGCTAAAAGACAAAACTATTAATAACAATGATAGCTAAAATAAATTTCAAATGGCTACATTACAAAATAATGTAAATTTTGACAGCAAAATTATAAAATGCGGGAAGGGAAATAAAAATGTAGAGTTGTATGTACAATTCAAGTTAAGTTATTATCAGTTTGATGTAGGCTGTTGATAAGAAAGATGTCTGTAAGCTTCATGGTAACCACAAAGCAAAATCTTTAGTAAAATTTCATAACAAAAATAGAAGCATTTCAACCATAATACTATAGAAGACTATCAAACCACAAAGGAAGTCATAAAGAGAGAAAGAAAATACCTACAGAAACAACCAGAAAAGAACTAACAAAATGGCAGCAGTAACTCCTTACTTAGTAATAATTACCTTGACTGTAACAGATTATGTTCTTCCAAAAAGATGTAGAATGACTGAATGGATTTTACAAAAATAAGATCTAACTATATGCTGCTTACAAGAGATACACCTTGCTTTTAAGAACACACATAGATGAAAGCAAAAGGATGGAAAAAGACATTCCATGCAAGTGGAAATCAAAAGAGGAGGAATAGCTATAATTATATCAGACAAAATATAACTTAAGTCAAAAACTGTAAGAGGCAAAGAAAGATATTATAACATAGTAAAGGGGTCAATTCAGCAAAAGGATATAACAATTATAAATATATATATATATATCCAACATTGGAGCATCTAAACATGTAAAACAAATATTAAAGGATCTGAAGAGAGAATAGATTGCAATATAAGAATAATAAGGAAACACTGGATTTAAACAACACCTCAGACAGCATGGACTGGACAGACATGTACAGAATAGTCCATCCAACAGCAAGAGAATGCATATCTTTTAAAATGTACACAAAACATCCTCCAAGAGAGATCACATATTAGAACACAAAACAAACCTCATAAAATTTAAGAAGATTGAAATTATATCAAGTATCTTTTCCAACCACAATAGTATAAAACTAGAAATCAATAACAAAATCCACAAGTACATGGAAATTAAACCATGCTCTGAAACAATCAATTGGTCTGTAAAGAAATTAAAGAAAAACTTAAAAACATCTTGAGACAAATGAAAATGGAAACAAAATTGTCAAAACTTGTAGTATACAGCAAAAGTAGTTCTAAAAGGAAAATTTGTAGCAATAAATGCCTACATCAAAATAGAAGAAAGATTACAAAATAAACTAACGTTACACCTCACAGAACGGGAAAAAGAAAACAAACTAAACTCAAAGTTAGCAAAAGGAAGAAAATAATAAAGACTAGAGCAAAAATAAATAAAATAGAGACTAGAAAAATAATACAAAACATCAATAAACTAAGTTGGATGCAGTGACTTACATCTGTACTCCCAGCATTTGGGGAGGCTGAGGTAGAAGGATCACTTGAGGCCAGGAGTTTGATAACAGCCAGAGAGACATAGTGAGACCCTGACTTTACAAAAGATTTAAAAATTAGCCAGGCATGGTGGTACACAGTTTTGGTCCCAGTTATTTGGGAGGCTGTGATGGGAGAATCACTTCAGCCTAGGAAGTTGAGGCTGCAGTGAGCTGTGATCATGCCACTGCACTCCAGCCTGGGCAACAGAGCAAGCCTCTGTCTTTAAAAATGAACAAAATATACTGGCTTTTTGAAAAGATAAACAAAATTGACAAACCATTAACTAAATTAACTAAGAAAAAAGAGAGGAGACTCAAATAAACTAGAAGTGAAAAGAGGAGACAATAAAACTGATACCACAGAAATACAAAGGTTCATAAGAAACTACTATGAACAATTATACACCAACAGATTGGATAACCTAAGAAAGCCCTAAAATTATACAATCTACTAAGACTGAATCATGAAGAAATAGAAAATCTGAACAAACCAATAAAGAATAAGATGAGTGAATCAGTGACGAAAAATCTCTCATCAGAAAAAAATAAAGCCCAGGACCTGATGACTTCACTGCTTAATTCTAGCAAACATGCAAAGAGCTAACATCAATCCTTCTTAAACTCTTTCAATATATTAAAGAGGAGAGAATGCTTCCAGACTCTTTTAATGAGACTAGCAGTACTCTGATACCAAAGTTAGACAAGGACATTCCAAGACAAGAAAATTACTAGCCAATATCTTTGATGAACATATGCTCTAGACAGGTGATCTGCTTAAGAAATAAAAATTCAAAAAATTTTTAAAATATCCTTGATGAACATAGACGCGAAAATTCTGAACAAAATACTAGCAATCTCAACAACACATTAAAAGGGTTATCTACCATGATCAAGTGGAATTTATCCCTGGGATGCAAAGATGGTTCAATGTTCACATCAATAAGTGTGATACATTACATTAACAGAATAAAGGACAAAATCCATATAATCATTTCAGTAGATGCAGAAAAACATCACTTCATGATAAAAAGTGTTCAAATTAGTTATAGAAAAAATATACCTCAACACAATAAAGGTCATATATGAGAAGTCCACAGCTAACACAAAAGTGAAAAATTGAAATCCTTTCCTCTAAGATATGAAATAATATAAGGATGCCCACTCACACACTTCTATTCAACATAATATTGGAAGTCCTTGCCAGAGTAATTAAGCAAGAGAAAAAATAAAAGGCATTCAAATAGGAAAGGAAGAAGTAAAATTATCACTGTTTGTTGATGACATGATTTTATGTAGAGAAAATAGACTTTACCCAAAAACTGTTAGAATTAATTTTTTAAAATACTGTGAAGTTATAGGATACAAAATCAAAACACAGAAATCAGTACATGGGAAATAAACAATACCAAGAAGACAACAAGAGAACAATCCTATTTACAATAGTTATGAAAATAGTAAGACACTTAGGAATAAATTTAACCAAGGAGGTGAAAGACCTGCACACTGAAACCAAAAAACTTTGATGAAATAAGTTGAAGAAGATACAAATAAGTGGAAAGATATTCTATATCCATGGACTGTAAGAATATTGTTAAAATGTCCATACTGCCCAAAGTGATGTACAAATTTAATGCAGTCTCTATCAAACTTACAATGCCTTTTTTCATAGAAATAGAAAAAAAAATCCTAAAATTCATATGGAACTACAAAAACATCCCTAACAGCCAAGTCAATTATGAGCAAAAAGAACAAAGTGGAAATTTCACATTACCTGATTTCAAATTATATTACAAAGCTATAGTAATTAAAACAGCATGATACTGGCAAAAAAATAGACACATCAACCAATGGAACAAAATAGGAAGCCCCAACATAAATCTATGCATGTTTGGTCAATTGATTTCCAAAAAGGTGCCAAGAATATACAATGAGAAAATGATAGGTTCTTCAATATATGGTGTTAGGAAAACCAGATATCCACATGCAGAAGAATGAAAGTAGGCCCTTATCTGACACTATATTAAAATATCAATTGAAAATGGATAAATGATGTAAATATTAAAACCTAAACTGTAAAACTATTAGGAGAAAACATGGTGAGAAACTATATGATGTTGGTCTGAACAATGGTTTGTTAAAATTTGATCCCAAAAGCACAGGCAGTAAAAGCAAAAATAGACTAATGGGATTATATCAAACTAAAAAGCCTCAGCACACCAAAAGAAATAATTAACAGAGAGCAGAGATAACTTATGGAATGGGAGAAAAACATTTGCAAGCTGTACATCCAATAAGGAGTTAATATCCAGTATATATAAGGAGCCTATACAACTCAATAGCAACAAAACAGAAAGCCCAATTTAAAAATGGGCAGGGAAACTGAATAGACATTTCTCAAAAGGAAATACACAGATGGCCAACAAATATATTTTTAAGTGCTCAACTTTGCTAATCACAAGGGAAATGCAAATTAAAACCATAAGGTATCATCTCACCTCTGTCACAATGTCTATTATCAAAAAGACAAAAGATAACCAGTATTGGTGAGGCTGTGGAGAAAAGGGAACCTTGTATACTGCTAGTGGAAATGTAGATTAGTAAAACCACTATGGAAAACTGTATGGAAGTTCATCAAGAAACTAAAAATGAAATTACCATAAAATCCAGCAATCTCACTTCCGAGTATTTACCCAAAAGATCTGAAGTCAATTGTTAAAGCTATCTCTGCATTCCTGTGTTTATTACAGCATTAATATGATAGCCAAGTTATAGAATCAACTAAGTGGCCATGAGCAGATAAATAGGTAAACAAAATATGGTATATATACACCATAAAATACTATTCAGACTGAAAGAAAGGAAATTCTGTCATTTGCAACAACATGGATGGAATTGAAGAACATTATGCTAAGTAAAATAAGCCAGAGAAAGAAAGACAAATACTGAATATTCTCACTTATATGTGGAATCCAAAACAATTGAACCCATAGTAGCAGAGAATAGAATAGTGGTTACAGAGGTTAGGGGTTGTGGGGAGATGATGGCCAAAACGTAAAAAGTCTTAGACAGAAGGAATATGACTTGTTTGATTGCTATTGCTCAAAATAGAGCATAGAGTATTACACAACTCAAAATTGCTAAGAGGGTAAATTTCAAATGTTCTCACCACAAGAAGCGTTAAGTATATGGGGTGATGAATATGTTAACTAACTTGATTTAGTTATTCCACATTGTATTCATAAATCATAACATAACTTTGTGCCCCATAAATGTATAGAATTATAAATTGTTAATTTATAATTTAAAAATTAAAAATAGGAAAAAAGGAGAAAAATCACAGGATTACATCAATCAATATAGAAAGAGGTTGACAAAACTCAACATCTACTCATGATTTTTAAAAAAAACTTAAAAAAATAGAAATAGGAAACGTGTCAACTTGATAAAGACCATCTACAATAAACCTACAGTTAACGTTGTACTTAATGGCAAAAGATTGAATGCTTTCTCCTTAAGAATTTCTGCTCTCAGTTCTCTCATTCAACTTATTTCTGGAATTCTAGCCAGTGCAATAAAGCAAGAATATTACATAAAAGACATATAGATTACAAAGAATGAAGTAAAAATATTCCTATTTGCAGATGACATGATTGTTTACAAAAAAACTCCTAAAAATAGTGCATCATCAAGATTACAGAATAAAAGATAAACATGTAAAAATCTATTGTATTTCTGTATGCTAGTGATAAATACGGACAACAAAATTAAAAACCTAATACAATATATAATCACTCAAAATAAAATACTCAGGTAAATCTGACAAAATATGTACAGGACTTGCCAAAGACTATACAATGCTAATGAAAGAAATCAAAGCTCTAAATAATTGAAGAAACATATATTTATGATTGGAATAAAACACCTCAAATTAATATACAGCTTTAATGCAATTTATCTCAAAATCAAGATTTTTGTAGATATAAACAACAGTATCCTAAAATGTATATGGAAAGGCAAAGAAACTGGAATAGCTAAAATAATTTTGAGGAAAAAAAGAATCAAGTGGGAAAAATCAGTCTCCCCAATATCAAGGCACTATGCAGTTACAATAATCAAGACTATTGGCAGAGAGGTAGAAACATAGATTAATGGACTAGAACATAGGCCAATGAACTAGAAGAGAGAAACAGAAGGTGCAAAAACTGTTTAATAGAGAAAAGATACCCATTTCAACAAATGGTGCTGGAGCAATTTGACATCCACAAGACAAAAAGAAAAAGAACCTTGACATAAACCCTGCAACTTCTACAAAAATTATTTCAAAACAGATCAAAGACATGTCTAAAATATAAAATTATAGATCCTAGATATCAGCAAAATGGCAGAGTAGAAGATCCAAGTCTTTGTCCCACTAAACACAAAAACATTGGACAGCTGTACACTAATGAAAATAGCTCTGGGAGGGCTCGGAAGTCCAGTTAAGAAGTACAGCAACAAGGTGGAGCACAAAAAGAAGAAGGAAGAAGAAGAGAAAGAGGAAGAAGGAGAAGGAAGGAGGAGAAGGAAGAATAAGAAGAAGGAGGAGGAGGAGAAGGAGAAGACGAAGGAAGAAGGAGGGAAGAAGGAGAAGAAAAAGAGGAAGAAAAAGAAGGAGAAGGAGAAGGAAGAAGCATGCAGAAAGGGTGGGAAGAACAGTTTTATGTTGCCTGCCTCATTCCATTCTCAGGCCAGAACAACTCAGCACCAGTGGAAATGAATTCCGCTCACAACTTCCCCAGTATTTCAGGGCAATGCCCTAAAGACCCACTTTGTTTCATCCCACGTGGGTAGCCGAGCAGATTTTCATAGCAAGATACCTGAAAATGGCTAGGAACAAAGAAGGCAGACAGAGGCTATCAGTATCAACCACACAAGGTAGCTTAAAAAATGCTGAAGGAAGTTATTCAAATTGAAACAAAAATTTTAAACATTAGTTCAAAAGCATATGAAAGCATAAATCTCACTGATGAAGGTAAATATGTAGACATACACAGATTAATGTTACAGTGTAATGGTGGTACATAATTTACTTTTGACCCGAATATAAAAGTTAAAGCATAAAAAGATGTTAATGAACACACAATGTAGAAAGCAAATTCTGACTACAAGAACACAAAGTATGTTGGGGAAGTAAAAGTGTAGTTTTTTTTTTATGAAATTGCAGTTAAGCAGTTATCAACTTAAAATAGAAGAGTGTAACTACAAGATAGTTTATGCAAACCTGAAGCTAACAACAAATAAAAAACTTATAGTACAAAATATAAAGAGAAAATAAAGCAAATCACTACAAAAAATTTATTAAACAACAAAGATATCAAGACAAGACAAAAGGGAAAAACAACTGCAAAATAGAAAACAACACAAAGGCAATAATAGTTTTTCATTTATCGGTATTTATTTTAAATGCAAATAGATTAAATTCACCAATCAAAAGTCATTGAGTGGATGAATGGATTTTTTAAAAAGCATGATCCAGTGATATGTTTTTTATAAGAGACTCACTTTAGAGAGACACATAGGCTGAAAGTAAAGAGATGGGAAAAAATATTTTAAGCAAATGATAACTAAAAGAAAGCAAGAGTGGCTACACTTAGATAAAATATAAGTGTAAAATAAGGCCATAAATGTCTCTAAAGACAAA
Source organism: Hylobates moloch (assembly GCF_009828535.3). Lineage (NCBI taxonomy): Eukaryota > Metazoa > Chordata > Mammalia > Primates > Hylobatidae > Hylobates > Hylobates moloch. The sequence continues at coordinate 126,328,124 of NW_026652276.1, read as the reverse complement.
TTAGGTCATTATATAATAATAAAATAGTTGATTCAACATAAATATATAACAATTTAAATATACATGCACTCAGTAATAGAGCACCTAAATATTGAGAGAAAATGTATCAGAACTAAAGACAGAAATTGACAGAAATATAATAATAGTAGGGAACTTCAATGCCCAATTACAATAATGGATAGAACAACCAAACAGCAAGTCAGTAAGCAGGTACCTGGACAAAACAATAGACCAAATGGGCCTAATAGGCATATACAAAACTTTCAACCTAAGAGCCAAAGTATACTTACATTCTTTCCAAGTGCACACACAATATTCCTCAGAAAAGGTCACATATCAGGTCACACACAAAAAAATCTTCCACTTAAGAAAAATCAAGATTATTTGATGTACCTTTTCTGACCACAATGAAATAAAACCAGAAATCAATAACAGCAAGAAAATTCACATATATGTAGAAACTAAACAACACTCTATTGAACATCCCATTGGGTCAAAAGAGAAATCAAAAAATTTTACAGTATCTTGAGACAAATGAAAATGAAAACACAACATACTAAATCCTAAAGATGGCACAAAAGTAGCACTAAAAGGCAAGTTTATAGCAATAAATACTTATATTTAGAAAGAAGAAAGCTCTTTACCTCTTCATAACCTAGCATTGTACAAAGGAATTAGAAAAAGAACTAACTAAACCCAAAGTTAGCAACAGAGCAAAAATAAATCAAATGAGAAATTTAAAAAAAAATAGAAAAAAATCAACAAGAATTAGGCTTTTTGAAAGATAAAATTAATCAAACAGTTAGTCTAAGAAAACACAGAAGACTCAAAATCAGGAAACATTTCAATGGATGTCTCAGAAATCGAAAGGATCATAAGGAACTATTATGAAAAATTCTATGCCCAACAAATTGAAAAACTTAGAAGAAATGAATAAATTCCTAGACACATACAATCTACTCAAACTTAATCAAGAAGAAGCAGAAAGCCTGAACAAACCAATAACAAGTAAGGAAATTGAATCAGTAATCAAAAACCTTCCAACAAGGAAAAGTCTAGGATGTGATGGCTTCATGGATGAATTCTAACAAACATTACGGAAGAATTAATAACAATCCTTCTGAAACTCTTCCAAAAACTAGATGAGAGAACACTTCCAAACTGATTCAATGAGATTAGCATCACCCTGACACCAAAACCAAAGACATTAGAGAAAAGGAAAACAACAGGCCAATATCTCAAATGATCATAGATACAAAAAATTCTCGATAAAATACTAGCAAACGAAATTAAGCAGCAAATAAAAGTATCATATATCATAACTAAGTGGAATCTATCCCTGGGATACAAGAATGGTTTAACTTATGCAAATCAATCAATATGATACAACACAGTAACAAAATGAAAGAAAAAAGTATACTTATCTCAATAGACCCAGAAATAGCATTTGATGAAATGTAAGATACATTTATACATAAAACTCTCAACAAAATAAGTATAGAAGGAACTTACTCCAGCACAATAAAGGTGATATGAAAAGCCACAGCTAGCATCATAATCAATGGGAGGAAACTAAAATTATTTTCTCTAAAATCTGGTTAAAGGCAAGAATATTCACTTTTACCACTTTGTTTCAACATAGTACTGGGAGTCTCAGCCAGAACAATTAGAAAAGAAAAGAAAAGGCATTCAAAGCTGAAAAGATGTAAAATTATCTTCATCTTCAGACTACATATACAGAACACCCTAAATACTCAATTTAAAGAATACTAGAGCTAATAAATAAATTCAGTAAAGTCAGATACAAACTCAACATACAAAAATCAGATGCTTTTCTATACACAAACAATAAACTATCCAAAAATGAATTAGGAAAACAATCCTATTCACGATAATAATAATAAGAAGAAAATATATAAGAATAAACAACAAAAATTTGAAAGACTTATACACTGAAAATTATAAAACACTGATGAAAGAAATTTTTAAAAACACATAGATGGAAAGACATTTCATATTCATGGAACAGAAGAATTAAAGAATTTTAAATGTCCATACTATTCAAAGCAATCTACGGATTCAATACAATGCCTATCAAAATCCCAATGGCATTCTTTACAGAAACAGAAAAACAATCCTAAAATTCATATGGAACCTCAAAAGACCCAGAATAACGAAAGCAAACTTGCATAAGAAAAATAAAGCTGGAAGCATAAAAATCCCTACTTTAAAACATATTTAAAAGCTACAGTAATTAAAACTGTATGGTACTGGTATAAAAATAGACATATCAACAGAGAATGGAATTGGAAGCCAGAAATAAATCCACACATCTTTGACAAGGGTGCCAAGAACACAAAGTGGGGATCTCTTCATTAAATAATGCTGAGAAAATATGATATGCACATGCAGGAGAATAAAATTAGGTCCTTATCTCACACCATATACAAATATCAACTCAAAATGGATGAAAGACTTAATTAATTAAATGGATTAAAACATCTTAGCTTTATGTCTAACATGTAAGACATAAAACTACTAGAAGAAATCATAGGGGGAAAGCTTTTTGACAATGGTCTTGGCAATAATTTTTTGGATATAACACAAACAGTGCAGGCAACAAAATCAAAAATAAGCTAATGAAATGGCATCAAACTAAAAAGCTTCTGCATGGCAAAGGAAATAATCTTTTGGAAATAATAAGGCAACCTATGTAATGGGAGAAAATATTTGCAAACCATATATCTGATAATGGGTTAGTATTCAAAATATATAAGGAATTCATGCACGTCAACAGCAAAAAAATAAATAACCCAATTTAATCATGGTTAAAAGTCCTGAATGGATATTACTCAAAAGAAAACATACAAATGGCCAACTTAACTTCACTAATCATCAGGCAGTGCAAATCAAAAGCACAATGAGATATCACCTTACACGCATTTGGATGGCTACTATCAGAAAGAAGAAAGGTAAGTGTTGGCAAGGATATGGAGAAAAGGAAACTTGTATACTGTTTGTGAGAATGTAAACTGGTGCCGGCAGCCATTATAGAAAACAATATGGAGATTCCTCACAAAGAACCCATCAATCCCATTCAAAGGAAATGAAATCAGTACCTCAAAGAGATATCTACACTGCCATTGTTCATTTTTGCATTCTACACAATAGCCAAGATATGAAATCAGACTAAATTTCCATTGATAGATGACCAATAAAGAAAACATGATATATAAATACAATAAAATATTATTCAAGGCTAGGCATAGTGGCTTATGCCTGTAATCCCAGCACTTTGGGAAGCTGACATGGGTGGATCGTGTGAGTTCAAGACCAGCCTGAAAAACATGGCGAAACCCCATCTCTACTAAAAATATAAAAATTAGCCGAGTGTGGTGCCACATGTCTGTAGCCCCAGCTACTCAGGAGGCTGAGGTGAATCATTTGAGCCTGGTAGGTCAAGGCTACAGTGAGCCATGATGGCACCACTGCACTCCAGCCTGAGCAGCAGAGTGAGCCCCTGTCTCTCTCTCTCTCTCTCTCCACATATACACATACACATACACATACACATACACATAAACATAGACATGCCTTTAAAAGAAGGCTGAAATATATTTGCCAACAACATAGATGAACTTAGAGGACATTATGCTAAGTGAAATAAGCCAGACACCACAACACAAATACAAAGTTTTTTTTTTGACAGTCTCGCTCTGTTGCCCAGGCTGGAGTGCAGTGGTGTGATCTCGACTCATTGCAAGCTCCACCTCCTGGGTTCATGCCATTCTCCTGCCTCAGCCTCCCAAGTAGCTGGGACTACAGGCTCCCGCCACCACACCCGGCTAATTTTTTTGTATTTTTTAGAGATGGGGTTTCACCATGTTAGCCAGGATGGTCTCGATCTCCTGACCTTGTGATCTGCCTGTCTTGGCCTCCCAAAATCCTGGGATTACAGGCGTGAGCTGCTGCGCTCGGCCACAAATACAAAACTAATGCTAGTGAGGATATGGAGAAACAAGATCACTCAAATATTGCTGACAATAATGTAAAATGGTACAGCCACCCTGGAAAACAGTTGAGCAGTTTCTTAAAAACCTAAACATGCAACTGCCATAAAAAACAGCAATTGCACTCCATTTATTTATCCCAGAGAAATGAAAACTTAGATTCACACAAAAACCTAGGCATGAATGTTTATAGCAGCATTATTCCTAATTGCCAAAAACTGAAAACTATCCAGATGTCCTCCAATGGGTGAATCGGTAAACACACTGTGGTAAATCCATACCTTGGAATACTACTCAGCAATAAAAGGAGCAAACTATTGCTAATGTGCAAAAGCCTGAATGAATCTCCAGCAAATTGTGCTGGAGGAAAACAAGCAATTCCAAAAGGTTCCATACTGTATAATTTAATTTATATAATATTATTAGGCCAGGCACAGTGGCCTATGCTTGTAATCCCAGCATTTTGGAGGCTGAGGCCAGAGGATCACTTGAGGCCAATAGTTCAAGACAGCCTAGGCAATAAAGTGAGACCCTGTCTCCACAAAAAATAGAACAAGTAGCCAGGTGTGCTGGCATGCACCTGTAGTCCCAGCTACTCAGGAGGCTGAGGTGGTAGGATCTCTTGAGCCCAGGATTGTGCCACTGCAATCCAACCTGTGCAATTGGTGTCCAGTGAGACCTTGTCTCAAATAATAATGCTAATATTATTATTGAAATTACAAAAGTATAAAAATGGAGAATAGAATAGTGATTGCCAGGGTTAAAAAGAGGCTGAGAATGAGAAGGAAGCAGGGTAGCTATGAAAAGGTAACACAAGGGATCTTTGTGGCAATGTAGTGTTCTGTGTCTTGACTATATCAATATTGATATCTTGGTGATGATATTGGACTATTACCTGTGCAAGATGGGGAACGCTGAGTAAAGGGTACATGAGCTCTTTCTGCATTGTTTGCTACAATTGCATGTAAATCTACAATTATCTCAAAATAAAAACCTTAATTAAAGAAAATAAACAAAATGCGTACTAAAGGATAAACAAACAAAGACACATTGGGAGAGAAGAGGTGTGAGAAAGTTAAAAGCTCATCTACATGCAAGTAACTGGAAAGCAATTACACAATGTCAAAAGCTGATAAGAAAGATCAGTATAAGCTCATTTTATCAGTCTAATTATCAGTATAAAATCACATTATTTAGAAATATGAGCAGTTCCCAAATAATGGGGATGAAAAGTGGTTGTCTCTGAAGACAGGCCTTGGGAAGGAGAAATGTGAGAAAGAAGGCAGGTCCTTTTCATCATAAATTCCTCTGTACACTTCTATTAAACAATGTGTTTGCATTGCCTTAATTAATTTTTAACACTAAGCTAGTTCAGGGCCTTCTCTGAAGCATACAGTTATAACGCATGTGAATGTCTTTATGTTACTGATCATCTCGGTCAATAAATGGCTGAACTCAAACAAGGTCTTAAAGTACCTTTTCCCTTGCCCCTTCTTTGTCGTGGATCAGCTCCTTTCCCAGATCAGAAATAAACAAAGGGGAAAGCCCACCTCACTTTCTTTCCTCACATTCTGTTGACTTGTTCAACTCACTTGTGGTTTTTATTTCCCTCAGTGTTCACAGGAACACTGTCCTCACTCCTTGTCCCCACCCCTCTGAGCTTCCTGATTAATAAGAATTCAATCCCACATTCATTAAGCCCCTTCAGCTTTAACCTTTTCATTCTTCTCTAGCAGAGACCTCTTCTTGAAGAATCCCAAAGCCTCCTCATTCTGAACCTCTTAGATCACAATTTAAAATCAACACATCAGTTTCAAGACAGAGTTATACTGTGATTTACTCATAATCACCCTCCCTTCAATTACCCAAGCATGTATTCACTTCCCTTGGGCTGCAAATCCAAAGAGCGATTGATTTCCAGGCTCATGGTGGATGCCAACTCAGGGATAAGGCTGTTCTGGAGGGGAAGGAGCCACTCATGAGCAGAAGCTACCTTGAATTCATACTCCACAGGTGGAATTAAATGCTTTTGGTACCCATCATCAATGGGATTTTTAACATATCATGAAAGGAAGTTGAACTAAAAAAGACATATGCAGGCAGAACAAACAGAGGATTATGGGGTTTTATTCATAGGCATTATGATAGAAAAGGTAAGGTGGTGCCAATGGTTTTACAGTTCATGTCAAGTGAGACAATTCGTGCCGGAACCTCAGAGTTGGTTCTCGAGAGAGCTGTACTCTACAATGGAGCAGGGAGCAGTTCATAAGGCACTGGCTGACAGATTCCTCAAAATGTTTGTTCCAATGCTAGGCTTAATAAGTGATCCCTTAAAGCAAAGTTGGTTCCCCAGAACATTCATACCAACAAAGGGGTTTGGACTCCACTAGGAAAACACTGTCTTCCTGGTTTAAAAGTTGGAGGTTAGTATGAATCTTTTCCCTCAAATTGCATACCTCTAAGAGAAATGACAAGTGGAGAATGCATGAGCCTTTGGCGTGAGCACCCTCCAAAACCTGAGCCCATTCAGATGCTGCATCTCTAAGGCTCTGACAGATGATCATCCTTTTTACACCCCATTAAAACACTTGTGCTGAGATGATTTCTTCATCCTGGGGAAATAGAAATGTGAACCTCAAGATGATGCATTGTGTGGGCTGGGCAAGCCCTATTTAACTCACCATCAAATGTCTAACTTTTGGATCACTTTACCCTAGCAGCACAACTACCTCTTTACAATGTATTTGGTTGAGCTTGGAGGCTCTACATCTGGTTTCGTCCAACTTCAGCTCATTTGATTTTCCATTGTCCAAAGATCACATCTGTGCATTTGAAATCCCCCACCAAATGCCACCACCGGCTCTGGTTCCCACTAGATATAGTGCTTCTCCTAATCAGAGCTGATGCTTTAATGGCTAGAAAAACAGGCGTCAAGTATTCAACAAATCTATTCTTTGGCACCTCTTTTAGCTTTTATTAAGGCAAACGTGAACAAGGGCAATGCGAAGTCTAATAAATATACAGGACAGGAAAGGCTCACGTTGGATTGTGGCCAGGCTTGCTTTGCCCATAATAGGGCATTTAATTTTTCATTTATTGATTACACTGTGTTTGCCACAGCAGCCCAGCTTGCCAAGAACATAGCATTATATGAATCCTGAGAGCAGGAAGGACTCAAGGAGTAATACACAAGGAAATGCAAGAAACTTTCTTCGAAACATTGGCCATCGAATACCATTTTTCTCAATTTTGAAAATAAATTTTTTAACAAGTATAAGGCCTCACATTACATGATATGAAAAGGCTAAAAACAGCAATAGAAATTACATTCAAAAAAGTGCATTGCCAACATACAACGAAGGCTTTGGCTTGTCCTGTGCCTGTGGGGATGTAGGCATGTCTGGCAGGGCTGCCTTGTGCTAATCCTCAGCTCCCTGGAGATGCCCATCCCTGGGCACTGGCTTGAAAATAAAAATTTAAACCTCTCTGATGTTTGACATGATATGAACTTAAGCTTACATGCTGAGTGTCTGTGGGATGTGGATATGTATATGTGAGTGTGGGCTTTGATGTGTGTGTGCGTATGTGGGATCTACTCCTTTTCCTTGATTATTGTCTGTCCTGGTCATATTCTCATACATTTCTTACCCCTCAGAACTTCTTGGTATACGAGGAGTACCTATTGACTTAAAAGGGAAATTTTAATTTTAGAGCATTAAATTCCATTGGCATTAGTGATTAGGAGACTCACAGGTCGTTGCTCATCAGACATCAACAAATCAGAAAAGTCCACATCTCAGGACTCTTAAAAATAAGATTAACCTCTCTATTTTTTTTAAATGCTCTCTTCCAATAGGTAGGGTATTTGGAGCTTAACGATCATGTATTTACTATTTTGGTAGTTTAATATTAAAATGGTTCTTTTCAAAACATTTGGGACTATTTTAATATGTCACTTGCTTAATACAATCATACAAACATGTTCTCAACAGGTATGTATTTTATTCCCTCCTAAAGGCACAAAGGGAGGAGGGAGACTTGGCTGCTCTTTGCTCTAGAGCCCAAAGGCATGAACCATTGAGGTACAACAGTTTGAAAATACACATGGGCTCTTTTTTGGTACACATTTGGTTCCCATTTGCTTGAAATAGTTTTGTAGCCTAATAAAAAAAGAACCTACATTTTTTATATAGAGAAGTTAACTGGCTGTGGTTGGAAGATTTTTTTTGTTTTTTACTCAGTTATTTTAAGGATATTATCACAATAATGCCCAACACTCCATTAGAGTGATGGAAATGAGCATTGACTTGATGTAGTATGTTTTATTATACATCATCTAAAACACCAAGTGCCAACACCCGCATATGGGGTTATGGCATATGTAAAACAGGAAAGCATTTTCTAGAAAGCAGTAGGTCTTCTATAGCATAATATTCCAAGGTTGCCATCATTCTTTAACCAACTCCCTAAAAGAAAGAGCAAATGGTCTGGGATTTTTTCATGCATAAAGCTACCATAAACTCTAATCAAATGGATGCTTGCTTAAGGATTTGAATTCCAGAGTATCTCCCATGCAGAATAAGTTAAGAGCTAGTCTGGAATATTGAGTAAGGGAAGTTCACAGACCTAGCAGAAGTCAGCACAGATGAACATTCAAAAGTTCACAATTTCCAGGCTTAGGTTAGTGCTTAGGAGTTCACAAGTACAGATGGAATATTTCTTCTTTTTTTTTATACTTTAAGTTCTAGGGTACATGTGCATAACGTGCAGGTTTGTTACATATGTATACATGTGCCATACTGATGTGCTGCACCCATTAACTCGTCATTTACATTAAGTATATCTCCTAATGCTATCCCTCCCCCCTCCCCCCACCCCACAACAGGCCCCAGTGTACAGATGGAATATTTCTAAATACTTCTACTCAATGTTTAGCTTCCTAAAATACCAACTAATAAGCACCACTGGAAGGATTTCTTAATTCATGAGTTCCGAATACACCCAGAATTTAGCATTTAGAATCCCCATGATCCAGATATTTAAAAACTCACCTGTTTATATTCAATCAGACGTCTATTCTTATAGATGTTCATTTATTTGAAATATAAATTGATGTTCAGTAGAAAGCAGATTTCTCAAGAAGTAACCATAGTGGCCTAACAACAAAGAGGTAATATTTTGTAGACCAGTGTGCATCTTTCTCATTGTGGGGGATTACAACGACATGAGTTCCTCTCTAGCCGTCCTCTTCAGGAGTGTTTTAGGAAGGTAGACAACTCCCGGGCATGGTGGCTCATGCCTGTAATCTCAACCCTTTAGGAGGCCGAGGCTGGAGAATAGCTTGAGCCCAAGAGTTTGAGACCAGCCTTAGCAATATAGTGAGAATCCATCTCTACAATCATTTTAAAAAAGCAAATGGACAACAGATGCTAATGTACTTGGAGAAAAACATCCTACCTTCATAAAATAACGGCTGCCAGTGAGTCCTTCTTATGTGGTCCTCTTCAGCTTGCCTTCCCCTTCACAGTGATGCTGTAAGACAGGTATTATTCCCACTTTAAAGGAATAAATCGAGTCACCTAGAAGGCAAGTGGCTTGCCCAAGACCACATAAACTAGAAAGCAGAGTACTGGGATTCAGCTTGAAGATGCTGCTAAATTATTCTCACTATCCATGAGCTTTAGTCTCCCCTTTGTGCCTGGAGGGATAAGGGGAGGGCGACCATTATACCTTTCGCACAGACATTCTCTCCTACTCCCATCGTTCTATTTCCTGCTAACTCCTGACCCTATTCATGTGGCAAAAGAAGAAGCTAGATTGAGCTGAGTGAGAGCAGGTGTTGGAGGAGGCAAAGAATGGAGAGAATTTCCTCAGTTGCGGAATTCTACGTGATTGATTTGGGGTGGTCATGGTGTTTCCTTCACCTGACCAGCAATCTTGAAGCATCATCAGTGGTCTGTAACAAGTTCATATGGTCTGGGCCTTCTCTAAGCTTTTATATTTCCTTCTAGCATTATCCAGGTGGATGCCGCCTTTGGGTTTCTGGTGTCTGTAAGTCTCCTGCACAGTACCCTGAAATGTGGGGATTTATCAGGAATAGTCTCAGCAATGACAAAGCCCACCTGGATTTGTGTTTTTGCTTTTATTTCCTGCTTGTTTTTCCTATTAAGCTTGATCACTCCTCTTCTTCTCCATTGGAAGATAAGCTCCACATGGGGAAGATGGTCGACTCTGTATTCACAGCTGAATCCCCGGAACTGTTCCTGGCACACGGGAGGAACTGGAGGCCTATTTGTTAAATGAATGAATCAATCAATAAATGAATATATGCTAGTGATTAGCTCAAATAAAGCAGGAACCCAATTGCTATGTTCTATATGAAGGTAATCAGTTGGGATAGGCTCCTTGTAAAGCAAAAAAAGAAAAGAAAACGAACAAACAAACAGAAAAAACAACCCAATGGTTGATTTCTCATACCTGGCATGTGGCTTTTGGGAGTCAGCAAAATGCTCTGTTCTTACAGTCCCTTAGGGAGCCAGGCTGGGGAGCAGCACCAGCCCTTCTCTGGAGCTCCTTGTCTGAGGGATATGGAGCCAGGTAGAGATGCTCCGACCTAGAAGTGAAACACATCACACTCACAGGTCCTGGCCAGAACTAGTAACGTGGTTCTACTCCACCACAATGGGCCAGGAAATGCAAACTTCCCACTGGCCTGCAAGGCAGGAAGCTGGGAATATTTGGTAAATTGCATGTCTAGTACCACCAAAAACAAATGAAACAGTGACTCTGTAGGCATCAAAGTGCAGTGTGGAGATTCAGAACACTAGAGCCAGGAAATGGAAGGAGGTGAACATAGAAGATGGCCAAACTAGCTGCATTCAGTGTAGCACTCTTCATAAGCTGTCAGAGGCAGTGCTTACAGTGTGGCTACAGCCGCAGTAGGCAACAAATAATTGATACACAAGAAGAGCTCAAAAAAGATTTGCTGAATGAATGATCACACAAAACATGAATTCTATAGATGAAATAGAATCAGAATGAGGCTGACCGTTGCTTCTTCTATTTGGAATGGTATTGTTTCATGGAAGGATGTGGGTTCCTGTATAAGCTACATCAGATAGCTCACTTGTCATTTCCCTGGAGTTAAAACATGTGGCTCTTCAAAGTCACACACACAAGGCTGCAGAAACCCAATACATTGGACAAGAGGCTACAGTTGTAAGTCCTGGGACTCCTGCCATATGAAAACACCCTCCTGTCCTGGAAGCTTTCTGCCTCCTCAGATGGGGGCTTGGATCAAGTGCTTCGCTACCCCGGTCTCTCCAGCTTTGAGATGCTGTTATTCTCTGATCCTGGTTTTGGCTTTAGCACTGAGTTATATTATATTGCTGAGGTCATTGTTTATTCTACCACATGGTTGTAGTGGCCTCATTTTATAAATGAAGGAACAAAGAACAAGAAAGTTCACGTAGAGTCCAGTCTCACACTCCGGTTTTATGCTGAGGCCAGGGCAGTGAAACAAGATTCAGTGTGGGTGGTGAGTATGAGTGTGTGGTGTGTGGTGTGTGTGATATATATGTGTGTGTGTGTGTGTGTGACTGTGTGTGTGTTTTGTGTATGTAGTATGTATGACTGCATGTATGGTGTATGTTGTGTGTGTGACTGTGTGTGGGGGGGTGTGTTTTGACCTCTGCTGAAACAGCAGTTCAAGTGATAGAAGCCTCCTGTTCAACCACAAAACAGATTGTTTTCCTCCAAATTCCTCAGACTTCGTGGAGCCCTGAGCCAGGATCACTATCTCCACCGTGGAGAGGGAAGATTAACCTGAAAGCCATGTGCAGGAGAGTTGCAGGCACTCTCCCTCAGTGGCAAACTAATTCATGGAAGGCACTCACGAGAAGCATTGAATGGATGCCTCAGATGTGGAATTATACATGCTACTTGATGCACAAAGCCAGGCTGCCTGAAAGTTCCTTCTAAAGTTTTAAAAAGAGTGTGAATCTATGCTGCAAATTTGAAGGCAGTTCCAATTTGGACAGAAAGCTCCCTCTGCTGGCTCCAGAGCTCCCCATTTTCTTAGCGTTAGACAGTGCAACATACTCCACCTGGCAGGGCACAGCCGAAGGACATGGGATCATGGCATGTATGTGCTGAATTAGCGATACCTGGAATGACAGGACATGGCTCAGAAAGGACACCAAAGGAAAAAGGAGCAAGTGGCCTTTGGCTGGGGAAGGAAATGCTACTGACACAGCCAGAGCCACTTCTCAAAAAATAGTCTTAAAAAAATATATGAAACAGCATTTGCACAGATTAAACACTCAAGTTATCCCCTCCATCCTACAATTCACTCTGACTGAAGCATTTGAGCACAAATTATACTCTCAAAGTTTTCTTAGGAACTTATAGTAAATAGAAACTCAAGCTAAAGTTCATCTCAGGAATCTGTCAACCTTACAATGTTTATTTGGAATAAACTCCCTCTCCACGGTAGAGATAGTGATCCTGGCTCAGGGCTCCACGATGTCTGGATAATTTGGAGGAAAACAATCTGTTTTGTGGTTGAACAGGAGGCTTCCATCACCTGAACTGCTGTTTCAGCAGAGGTCAAAACCTGCCACACACACACACATGCAGTCACACACATCACATACACACACCATACATGCAGTCACACACACTACATACACACAATACACACACACAGTCACACATATATATATACCACACACACCACATATCACACACACTCGTACTCACCACACACATGTTTGTACACACATGTACATGCAACCACAGACCCTACACACTGATACTTACCACTCACACACACAGTTGCACACGCTTATCCACACATGTTCACACCACATACCCACAAAGTCAAGCACATTTTTACTTTCTAAAGTTTTAAAGTTTGTGGGCTCAAATTTAAAACTAGGATTTTATTTGGCGAGTACTCCACACCCCACTCATGCCCAAAGATTTTTCAATTATGTCTTCTGACAGATTTGAAATTCCTGAGTAACTCATTCCTTGAGAGGTCACTCTAACCTCTGAAATGGATTTTAGGGGAAAGAGGGTGCCAGAAATCACTCAGCCTAGTGAGGCCAGTTTTACAAGTAGGTGGAGAAGGTGAATACGAAAGGTATAATTTCCAGAGTTCAAACAAGTGTTTCAACCCTCAGATGCCTCTGCTACCCTCTTCCTATAGCCTGAAATAAAGAATTTAAGCTCTACTTTTATGGTCTAAAGCCATGTGACCCTTTTAAAGGGACATGTTAGTCAAGGAGTACAAGGTTTCGGTTTTGTAAGATGATTAAATTCTAAGATCTTACTTATAACATGGTGACTAGCGTTTCCAAATCTGTATGAATCCTTGAAATTTGCTAAGGTGGTCTTTGTTGTTCACACACACACACATACACACATGCAACTACATGAGGCGACAGATATGTTAATTAACTTGATTAAAGTGATCATTCTACAATGTATAAGTATATCAAAGCATCAGGCTGTGTACCTTAAATATACACAACTTTTATTTGTCAATTATACCTCAACAAACCTGGAAACATAAGATAAAAAGAAATAATGACTTAGACCAAGAGGTTATTAGATACTTTCTTAAAAACAGATTTTGTTGGAGGCAGGAGGGGCAAGGGAAGGAAGGAGCCCTAAGATATTGGGCATCGCATCTAAAGAGAAGTTGGGGGAGGTGTGACAGTACCAAGTGGGAGATGACTTCTAGAATGAAGAGCCTTGAATTTGCTAAAAGGAGGCTTGGATCAGCTCACGGTGTTGCTAAGCCAGGATGTGGTCTGGGGTTATTAATGAGCACTGATGGCTCTTCATTGCCATATACTCAGTGCTGTGCCATGGGTCAGATACTGTGCCCAGTTCCCTGTCACGGAATCCTCTCACAATCCTGTGAGGAAGAGACGCATCTCAACTTACAGATAGAAAACTAAGGTTTGGTACTTAATCCAGCATTAGGGAGCTTTGCTCTAGGAAGCAAAACCACCTAAGTGCCTTAATAAGGACTGCTCAAATAGCCATGAATGGATTCATTATTATTTTTCTACTGTTTTCACCACAAACAAGACTAATTCTGAATAATAAACTCCAGAACAGTATCCTGTGAGCACCAGCACATTCTTCCAAGGTCATCCTTCAGCCCTCCCTTTAGTGATGAAGATTTTGAATGCCAGAGGGGGCCAGTAGCGAAGCAGCATTGCTCACGAGATGCACAAGCTGCCCCCACCCCTCATTAGGGCAGGACCAAGAGCCAGCCACGATTCTAGAAAAGAAACCAGGCGGGGCACAGTGGCTCACCCCTACAATCCCAGCATTTTGAGAGGCCAAAGTGGGCAGATCGCTTGAGGTCAGGGGTTTGAGACCAGCCTGGCCAACATGATGAAACCCTGTCTCTATTAAAAATACAAAAATTAGCCAGGCGCCACCATGCCTGTAGTCCCAGCTACTCAGGAGGCTGAGGCTGGAGAATCGCTTGAACCCGGGAGACGGAGTTTGCAGTGAGCCAAGATTGCGCCACTGCACTCCAGCCTGGGCGACAGAAAGAGACTCTGTCTCAATTTAAAAAAAAAAGAAAAATGAAACCAAAATGTACAGGTAAATAAAGTATAATTTTTAACCATTTCAAGAACAAAATTGGCATGTGATGGTATATATAATTCTGCAACTACACTAATGTTTATAACTGAAGAAACACTCATATCAATATTTTCATGATATCGTATAGTTTTTCCACTGAATGCATTTGTTTATTTTGCTAATTAAAAAAAAGTTGTTCAGTTAGAAGTTTCCAGAATCTACAAAATAGATATGAACCAATTATAATAAAATAGCAATTACATTCTAATGTGAATGAACAAAGTTTTGTTCTGAATTTTTCGTGAGCACTATCTTGATTTAGCCCTCAAGACTGAAGTTTTCAAAGTTGAGGGCCCTCCTTTGCATAAGTAAATTAGGAAATACGCTGAGAAGCATTTACAACCCACACTAAAGGGTCTATTGTGAAATACATTGACTTCATAACTGCTATGAAGAGTTGCTTTGCTGTTTTGATCTTTGCATGGTAAAACTCTTCCAAATGTTTCTAAAGAAAGAGAGCAATGTATGAAGTGCAAAAGTGTTGAAATCTACTACTGATCAAAATATTCCATTTGATTGTTTTTCTCTTAACACTGTAAAGCTTAGAGTCCTAATTTAGAGAACGGACATGGGATGTCTCTGTTCTTTCCTAAATTCTTCTGCCTTCCTATTGGTGGCCCTGAGAAACTTTTGGCTATTTCTTTGATGACTTTGCATTTGAGGCTTTGCAGGTGTAGGTGGGCTGGGGAGGTGTTTTTGTTTATGTCTTCAAGGAGAGTGCCTGGACAGAGAAAGGATTATTCAAGGGTTTACTTTGGTATTTAAAAATTGATATTCAACTTACTAAAATTACAAATTCATCTCGTCTCAGCCTTTTGAAAGTTAAAAATTCAAAACAAAAAATTCAAAACATTTATTTCTTCCATAAGCTTTTAAATTCAATCTATATATATAACTATACATGTTAGTCTAAAAAGTTCTAACAATCACTTTTAAGGAGACTTTGGTTCATAGTTGATACTACTTACAAAATTTATTTTAAAACTTCAAATATATAAAACAACATTTATAAATTTCAAATAATTGATTTCCTTCTAAATACTACAATTGTCTAATTGAACAAACTTTTCCTAAATATGTAAAAATTACACTGTACGTTTAATAAATTAAACTTATAAAAAGGAACTTCGTTTTCTAAAATGATCTAATGTTATTTACACACAAAGCTATTTCAACTTAGAAATTACAAGTTTAAATCAATTACTCAATTACGCATTTTTAATTTATTGATAAGGTTGACTAGCATTCCAATAGACAAAATCTTATAAACATATTCAGATGCCTTATTACAAAAATATTAACATTATGTTTTGATTCTCTTACAGTTTTTAACGTTAATCTAAATGTTTTTCCAGGTAAAAGATGCTAACCAACTAAAATACAATATGTCACTCTCCAAAATTTAGGGGCGCCTTCTTAACAACTAGAAGTTCTTAATAGCTGAAAGTATCAGGCCTGATACAAACTGAATTCTTGTCATTGACACAAATGGGCCACTTCAACCAAATGGACAGACTATAACAGGGACTTCATAGCATAATGAAGGGGCTGATATCACAGAGAACCTATGTCCCGTAAAATACAGTTTCCCCTAAATGAATGAAAATCTCAGTGAAAATCTGCTACCCTCACTTACGCTGTTACATCACTTAACTGGGCTTTTTCATTCCTTTCCTTCAGACAATATTTAAATGTCTTTTCATAAGCCGCAAAGACCTTGAACTTGACAGACTCTTGCACTTTTTTTTCATATTAACCCTGTCTCTTAAGGCCACAGAACAGATTATAAGATGGCATCTAATCAAATAGTTAGCCATTTGTTTACAGTTAGTTGCAGCATGGTTATGAAAAACAGACTTTGCAATCAAATTTGCATGGATTGGAATCCCAGCCCTGCCGTTTTCTAATTAGGTGACGTTGGGCAAGACACTTAAAGTCTCTGGGTCTCAGTTTTCTCATCTGTGAAAAGTATTATTTTGATATTTGTTGTGAGATGTAAATAAGTTAATATAGAAAAAGACATTAAGACAGTCCTGGGCACATACATTGTATAAGCTTTAGCAACCATATATTGTTGCTCTTTCATGAGATAGAACATTCTATTGGTGGACTGCCTGCCCATTCTGTAATATTCAATAATTGTCCATAAGATGTGCCTGCTAAAAGTTTCTAGCTTAGGCCTTGTGTATTTCTCTATTAATTCGAACCTTACTGAAGTATAATTATTTTTTAGAAAAGAAGAAAATGATCATCCTAAAGCTTTGTTGGAGCACTGGGCCTTTTTGCTTAGCCAAAGGCAACTTCTCCAGGCTTAGCCACTACTGGGAACTCTGAAGCATGGGAGAGGGTGGACCCATGGACTGGTTCACTCAACATCCATCCCAGACTCTTCTCATAGGTCTTCCCTCACACAGAGGTGAAAAGCTGACCGCCTGCTATGGTTTGGATATGGTTTGTTTGTCCCCACAAAATCATGCTGAAACTTGATTCTCAGTGTGGCTGTGTTGTGGGGTGGGGCCTAGTGGGAGGTGTTTGGATCCTGGGGCAGATCCCCCATGAATGGCTTGGTGCCATTCTCATGGTAGGGAGTTCTTTCTTTCACAAGACTGGATTGGTTCTTGAGGGAATGATTAGTTCCCACAAAAGTGGGTTGTTATCAAGCCAGGATGCCCCCTCAGGTACGGTCTCTCTTCTCCCATGTCTGCTTCCCCTTTGACCTTCTCCACCATGTTTTGATACAGCACAAAAGCCCACACCAAAAGTTGAGCAGATGTCAGCACCATGCTTCCTGTACAGCCTACAGAACAATGAGCTAAATAAACCTCTTTTCTTTATAAATTAACCAACCTCAGTTATTCTTTTACAGCAATACAAAACAGACTAAGATATCACCGTGTTCTTAAATTCCCTTGCAACTAGGGTCTGCCAAGTGATTTGGGCTCTAAACGTGAGGTGCATCCATACATGAGTGGGAAGGTGACAACAAAGATGGAGGAGGTCTGTGGTCCTTATGCTGCTTCTCCTCTTTCTTCTACAATCACAGAAGTGGAAATGTTGGACTGAAGCAGAGATTCCAGTGCCCAGTCCCTGACTTTGTTAATGTTGAGAACCAGCAAAAAAAAAAAAAATGTTGCTTTCTTCCTTTCTTCACTCAAAAATGTATTCTGTTTGGTCCCCAGACCATGCACAGTCTGGAGCAGTGGTTCTCAGCCAGGGGAAATGTCCCATCCTCCCAGGGCACATCTGGCAATATCTGGAGACATTTTTGATTGTCATGAACAGGTATCAGGTGGGGTTGGGATGGGGATGACATTGGTATTTACTGGGTAGAGGTCAGGGATGCTGCTAAACACTCTACAATGGACAGGCCAGTTTTCACAACAAAAAATTATCTAGTCCAAAATGTCAATAGTGCAGAAGTTGCGAAATCCCAGCACCATACACTGTGTTCTGTATCTGCTTACTAAGTGGCTCTTTAGCTCCATGAGTGTGCTTGTATTGAACCCCACAAGATGAAGTGATAACAAGTAAAAAGTGAAATTGGGAGGAGAGCATGAGATGACTGTAAGGAGCAGAAAAACTTCCTGGGATTGTGTGTATTTTATTAGTTTATTGATGAGTTAGTGTGCATTTAATTCAAGTGAGTGAATTCAAGTGAGCAAGTGTTCTAAGAGTAAAAAGATGGAGGAAATTTTGAATCCATTACAAAGCTATTGAAATCATCCCTAGACCCTCATCACCCAAAATGTGGTCCAGAAACCAACACCACTGGCACCATCTGAGAGTTTGTTAGAAATGAAGACACCCCAGTCCTAGCTCTGAGATTTTTAATAAGAATCAACATTTTTAACAAGACCTCCACTATGCCAATATGCACGTTGAAAATGTACTGCATAGGCAACACCAGCAGGTGTGTATGAATTGGAGAGACAACTTTTAATTGACAAGTATTTGGATAGCGAATTGCATGGTATTATACTTTTGTTCCCTGGCTGGTAAAATGCAGAATTTCAACATGAGACACAAATCAGTGTAACTTCAGATCTGCTTTGTTTTACGTCTGATTGCTACTTAATCACCAGTGGCCTGGAACACATCGATTATTTCTTACTCCCTCTATTAAGTATTTAATGATCTGCAAACAAGCTCCTGAAAAGATGCCACTTAAAGAGACCCTATGGTCCCTTTGTAATATGAGTCATTTTGCCCCTTATTGTTCCTCTTTGTAAGAAAGATGTTTAGTTCGGAGCATTAGGTGTACTATTTAAAAATGCGAAAGGCTATTTATTAGAGAGACATTACATCTCCCCAACAGAAATATTCCCAGCACTGCCACCCACACACATATGCACACCACTCCCTGTCTATACCTCAAAGAGATTTTGTAGTCGGTACTTCTTGGCAGCCCTCACTTTGCTCCTCCGGAGATCACACAGAGACTGTGGCTCTACACATCACTAAATTACCTCTGCAGGGATTCTGCAGGAACATCTGCCAAGAGTAAGACCATGGCAGAGGCAAATGGGTGGTTTTCAAACTCTGTTTCCTGGAGCCCTAGTATTCCTTAGGGCAGTCTCAGGGATTGAGGGAAAGTTGAGTAGTGGGGTTTATGGGACCTTCCACTCCCATTCCGTCAAGAGCACTTGTATTTGTATCTGTTTTAGAGATTGGGGTGTATAAGATTGCATTTGAAAAATGCAAACTGTTTATGAGAAACATCTGAAGGACACTGGAGCAGATGATTGCTAAGATCTAGTCAAGATCCATTATCCTTTAACCTGAAGAAACACAACTGTAACCAAAAATGTGAAAAAATGCTTACCCTTAACAATAATCAAACACAATTCCATTTTTTATTGTTATTATGAAAAGCATAAAAAAAAACCTACAGCTCATCAGGGTGCGATGTAACACATTCAAATATATATGTGATAGATTATAAGATTATATAAAATTTTTGAGTAGTTAGACAATATTCATAAAAATCTAAAAGATTATGCATATCCTCTTATATAGCAATCCCACAAAACTCTTTCATAGATAAATAATTCAAAACTGATTAAAAATTATACTCATATTTATTATAGTGCTATTTATTACATGAGAAAGATGAAAAACAATCTAAATGTCCAAAATAGTGCAATTATTCAAATATGAATATAATAACTTCGTAATGACAATAAATGCTTATAACGTCGTGTTAGGTTAAAAAATACAACATAGAAAGTGTGTAAACTATGCTTTTAAAATTTCATTATGTATTTAAAAAAGAGCAAAACATTCAGAGGAGTTGTATGGATGATGAGATTATCCTTCATCTTTTTTCTTGTCACTATTTTCTAAATGTTGTATAATTTCAATGTTACTTATAATGAAAAAATATTTTTGAAAGATCTTAACAGACTTCAGTGACCCACCATTAAAGATCTATCTTTAAACTTTTATGTAACAGCCACCACCCTAGGCACTTGACATTTTAAAAAAGAGAAGAAAGTAGCTCTCATCACTTAGTCAACTAAAGAAAACAGTGTGACAAGGTAAGTGTGCCTAAATGTGTGTACATAGCACTGCAGGGACCCAGCAGCTGAAGGAACTAATTCTATCAGAGTGAGCCTCAGAATGTATTATCTCTATATTAATGATATGACACATAGGAATACAACCACTTGGATTCATTTCTTCCTTTGTAGTGTTTGTCCCCTCACCCCACCCAAAGAGGTGTAAAAGTGCTGTATTAACTGCCTAACATACTTACCGTGTCCAAGTACTGTGCTGGGTTTTTTACAGGTTAAATTCCTTAAGCTAGAAAAGATGATCTATGTTAATTGCCATAAAAAAATGTCTGAGGTAGTTGTTATTAATTCCATTTTGCAGATTAAAAGATGGAGGCTTGGGAAACTTGAATAACGTGACCATGGCACAGGGCTAGTAAGTGGCCAGCTACAAAGTAGACTTAGGTGTGAGTTGGGCCAATGCCCATGATCTTTCCACCATGTCAAGCAACCAGCATTCTGGGAGAGCTGATGGGTGGCAGTCCTCAAGCCCTTGTGAAGGTACTGTCTCAGCAGCACCAGCTGGGCTGAAGAAAGGAAGAAAGTGTAGAATAATTTCAGTGCACAGGGCACGCTGCTGCTCGATCTTCCCAGCAGATCTATAAGTTGATTGATGGTGCCTGGTCCCTTTCTCCTCCTCGTCCTCAGGAGCTGAAAAGTAGCCTCTCTTCATAAAATGTCTGGCATACACCCAGTTTATGGCCTTGCAATATCATTTCTCACCAAGGGAACCAGAAGAAATGAATGATGCCAGGGCTGGGCCAAAAAAAAAGTCCAAGATGAGCCTGACACATCTTGCCATACCAATCTGCAACAAAGCTCTTGGTGAGTACCGGGATCATGACCAAAGTACCCAAAAGTCGATCTGAATAAACCCCCACTGGGCAAAGATAGCACAGTAACCGCAATGGGTTGAAACACAGATATGCTTAAATCCATGAATTCATAATGATACCACAACAAAAACATTATTGGTCACCTTTGGCAGATGCTAGGTATATTAGTCTGTTCTCACGCTGCTGATAAAGACATACCTGAGACTGGGTAATTTATAAAGAAAAAGAAGTTTAATTAACTCACAGTTCCACATGGCTGGGGAGGCCTCACAATCATGGCAAAAGGCAAGGAGGAGCAAGTCACATCTTACATGGCAGCAGGCAGGAGAAGAATGAGAACCAAGCAAAAGGGATTTCCCCTTATAAAACCATCAGAGCTCGTGAGACTTATTCACTACTACAAGAACAGTATGGGGGAAACCGCCCCCATGATTCAATTATCTCCCACCCAGTCCGTCTCACAACTCATGGGAATTATGGGAGCTACAATTCAAAATGAGATTTGAGTAGGGACACAGACAAATCATATCACTAGGTAATCAGCATATTGTTGAGAACACTGGTAAATACAGGGAAAGCCTCAAACATTTATCCTGTCTCTCCTATAACATCTGAACCTAAGACAGCCAAGTAGTTAATAAAACGAAGTCTCTTTATAGAAGTGTTCCAGTTAATAAAAAGAATTAGAGTATCACCACTTTACAACTGTTCAGTATGAATGATCATAATGGCTGACAACATGATAAAAAGAGAAACAAGTATAGGTTAAATAGAGAGATAGATTATACACAACAGATGATAGGTGAGAGAGAGAGAAAGAGAGAGAGATGGCATCTATCCAAGCCTCTAACTATAAACACCCAATTTATAAGAGACAGGAAAACATGTAAAACAACCACCACACATGAACAACAAAATCAAAATTCTGAGAAATTCTCCAGGACAAAAGATTCACATGAATCATGAGAGACACATGAATCATGAGAGACACATGAATCATGAGAGACATAGGAGAAATGTCAATAAATCACAATGCTTAGGCTATATTTCTATTGTGATTAAAACAAACAAACTATTGAAAAATTTGCCTTACCATCAGAAAGCAGATGAGAAAGAAAGAAAATGAAACATTAAAAAAAAATTACCTGATAATCAGAAATCTGGGAACACTGGATAGTCAATGCTAAGGAATTAATTACGTGAGTGTGACAATAATATTGTGGTTATCTTATCTTCGAGAGGCACATATTGAAGTATTCCGATGTGATGTCTGAGATTTAGTTCAAAATAACATTGAAGAGGGTAGCGTTGACACAATACTTTCCAGGCATTGATGATTATAATTGTGTATGGCATGTATGAATAAGTAATGATACATCGGGTCCACTGTACTGTTTTCTCTATATATATTTGAAATTTTCAATAATATAACAGTTTTTTAAAAAACTCAAAGACTCCTATGAAATAGCATCATTTCTCTTCCAAACTTGGGGACAAATTATATTTAGTGATATTATAAGATCTGACCAGAAGCGGTGACTCACACCTGTAATCCCAAACATTTTGGGAAGCCGAGGCAGTAAGGCCTCTTGAGACCAGGAGCTCAAGACCAGCTTGGTCAACATAGTGAAAGCCCATCTCTTTTTTAAAATAATAATTTTTAAAATTTTCTTAATAAAATAAAATAGAGCAAACGCAGTCTGGGACTTATTTGCAAATCTAATCCTTTCTTTAGCTGCAAAAAGGACCTGTTCCACACAAGCCATACAAGAGAATCTTGCAATGTTCTTCTACTTAAATTTAAACTGTCACAAATTTTTAGTGCCACCTCAGATGACTAGATTTGGCGGTCTTGTCGGAAAAGGGGCGTACATTTGGCCAAAACGTGACTGTCGTCCTTGCCGCAGCGCCATTAATATAAGGAGAGGGGAGACTGGGCTGTACAAAAAAGGCTTAAAGCTCCCCTGTGTGGTCAGTGTGGGTTAAAACAAGCCGTGCCTCTCGCTCCATGCAAGTGAGTAGCTGGGTGCCTCCTCATCCCCAGTCCTAAGGACAGCTGTAGCCAGAGATTTTTTGAGAATTCATTTTGCTAGATCTGATTTCCCTTTAAAGGTTAATCCAAACCTCCCGTCCTAATAATTATAATAAATTAATTTCTCAAGAAATTATTTTTCTTTGGAAAAGAACAACCACCCCAAAATCTTCAATAACAGTATTTCTAAAACGTTTTGATACTTCATATGTGTTTACAGTCTTAGGGTGTCAACTTTTGCAGACACGGTAGAGTTCACAAAGATACATGAAGTGCAGTTGATATGGAAGGAAGGAAAATGCAAGTGAAGTTGGGGGAAAGAAGAGAAAAATAATTAAATAAAACAAAACAAGAAAAGGACCTGACATAGACCAATGATGTGAATGAACTGGGCAGCATAATTAGCACAAATGTCTGTGATTGCAGTTGGAAGGGAAGAGAGGAAGGATGGAAGCAAGGGTAGAGCGATGGATCCAAAAATACTAGAATCTCACCTCCATACAATGTGACTTCATCTCTCTGATCTTGTTTCTCCAGAAAGAAATGGAATAACCTCACCCCCACACCCCACCCAGTTGTACCCCTGTTGTGGTTATTCAATGACTGGGCCTCTGAAAAGCATCCGGCACATAGCAAGAATCTACTGTTAACTCTCTTTTCTCCTCTTTCTGCATCTGGGCTGTCACCTTATGCTCCTGGTTCCTGGGTCCCTGCCTAGCTAACCCTCCCAGCACGCCCCAGGACAAGCTCCTCCAGGCATTTTTCAAGGCAAGGGTGTAGAAGGGGTTCAGTATATGCAAAGGATATCTACTGCCACGCACATGGAGTCACCTCTGCAAGATGAACTTTTGCTCCAGGGTCTGCAGGTCTGTAGGTTGCACCTCAGAGCAACAAATGGCAGCGGTGCCCCTTTATGGGGTCCAATTCAACCTGCATCGGAGTCATCCACTCTGTTCTTTAAAGGCAGATTCCTGGGTAGGAAGCCCAGAAATAAACACAGCCAACTCGCCAGACGACTTGATGCACAGTAGAGTTTGGGAACCAGTTATAGAGTGGGAATGAGATAAACAGGCTAGAATCACAAAGTTTGGGGGCTTTTTTCATGCAAATGTTTGAAAATATTAATTGTTCAGCTCATTACTGATCAGAAATATGTCCAGATTAAAATACCACATAAAAAGTAACACTGGTCCACAGTCCTCTACCTGAAATTCTGAGGCCCACAAAGCCCTCACAGCTACATTAAAACAAATTCATGTGGCTGCAAAACCTGAACTGGACTGATGAGAGACTATTCATATTATTTACATATCTCACCTAATGCAACTATTTGTGGTTCACTGCTGAAATATTTATATTTTTAGAGGATGCTGCCCCAAATACCATTAGGAGTATATAACACATGTTATATGTCTTTTCCTGAAATTCAAAATATTCTGAAATCCAAACTACATCTGGCTGCAAAGATTTGAGATATGGGATTGTGGTTCTGTTCTAAAAAAGAATAGAGCATATTAAATACTTTCTTCTCAAGCAACTGTTCTTCATTATACTCTGGTTAATGCTAGTTTTTTCCCACTCCTTTGGAAGCATCTGAGCCCCCCTAGCATCAGAAACATCCTAAAGCTCTCTTGGATGAGCTGCCGCAGCCCGCTACCTAGTAGAGTATGAATCAGCCACATTTGGCTTGCATACCTGTCAATAAGGTGCTCAAGTCACCTTCTTTCTCTGCTGAGTCTCTAGAGAAAAACTAGCTTATTGGAGCTTTCTTAGCATTATCACCAGAGCTTGCCAATTTTCCCCAGCAGAAAGCTCTTCCTACAAACCAAATAGGAGGCAACCCCACTGCCCTTCACTCTGGCCTTCTCAAATCAACAGAGCAATCATGTCATTGGGGCCAAGAGCAATGGTGTGTGTCACCAAACCTGATCCCTGCATTCAATTCTCACTTTGTCCTTAGAGCAGGTAAATTCTGCAAGCCTCGACTTTCTCCTTTGTGGAACAAAGGAATATACTTTTCTGTGAAAATGCTCCTTAACCTCAGTAACCAGGGTTGGAAATTAGGCACTCTCAGCCCCTGATCTGAGAGCTAAACTCATAAAAACAATGCAGATCTGTTGAAACATGTCATCTGCCGTTTAAAAGAAGTGATACTTCCCAGGCAGGAATAGGCCAGGCGCGGTGGCTCACACCTGTAATCCCAGCACTTTGGGAGGCCGAGTTCGGTGGATCACGAGGTCAGGAGATCGAGACCATCCTGGCTACCACGGTGGAACCCCGTCTCTACTAAAAATACAAAAAGTTAGCTGGGCGAGGTGGCGGGCGCCTGTAGTCCCAGCTACTCGAGAGGCTGAGGCAGGAGAATGGCGTGAACCCAGGAGGTGGAGCTTGCAGTGAGCCGAGATTGAACCACTGCACTCCAGCCTGGGTGACAGAGCGAGACTCCCTTTCAAAAAAAGGAAGAAAGAAATGACCAAACAGAACAGAACAGACACTCTAATCTTCAGAAAGACCATCTGAAGTAAAGACTATGTGAACTAGGTGATATGAAATGTAGAAAAGGCACATCAGGATTTGTCAGTGGTCTCCTGTGCTTCTCAGGGGAGCAGTGTGAACCATTAGAAGCGTCTGGTCATGTGCCCATGTACCAGGCTCTAGGCAACTTCTAAGGATACCTGTGCTTCCTGAGTGTCTTCACCTCCTGATACTATATGATTAGCTGACAAAAGCATTCTGCTCAGCTTGGTAGTCACAGTCTTTCATAAAGACTACTACATGATGATTCCCGTCCGTCATCATTTTCTTTTGAGTTTTGCTTATGTCCCACAACATGAAGGAGATTGAATTTACAGATTTGCAGAGTTGAGACCTACACCCAGCCATGATATATGACAACTGCCCCCTTGGCCCAACCTGCCTCCTCTATTTGCATCAGGAACAAACCATCTTTGTCTGATTTTTCAGTGCAGTTCCCCAGGCCTTTCTCAAGGTCTTACTATTTTAGAATTTCATTCACCCACTTCAGGTTTCCAGCCAAAAAAAAATCTGCATGCCTCAGAATTGAAACTCAGTAAAGATGTCAGATTTTTTCTTTCTAACCCCACGAAACAAATTATCATTTAGATTTACTACGAATACCTGATACCTTGTTATAGTGGATCTTTGATATAACATTAAACATATTGTAGGCACTTGATGAGGAATTATTGGCTGACAATGACCTACATTAAGAAAAAAGGAAGACTTCAAATAAATAACCTAACTTCATACTTCAAGGAACTAGAAAAAGAACTAAGTCCACAGTCGGCAAAAGGACAGAATAATAAAAATTAGAGCAGAAATAAATGAAATAGAGACTAGAAGGACAATAGAAAAAATCAACATAACTAAAAGTTGTTTTAAAAAAATCAACAGAAATGACAAGCCTTTAGCTAGACTAACCAATAAAAGAAGAGAGTGGACTCAAATACAATTATGAATGAAAGAGAGGACATTACAATTGATACCACAGAAATACAAAGAGAGGATCATAAGAGGCTACTATGAACAAATTGAATAATTTAGGACTAGATAAAGTCCTAGAAACATACAAGCTACCAAGACTAACCATAAAGAAATAGAAAACCTGAACAAACCAATATTGATTAAGGAAATTGAATCAGTAATCAAAAACCTCTCGACAAATACAAACAAAAAAAACCTTCATGACCAGACACCTTTACAGATGAATTCTAACCAAGTATTTAAAGAATAATTCACACCAATCTTTCTCAAACTCTTCCTAAAAGTTTAAAAAGAGAGAACACTTTCAAACTCATTTTACCCTCATACCAAATTACCATCATATCAAAGCCAGATGAGGGTGCTACCAGAAAAGAAAGTTATGTGCCCATATCCCTGATGAACATAGATGCAAAAATCCTTAACAAAACACTGGGAAGCAAAATTCAACAGCATATTAACGGATCACACAGCATGATCAAGTGGGATTTGTTCATGGGATGCAAGGATGGTTCAATATATGTAAATCAACATGTGTGATATACCACATTAACAGAATAAAGGATAAAGATCATGTGATCATCTCAATAAATGCAGAGAAAACATTTAACAAAATTCAATGTTCGTTCATGATAAAAAAAAAAAAACTCTCAACGAATTAGGTATAGAAGGAATGTACCTCAACCTAATAAAGGCCAAAATACAAGCCCACAGCTAACATCATACTCAACAGTGAAAAACTGAAAGCTTTTCCTCTAAGATCAGAAACAATAAAACAATGCCCACTCTTGCCACTTCTAGTCAACATAGTACTGCAAGTCCTATCCAGAGCTATTTGGCAAGAAAAACAAAGGCATCTAAATTGAGAAGAAAGAAGTTAAACTGTCTGCTTGCAGAAGACATGATTTTACGTAAAGAAAACCCTAAAATTCCACCCCCAAAAAAGTTAAAACTGATAAACAAATTCAGTAAAGTTGCAAGATTCAAAAATCAACAAATGGAAGTCAGTTGTATTTCAATACACTACAACAAACTACCCAAAAAAGAAATGTTTAAAGTGACTCACAAAAGCCTCAGAAAGAATAAAATACTTAGGAATAAATTTAACCCAGGAGGGAAAAGATCTATTCACTGAAAACTGTAAAAAATTGATGAAAGATATTAAAGAAAACACAAACAAATGGAAAGACTGTCTGTGTTCATGGACTGGAAGAATTAATATGGTTAAAATATCTTTACTACTTAAAGCAATCTACAGAAATACAAACCCTATCAAAATTCCAATGGCATTTTTTACAGAAATAGAAAAATTTGTATGGAATCACAAAAGGCCCAGAACAGCTAAAGTAAATTTGAGAAAGAAGAACAAAGCTGGAAGTATCACACGCCCTCATTTCAAACTATATTGCAAAGCTATAGTAATTAAAACAGTATAGTACTGGCATAAAAATAGACACATAGACCAATAGAAAAGAATAGAAAGCCCAGAAATAAAACCAGGAATGGAATGCACAATGGAGAAAGGAAAGTCTCCTTAACAAATGATTAGAAAAATTATATATCCACAGCAGAAAAATGAAATTGAACCCTTGTCTCACACCATATACAAAAATAGACTCAAATCAATTACAGACTTAGATGTAGCATCTGAAACTATAAAACTATCAGAAGAGAACCTAAGGAAAAAGCTTCTTGACATTGACCTGGGCAATGGTTTTTTTGGATGTGACCCCAAAAACACCAGCAAAAAAAGCAAAAATAGACAAACAAGATTACATCAAAGCAGAAAATTTTTGCACAAAAAAAGTGAAACAATAAACAGTAAAAAGGCAATTTATGGAAGGTGAGAAAATTTCTGAAAATTATGTATCTGATAAGGAGTTGATATTCAAAATATGTCAGAAACTCACACAACACACAAAAACCTCAGTATTATTTTTAAATAAAAAACATGCATTAATTACTCAGTATTATTTTTAAATAAAAAGTATTGATTACTCAATACCATTAATTAAAAATAATAATAATAAACATATTAAAAGAAGCAAAGGACCTGAGTAGACGTTTTTCCAAAGAAGACATACAAATGGCCAACAAGTATATGAAAAGGTGCTCAACATCATTAATCACCAGGGAAATGCAAATCAAACCACAGTGAGATACTACCTCACACCTGTTAAGATGGCTGTCATGAAAAAGACAAACAATGGGAAGTGTTGGCAAGTGTGTGGAGAAAATGGAACCTTTGTACAATGTCAGTGACAAAGTAAACTGGTGCAGCCATTTTGGAAAACAGTATGGAGGTTCCTCAAAACATTGAAGACCTATCAATCCCATGTCTGGGTATATATCCAAAGCAAATAAAATCAGTATACCTGCACCCCCACATTCATTGCAGCATTATTCGCAAGAGCCAAAATACAGCAACAATCTAAGTATCACTCAATAGATGAAAGGATAAAGAAAATGTTGTGATGTATATATACACAATAGAATATTATTTAGCAAGAAAAAATAAGGGAATCCTGCCATTTGTCACAATATAAATGAACCTGGAGGATATTATGCTAAGCAAAATAAAATCCAGAAATAGGAAGATAAAAACTGTGTGATCTCTCTTATATGTGGAGCCTAAAAGTGTCAAACTCATAGAAGAAGAGAGTAGAACAGTGGTTGTCAGGGACTATGGGGGTGGGGAAATGGGGAAATGTTGGTCAAATACAAAATGAACAAGTTCTAGAGATCTAATGTACAGCATGGGTGGTAATGGATCTATTGATGAATTTAATTGAGGTAATCATTACACAATGTATAAGTAGATATAATCATCACATTGTACACCTTGAATATACTCAATCCTTATTTGTCAATTAATAGTTTTAAATTTTTAAAGTTTTTTTAAAGAGTTGTTGGCTATTTGTACCTGATTTAGATTATGTCCACATTTTCTTTTTATTATTATTATATTTTTTTGAGACAGGGTCTCGCTCTGTTGCCCAGGCTAAACTGCAGTGGTGCAACCTCAGCTTACTGCAACCTCTGCCTCCTGCCTCCCACCTCAGCCTTCCAAGTAGCTGGGACTAAGGGGCATGCAACCACATCTGGCTATTTTTGTATTTTTTGTAGAGACAGGGTTTTGCCACGTTGCCCAAGCTGGTCTCAAACTCCTGAGCTCAAGTGATCCACCCACATTAGTGCTGGGATTACAGGCATAAGCCACTATGCCTGGCCTATTTTCACATTTTCCATGTCTGTCTCAATTCAACTTTGGGAATGAACCTCTCCCCCCATAGCTCAGTAATTGTTACTGCTCAGCCATATCATCACCTGTCCCCTACCTTTCTTCTACCCACAGGATAATCTGTTTTGTTTAATTTTTGTCTCCAGCTATGCTAGTATACATATTTTTTCTGATGCTTGGTGACCACTTAAGCATTGACCACCTAGGCCTTCAATAAAAGCAAATTAATCTGGATAAACTTAATTTCTTTGTGTCATCTGCTCAAATATGACAGTAAGCATCTAGTAATAAGGAGGTTAAATCTGAAGGAAAATAATGCATATCGGACTCTCTTAGAAGAAAATAATACATGGGTTGGAGGCGTTCTCATTGAGAAAGAACCAATGTTAGAGTTTTCTGAGTCAATATACGTGACTTGAGTCACTTTCTTCTAGATTTGTGAAAATCTCAATTTGCTTTTAACTTCTTGAATGTGTTGATTTCCTGAACTTTGTAGAGCTAGGAGTTTTAATCACCTCCTAGAACTGGATGGACCTACTGATTTTGATCTCCGCTGACTAACAAGACTAGAATTTTTCATCAAAGTGGTTCATTTGGATTGTTCATTTGGTACAAAATGTCCTCAAAATTCCCATGCAATTTTGAATTACATTAGAAAACTTTAAGCTCTGCCCTTTCATTACACTGGTTCAAAGTACAACCAAAAAGGAGAATCTACAGAATATGGGATATGAGGGTAGCGGGGCACAAACAATAATTGCCTCTCTTTTTGGCTGACCTGAAGGTTTGCCTCTAACAGTCAAGGCTGTTTCATGATGACATTAGGTACAGCCATTCAAGATGCAGCCCATTAAACTACTGTGTGTCATATCTCACTGATGAATATTACTTCTGAAAATGTTATCAGCTGGGCACAGTGGCTCACACCTGCAATCCCAGCACCCTGGGCAGCAGAGGCAAGAGGATCACTTGAGCCCAGGACATCTAGACCAGCCTGGACAACATAGTGAGACCTTGTCTCTACAAAAAAAAAACGAAAAACAAAATTAGCTGCATAGGGTGGTGCACATCTGTGGTCCCATCTACTCAGGAGGCTGTAGTGGGATGATTGCCTCAAGAGATGGAGGCTGCAGTGAGCTGTGATTGTGCCACTGCACTCTAGCCTGGACAACAGAGACTCTATCTGGAAAAAAACAATAATAAAGAAAGAAAAGAAAATGTTTTCCATAATTGTTCATTGATTAGCTACACAAGAAAATTAATAAGACTGAACAACTGCTGCTAGTTTTGCTGTGTCACACCAGTGTGCCACCAAAGTTCAGGTTAGCAGATTTGGTCAATTGCTTATTGCAATGGGGGCTAAATATGCTAAACTATATAATTTTGGCCCATTCAAATTTAATTCTATGTAAACTATACCATGGAACTGGGACAGTATGAAGAATTGCAATAAAGGGATTATAAAGGATCATAATAAAAGGATCATGAAGGATCCTGACAAAAAGAAAATAGATATTAGTAAAATCTCTGCTCACCTTCGCATCAATATAATTTTGTAAAGCTCACATCTGACAGCATTTACCATAATGCAGCCCACAGCTGAAAAACCTAGTGGTACTTTTTGTTCTTTTTGTACTTTTTGTTTTTGTCTAAAAAAAGAGATTGGGCCAAGTGTAGTGGTGCACGCCTATAGTCCCAGCAACTTTGGAAGCTGAGGTGGGAGAATTGCTTGAGCACAGGGGTTTGTGGCCAGCCTGGGCAACATAGCAAGACTCTGTGTCTTAAAAGGGGGAGAGAGAGAGAGCCAGCCACATATTCAACTGCGCTGACCATGGCATAATTTTTCATCTTCCTTTACCCATAATTTTGAAGAGATACCAGATGTAAACTGTTTTATTGTCCCACTCCCTATGTTTCATTTGTAAACCCTGCTTTTTCTGGACTTCTATAAAGTCTGTCTGGCTGTGAGCCTAGGACACTCTGCTTATACTCAGTTGCATGAAACTCCAGGCAGAAGCGTGTCAGTGATAAAAGAGTTGAAAAGTTTACCCTGAAATTCATTTAGCTCTGCTGATAAACATGACTGGAACAAACAGGGTCCCAACAGCCCAGGCAACTTTGAGAAGAAAGAGCCAGAGCCCAAGTTTCAATTTCCCAAGCTTTGGTTCTAGTATTGTGAAGCATCCTATGAGTCCTTCATTCATTCCCTGCTTTTCTATTTACTAGCTGTGCAAATTTTAGTGAATTAATTTATGTAAAATGAGGATAATTGCAGCTACTTCATCTTGAGTAAGAGTAAAATGAGATTTAGTAAAGTGCTCTGTGCAGGGTCAAGTACATTACTGAGTGCTCATTACTTGTTAGTGACCTTCCTCCCTTCACAGTGTCACTAGAGTGTGTTATCATTGCGCAACGCAAGCAATCCCACAGCCTGTATGTGCACAATTCACATATGCCCCTTATCAGTAGCTGCTTACAGACATGAAAAAGCTTCCTTCCCCTCCGGAACCCACAGAGGCTTTCTCCGCCATCCCTCATCCCTGCTAACCTATCTACAGACTCAAGCCCAACATCACCCACCACCGTCCTTTCTCTTCTTGAGCCCCAATCACCAGATCCTGGAACCAGGGACTCCAATCTTCCCCAGGCAGAGCTGGTAGAAGACAGGAGAGGGAGAAAGAGAGAAGACAAGGAAAGGAGAAGAGAGGGCTTCCTCCCCTTCCCCAACCCTCCACTTCAGTGCTGCTTTCAGGACAGCGAAGGGAGGGAGGAAGGCAAACAGGACAGAGAAAAGGCCACGGAGAAAACCCTCTCCCATTTTTCTCAGCAGAGACTCAGCGAGGGCTTGGGCATGGAAGCAGCCACCCCACTGCCAGAGGAGGGATTCTCTGGCTCCCAATTCTGATCTCTGAGAACAATCTACAAACTTTTTGGAACATGGCCCTTTGTAAATAGATACTATTTATATTCCACCTTATGTTTCAGTACGCATGTATTTATAGTTCTATACTGAGCAATATTGTTTTCTATCATATACTAAATGTATAGCCATTTCAGTCCATCAGTGTAATTATTTACATTTGAAGACAAGCGCCATTGCTTTAATCATTTTAGAAACCAATTATCTTTATTACCTCACATTTTATAATCATTTCAATACGTTTATTGTTAATGCAGTTACTATTACAAATGTTCAAAGTACATATATATGCATATGAAATTATAGTTAAGAAATTATATATTTAATACATTACATAAAATACATATTCTACATATATATGTATTATTACACACCTCATGAAAAAAGACACAAAAACACTAAAATAAAGTAGTAAAATGTTAACAATGGGAATAGAATTATGGGCTAGTTTAGAATTCTTTCTACTTCTCTAAAGTTTCCAAATGTCTTATTATATTACTTTTATAATTGGAAGAATAAACATAATTATATATTTTAACATATTCATGCCTGTTAACCATGAAGTCCTGACTAAAATAAGTAAAGCAATGGCAATTTTGGAGCACATGTTTCAAATTCTGATTTTGAAAAACAGGGATATCTATTACAATACTTTTAAATACAACAGGAATTTGGAAATTGTCATAGTAGTAAAAACCTACAATTAAGAGACTTTTAAAAAGATATCTTCCCAGAGGTTATCTGTGGTGGGAGGAAAATCTAGCTAATTCCTAGAAAAACAAACCCCTGTCTAGATACACAGCTCAAGTAACGGGAAGTGTCACCTGGTGAAGGCTTCCAGTCTTGGTGAATTTCCTGATTTTAAGACACACATACGGTTTCATTATTTCTGAGGTGTATATATGTTTTTTAATTAAAAATTATTTGTAATATCAATGTTCCCATCAGAGCTATACTTGCAGCAGACGGTGTCAATGCAGGTGATTAAGGAGGGTTAGTCTCAGCACTCATGATCATGGGTACTGTCTCTGCGGAACTGTCACTCACTCAGGGCCTTGGCCTCCTCCCCAGAACACAGCACCACAATAGACTCCCTCACAGTTGCTGCAAGCATCCCATCAGATCGTGCCTACTAAAGGGCACCATTTGAACTGGTCGCCTCTGTGGTGGCTGTGGCTTCTCTGTCTCTTGCTGACAAATGAACCAATTCTAGGGGAGTGTGCAGAGGCACCGAGTAGTGGACAGGACTCTGGTCAACAAGCTTATGGAAGACACTCCAAAGCAAGAGAAGGACATACAGAGTAACAAAGTCCTCTGATCCCAGAGACACTGATGGACAGAAAGGAGGCCTGGATAAAGCAAAGGTGCATTTAGAGGAGAATGTTTGCTTGTTTCCTTTCCCAAAGCCATGGAGACTTGAAGGGATCAAGTGACATCATGTCCAGTGTGCTGAGGCAGAGCCATGGTATTTGGGACAACGAAGACAGAACAGTGGCTGGTGAACTCTTGAAGAGACTCGCTCAGAAAGCCTCACCCCAGCTCCTGTTTCTGCTCAGGGACTCCAGAGACTCCCTCAGGTGGGATCTGAGGATGGTGGGACACAGTGAGGGTCTCCAGTTCATTTGCCAGTGAAGACTGTGGCTGCTGTGCCCCATTCCTCAGACTCCTAACTAAAATATTATGATAAGAAAGCTGCTGGCAGGGAGTGCCGGCAGAGAGGTTGTGTGTATTTTCCCAGGTGCAGGCTGGGATTAGAGCGAGGAGAAATATGAACCCTTTCGATAGAGCACCCGAGGCCAGTCATCGCATGGACATCTCCAGCCATGGGTTTAAAAGGCTGCTGTTGTGTCTATGGGGCAAGACAAACCCCTGAACGATTCAGACCTTGCAGAGGGATCAGTTGCTCATTAGGGCTTGGGGATGTCAACAGTAATCTTTCAAAGGAAAAATAAGGTGCTCATAAACTAAATTCCCTGGCTCACATTTTCCGAATATCTAACCCAGATGGCTAATTGGGGAGCCACTTCACAATGCCCATCTTCATGCCTTTTTGACTTTCCTTTTCTTTATTTAAAGATGTCTTCAATAAATCTCCACAAGGAGGAGGTTTCACTAACAGAGTCAGTATGGTCAGTGATGATCTCATAGGCCAAGTGAAAGGTTCAAAAACTTGAGGACAGAAACCAAAAATTATTTCAGTTGAATGAGAATTCTTCACTCAATTTGAAATTCTCATGGACTTCTTTTAATGTATGTGACAAAACAGTCTGGGGTTTTAGCTTCCTATCTAATGAAGTAAAAGAAACTTAATGATCACAAAAATGTCCATTTGTTAATATTACATAATTACTTTGAGACTGGACCACAATATTTCTAAATCCTTAATAATATTTTTAAATTTCAAGGCCAAAATAATAATAATAAAACTTTCAGAAATGTCTGCCCAATGGTTCTAAGGGTTGTGTGATTTATTTTTTGGAAAGACTCTTGCCTCATTTTTGCATTCTCTATCTTAGAGATTAAAGGCAGATACTTATGTCTTCAGTTAGCACCACATAATAGTGAATTCCTTCAAAACTTACTCTATTTACATAATGTAAAAATCTAATTTAAAAAAAAAGGTACATTCCTAAAAAAAAAAAAATTCATATGAGGCCAGGCGTAGTGGCTCATGCCTGTAATCCCAGCACTTTGGGAGGCTGAGGCAGGCAGATCACAAGGTCAGGAGTTCGAGAACAGCCTGACCAACATGGTGAAACCCCATCTCTACTGAAAATACAAAAATTAGCCAAGCATGGTGGCATGCACTTGTAGTTCCAGCTACTCAGGAGGCTGAGGCAGGAGAATCGCTTGAACCCAGGAAGCAGAGGTTGCAGTGAGCCAAGATCGTGCCACTGCACTCCAGCCTGGGCAACAGAGTGAGACTCCATCTCAAAAAAAAAAAAAAAAAAAATCATGTGAAGAAACTGGCCCTTTGCCCTGGGATGCTTGAAGACTGGTTTTTGGAACTGACATTATTAATGTCCAAGATAGAAGCACTGTATCTGAGTAAAGAAGCAAAT
This sequence comes from Hylobates moloch, assembly GCF_009828535.3. Taxonomy (NCBI): domain Eukaryota; kingdom Metazoa; phylum Chordata; class Mammalia; order Primates; family Hylobatidae; genus Hylobates; species Hylobates moloch. The sequence continues at coordinate 126,292,299 of NW_026652276.1, read as the reverse complement.
TTCCAAGTGGTATCTATAGTATTTCCCTCTTTTATAGTAATGGTATAGTGTATGCACTGAAAATATCTCCAGGACTGTATAACCAAAAAGTGGACCAAAAAATCCGTTGAATGAGAGACCTTTCATGGTCCTATCTCACATGTTTCTGTGAAGCTTTCATTTTTAAGCTTTTCCAATCAGAAAAAAAAAAAAAAAAAAAATTGAATAAAGATTTATACGTTGGCTATTATTTTGAGGCACTGACACTCTGGATATTGGAAATAGGCTGAGTTTGATTATTGCATTTCAAAGCACAGATTTTCCCGCACAAACCAAACTAGAGGAGAAATGCCACGCAATGCAATTTATGCTAGAAAAGGCTTGGCCCTGCGCGGAGGTAGGGCGAGTGGAGCTGCACAGTGAGACCTGCGTGCAGGAGGCTCACTCCACCTCGACCCAGCGCGCCTCCTGGAACAGCCCCCGGAGCCGGGGAGCTGAGCTAGGGAAGGCCGAGGGCTTTGCCAGCAGGCCATTGTTGATAAAATTCATTACTCTGGGAATGTTCCGAGGCAGCCCGACCCTTGCCTGCCTAAGAAAATCAGCCTCTGCTCCTCATTCTAAGCCCTTATTTAACGTCCCCACCTGCAAGACCAGTTCCTGAGGGTCGGCATGAAGAAGACGAAAAGCACGTGGAGGATAGAGTAAAATACGTAGACTGAGAGAGAAAGTAGGATGCGGGGATGAAAGTGAGAGCCGCTTGGAAAAAACTGGGAGGGAGGAGGAGGAGGTGGGGCTTGGAGAAGCAAAGACTCTGCGGTGTGTGCGCGTGCGCGCGAGAAAGAATAGGGAAAGTAATAGATTCTCGAAAGGCTGACTGGGTTGATGAATGGAATTCCCCTCCGTAATTTTTGAAGTCATAATTTTTGCCCCTTGGCCTGTGCTTCTTGAAGTGCAGCGTGCCTGGAGCCCGGGCCGTGGGGCCTCTCGGCTACTGATGCTGTGGGATCTAACCAGGACTCAGAAAGGGCCCTCTGGCTGCAGTGAGAGAGGGGACACGGGGCGACACGCAGTGTTCTCGGGAGGGCGGCACAGCTGCTGCAGGTGAGAAGTGCTGGGGACGGTCGAGATCACTGGACGCCCTCAGAAATGGTACTGCGGCTGGAGAAATCATTAACGAGGAAGGAAATAACCCAATTTCCAGGAGGCTGGGACAGGAGAATTGCTTGAACCCAGGAGCAGAGGTTGCCGGGAGCCGAGATTGCGCCACTGCACTCCAGCCTGGGCGACAGAGCGAGATTCCGTCTCAAAAAAAAAAAAAAAAAAAGAAAAGAAAAAAAGAAAAGAAAGAAAGGAAAAAAAAGAAAAAGAAACACCCAATTTCAGAAAGAGTTGGGAATGGAGAGCTCAGAAAACACAATTTCTCTCTCTCTCACACACACTTCTGCCTTCTGGGCACGTCCTCCCAGACAGGATAAATTTGAAGGTGGTTTCCCCCACGCCCCGCTAAAGAAAGATAGAGGGAAAAGTGGATGATTAATGATTGCCTGGGCTCACTTAAGTCACAGGCATTACGAATGAAAAGCAGTATGAATTACCAACCCCTGGAGCAATCCCTATCTCCTACATTCCGGATCTTTAATGGTGCCAGCCCTGCACCTGAACTGAGTTACTCCTAAACTCGAATTTGAATTTGTTAAACTACTTAGTCACAGTGAACTCTTTAGTGAAGCTGAAATTTTCAAAGCAAATGATTTTATGGTAGAGTTCTTTTAAAATACAATGCTTTTACGAACTAGTCCACTTTTGGCTGCCACACATCTTAGATTTAAATTAACCATATTTTAAAATATTATAATGAACACTTACTGTGTTGTCAAGTAGAGACCACTGTTAAAGCAGTTTCTCAGGTGTTTGAAAACAGGTTGTTACCCTTCATGCTTAAAAATATTAGTCTTGGGCTTTAGACTTAGATAGACCTGGGCTTCAGGTTCCACTCACTACTAACTTGGGCAAGTTATTTACCTTATGAGCATCGTTTCCTAATCTGTAGAAAGAAAAAAAAAAAAGAATAAGAATAGCACTTCACAGAGCTTTTGTCAGAATTAAATTAGATAAACGACAGAAATGGATCTGGCACCGTACCCAGCACATTAGTTTTCTTTCTCTTCAAATTATTAATTTGCTTTGCAAACCTATTTTCCTGCATCAACAGTGCAGTGAACTCTAGATGAGCATTTTAGAATCACATGTAATTTTAAATTATTGGGGTATGTGTTAATAATGCTGTTTGTTATAATAATTTATGGCAATCAATATTAAATTGCATAACAAATATTCCTTTGCAATACACAGATAAAATCAGATGCTTCTATTCAACAATCAGCTCTCAGTCCCTGGTCTGACCGTAAGTTTATCAATAGTCTATCCTGAACCTATTTTGGTATCACATGTGATTCTCATTTCTGGGCCTGGCTTCAGGCCTTTGGGCCGTAGATCTAGACTGCACCTTCCTGAGATGACCTGTGCAGACTGCTCATATCCAACACCTCTTATTCATGTTTGAAATATGCAGAAGGCAAAAGTAGGAAACTTGGGAGGAAGTAGAGCTAAATGGACAGTCATGACAATTCTGTCCCCCTCTGCCTGCCAGTTCCTCCCAAGCACCCACTCCAGGGAAGCACTGGAAAGCCTGCGGAATCACTGCAGTGGTTTTTATTTTGAATACGATTAATTTTGTCAGAGTCATTCATAAATAATTTTTTTTACTTCCAAGACTTTAGCTAAATTGAAACTGTGGTCTGATGGCTGTTAACAAAGATTAAAAACCAAAGGGTCCATGTCCAGTTTTCAATGTTGTATAGATTTTATAAATGCTCAGAATCAGTTTTGTTTCTGTTTTTATTATTATTATTATACTTTAAGATCTGGGATACATGTGCAGAATGTGCAGGTTACATAGGTATACATGTGCCATGGTGGTTTGCTGCACCCATCAACCCATCATCTACATTAGGTATCTCTCCTAATGCTTTCCCTCCCTTTGCCTCCCACCTCCTGAAAGGCCCCCATGTGTGGTGTTCCCCTCCCTGTGCCCATGTATCCTCATTGTTCAACTCCCACTTATGAGTGAGAACATGCAGTGTTTGGTTTTCTGTTCCTCTGTTAGTTTGCTGAGAATGATGGTTTCCAGCTTCATCCATGTCCCTACAAGGGACATGAACTCATTCTTTCTCATGGCTGCATAGTATTACATGGTGTACATGTGCCACATTTCCTTTATCCAGTCTATCATTGATGGACATTTGGGTTGGTTCCAAGTCTTTGCTATTGTGAATAGTGCTGCAATAAACATATGTGTGCATGTGCCTTTATAGTAGCATGATTTGTAATCCTTTGGGTATACACCCAGTAATGGGATTGCTGGGTCAAATGGTATTTCTAGTTCTAGATCCTTGAGGAATCACCACACTGTCTTCCCCAATGGTTGAACTAATTTACACTCCTACCAACAGTGTAAAAGCATTCCTATTTCTCCACGTGCTCTCCAGCATCTGTTGTTTCCTGAATTTTTAATGATCACCATTCTAACTGGTGTGAGATGGTATCTCATTGTGGTTTTGATTTGCATTTCTCTAATGACCAGTGATGATGAACTTTTTTTCATATGTTTCTTGGCTGCATAAATGTCTTCTTTTGAAAAGTGTCTGTTTATATCCTTCACCCACTGTCTGATGGGGTTGTTTTTTTCTTGTAAATTTGTTTAAGTTCCTTGAAGATTCTGGATATTAGCCCTTTGTCAGATGGATAGATTGTGAAAATTCTCTCCCATTCTGTAGGTTGCCTATTCACTCTGACGATAGTTTCTTTTGCTGTGCAGAAGCTCTTTAGTTTAATTAGATCTCATTTGTCAGTTTTGGCTTCTGTTGCAATTGCTTTTGATGTTTTAGATCATGAAGTCTTTGCCCATGCCTATGTCCTGAATAGTATTGCCTAGGATTTCTTCTAGGGTTTTTATGGTTTTAGGTCTTATGTTTAAATCTTTAATCCATCTTGAGTTATTTTTTGTACAAGGTGTAAGGAAGGGGTCCAGTTTCAGTTTCCTGCATATGGCTAGCCAGTTTTCCCAATACCATTTATTAAATAAGGAATCCTTTCCCCATTGTTTGTTTTTGTCAGGTTTGTCAAAGATCAGATGGTTGTAGATGTGTGGTGTTATTTCTGAGGCCTCTGTTCTGTTCCATTGGTCTATATATCTATTTTGGTACCAGGACCATGCTGTTTTGATTATTGTAGCCTTGTGGTATAGTTTGAAGTCAGGTAGCATGATGCCTCCAGCTTTGTTCTTTTTGCTTAGGATTGTCTTGGCTATACAGGCTCTTTTTGGTTCCATATGAAATTTAAAGTCGTTTTTTTCTAATTCTGTGAAGAAACTCAATGGTAGCTTGATGGGAATAGCATTGAATCTGTAAATTACTTTGGGCATTTTCATGATATTGGTTCTTCCTATCCATAAACATGGAATGTGTTTTCATTTGTTTGTGTCCTCTCTTATTTCCTTGAGCAGCAGTTTGTAGTTCTCCTTGTAAATTGTATTCCTAAGTATTTTATTCTCTTTGTAGCAATTGTGAATGGGAGTTTGCTTGTGATTTGGCTGTCTGTTTGTCAATTATTGGTGTATAGGAATGCTTGTGATTTTTGCACATTGATTTTCTATCCTGAGACTTCACTGAAGTTGCTTATCAGTTTAAGAAGTTTTGGGGCTGAGACGATGGGGTTTTTAAATATACAATCATGTCATTTGCAAAACGATAATTTGACTTCCTCCCTTCCTATTTGAATACGCTTTATTTCTTTCTCTTGCCTGACTGCCCTGGCCAGAACTTCCAATAATATATTGAATAGGAGTGGTGACAGAGGGCATCCTTGTCTTGTGCCAGTTTTCAAAGGGAATGCTTCCAGTTTTTGCCCACTCAGTATGTTATTGGCTGTGGGTTTGTCATAAATAGTTCTTATTATTTTAAGATATATTCCACGAATACCTAGTTTCTTGTGTGTTTTTAGCATGAAGTGGTGTTGAATTTTATCGGAAGCCTTTTCTGCATCTATTGAGATAATCATTTGGTTTTTGTCATTGGTTCTGTTTATGTGATGAATTATGTTTATTGATTTGCATATGTTGAACCAGCCTTGCATCCCAGGGACGAAGCCCACTTGATCATGGTGGATAAGCTTTTTAATGTGCTGCTGGATTCGGTTTGCTAGTATTTTATTGAGGATTTTCACATCGATGTTCATCAGGGATATTGGCCTGAAATTTTCTTTTTTTGTTGTGTCTCTGCCAGGTTTTGGTATCAGGATGATGCTGGCCTCATAAAATGAGTTAGGGAGGAGTTTCTCTTTTTCTATTGTTTGGAAGAGTTTCAGAAGGAATGGTACCAGCTCCTCTTTGTACCTCTGGTAGAATTCAGCTGTGAATCTGTCTGGTCCTGGGCTTTTTTTGGTTGGAAAGCTATTAATTACTGCCTCAATTTCAGAACTTGTTATTGGTCTATTCAGGGATTCAACTTCTTCCTGGTTTAGTCTTGGGAGGGTGTATGTGTCCAGAAATTTATCCATTTCTTCTAGATTTTCTAATTTATTTGTGTAGAGGTGTTTATAGTATTCTCTGATGGTAGTTTGTATTTCTGTGGGATCGTTGGTGATATCCCCTTTATCATTTTTTATTGCGTCTACTGGTTCTCTCTCTCTTCTTCTTTATTAGTCTGGCTAGCAGTCTATCTATTTTGTTGGTCTTTTCAAAAAACCAGCTCCTGGATTCATTAATTTTTTTGAAGGGTTTTTCCTGTTTCTATCTCCTCCAGTTCTGCTCTGATCTTATTTCTTGTCTTCTGCTAGCTTTTGAATTTGTTTGCTCTTGTTTCTCTTGTCCTTTCAACTGTGATGTTAGGGTGTCAATTTTTTATCTTTCCTGCTTTCTCCTGTGGACATTTAGTGCTATAAGTTTCCCTCTAAACACTGCTTTAGCTGTGTCCCAGAAATTCTGGTACATTGTGTCTTTGTTCTCATTGGTTTCAAAAGATTTATTTATTTCTGCCTTAATTTCGTCATTTACCCAGTAGACATTTAGGAGCAGGTTGTTCAGTTTCCATGTAGTTATGCGGTTTTGAGTGAGTTTCTTGATCCTGAGTTCTAATTTCATTGCACTGTGGTCTGAGAGACTATTGGTTATGATTTCCGTTCTTTTGCATTTGCAGAGGAATGTTTTACTTCCAATTATGTGGTCAATTTTAGAATAAGTGCTATGTGGCACTGAGAAGAATGTATATTCTGTTGATTTGGGGTGGAGAGTTTTGTAGATGTCTTTTAGGTCCGCTTAGTCCAGAGCTGAGTTCACGTCCTAAATATCCTTGTTAATTTTTTCTCATTGATCTGTCTAATATTGACAGTGGGGTGTTAAAGTCTCCCATTATTATTGTGTGGGAGTCTAAGTCTCTTTGTAGATCTCTAAGAAGTTGCTTTATGAATCTGGGTGCTTCTAAATTGGGTGCATATATATTTAGGATAGTTAGCTCTTCTTGTAGCATTGATCCCTTTACCATTATGTAATGGCCTTCTTTGTCTCTTTTTATCTTTGTTGGTTTAAAGTCTGTTTTATCAGAGACTAGGATTACAACCCCTGCTTTCTTTTTTTGCTTTCCATTTGCTTGGTAAATCTTCCTCCATCCCCTTATATTGAGCCTATGTGTGTCTTTGCACATTAGATGGGTTGTCTGAATACAGCACACCAATGGGTCTTGACTCTTTATCCAATTTGCCAGTCAGTGCCTTTTAATTGGGACGTTTAGCCCATTTACATTTAAGGTTAATATTGTTATGTGTGAATCTGATCCTGTCATTATGATGCTAGCTGGTTATTTTGTCAATTAATTGATGCTGTTTCTTCATAGTGTCAATGGTCTTTACATTTTGGTTTGTTTTTGCAGTGGCTGGTACTGCTTTTTCCTTTCCATATTTAGTGCTTCCTTCTGGAGCTCTTGTAAGGTAGGCCCAATGGTGACAAAATCCATTAGCATTTGCTTGTCTGTAAAGGATTTTATTTCTCCTTCACTTATGAAGCTTAGTTTGGCTGTATATGAAATTCCAGGTTGAAAATTCTTTTCTTTAAGAATGTTGAGGCCAGGCCAGTGGCTTACGCCTGTAATCCCAACACTTTGGGAGGCCACGGTGGATGGATCATGAGGTCCAGAGATTGAGACCATCCTGGCCAACATGGTGAAACCCCATGTCTACTAAAAATACAAAAATTAGCTGAGCGTGATGGCACATGCCTGTAATCCCAGCTACTCAGGAGGCTGAGGTAGGAGAATCATTTGAACCCGGGAGGAGGAGGTTGCAGTGAGCTGAAATCACGCCATTGCACTCCAGCCTGGGTGACAAGAGTGAAACTCTATCTCAATAAAAAAAAGAATGTTGAATATTGGCCCCCACTCTCTTCTGGCTTGTAGGGTTTCTGCAGAGAGATCTGCTGTTAGTCTGATGGGCTTCCCTTTGTGGGTAACCCGACCTTTCTCTCTGGCTGCCCTTAATATTTTTTCTTTCATTTCAACCTTGGTGAATCTGATGATTATGTGTCTTGGGGTTGCTCTTCTCGAGGAATATCTTTGCGGTCTTCTCTATATTTCCTGAATTTGAATATTGGCCTGCCCTGCTAGGTTGGGGAAGTTCTCCTGGATAATATCCTGAAGTGTATTTTCCAACTTGGTTCCATTCTTCCGGTCACTTTCAGTTATACCAATCAAACGTAGGTTTGGTCTTTTCACATAGTCCCATATTTCTTGGAGGCTTTCTTCGTTCCTTTTTATTCTTTTTTCTCTAATCTTGTCTTCATGCTTTATTTCACTAAGTTGATCTTCAATCCCTGATGTCCTTTCTTCCACTTGATCAATTCAGCTATTGATATTTGTGTACACTTCACAAAGTTCTTGTGCTGTGTTTTTCATCTCCATCAGGTCATTTATGTTGTTCTCTAAACTGGTTATTCTAGTTACCAATTCCTCTAAACTTTTATCAAGGTTTTTAGCTTCCTTGCATTGGGTTAGAACATGCTCCTTTAGCTCAGAGGAGTTTGTTATTACCCACCTTCTGAAGCCTACTTCTGTCAATTCATCAAACTCATTATCTGTCCAGTTTTGTTCCCTTGCTGGCAAGAAGTTATGATCCTTTGGAGGAGAAGAGACATTCTGGTTTTTCAAATTTTCAGACTTTTTGTGCTGGTTTTTCCTCATCTTCATGGATTTATCTACCTTTGGTCTTTGGTGTTGGTGACCTTTGGATGGAGTTTTTGTGTGGTCTTCCTTTTTGTTGATGTTGATGCTATTGCTTTTTGTTTGTTAGTTTTCCTTCTAACAGTCAGGCCCCTCTTCTGCCGGTCTGCTGGAGTTTGCTGGGGATTCACTCCGGACCCTATTTGCCTGAGTATCACCAGCAGAGGCTGCAGAACAGCAAAGATTGCTGTCTGCTCCTTCCTCTGGAAGCTTTGTCCCAGAGGGGCACCTGCCACATGCCAGCTGGAGCTCTCCTGTATGAGGTGTCTGTTGACCCCTGCTGGAAAGTGTCTCCCCATCAGGAGGCATGAGGGTCAGGGACCCACTTGAGCAGGCAGTCTGTCCCTAGCAGAGCTCGAGCACTGTGGGAGATCTGCTGCTCTCTTCAGAGCTGGCAGGCAGGAACATTTAAGTCTGCTGATGCTCCACCCACAGCCACCCCTTCCTCCAGGTGCTCTCTCCCAGGGAGATGGGAGTTTTATCTATAAGCCCCTGACTAGGGCTGCTGCCTTTCTTTCAGAGATGCCCTGCCCAGAGAGGAGGAATCTAGAGAGGCAGTCTGGCTACAGTGGCTTTGCTGAGCTGCAGTGGGCTCCACCCAGTCTGAACTTCCTGCCGGCTTTGTTTACACTGTGAGGGGGAAACCGTCTACTCAAGCCTCAGTAATGGTGGATGCCCGTCCCCACACCAAGCTCAAGTGTCCCAGGTCGACTTCAGACTGCTGTGCTGGCAGCAAGGATTTTAAGCCAGTGGATCTTAGTTTGCTGGGCTCTGTGGGGGTGGGATCTGCTGAGCAAGACCACTTGGCTCCCTGGCTTCAGCCCCCTTTCCAGGGGAGTGAATGGTTCTGTCTCACTAGCATTCCAGGTGCCGCTGGGGTATGACAAAAAACTCCTGCAGCTAGCTTAGTGTTTGCCCAAACAGCCACCCAGTTTTGTGCTTGAAACCCAGGGCCCTTGTGGTGTAGGCACCCAAGGGAATCTCCTGGTCTGTGGGTTGTGAAGAACATGGGAAAAGCATAGTGTCTGAGCCAGATAGCACTGTCCCTCATGAGAAGGTCCCTCATGGCTTCCCTTGGCTAGGGGAGGGAGTTCTCCGACCCCTTGTGCTTCCCAGGTGAGGCGACACCCCACCCTGCTTTGGCTTGCCTTCCGTGCGCTGCACTCACTGTCCAGTACCAGTGAGATGAGCCAAGTACCTCAGTTGGAAATGCAGAAATCACCCGCCTTCTGCGTTGGTCTAGCTGGGAGCTGCAGACCAGAGCTGTTCCTATTCGGCCATCTTGCCCGGGCACCTCTGAATCAGTTTTTAAAGAAAAAAAATGTCTGAGTGTAGCGGCTCATGCTTGTAATCCCAGCAGGAGATCCCAGCAGGAGGCCAAGGCAGGAGGATTGCTTGAGCCCAGGAGTGCAAGACCAGCCTGAGCAACACAATGAGACCCCTTCTCTACAAAAAATTAAAAATTTAGCCAGGTGTGGTAGTGGCATACATCTGTATTCCCAGCTACTCAGGAGGCTGAGGCACTTGAGCTGGGAGTTCAAGGCTGCACTGAGCTATGATCGTGCCACTGCACTCCAGCCTGGACAACAGAGCAAGACCCCATCTCAAAAAAAAGAAAGAAAAAATACATAGTTTAAAATGAGTTCCAGCTATCTTTAAATTATGCCCCACCTGTCACTGGTCCGAATAAAGAAGGAGAAAGAGAACTTCCGTGTGCCAGAATGCAGTCAGGTCTATTTCACAGCCAGCTCCTGCTGACTTTAAGAAAGCTCAGCTTACGCCATCAGAGTGGAATTCCTTGGCCCAGGTCCTCCAGCAGAAGCCCCCTGAGAGGACACCCTGATCCTCCAGCCCATCCCACCTCCTGACCTTCTCTGTCTTTGCTATCTTGCCAGTCACCCCTCCAGCCCCCACTTCACCCAAGATCTTCCTCATGGGAATGAACTGAAACATCGAGATTTTTGTGTGGTGATGGAACTGGAGGACTCTAACTTTCACTTACAAGATCTATTCATGTTTGCAGCAACATGTCATGATGGGTGGAGAATACTAATACCAAAGGACTGAGCCTCTTTAAATATGACCAACTGACTTAGCAGTAGCTTGTGCCTTGGTTCCTTTCTATCCCTCACACTTGAGATAACTTGCCAAGACACTGAAGGATATTTTGAACCTTTCAGGCCTAAAAGCTGTGATTTGGATGGAATCAATAAAATGGCAAGGTAATTGCAATCCTTTTCTCTCTTTATTGGCTTGTATTTTGATATGTTGATTCTGAAGTGGAGAACTTGTTGTTCTATACTTTTCAACTTAAGAAAATGTGTTCAGTATGATTTTGTGTCTTCCTTAATGAAAAGAGTGTTTATTTTCCATTGCTGGTTTGCTGCAGACCCATTTCTGGCTAAGCATAGAACTCTTCAGTCATCTAAACCACTGTCTGGACATATTTGAGCAAGGAAAAGTAAACGTTTTAGGAATTTATCTGTGTTGGGTTGACTGTCATGTATTTCTGTTGATCTCCAGACATAGGATCATTTTCCTTCCTAGGACACATTCAAACACAAATGCTGATTTTATGGAAAGATAGTGTCTGGATTTAACATAACAGATGCCTTAAGATATATGAATCTGGTAAATTCCAGGCCTGATTATCTGATCATTTGTGTATTAACATTTGGAGGCCAACAGCAATTCTCATAGAAGGGAATGGGAGACCTTAACATAAACTGAATCATTGTGATCTAGGCATAATTTTTAAATGGAAATAAATTTTTTCCTAAGATAACTTGAGTCTTTATCCCCTTTTTATTATTAATTGCCTTAATAACTCAACAGAAAGATGAAAGCAATCTTATATAGAGCCACATTTCATTTGCTGTAGGTCTCGTTTTCCAGAGCTATCTCCAACTTTGCCACCTGAGAAACACAAGTCCAAGTCCAATATTTACAGAAGAAATAACTATTCCACCTAGTCAAGGAACTAGCCAACACTTAACGGAGGATTGTTTATAGAGCTAACTGAAAATGAAGTAACTACAGGAAGACCATTTACCTTCTCCATTGAAGAGACCATTCAAGAGCCAACTCAGCAACCAGGGTCTAGCAGTGTTACTGACCGGATGACTGGCACTTAGAGTCCAGCACCCTGCTGAGAAACCAGCAACCCATGTGAGGATTCCATGGCCAGTAAGCATGCTCTGCTTCTTGACTTTATGTAGAGGCTGTCGGTTAACTTTCCAGTGCAAATTTTGCTCATTTGGGTTTCCCTATTTTGTCTGTTTTTCCTTTTCATTCATGCACCTTTTACAGTCTACCACTCTACTTGGCTCCTTATATAGTTTGGATATTTGTCCCTGCCCAAATCCCATGTTGAGCTGTAATTCCCAGTGATGGAGGTGGGTCCTAGTGGGAGGTGGTTGGGTTGTGGGGGCGGATCCCTCATGGTTTGATGCTGTCTTTGCAATAGTGAGTGAGTTCTTGCCAGATCTGGTCGTTTAAAAGTGTGTGGCACCGGGGCCAAGCACGGTGGCTCACACCTGTAATCCCAGCACTTTGCGAGGCCGAGGCAGGTGGATCACCTGAGGTCAGGAGTTCAACACCAGCCTGGCCAACATGGTGAAACCCCGTCTCTATTAAAAACAAATACAAAAAAATTAGCCAGGCATGGTGGCAGGCAGCTGTAATCCCAGCTACTCCAGGGGCTGAGGCAGGAGAATTGCTTGAACCCGGGAGGCAGAGGTTGCAGTGAGGCAAGATTGCACCACTGCACTCCAGCCTGGGCAACCGAGCGAGACTCTGTCTCAAAAAAAAAAAAAAAAAAAGTATCAGTCACCCATTCCCCTCTGTCTTGCTCCTGCTCTCACCATGTAACATGCCTGCCCCCCCTTCCCTTTCTGCCATGATTGTAAGCTTCTGGAGGCCTCCCCAAAAGGCAAGCAGATGCCAGCACCATGCTTCCTCTAAAGCCTGCAGAATCATGAGCCGATTAATCCTCCTTTTTTTTTATAAATTACCCAGTCTCAGATGTTTATAGCAGTGCAAGAATGGCCTAATACAGCTTCCATTCTGTCACCTTTGATAAATGTGGAACAATAAACAACCCTTCTCTTGCAGCCAAAATGTATTCTAACTCATTTCTCAGAAATGAATAGGCTCTATTAGCATTTTCCATTTTATTTCCTTCCTGCAAAATTTTCTTTAGAGTTGTAATCTTGCTCTACTGTCACATCTTTTCTTTTGAACCAATGTTCTGTATTCCAGAAATCATGTAGGATGAGAATAATGTGTTCCCTTAGATCAGTACACATTGTAAAATAGAAAGAGAAAGAGGTGCAGGAGAGAATGCACAAGGCAACCCTTTAAATAAGAAGAAATGAATTTACTTTCTGGTCCCAACTCAAACATCCCCTATTTGTTTTTATTTCATAGACTAAGATCACAAGACTCTTGAACAGAAGAAATGCCAAGAGAGCTAGAATCTTACAGATGGTGGTATTAATAATGGAGCAAACTAAAACCCATGACAAAGACATGAAGTCTGAAAATAACACAGAGAATATAAATATTGTGAGATGAATCTTCCCCCTCCAATTCTCCTTATTTGCCAAATATTTTCATTTCCTTTCTCATTATAGAAAATAGAACCACGCATCACAGTCAAAAATGCTCCACTAGCAACATTGTATGATTCGCTCTTTTTGTCATACATGTCTTTAATAATTGATGAATATTAAAATCACACAGAATATTTAATAAGGGCTTATTTTACTTGCATCACCACTTTGATTCAAAAAATGATTTAAGGTAGTTAATAAGGTTAGAAGGAAAGAGAGTTAACAAAGACAAGAACTTTAACTAGAGTCAAAACTTAAGTCAATATTTAAGAAATAAACACCACATAGTCTCCCACGCTTTCTCTGGGTGACATTTACAGCAGGTGACCAAGGAGAGGCTGAGTCATCTTTTCCACCACTGCATACCCTGAGGGTTCATGCACACTTAGGCAGAGTTCAAACTCAGAATTCGTTGAACAAATGACAAGCAGCGTATGCACAGATGAGCAGTCTTGAACTGAGGACCAAGGTTGATTGGAACATCTCGGTTGTCTTTGAACTGTTTACCATCAGCACTGAAACTTCCCCCATATCCAGTCTACCTGCCCACAAAAGTCCCATCTTCCCCAACTCCATCTGCCCTCCCCCACTTCTTAAGACACAGACATACAGGTAAGGTAACCTGGCCAATGTGTTCTTCACAGAAACTGAAAATAGCCCCCATGACAAATTGTTAGGATTCCTGTTCTGGGGAGGTGCTTGGTCACGGAGTGCCATCGTCAAGCCTCACTAGGTTCTCTAATTGTCATGCCTGAATTATTGCCAGAATTATTACCAGGAAAGAGGTGCAATTGTTTTTAGGATTCAAGCAAAAAAGCAGAAAAAAATTGGAATTCTCAAAATAAAAAGTAATTGAGATGCAAAATTATAGAGAAGGAAGAAGCATGTGTGTGTGGGACATATATAGTACATATAATGCAAATGTACACATTATTCAAAAAATAAGTAATTAGCATGAAAATTAAAAGAATTACATTTAAAAAGTACTGGGAGTAACGGCCCGGCACGGTGGCTCACGCCTGTAATCCCAGCACTTTGGGAGGCCAAGGAGGGCGGATCATGAGTTCAGCAGAATGAGACCATCCTGGCTAACATGGTGAAACCCGGTGTCTACTAAAAATACAAAAAAAAAAAAAAACATTAGCCGGGCGTGGTGGCAGGCGCCTGTAGTCCCAGCTACTCGGGAGGCTGAGGCAGGAGAATGGCGTGAACCTGGGAGGCGGAGCTTGCAGTGAGCCGAGATCACACCACTGCACTCCAGCCTGAGCGACAGAGCGAGACTCCTTCTCAAAAAAAAAAAAAGGTACTGGGAGTAAAATAACAAGGCTACTAGGTCTTTATTTTGTGCCAAATTCTCCTCTAAATGCAGTACAGTATCGTATTTCATTTTAATCCTCATAACAGGTCTAAAGCAAAGATACTATTATTATTTTACAGATAAGAAAATTAAAGCTTGGTGACGTTAAGTCGCTTGCCCCGATCACACAGATCCTGGCAAAACTAACAATCAAATTAGGGCCTGACGCCAAAGACCAAGCTCTGACCTTTACATGTGCTGCCTCCCAGTGGCAAGAGCTGGTAATTACCAAGCCTGAACTCTGGTTCTATTACTCCTTCATTTCCCTAGAACTCATTTTATTTTTTAAACAGTTTCATAGAGAACTTACAACAGCCAAGACCTAGAAACAGTCCCAGTGTTGATAGATGAGTCAAGGGATAAACAAATCATGGTAAATCCATACATATTTAATTAGCCATCAAAGGGAATATGCTGCTAATACATGCAACACCAATGAAGCTCAGAGACCCCATGCTTAGTGAAAATACCCAGACTGAAAAAGAGCACCCTGTCCTTACCTGGAACATGAGATGGGTTGAATAAAAATGATCTCCAAAGTCTTTTTTATTTCTAGCATTCTTAATTGCACCAAAGTTAAGAAAATAAGTTCACATATCAAATTGATTTTTAAGTATCTTGACCTCATGACCAAAACGATAGCAATTCATTCAGCCTAGAATTTATAAATTACATGTTGTGAATAATTGGTCACACACATCCCAGTCCTGAAGAATATAATTATTGCGATATACATAAAGCTCCATGAGAACCAGAAACAAGATAACTTCATTCACCTCTGTGTTCCTGGCATCAAGAACAACATCTTCCACACTGGACATGCTCACAAATGACTGGTGAATACTAAGGGATTAACATAAGATCACTAAACCACCTCTATGCTCCTCTTTTTGAGAAAAAGAAAAGAAAAATGGGAAACAATGGATCTTCAGAGCTAAGTTGAAGTTAAGGATTATTTAGTTTATTCTCTTTGTTTTATAAATGATTAAAGTAGACCCAGAGAGGACATTTTTACCATTGATACTGCTATGATTAGTACTGTTGTTGCTATTATCATTGTCTTCATGTTCTGAGGTAATTCTATTGGTTGAGAAATATTTCTTTTTCATCCACCATGAAATACTGTAGAAGACTCAAGGGCTCTTTACCTTTTTCTTGAACTGGAGATTTAGGAACCACAGCCCTCTGCCCACTAGTCCCCGTCCTGCACTCCCCACTCTTTAAGGATAGAATTATTGAATTTTATATAATATATATATTATATTATATTATATATGTATCATATAACTTATAACCTATATATATATAATTCAATCAATAATTCTACCCTGAAAAAGGAGGAGCTTCATTGAGCAATAAAGTGGGAGACCCACTTCCTGGTGAGACCCCACCTTCAGGCCAGGGAGGGCCTGAAGGCTGAGGACCAGGCTGCCAGTCCTGCAGACCAGAGTGGGAACTTGTGGTGCCTTCTCCAGGCTTACCCATGGCTACCCATGGAATAATCAGCATACACTTCCTCCCCTCTGAGGCCCATAAAAGCCCTGAGATCAGCCAGAGCAGAGCAGACATCAGGACAACCAGCTGCAGAGAGAAGCAACCCACTCCAGGGCCGCCATGCTGCTGAGAGCTAGGCAGAAAATGGGATCACCTGCTTGTAGAGAGGAGCTTCCCACTTCAGGGTCTCCTCTCTGTTAAGAGCTAAACACTTGTCAGGACACTCTGGTTGTGGAAAGGAACTACCCTATTGCTCAATAAAGCTCCTCTTTATCTTGCTCACCCTCCACTTTTCTGTGTATCTCATTCTTCCTGGTCACAGGACAAGAACTTGGGACCCGTCGAGTGGTGGGGCTGAAAGAGCTATAAGACAAACAGGGCTGAAACATGCCCCTAGATCACCACATTGCAGGCAAAGAGAAGGAGAGAAGAGCTGCAGCCCTTCTGGGAGCCCAGACCTGGGAACCGTCTGAGCCAAGTCTGTGACTTCCTCTTAGGAGCTCTGTGGTTCCTGGTGTCTCCAAGCTTCCAGGCACACCCATGTTCCCTGGTGCCAGCTGTAGAAGCTGCCTGTGGTGCACCTGGTCGAGCCGCAGCCTTGCAGAGGGCCAGCACCTGGAGCTGCCCGCCCCACTGCAATAGCCAGCATGTCTGACTGCACAGTGGCTGGACACCAGGCTCACTCACACAGCCCTTGCTGCTCCACACAGTCTCCCTTGGCAGTCATGGGATCCAGGCTGGTAGTGTGAGCTGAGCATCGCCTGCCAGGGTGAGTGGACAGAACAAGCCCCACAGGATTGAGTAAACTCAAGCAAAGGCACCACCAGCCACAGGTTTCCAGCCAGAAAAGCAACACCCCAAAGATCCTATAACATAAAGACAACACCTTAGTATAAGGGCTGTGCTGTAGCACTAACAGCAAAGCTGAAAGTAATGCTACCCAGAAAACCAAACTTTGGCAGGATCAAGCAACCCACAAGTAAATGAGTTGTCCACCAGAAAATAATTTAACAGATCTTTAGAGGACGAACCTCCCAAACTTATAATCTACAATGTCTGCAAGACAAATTATTATTATTATGAGGCACATAAAAAAGGAAAATGTTATAGATAATTAAGAGAAAAAATAACCAATAGAAATAGTGATCTAGAAGATATATATTTGGGAGTTAGCAGACAAGGACTTAGTTGAATAACATTTTTTTAAATATGAAAGATATTTTAGTCAGGGAGTAACAGAGCAAATAGGGGGTGTGTGTGTGTGTGTGTGTGTGTGTGTGTGTGTGTGTGTGTGCAGTGAGAAAAAAGACAAAGATTTATTATAAAGAATTGACTCATGCAACACTGGAGGCTGAGAAGTACAGACCCAGAAGAGCTGATGGTAGCAGTTCCAGTCTTCCAGTCTTGAGTCGGAGTCAAAGGCAGGAAAAGACCAGTGTCCCAGACTGAAGACAGGCAGAGAAAGAACTCTTTCTTACTTAGCCTTTTATTCTATTCAGGCCTTTGACAAATTGGGTGAGGCCCACTCAGAATAGAGACAGCAATCTCCTTTCCTCAGTCTACCCCTTCAAATGTGAATCTCACCCAGAAACACCCTCACAGATATACCCAGAAATAGTGTTTAACCAACTATCTGGGCACCATGTGGCTCAGTCAAGTTAACACATAGCTAATCATCACACATGGAAATTGGGAAACTTTCGACACACCTGTGTATCTATATATCCATATATAAATTGCACATAAGACATTTACCATAGACCACAAGACAGAAGCATATCCTAGGCTCATATAACAAGTTGACAAATTTCAAATGATTTAGATCATATATTGCATGTTCTTTCACCACTATAGAATTGAGTGCTCAATAAGAGAAAGATAAATAGAAGCTAGAAAAGCGACACATTTCAAATTACCCATGAGTTAAAGAAGAAATCACAATGAAAAAATAGAAACTATTTTGAGTTGAAAGATAAAGAAAAGACAATAAACCAAACTTATTGTATACACCAAAAGATGCTTTGGGGAATATTAATAGCTTCAAATGCATATATTAGGTAAAAGGAAAAGATTGAAAATCACTAACTTAAGCCTCCATCTCAATAAACGAGGAAAAGAACAGTGAATTAAACCCAAGGATAAGAGAAGTAAATAATAAATATAATAGCAGAAATTAATAAGATATAACACTAGAAGTCAATGTAGTCAAAGCTGCTTCTTAGAAAAATTTACTAAAATTAATAAGTCCCTAGGTAGACTAATCAAGGGAAGAAAAATGAGAAAAGTCAATTTATCGGTATCAGGCATAGACAAGGAGAAATCACACAGACCCTAGAAATATTAAAAAGATAATAAAAAGATATTATTAAAAACTTCATGCCCATAAATTTAAAAAATTTTGTGTCAAAAAATTAGATTACATGGAGAAAAACAATCCTCAAAATTCCAATATACCATCACTAGCACAGGATGAAATGGAAAATGTGAATGATATTGAATCTGTAATAATAATTGTTGTTTTTAATTTACAAAAAAAAAAAACTTCCCACAAAGAAAACTTTAAGCGAGATGGTTTATTAGTGAATTCTCCTTCACATTTATGAAAAAACTAAAACCAATCTTATCCAAACTCTTAAAGAGAGAGAGAATAAAAAGAAATACATTTCAACACATTTTATGAGGCCACCAGAATTTTGATTTCTAAACCTATGAGTGCATTATTTCAAAAAAGGAAACCACAGCTAATATAGTTCATGAACACAGGAGAGAACTTTAGTAAATCAAATGCAAGTACATATTAAAAAAGTAATACATCTTGAACAAGGGTAGTTTATTCCAGGAATAAAAGGCTAGTTTAACATTTCAAAGTCAATGTGATTAACCACATTAACAAAACAAATGAGAAAAATGGGTAAAATTCAAATAAACCTAGAAACAGACTATTAGTAACAGAATTTATCAAGGGCACTATACAAAAGTTGGTGGTATTTTTATATAAAGGCAACAAACAAGTAGAAAATATAAATTACCATTTGCCATAACATCAAAACATAAAACACTTATAAATGTGTAAGACTTTTATACAAAAAACTGCAAAACATTAATAAGAAAATGTTTGAAATACTTAAGTAAATAGGATGTATCTGTTCATTGACTGGAAAACTCAATGTTGTTAAGATGTCAGTTCTCCCAAAATTGGTCTATAGATTCAATGCAATTCAATGTAATCCCAGTAAAACTCCCTTGGTTTTCTGTTGTTGTGTTAGGGGTTGGTTGGGGGCGTGGGTAGAAATTGACAAGTTGATTCTTTTCTCTTTCCCCCATTGGCTAGGCTCCCTCAAAGCGGACAAGCTGTTTCTAAAATTCATACAGAAATGCAGAGAGCCTAGAATGTCCAAAGACATAAGGAAGTAGAACAAAGCTCATATATTTTAAACCATGAGATATAAAGCCTATTAGAAAATTACAGAAATTAAGACAGTGCAGTACTGGTACTAGAATATGGAGCAGACCAATCCAATAGGAAGAGGAGTCCAGAAACAGACCCGCAAGTCTCCCACACCTTAATGGGGAGAGAGGGAACTCCACTGCAGTTCAGTGGGAAAAGGTACATGGAAAACAAAAACAAGAAACCTTGGCCCTCTACTTTAGGAAAGCTGAGAAAATCAAGTTTCTATAAGAAATATAGGACAATATCTTCATGAGCTTAGAAGAGGCAAATATTTCTCAAACATGACACCAAAACTGAAACTGCCTTTGCAAAACTATGACAATAAAAGAAATCCAATATGACTGAGTTCATCTTGCTTCTAGCCTCACAGGCTGGCTGTCTTCATTCATTCCCGGGTATGGACCAAGCTTACTATGGGAGAAATTTAGTTTACAGTTTAAATGATAACAGCCCTTCCCAAAAACTAAACTGCCTTTGTAAAACTAATGAAAGGCCACCAAGTTAGGAGGATGAAAGGGGTCTGAATTCTCCTACATGTAGGCATAGTTAAATAATTATTCCAGTCATTATTCTGGAGGTCCCAAGATTTGCAACTTCCCCAATTACTCCTGCAGATAACATCACTCTTGTAGAACCTAAGATTGACCTTTTGAGATGTCTTTTAAGGCTTTTGCATTTCTGACAACCAGATGATTCCACTTGGACCTGGACATTGGACCTGGACTCCTCTAATAGCCCCCACTCAGAAACAGCCTCAGCACACAAGGATCATTTTCCACACCCTTATGATTGCATCCTCAACCAGTCAGCATGTCCCCTTCTGGACCCCCTTGCCCAACAAATTCTCCTTGGAAAACCCTAGTCTACAAATTTCTGGAGAGATTAATTTGAGTAATAACTGTCTCCCATGTGGCATGGCCAGCCAAGTGTTAATTAAGCCCTTTACTGCAACGTCGTGGTTTCAGTGGATTGATGTTGTTTGTGCAGCAGGCAGGAAGAACCTATCAGGTAATTACAGGACTACTATTAAGAAAGTAAAACAGGCCAAGCATGGTGGCTCATACTTGTAATCCCAGCATTTTGGGAGGCTGAGGCAGGAAAATCGTTTGAGCCTAGGAGTTTCAGACCAGCCTGGGCAACACCGGGAGACTAAAAATTCAGCTAAAAATTAGCTGAGTGTGGTGGCCTGCCTGTAGTCCCAGTGTCATGGGACTTTTGGGGTATTGCTTTGCCATCCAGAAATCTCTGTAACCAGCGGCACCTTTGCCCGAGTTTTGCTTGGACTTACTGGGCTCATTCTGCCCACTCAGCCTGGCAGGCTGTACTCAGCTATAACTACCAGCCTAGATCCCATGCCTGCCAAGGGCAAGCCAGGCACAGAGCAGCAAAGGGTGTGTGAGCGAGCACTCAGTCCAGCCACTGTGCACAGCCAGGCATACCAGCTGCAGTGGGGTGGGCAGCTCCAGGCACTGGCACAGATGCCAGCTCCCTGTTAGGCTGTGGCTGGACCAGGTGTACCATAAGCAGCTTCTGTGGCTGGCACTAGGAAACATGGTGGCACCTGGAAGCTTGGAGATGCCAGGAACCACAGAGCCTGAAAAAGGGTGTCACAGCTCTGGCTTGGGGATCTCCTAGGTCTGTGCTCCCCAAAGGGCTGCAGCTCTTCTATCATTTTGTCTTCTCTCCTTCTTGTCGCCTGCAAAGTGGAGAACCAGAGGCATTTCAGCCCTGTTTGTGTTACAGCTCTTTTAGCCCCATCATTCGGCAGGACTTGAGTTCTTATCCTGCATCCAGGAAGAATGAAGTACACAGACAAGTGGATGGTAGGCAAGGCAAAGAGGAGCTTTATCGAGTGATAGAACAGCTCAGAGGAGACCTGCATTGGGTAGCTCTTCTCTGCAGGCAGGGTGTCCCAGTGAGTGTTCAGCTCTCAGCAGAGAGGAGACCGTGGAGTAGGTAGCTCCTCTCCACAGCTGATTGTTCTGTTGTCTTCCCAGCTCTCAGCAGAGAGGAGACTCTGGAGTGGGCAGCTCCTCTCCACAGCTGGCAGGTCATTTTCCCCTCGAGTCTGGCTGAGTCTGGGGCTATTATAGGCCTTAGAGGGAAGGAAGTGCATCCAATTTGTCCATGGGTGGCCGTGGGTGGGCTCAGAAAAAGTACCACATGTTCCCACTTCGGTCCATGGGACCAGCAACCTGGCCCCAGGCTTCAGACGCTCTGCAGTTTGAAAGTGGGGCTTCACCAAGGTCTTGCCCATTTCCACCCAGGAGCCTGTCTGCCTCCTGCTGCCGTTCATAGCGCCTAGGCTGTTCATGCTGAGGGGCACCTGCAGGCCAGCGCTGAGTTGCCCTCACACCCCCTCAGTCTCCCTCCCATGCCCATCAGCACCCAAAGTCCACAGGGGGCCAAGGTACCAGAAGGCTGGCATCTATCTGTGCTGCCCCAAGTGTGCACACACCTGGCCGTGTGTGACAGCACCCGGTCTTGGCCCCAACCTCACTCCGAGATCGGAGCAGGTGCCAGGAGTGGGGAGAAGCCAGGCAGTGGGAGCAGATGCTTCTGAGTCTGTGGCAGCAGGGAGGCCTTCCTGGGCCCCCCAGAGCACAGGGAGGCCCAGGTCTGTAACTGTGGCTGAATGGCTGCAGCTGTGTCCAGGATGGCAGGGCTCCTGCCTGCTCCCAACCCCCAGGAGCACAGGGAGGCCCAGGTCCGCAGCCACGGCTGGGCGGCTGCAGCTGTGCCCAGGAGGGTGCGTTCTTGGCTTCCGCTGGCTCTTGCAGCCCAGCCACACCTCCCCCACTGCAGCCAGATTTTTGGCAGTGACTGCTCCAGGCAGGCCACTGCTGCCATCACCAGTTACTCAGGAGGCTCAGGTGGAAGGATTGCTTAAGCCAGGAAGACTGTGAGGCTGCACTGAGTCATGATCACACCACTGCACTCCAGCCTAGGGGATGAAGTGAGACCCTGTCTCAAAAAAATTAAAATTTAAATTAAAAAAAGTAAAAGAATTGGACATCATTAACAAAACATTTGCTCATGAAAAGACATAAGACAGTGAAAAAAAAACTAGAGAATGGAGAGAAGATACTTGCAATATATGTATATAAATATAAAATATATACTACATATACAATATATACTATATATATATCTTACAAATGACTTATATCTAGCATATATAAAGATTTCTACAAATTAATAAGGAGACACAGACAACCCAGTTAAATGGTAAGTAAAAGATTTGAACTTCACTAAAAAGGACATTAAAATCCAAAATAAACAGGAAAGATACTCAATATCATTAGTCAGCAGAGAATTACAAATTAAAAATTACAATGAGATAACACTTCAAATTCAAAATAGTGTCAATATGTACAATGCTTTGGAAAAATGTTTGACAGTATTTTATAAAACTAAACATGCATCTACCCCACGATCAACAATTCCACCTCTAGGAATGAGTGCATACGTTCCACAAAAGACATGTAAAATAACAGACATGTAAAATGATACTCATAAAAACTTTATTCATAATAGCCAAAGATTGAATACAACTCAAATTTCTATCAATACTTGAATTAAAGTTTGTAGTCATACAATAGAGTCCTACAGAAAAATGAAAGATTATGAACTACTACTGCATGCAACAATATTAATGAATCTTCCAGACAAAATATTGAGGAAAATAATTAGAAACTAGAGAATACATAATGTATTCTCCATTTATGGGAAGCTCAAAATAGATAAGACTTATCTAGGGTACCAGAGGTCAGAACACTGGTTATATCTGGGAGGGGGTCTTATTACGAATAATTAAATAAGCAATTGAAGATATTAAATAATACCACAAATACAAAAATCACAACTCAGAAAACAGATGATCAAACAGTGAAACAAGAACTGACAAGCCAAGCATGATGGCTCATGCCTGTAATCCCAGCACTTTGGGAAGCCAAGGTGGGAGGATCACTTAAGGTCAGGAGTTTGAGACCAGCCTGGCCAACATGGATAAACCCCCTCTCTACCAAAAATACAAAAATTAGCCAGGTGTGGTGGCGTACACCTCTAATCCCAGCTACTCGGGAGGCTGAGGCAGGAGAATCGCTTGAACACGGGAGGTGGAGATTGCAGTGAGCCAAGATGGAGCCACTGCACTCGTCTCAAAAAAAAAAAAAGGCCAGGCACAGTGGCTCACGCCTGTAATCCTAGCACTTTGAGAGGCCGAGGCAGGTGGATCACCTGAGGTCAGGAGTTCGAGACCAGCCTGGCCAACATGGTGAAACCCCATCTCTACTAAAAATACAAAAAATTAGCCAGCTGTGGTGGCGGGTGGCTGTAATCCCAGCTACCTGGGAGGCTGAGGCAGGAGAATCACTTGAACCCAGGAGGCAGAGGTTGCAGTGAGCCAAGATTGTGCCATTGCACTCCAGCCCAGGTGACAGTGCGAGACTCCGTCTTAAAAAAAAAAAAAAAAAGAACTGACATAATTAAGAACTTGAGAAAAAGACAAATCTTAGAAACAAAAACTGCATTACTAGGTAGCCAAGGGAGAATAGGAAGACAAAAAAGTACAGTAAGAGACATAACAGATAGAAATAATAAAAGCCAAGAAAATGGAAGCAGAAAGAACAGGATACAAGCACAATCGAACACAAGTGTCATTAGAGAACCTGATGAAGAAAAACCAAATAATAGACTAGGACTAATTGTAAAACTATAATTAAGAAAACTTTCCCGGGGAAAAAAATAAGTTCTGAATCTACATATGGCAAAGATACAGCACATGTATGAAAAATAGACTGCAAGAGATATCTTAACAAATTATTGTAATTTATAGAACACTAAAGCCCAGACTTCACCACTACACAATATATCTATGTAACACAACTGCACACATACTCTCCAAATCTATAAAAATAAAAATAAAATAAATGATCAGTAATGATGGCCCAATGGATACCTTCCAGAAGAAATGGAATCAGTCTTCCCCCTTGTGGATAACTAGCAAAAGTACCTTATTTTCCCCACTAAAAGTTACATGTTAGAGTTTTGAGGGAACCACAGGCTATGTGTTTTTTCCTTCTCATCTAAAGGTAATAGGAAGTCATTTTATACAAAATTTGTGAGCCAGATACGGTGGCTCATGCCTGTAATCCCAGCACTTTGGGAGGCCGACGGGGACAGATCACTTGAGCCCAGGAGTTAGAGACCAGCCTGGGCAACATGGTGAAACCCCTTCTCTACTACAAATACGAAAAATTAGCTTGGTGTGGTGGCACATGCCTGTAGTCCTAGCTACTCAGGAGGCTGAGGTGGGGGTTTCACTTGAGTCTGGGAGGTATAGGCTGCAGTGAGCCCTCCTGGAACCAGCACCACTGAACTACAGCCTGGGCCACGGAGTGAGACCCTGTCTCAAAAAATATATATATAATAATAATAAATTAAATTAAATTAAATTTGTGATAAAGTAACTACACGTATCTTTGTAATAGCTAGCTGGCTTTATGACTGGTATTTTAAAATAGCACAATTTTTTAAAAAGTAAAAGGAGTCAAAGAGAACAAAATGCAGGAATATTTACAAGAAAACAAGGAAAGTGTGAAGTGAGGCTTCTATAACCAAGCAAGATTTCTTCACATATCCAAGCTATGGAGAAACAGTTGAACATGCTGAAACTCAGGGGATGCTGACCCATGAGCTTTTTTTTGAGAAACCTGACACCTGGAAAAACTGGTGAAACAAGATTAATAGTGAGTGTTTAATATATTTAACTGAAGATCTAAGACTAAACCAAAGGTAAGATAGGAATCAAAGGATGATATGGAAACATGTTCTCTGACAAAGTTAGAAAAAAGCACAACCTAAAAAAAGAAAGAGAGGGAAAAGCATAATTAGCTCACTGATTTACTTACAAAAGTTGGGAAACAAATGACATCATTTCAAGCTACACACACACAAAAAAGCAGAAGCTTAAATATATTTAGGTGCACAGAGTGAAAGTAAAGAAACAGAATATGCATTATTCTAATCATTAAAATTGAATGGCAGAGAAAGGAAGGAAAGAAGAGTTTGCAAAACAAATTATATTCTTCTTGCTTACAGTAGAGACCCAGTCAATATTATCTAAAGGAAAGAAGGAAGAATGGGTATTATAAAAACGTCAGTACTAATACAAAAGTTCAAACATTTCCAATTATCAAAAGCAAAAAACAGAAAAACTAAGAAAACAGAACACATGGTAAAAGTTTTTTTATAGCTCTTTTTGAAAAAATGAAGCATTTTTAAATGCCAGAACTGAGTATAAACATGTGGTGAGTGCTTATAATTTTATGTTGCCTTGGCATCCATCTTAAAATACGTTTTAACTTTCTCATACCAGAAGCAGGGCTCAGTTAGCCTTGACACCGTTTCTAATACTATTCTCCACTGGAATGGCTCCAGTCGGTGGCCAGAGATACTGCTTCATTTCAAGGGACCATTCAGACATTTGCCTGCAAACTTAACGTGACTGCCTCTCAGTCAGGGGGACCTCCTGGAACCAGTGCCTGCTTGCTTTAAATTCAATAATTAAACCTGTTTGGATAACACTCTGAACCCAATAAAGGTATTGGCCTACGGGTCCCTTCTCTCTCTCTCTCTCTCTCTCTCTCTCTCTCTGCCTGTGCTCCTTGGTGTGGTGTGTGTGTGTGTGTGCGCGCGCGCGCGGATCAGTAAGTACCTCCAGGATCTGTAAGTACCAAAAACGCTTAAACTTTCACACTGCGGTTGTGTCACTGAAGCAGTGCCTGAGATCTAATCCCTGAGTGTGACACCGCCCCAAAGGGCCCCAAGCAGGTAGATCCCATGCTGACGCTCTTTTATCCTGGCCTCTCAGCTGCTGAGGACAATAGTTGCCGAGCTAAACTGATAAAGTTTCATTCCAAACAATTGGCCTAGTCTGCAGGATTGCGGTCGCGGCTTGGACACCATCCCGGTGTCTGTCTCCCGCAGAGGGCTTGATACCTTGCTGTATCAGCTGGCCCAGTAGGTCTGGGGCCGCGCGCTGCCTGCAGGCGCTGGATCTCGCTGCTCGCCGCTGCGCGCTACTGGGTCCTGCTGTCGTCCGAGTCGCCTCCGGGACTCTCCGGAATCGCAGCGGCTGTAGCCGGCTCTTTGCCTGCAGCGCGGAGGACAGGTCCCAGTGGTAGGAGGATGTGTTCCCTTTGCAGAATCAGACTCCCTCCTGGGACCGTGGGGACCCTCGGTCGCCGGCCTCCATTGGAGGATGCGTTGTCCCTGGAGCCGGGTGCGCTGTTGCGTGGCCTGGGGCCTCGGTGGTGGGCGGGCCTGTCCATGGCAAAGGGCACGGCGGCGCGCTACTTCCCGAGAACCCGCCAGCAGGCTCTTGGGAAGCAGCGATTTCTCCTTAGTCACAGTCAGAGAGGGTGATGCGACACTGGGCTTCACTGTGTTCGTGAAGCGGAGCCAGGGTGAAAGGATCAGATAGCCTAACCCTAACCCGAATGGGAGTAACTTCCCCTGCGTCCCACGGGCCCCGCAAAAGTAATGCTGCCAGGCAGGCGCCTCCCTGGTCGGTTCCTTCTGCTGTCGCTCCTCGCTGCCCACCACCCCCAGAGCTCCGGTGGGTCACCCTGGAAAGGGAAGCCGCTGCCTGCAAGGCCAGCAGACACAGAGGTCACCCTCCAATTTTTTCAGATAACATTCTGTAAGGACAGAACACCAGGAGGCTACTCTTACCACCAAGAGCTTGTCAGGTAAATGTCCAGAGAGAGGAAGGAAGAAAAAATTTTATTTTAGCCACCTAGAAATACAAGCCGTTCTAAAGACTATATTCAAAAGAAAAAAAAAAAAGGAAGGAAAAAGGGGACCAATTATCTTGCAATCACGGAAGTTGTAGAGAGCTGGCTACCTAGATATACTGGGCCCTTCCCTCCACCCTCTTTTCCTCTTACCAACCAGAAGCGGAGACTAAGAATGCCTTCAAGCAACTAAAGCCTAAAATAAAAAAGAAAGAAGAGAGGGAGAGAGAGAGAGAGAGAGAGAGAGGGAGAGAGACTGTTGCTTTATGCTATTACAAGTCCAAGAAAAAAAAAAAAGAGATGAACTTTAAGTACTGAGCGGCTGCCAGGTCTAGCAAACATGCTAGCCCTAGATCACTTACTGATTTACAAACAAACCCCTAGATACAGAGGGGAAAAGAGGTAATTAAATAAAAGTTATATATAATATTTTAACATAAATATATGTTGATAAATGGGTGTGTATGATATATTTTCATCTTTTGATATAGTTAGAAGTTCATAATGCATATAGTAATTTATATATAAAAGAATTTATATAACAAAATGATTAAAAAGGACACTTACTGGATTTGTGCTTCTACAACATCAGTTCTAATTTAACTTTAACCATTTGTTAAAATGCACTAACAAAAATTCATGGACTTAATATTGGGGCTCAAATTATATTTATACCTGGGGAATTCCACTAAACTTAAACACTCTGCTCGTGTAATCTTGAGCAGGTAACTGAATATAATATTTTGTAAATGAATATTTTGTATATTCATTTGTAGCATGGCCTAAATTTCCCATAGTTATATATCCATTGCTGTAAGATATTCTGTATTAGGCACAGATGCTCTGACACAATAAATAACAAATTAAAATTAAAGTAAGTCTTTGGCACTTACAAATTGGCTTAATAAAATGGAACCCCTTGTACCCCCAGTTAAGATAGTTAATATTGCCCAAAGTAAGTTGAAATGGATTAAAACTAATTCTAAAAAACCTATTGGTAAAAGCGTGATTATTTCCACTTCCCCATTTAACAGCCCGTTGGTTAAGGCCCCCATATCCAATACCTAATATTATTAAAATTGCTGATTCCATTCAATCAACAACTGGTAAATATTTTGCTCTTGTGGATTTGGCTAACATGCTGTTTCAATAGCCTCTTCACTGCAGTTTGCCTCCTCCTCTAAAAGAACACAGTACACCTTTTCAGACCTCTGCAGCTGTGTCATCACACACAATCTTTAATTAATCTTAATGACATCCACCTTCCAGGAGCACTGGTATGAGAGTACATCCAGGACATTCTCAGCCAAGGAGACTCACTTAATACATACATTAATGACATTTAAGACCAATATTTCTTAGTACATTTGGGTTTTGGTGGCAACACATTCCTCATTTATAAATTTTACTTCTAAATTAAAGTCTACAGACACTCCTGTAAGTGACTTCTTGAAAAAAAAAAAAAATGCCTTTACTGTAGAGTCTGCAACCTTTTCAAATGCCTCCTGCAATCTCTGGATCCTTTAGGATGGCCATCAGTTGTCCCAGGATTTCTGATACAAGATATTGCCCCTGTTGGCCTCATGCTATACAGCATTAATACAACAGATGACTGGCCCCCACTTACTGGGCTCTCCCAGAAATAGAGGCTCTCCCAGACCCTGAACCCGTGACCCTCTATACCCAGCTGCCCATTATGCTTTGGGCCATGGAAACAGACCCCAAAGGCTCAACACAGCTACTGAGGCTCCCTAAGACAGATGGGAACAAACCTGGGTCCTCTGGTATATTCTACCCACAGGAGGGTATGGCTTCCCCTGTTCTAAGCCCCTTACCAGATGCCAGGGTGCTGGAGGATGACATCCCTCCCCTAAACCCCTTGACTACTTAGGAAGCCTTGTGGATTAACTGAGTGACCAGTAAAGGGAGTTCATAGACTATGTGAACGGCACTGCCAGCCCCTGTGCATGGTGGAGCCTAGTGGAATGTGCTACTTTCCATTCCTTAGTCAGGATGTCCCTAAGAAAGGATGGGGCCCAAACACAACGCACGTGGCCAAAACTCCAGGCGGTCGTCTTAGCACTGGATACCCTGGTCAACAACTGGTCCTGTCTTCATGTTTATTATAAACTATTAGGCCATTACCGAAAAATTGGCCCCTTCAAGGTTAAAAAAAAATAAAAGAAAAAAAATCTCTGGGAATCTCTTACTTCACACTCACCCAAAACATAAATTAGAATCACACTTCTCCACTTAGAGTTAAGGCCACAATGCAAGGCCTTGCTAGTCACGCCTTATTCCCTTCAGAGTCACGGTTGTTACTAATAGTAACCAAGGCACACAGTTCACTTCTTAGAATACATCATGCTGGGCTCCTGAGAAACATTCAATAGAACTTTCATGTCCATGACAGGTCCCAAATAACTGGTCTCAATAAGAGACATCATGATAGCTTAAACAACTCCTTTTCAAACTTCAATACCACAAATAAAGTTCTCTAGCTTGCCCCAGGCCTTAACCTACTTTTTTTAACAATTTATTTATCTTGTCCCCATCCCTTAAGGGCTGTAGGTCAGATCAAGGACATAGACTCTCCTGGGACTCATTAGCCATATATTGTCCCACAGGCCTGGCAGCTGCTCATCTTATATGAAACCCATTTGAACCTAAATGTCCACCCAAAACAAAACCCTGTCAGGTGCAGCTGCACACCATTTCTTTGATTGTTGGTCTTATTACTATCAGTTTGGGTGCTTTCATCGGTTTACAACTGGACACCCAAACCCTCCAGTAGTAGATCATTGTTTCAACCAGTTACGACAAATGCTGAGGCCCACACCAACTCAGGTGGCTACCCATTGAGACATCTCACCTCCTCGAGGACACTGCCCCAACTCCAGTCCTCAACGTTGGAGATGACTTTGCTCCCTGTGCCAGACATGGCTTCACTCTGGACACTAAAATCTGCCCCCAGTGATACTCACAGACTGCCTCTCCAAAAGCAGAAAATGCACAGAGGACACTTATTATTTTTCTTCCTGAATTCACTGTCTACCTGATCCTGCTATACTTCTTACTCTCTGTTACCTCCACACTCTCATAGCTAAAGGAAACTCCTAATACAGGTTACTAAAATGAATGAAGATTATTGCCTTTCCCAGGAGGCACCAGCCCCATGTCAGTCAATCCCGTGGCTCCCTGGGGAGATGACCACCTACTCCCTGAAATCTTTCCTACTAAGCCCCTCCAGTTTTCATCACAATCTCTCACCCTGCATCTCCAAACATCACCACTATGATCCCTCTCTCCCCTTACTCTTGAGAAATCTCCAGCGCTCAACCACAACTGCCTTACTTTTGAACAAGATGCTGAGGCACCAAGAGGTGAATTGCAGTGAATTTCATTCAAAATGAAACCTGAAGTCATATATGGACTTAACTGACCAATTAAATATCATGATTTTCAAATCTGATCACATAGCAAAACTCAAACCTGTGCTATAAAACAAGAGACATATTTAAAATATAATAACTCCGAGGACTAGATTGCAGCTCCAGACAGAGCAGCATGCGGAGGCTTGCGCTGTGAATTTTAGCTCCAGATCAACTGCAAGTAAAAACCAGCAATCCCGAGAGGATCCACAGACTCTCTGAAGGAAGTAGGCTGCTCCTGCAGGACCCGGGAGACACCCCAAATTCTGTGAGTGCCCCAACTGTGGAAGTGGGAAAGGGTGACCCTCCTCTCCCAAACACATATCCTCACCGAAGAAGCTGAAGGTCTGTTTGCAGGAGAAGTTTCTGACTTTACCTGGAGCTGAGTCAGGTTAGAGAGCTGAGCAAAGTACAGGGGTAGAGGAAGCAGCAGAAAGGCCCTGGGAGCTCGCTGGGTCCCCAAGCAGCCCATTCCTGCCTGGCACCACAGGGATCCATCGGGAGGGTGGCCAGAGGAACAGGGGTAAACCTCCACAGGGAGAAGGAATTCTCTACCTGAACTTTGTAACAGTTTGAATGGGGGAGAAGCCTCCTGGCCAGAACTCAGTGGGAGGGCACAAATTGGGCATGCAGACTTCACAGGCCAGGAAGAACTAAAGTCCTTTTCTCTCACAGCTGGGAGGCAGATAGCCTCGGGCAAATTTTCAAGCCAGTCTTGCCTTCACCTGGAAATGGACTCGGGATGTTGGGGGGGTGCATGGACTCAGGATGTTGGGGGGTGCACAGTGGGAGTGAGCCCTTCAGTTTGCGTGGGAGCTGGCTAAGGCCTACCATTGCTGGCTTTCCCCCACTTCCCTGACAACCTGCATGACTCAGCGGAGGCAGCCATAATCCTCCTAGCAGCCACAGCAAGACTGGCCCAAGGAGAGTCTGAGCTCAGATACCCCTAGCCCCACCCCCACCTGATGGTTCTTCCCTACCCACCCCAGTAGCAGAGACAAAAGGGCATATAATCTTGGGAGATCCAGGGCCACACCCACCGCTGGTCCCTCTCCACAATACTACATATAGCTAACGCTTTCTGGAAAGCGCCACCTCCTGGCAGGAGGCCAACCAGCACAAAAATAGAGCATTAAACTACCAAAGCTAAGGACCCTCAAGGAGTCAATTGCACTGTTTGCCACCTCCACCAGAACAGGTGCTGGTATCCACAGGTGAGAGACTGATAGATGGTTCTCATCACAGGACTCTGTGCAGACAACCCCCAGTACCAGCCTGCAGCCAGGCAGACTCACTGGGTGGCTAGACCCAGAAGAGAGACAACAATCACTGCAGTTTGGTTCACAGTAAGCCACATCCATAAGAAAAGGAGGCGAGTACTACATCAAGGGAACACCCCATTACACAAAAGAATTTGAACAACATCCTTTAGTCCTAGACCTTCCCTCTGACAGAGGCAACCCAAGTGAGAAGGAAACAGAAAACCACCCAGGTAATATGACAAAACAAGGCTCTTCAACACCCCCAAAAAATCACACTAGTTCACCAGCAATGGATCCAGACCAAGAAGAAATCCCTGATTTACCTGAGAAAGAATTCAGGAGGTTAGTTATTAAGCTATTCAGGGAGGTACCAGAGAAAGGTGAAGCCCAATGCAAGGAAATCCAAAAAATGATACAAAAAGTAGAGGAAGAAATATTCATGGGAATAGGTAGCTTAAAGAAAAAAACAATCAAAGAGTCAAGAAGCTCTGGCCACACTTTTAGAAATGTGAAATGTTCTGGAAAGTCTCAGCAATATAATTGAACAAGTAGAATAAAGAAATACAATATCACAATCCAACAAAGACAAAGAAAAAAGAATAAGAAAATATGAACAAAGCCTCCAAGAAGTCTGAGATTACGTTAAACAACCAAACTTAAGAATAATCAGTGTACCTGAGAAAGAAGAGAATTCTAAAAGCATGGAAAACATATTTGGGGGAAGAATTGAGGAAAACTTCCCCTGCATTGTGAGAGACCTAGACAGCCAAATAAGAGCAAGAAGCACAGAGAACACCTGGGAAATTCATCACAAAAAGATCTTCACTGAGGCACATTGTCATCAGGTTATTCAAAGTTAAGATGAAGGAAAGAATCTTAAGAACTGTGAGACAGAAGCACCAGGTAACCTACAAAGGAAAACCTACCAGATTAACAGCAGATTTCTCAGAAGAAACCCTACAAGCTAGAAGGGATTGGGGGCCCTATCTTCAGCCTTCTCAAACAAAACAATTATCAACCAAGAATTTTATATCCAGCAAAACTAAAGCATCATCTATGAAGGAAAGATACAGTCATTTTCAAACAAACAAATGCTGAGAGAATTTGCCATTACCATGCCACCACTACAAGAACTGCTAAAAGGAGCTCTAAATCTTGAAACAAATCCTGGCAGCACATCCAAACAGAACCTCTTTAAAGCATAAATTACACAGGACCTATAAAACAAAAATACAAGTTAAAAAGTAAAAACAATATACAAAAACCAAAGTATACAGGCAAAAAGGGCATGATGAAAGCAACAATACCTCACATTTCAATACTAACATTGAATGTAAATGGCCTAAATGCTCCACTTAAAAGATACAGAACTGCAGAATGGGTAAGAACTCACCAACCAACTATCTGCTGCCTTCAGGAGACTCATCTAACACATAAGGACTCACATAAACTTAAAGTAAAGGGGTGGGAAAAGGCATTTCATGCAAATGGACACCAAAAGTGAGCAGGGGTAGCTATTCTTATATCACATAAAATAAACTTTAAAGCAACAGCAGTTAAAAGAGACAAAGAGGGACAGCATATAATGGCAAAAGACCTTCTCCATCAGGAAAATATCGCAATCCTAAACATATATGCACCTAACACTGGAGCTCCCAAATTTATAAAACAATTACTAATGGTCTTAAGAAATGAGATAGAAACAAAATAATAGTGGGAGTCTTCAATGTTCCACTGACAGCACTGGACAGGTCATGAAGACAGAAAGTCAAAAAACAAACAATGGATTTAAACTATACCTTGGAACAAATGGACTTAACATGTATATACAGAACATTTCATCCAACTACCACAGAATACACATTCTATTCAGCAGCGCATGGAACTTTCTCCAGGATAGACCATATGATAGGCCATGAAATGAGCCTCAATAAATTTAAGAAAATTGAAATTATATCAAGCACTCTCTCAAACCACAGTGGAATAAAACTGGAAATCAACCCCCAAAGGAACCTTCAAACCCATGCAAATACATGGAAATCAAATAACCTGCTCCTGAATAAGCACTGGGTCAAAAACAAAATCAAGATAGAAACGTAAAAATTCTTTGAACTGAATGACAGTAATGACACAACCTACCAAAACCTCTGAGATACAGCAAAGGTGGTGTTCAGAGGCAATTTAAGAGCCCTAAAGGCCTACACCAAAAAGACTGAAAGAGTACAAACTGACATCCTAAGGTAATACCTCAAAGAACTAGAGAAACAATAACAAACCAAACCCAAACACAGCAGAAGAAAGGAAAGAACCAAGATCACACCCCAACTAAAGGAAATTCAAACAAACAAACAAACCAAAAAAATACAAAAGATAAATGAAGCAAACAGCTGGTTCTTTGAAAACATAAATAAAACTGACAAACCATTAGCAAGATTAACTAATAAAAGAAGAGAGAAAACCCAAATAACCTCACTAAGAAATGAAACAGAAGATATTACAACTGAAATACAAAAGATCATTCAAGGCTACTATGAACACCTTTATGCACATAAACTAAAAAACCTAGAACAGATGGGTAAATTCTTGGAAAACTACCCTAGTTTAAATCAAGAAGAATTAGATACCCTGAATAGACAAATAAGCAGTGAGACTGAAGTGGTAATTTAAAAATTACCAACAAAAAAAAGTCCAGGACGAGACAGATTCACAGCAGAATTCTACCAGATATTCAAAGAAGAATTGGTACCAATCCTTTTGACACTATTCCACAATATAGAGGAAGAAGAAACATACCCTAATTCATTCTATGAAGCCAGCATCACCCTAATACCAAAACCAGGAAAGGACATAACCAAAAAAGAAAACTACAGACCAAATATCCTTGATGAACATAGATGCTAAAATCCTTAACAAAATACTATCTAACTGAATCCACCAATATGTCAAAAAGATAATCTACGATGATCAAGTGGGTTTCATACCAGGGATAAAGGGATGGTTTAACATACACAAGTCAAAAAATGTGATACACCACATACAAAGGATTAAAAACAAAAATCACATGATCATCTCAGTAGATGCAGAAAAAGCATTTGCCAAAATCCAACATTCATTTATGATTAAAACTATCAGCAAAATCGGCATACAAGGGACATACTTTAATGTAATAAAAGCCATCTATGACAAACCCACAACCAACGTAATACTGAATGGGGAAATGTTGAAAGCATTCACTTTGAGAATTAGAACAAGACAAGGATGCCCACTTCACCACTCCTCTTCAACATAGTACTGGAAGTCCTACCCAGAGCAATCAGACAAGAGAAAGAAATAAAGGGAATCCAAGTTGATAAAGAGAAAGTCAAATGGTCACTGTTTGCTGACGATATGATCACTTCCCTTGAAAACCCTAAGGACTCCTCCAGAAAGCTCCTAGAACTGATAAAAGAATTCAGCGAAGTTTCTGGATACAAGATTAACATACACAAATCAGTAGCTCTTCCAAACAGCAACAGTGACCAAGCCGAGAATCAAATCAAGAACTCAACCACTTTAACAATAGCTGCAAAAAAAAAAAAAAAATACTTAGGAATATACCTAACCAAGAAGTCAAAAGACCTCTACAAGGAAAACTACAAAACACTGCTGAAAGAAATCATAGATGACACAAACAAATACAAACACATCCCATGCTCATAGATGGGTAGAATCAATATTGTGAAAATGACCATACTGCCAAAAGCAATCTACAAATTCAATCCAATCTCCATCGGAATACCACCATCCTTTTAAACAGAATTAGAAAAAAACAATTATAAAATTCATATAGAACCAAAAAACAGCCCGCATAGCCAAAGCAAGATTAAGCAAAAAGAACAAATCTGGAGGCATCACACTATGGGATTTCAAACTATACTATAAGGCCATAGTCACCAAAACACCATGGTACTGGTAGAAAAAGAGGCACATAGGCCAATGGAACAGAATAGAGAACCCAGAAATAAACCCAAATACTTACAGCCAACAAAGCAAAACAGAAATATAAAGTGGGGAAAGGACATCCTTTTCAACAAATGGTGCCGACATAATCGGGTACCCACATATATGAGAATGAAACTGGATTCTCATCTCTCACCTTACACAAAAATCAACTCAAGATGGATTAAGGACTTAAACCTAAGACCTGAAACTATAAAAATTCTAGAAAATAACATTGGAAAACCCTTTCTAGACATTGGCTTAGGCAAGGATTTCATGACCAAGAAACCAAAAGCAAATGCAATAAAAACAAAGATAAATAGCTAGAACCTAATTAAACTAAAGAGCTTTTGCACAGCAAATGGAACAGTCAGCAGAGTAAACAGACAAGCCACAGAGTGGGAGAAAATCTTCAGAATCTATACATCTGACAAAGAACTAATATCAAGAATCTACAACAAACTCAAACAAATCAGTAAGGAAAAAAAACAAACAATCCCATCAAAAAGTGGGCTAAGGACATGAATAGGACAATTTCCAAAAGAAGATATACAAATGGCCAACAAACATATGAAAAAATGCTTATCATTGCTAATGATCAGGAAAATGCAAATCAAAACCACAATGTATGCCACTTTACTCTTGCAAGAATGGGCATAATAAAAAAATTTAAAAACAGTAGATATTGGCATGGATGTGGTGATCAGGGAACACTTCTACACTGCTAGTAGGAATGCAAACTAGTGCAGCTACTATGGAAAACAGTGTGGAGATTCTTTAAGGAACTAAAAGTAGAACTACCATTTGATCCAGCAATGCCACTACTAGGTATCTACCCAGAGGAAAATAAGTCATTATTCAAAAAAGATACTTGCACATGCACATGCATGTTTATAGCAGCACAATTCCCAATTGCAAAATCATGGAACCAACCCAAATACCCATCAATCAACAAGTGGATAAAGAAACTGTGGTTATCTATCTATCTATCTATCTATCTATCTATCTATCTATCATCTATACACACACAATGCAATACTATGCAGCCATAAAAAAGGAATAAATTAACATTTGTAGCGACTTGGATGAGATTAGAGACTATTCTTTTTTTTTTTTTGACACGGAGTTTCACTCTTGTTGCCCAGGCTAGAGAGCCATGGTGCAGTCTCAGCTCACCGCAACCTCTGCCTCCTGGGTTCTAGCCATTCTCCTGCCTCAGCCTCTCAAGTAGCTGGGATTACAGGCATGCACCATCATGCCCAGCTAATTTTGTATTTTTAGTAGAGACGGGGTTTCTCCATGTTAGTCAGCCTGGTCTTGAACTCCCGACCTCAGGTGATCCACCCACCTCAGCCTCCCAAAGTGCTGGGATTACAAGCGTGAGCCACTGCACCCAGCCTAGAGACTATTATTCTAAGTGATGTAACTCAGGAATGGAAAACCAAACATCGTATATTCTCACTAATATGTGGGAGCTGAGCTATGAGGACGCAAAGGCATAAGAATGATACAATGGACTTTGGGGACTTGGGAAGAGTGGGAGACGGTGAGGGATAAAAGACTACAAATATGGTGCAGTGTATACATGGGTGATGGGTGCACCAAAATCTCACAAATCACCACTAAAGAACTTACTCATGTAACCAAATACCACCTCTACCCCAATAACTTATGAAAAAATAAAATATATATATATATAATAATTCAAAGGCTAAAAAGTAAAAAAACATATAAAAAGAATGGAAAAAGGTATACTAGTCAAATTAATATAATATTCACCGGGAGGTCCTGATCTTGATATCAGACAAAATAAAAAGAGTATTAAGGATGACAAAGATAGATACTTTCTAATGATAAAAGCTGTAATTCACAATTAGAAGTTAACACATTTTTTAATACCAAATAAATAAAGAGTAATTTGCACAAAACAGAAACTATTGAATATTCAAGGAGGTGTTACTATACTTTCTCAATAAGATAGATTAAATGAACCAGAAAATGAGAATATATAGAAGAAATGAACAACACAGGCAGGACGTGGTGGCTCACGCCTGTAATCCCAGCACTTTGGGAGGCCGAGGCAGGCAGATCGCCTGAGGTCAGCAGTTCAAGACCAGCCTGGCCATCATGGTGAAACGCTGTCTCTACTTAAAATACAAAAATTAGCTGGGCGTGGTGGTCAGCACCTATAATCCCAGCTACTCGGGAGGCCCAGGCAGGAGACTCACTTGAACCTGGGAGGCGGAGGTTGCAGTGAGCCAAGATCACACCATTGCAATCCACCCTGGGCGACAAGAGCGAAACTCCATCTCAGAAAAAAAAAAGAAAAGAAAAGAGAAGAGAAGAAAAATAAATGAACAACGTAATCAAAAAGACAGCCCTAAGAACATATGAAAAGTTCACAGAAAAAAATAAAAATGCAAATTTCCCTTAAACACAGAAAAATTTTCTCAAGCTCATTATTAAAAGGGAAAATGCAAATAATTAACTAATTAAATAATGCCATAGTGAGACAATACACTGTACTGATGAAGCTATGGAAAAACAGTCACACTCAGACATTACTGGTGAGAATGCAAACTGTTAAAATTCCCAATGAGACACATTGGATAATACCTGGCTACCAAGACACCCTTTGATAACAAATTCTTACTAGTGTAGATGCACTTCCACAAGGACAAACAACAACAAAACAAAACCACAAACTATGTACAAGCTATCCTACTGGCTTTATTTGGAAAAGCAAAAGAATATAGAATATTCTGTAAGACAACTGTCCTGGCATCTTCAAAAAACTCAAAATCATAAAAGGGTAAGGTAATACCATAGATTGCAATAGAATTAAGGAACGATAAACCCAAATGCAATATCTGGTGTTTCACTGGATTCTGATAGACAAATCCCCTGACATCTGAATATAGATTGGGCACTAGATGGTGATCAAAATTATTAATTTCATTAGATGTACTCATGGAATCATGGTTGTCTAGAAAAATGTTCTTTTTAGAGCCAAGTACTGAAGGAGGGATATATGTTAAATATCATGACGTCTGTAATTTATTTTAAAATAATTTCAGCAAAAGAAAAACCTGGAGAAAGCAAATAAGGCAAAATAATGACTCTGTTTAAACCTCGGTGAATGGTACACTGGTGTCCGTATTCTATTCTATTTTTTTGTCTGTATGTTTGCAAAATGATTTTGTTCTCTCTCCACCATTCTAATTTGCCTCTTTTAGGAAGAAATAAACTTTAATATCAGTTAGAAATATTTTCAGCTACATGTAATGGAAAAGCCAACTACAGTGGCTTAAATAAATTGGGATTGATTTTCCACATAGCAAGAAGTCCTGCGGGAAGCATATATCAGCACCAAAGCCTACATGCCGCACTTGATCTTTCTCTCCTCACCATAACATGGAAGCAAGTACAGCCATCGACCACATCCGACCCTGTGGTGGAAGGAGAAGGCAGCACTATTGCACTTGCACTTGTGTCTCAGAGGCAAGGAATCGGCTGCCCCAGCTAAACGCAACACTGGGAGCATGAGGCTTTTAGTCTCCAGCCTCTATGGCACAGGCAGGCAAAAGCGGTGAGGATGGGAACACGACTTTTTGCTCAGTCCATATTGTCTGCCAGAACCTTTGATGGAGTGGACTCATTTTTTCTCCATGTCTCAGCATCTTGTTTATATTTTTCATCATTTAATTTATTTGTTGAATCTTGGAAAATTCTATTCATTTCAGAATTCTTTTAGTTTATCTTACCTACTATCTTAAACTTTATTTCTGAGATTGTAATTTTAGTGAGTTTTTCTATTTCCTGAAGTTTTATTTGCTCGTACTCTTTCCTTTTTTCTTTTCTTCTTTTTTTTTTCTCTTTTTCTTTTTGAGACAGAGTCTTGCTCTGTCGCCCAGGCTGGAGTGCCGTGGCGGCACGATCTCAGCTCACTGTCACCTCCGCCTCCCAGGTTCAAGCGATTCTCCTGCCTTAGTGTCCCTAGTAGCTGGGACGACAGATGCACGCCACCATGCCCAGCTAATTTTTGTATTTTTAGTGATGGGGTTTCACCATGTTAGCCAGGCTGGTCTTGAACTCGGGACCTCAGGTGATCTGCCCGCCTTGGCCTCCCAAAGTGCTGGAATTATAGGCGTGAGCCACCACGCCTGGCCCCTTATAGTTTCTATGCCTTTTTTTTATCCCCTTTAATCATTTATTATTTAGGTGAAGACGGAAATGCCTTTTTTCCCCATTCTTACTTGCATGATGGCGGGGGGTTATATCCTCAGCATACACCTGGCCCTTCTCTCCTGGGAATATAGAGAAATGTATTTGATTGCAAGTTTGAGAGGCATGCCTGGAGGCTTGGCTTGGCTTGGCTAATCTCTGAGCTTTTGCCTCTTGTGAATAAGCTTGCCACAGGGTGAGGTGTTCTCTGCAGCCCTTTTGAGACAAGCTCTCCCTGTCACATGCCCCAGAATTACCTGCAATCAAGTGGTTAATGTCTGCCTAATTCTGGACTTCAGTATTAGGAAGCATACTTGCTGCGCATATAGACCACATCCTCCACCTGAGCTGTGTGTGCAATGTTTGGTTGCAGGTGGTATTTTCAACCTCCCTCTGCCACTTTGAATTACTACTTCTTTTTTTTTTTTTTTTTCCAGAGGATAGGGAACACTTAGAAGATCCCAAACTTACTTTCTATTTTGCTATTATATATTTTTACATATATATTCTATAATATCATATATTTTATTTTAATGTATTTTGTTATAATCTTAAGTTCTTGAAGAACTAATGCTCCTCTTTATGTGTTGCTGATTTGCTGGTGGTGGAAGGTTTCCTTCTACGTTTTGACAATTTCTCACTGTAAGCGCATCCAATCAAAGCTCAGTTTTTCTATATAAATCTATGTAGCTGGGAAACTAAAATGTCCCTAAGTCCAGAATGAGGTTGCGTATGTTGTTCTCAGGTGTCTGAGAGATAGCACTTGCCAGCGGCCAATTTTTATACTAATTTCACATCTCTGGGTTTCCCCCATGATGCTGTTAAACGACTTGAACTCTATGTGGGGCACAGTCTGGGCTTTGATTTCTTTCAGACTTCTTCCCCCCACCCTGCCGCCCCCACCCCACACCCCACACCCCACACCCCCCCACCCCCAGAACCACTAGAGTCAAACCCTTGCAGTGTCCCTGGGCAAAGTTTACAAGATCCTCTTTCATGGGCATTACAGCCTTAAGGTTCTGGTTCACTCAGTGGGGGGCTTGGGGTTACCTCTTTACCTCAAGCAGGCCTCATGCCTCTGATTCTATCCCAGCATGGAGGTTAATCCCCAGATCCCTACTATTAAGGTTGGGAACTCATCCTTGCCTTTCTTCCTCTTGGGAACAAGATTCCCGGGCGCAGTGGCTCACACCTGTAATCCCAGCACTTTGGGAGGCCGAGGTGGGTGGATCACCTGAAGTCGGGAGTTCAAGACCAGCCTGGCCAACATGGCAAACTCCCGTCTCTACTAAAAATACAAAATTAGCTGGCCGTGGTGGTGCACACCTGTAATCACAGCTACTCAGGAGGCTGAGGCAGGAGAATCAATTGAACCCATGAGGTGGAAGATGCAGTGAGCCAAGATTGTGCCACTGCACTCCAGCCAGGGCAACAAGAGTGAAACTCCATCTCAAAAACAAATAACAACAACAAAAAGATTCCCACAGCGTGAAATGTTCTCTGCCTGAATCCATTTTGTCTGCAGTGCCATTTTGTCTGGGATGTTTATGTATCTTTTTAAACTGAAATTTTGTTCCAGCTTCTTTTTTATGCAATCTTGTCAGGTTTTAGTATCAGAGTTATACTCATGTTCTGTAAAATGAGTCTGAAAACATTTCCAATACAATGATGACCTGAGACAGTCAGCTTGTTATTACATGAGTCAAGAAACACCCCATGGGCTACTGTCCCATACCCAGACCCTGTTCTCAAACAGGACAGCAGGCCAAAGTTCTCCTCTTGGGGCAGGGGACAGGGAGTGAGAGGAACAACACATCTTACCATGTTATATATTTCAACCCCACTTACGGGGTTATGCTCCATATTACCTTTTAGAGCACGGGGATTATTCGGTATTTAAAAGTAGGAAAAAACTTGTCTAATAAACTGCACCTGCACATATTTTGGAGAAATTATTTAACTTCTTTAACAATTTTTTAAATGGTTATTGCTTATTTAGGCTTTCTACTCTTCAATTCTAATGTACATTTCCTGAGACAGTCATCTGTTCCAATGAGATTTCCCAGTATATCACAATTGTCTATATATTTCCCTCCAAAGCTGTTTTACATCTTTCTTGTGCTTGCAGCTAGCACTCTTATTTTATGCTTTCTGCTTTTTATGCCTCATTCACAATTCTTTTGTCTTTTTCTTTTTGAGACAGGGTCTCACTCTGTTGCCCAGGCTGGAGTACAGTGGTACAACCCAAACTCACTGCAGCCTCGACCTCCCAGGCTCAGGTGAGCCTCCTGCGTCAGCCTCCCTGGTACCTGGGACTGCAGGAGCACACTACCATGCCTGGCTAATTTTTGTATTTTTTGTAGAGACGGGGTTTTGCCATGTTGCCCAGGCTGGTCTTGAAGTCCTGGGCTCAAGGGATCCACCCTGCCTTAGCCTCCCAAAGTGCTGGGATTACAGGTGTGAGCCACAGCACCCAGCCTAACTTGTCTTTTTCTATTGGACTACATTTATTCTCCATCCTTACCTTTTGTTTGGAATTTATTCAGCTATTCAGCTTGGTTTAATTTATGCTATCAGTTATGTTTCCGGTTTGACACTCAAAACTAAATAGCTCTATTTTTCAATAGCAAAATTTCAAAGTGTCTGTTGACTCTAAGTAAGATGAGGATTTTTAGCATGCTTTTACTTTCCTCAGCTACTTCCAATTCCCAGGCATAATGATAGTTTATTACGTATCTTCGCTCTTTAGAACTATTTGGACATTTGTTTGCTTTATAGCTATAGCTGTGTGATTCCTTTGCCTTGGCAGTTAACTGATATTTAATTGAACATTCCTTTTATAACTTCCCTCATTGTTTTTATTGTCTCTTTTTTTTTTTGAGATGGAGTCTCACTCTTGTCACCCAGGCTGAAGTGCAATGACGTGATCTCGGCTCACTGCAACCTCCGCCTCCCAGGTTCAAGTGATTCTCCTGCCTCGGCCTCCTGAGTAGCTGAGATTACAGATACCCACCACCATGCCTGGCTAATTTTTGTATTTTTAGTACAGACAGGGTTTCACCATGCCAGCCAGGCTGGTATTGAACTCCTGACCTCAGATGATCCGCCCCTCGGCCTCCCAAAGTGTTGGGATTATAGGCATGAGCCACCACATCCGGACTTTATTGTCTAATATTTTACCTTTATGAAAGGAATGTTTTGGCCAGCTGGAATAGACCTTGGCATACAGTGTAGTTCATGTGTGTGGTCTCTAGGGAAGGTGCTATTTCTTACATTCCAGGATCCAGTGCCCTACTACTTGAGCATATGTACTGCTTGCATTATTTATTATATTAGGAATTGTAATCACTGGAATGCTTGAAAAAACATCACGGTCTTTGGCAGGGCCACAGCTGTGGTCACTTCACAAAGCAGTTTCCTAAAGAGTGCTGTGGCCTGTCCACTTTCTAGTTGGCAAAGATACCAAGTTCTTAGGTATTGATTGATTCATAGGGAGCAGGGATAGAAATCTACCTT
This sequence comes from Hylobates moloch, assembly GCF_009828535.3. Taxonomy (NCBI): domain Eukaryota; kingdom Metazoa; phylum Chordata; class Mammalia; order Primates; family Hylobatidae; genus Hylobates; species Hylobates moloch. The sequence continues at coordinate 126,248,871 of NW_026652276.1, read as the reverse complement.
CTTCCTGCTGCTCCTTTAAAACAAGTCTTTTATATGCCACGCCCTTTGTGCTGTGTCTGACACATGGCTGTCACTCAATGCTTATTAAACGAATGAGTACATTAATATGTCAATTCTGCCTCAAACAAATCCAACATGTGTCCATGACTCTACAGTCCATCATTCCTGCTCTAACTAAGGTCATTATAGTCCAAACTTCCTTCAATTTTTATCCACACTACAGATTTTTGTGGTTTCCTTAAGAGACCTGATCATAAGCCACACTTTCTTAAAAATCACCAATGGCTCTCTAATGCCAAACTCTTCAGAGAACTTCACCTTTTTTTTCTAGCTCCATCTCGTTTTATAAACTGTCCACTTGAGCCTGGTCCCTGTACAGGTCCTCATATTCACAGTTCTGGTACTTTTCCAATCCCATTCCTCCATGTACTTTTGAGTACCCTTTCTCACACATCTTGTGAAATTTCACACCCCAAACCCTCAAACGTCACTTCCTCTCTGACTTCCTGGCCCCATAACAAGTACTCCTTTAATCTGTCCCCATAGTATTTTCAACATATCCTAGAGAATTTAGTACATTTAATTGCACTTCAGTTGTTTACTTCCACTTTAGACTTAAGAATTCCTTAGAGCAAACATTCATCTTTTCATACCAAACTGTTATAATGCTTGGTACTTAATAGTACCAAGTACTACATGACCTTAATAGGTGCTCAAAAAGCTTAAATTCAATTTCTAACACTAGACATGTACCACTCTACACTAAATTGGAAGCAAATCACAGCCTTTCTGCTAGGAAATGTATTCTGACTTAGTAAAGCAATCTCTCCCCAGAGAACCACCCCCATACACTTAATTTTGCATTCATTTCTGGGTGTTCATGAATGCCAATAACCAAATTCCACCCCCTCAACAAACACTGTGGCTGTAAACTGAGATTCTCTTCTCAACAAATAGGACATTTGGCATGGTAGAAAGAGATCAGGCTGTGGCTAGAAACATCAAGTTTTAATACCAGCTCCTACACTTAGCATGAGTTAATATTTAAGCTCCAGGACTCAAATTCCAAATTTTTAAATGTGGTGAATACATATCGACTTTGCTAGTTTTGCTTTATTGAAAACTGATAATCTAGCGCAATGTAGCCATAGAAGTGTATTTTTAACTACAACTTGTGTCATGCAATTGGCATGGAATATCTGTCACCATCTCATCAAAGTGAGGTAATGCAGTTGTCACTTGCCACTTGCAAATGAAACGTGAAAATAGTATTTATTGTTCAAATACTTAAAATATGGGGGCTTTTTGTATTTAAAAATAAAATTGAATTTTTAAAATCTTTTACATAATCCTCTTTCAATTCATTCAAATTAGTATTTTACCTTAAGTGTCCTGGGTTTATCTTATAGTAGTAAGATTGTTGGCTTTCTTTTCACAAAGGTCTACCAATGGGTTCATGGCACTTAAATAACCATAATTCACTTTTTCATTTCTTCTGTATTATGTACTTTTTGTAAAAATACCTATCAGACTGCACCTGACATACAGCAATCAAATAAGTTTTTCATTAATGGTTAACTTTAGAATCTAAAATTAATTACCAATGACTACCTCCCAGCCTAAACCAGATAAAGCAATACAATGAAAAACAGGCTTGAATTTTCTCCAGATATTTAATGCAAGATGCAATGTAGCCATATTCCATGAAACGTGGTTAGCAGTAGGGGAGTTGCAGCCCTATCGAATCAAACAAAGTATTACAGTACACTGAAAGCTTTATATAGATGTATTTCGGTTCTTAATTGCACTAATGCAGACACTTTGATAGATAAGCTTCTCTCTTGTGCTTTTTCTACTTTGGGAGGTTCTATAGTTTAGATGAGACACAAAGAAACTCTACTGGTTTGAGTTCTCAGTTTTACTTTTACTAGGGACCTTTTTTCCCACCAGTTTAGATGGGAAGACCCAGCCTTTGGTATAAATAACTTACTTCCACAACAATATTTAAAGGGTATCTTTAGTGTTCACTGTCAGTTGTGTAGTCTTTTGGTAAGGGGGTGGCTAGAGCCTCTTTACTCTCAGTAAGTGCTCTGGGCTGATGGATAAACACACTAAATTTAACACCCTGGTTGTTTGCAGCTCTGACAAAACCACTATTAGCAGTCATTGTGATGGCTTTTAGGGTGTCTCCTGTCCCAAAAATTGTTAATGAGCGGCTATTAATTTTTGAACTGGCCACTAGTCTCAAGGCACGCTCAGAAGGCTGGTCTGGTACCACATTAATTCGCTTAATTAACAAAGTGGCCCTCTCTCTCTCCCCAGGTCCTCCTAAGGTATCTAAAATAGACTGAAAGTCCTTGACAGCAGATTCACAAGCAAACAACTCTTTGTCCTTCATAAAGGCCTCCAGCTGAGGTAGAACCTGTTCTTTCCTCTCTTGCTCTGCTTGTTCTGTGAGCACTTTTTCTTTGAAAATAAAGTGGCAGCCTCCATAGCTGAGGGCAGATACATATGTGATTAAAGTAGTAATGTCCAGATTTACTCTTTTGCACACATCGACCTTAATTTCTGTTGGAAATGCAACACTTGCTAGTATATTTTCTCGGTCGACTCTGGTCACCTGCAAAAGTTCAGGGCCCTCATCATCTGATTCACTCTCACTCGGTTGAAGCTCTTCAGGGTGATCTAACAGAGCGTTGACTGCTACTATGTCTCCTCTCACAGATATGCCCATTTCTTTCAGCTTCTCTGCCATGGGGCTGGAGATACTGTTGTAAAATGCAAAGATGATGTGAGGGTTGCTATACTGCACTGGCTGCTGGTGACTGGCCTGGAGGAAGTCTTCAGCCTGCTCAATGATGCTTTTGTCACCATATTGGCCCCTGCCCAGCCAGATGTTATGAAGAGCTTCAGCCTTCCGGCCAATGGCTTTCACCCAAGTATGACCACCATTTGCAACTACATCTACCACAAGGGTTTGCTTTTCTCCTAAGGTATCTGTATAACCAAAGACATGAAGAACACTAACAACTTCTTCCAGGTTTTCTGCTGATTCCACAATGGCTCTCAGGTGTGTTAGGTTAGTGCTCTGTAAATGAGATTCTTTAATAGCTACTTTCCCAGCTTCTACTTTCTGCAAGAATTTTAATTCTGCCTTCAATTTGCTGCACAGCTTTGCACCACCTTCTATGCCACCTTTTCTTGATCTAGAAAGTGATTCTGCTCTCTTGATCAGTTCCTTGGCTATGGCGATTCGTTCACAGAGCATGGAATGTGCAGACATGCTGTCAGCATTATTCCTTTCCTAGGGAAAGAAACAAGGCAAATTTGAGTAGTCTCCTAAAATTATGGCAATCAATTCTTCACTGGTGATTAAAAACTTCAATCTAGCAACACAGCTTATGGAGGGTGAGTCTATGAATCTGGGCTTGTGTATGTCTCATTTTGGAGTGACTGCTTCCTCTGATAGCTAAGGAAAGGATGGCAGCTACACTTTCGAACTCTTCTTTAGGTATGTCTGACACTTTGGACCTTCATTTCTTCAGCTTGAAAGCCATGGGGACACAGCATGGTCCTAGGTTAGGATACAATGCAAGAGTTGGGCAATCTGCTATATAAATAATTCCCTTATGTCTATCAGCGGCCTGTTTTAACTGCTGAGAAATTTTAATAAAAGGCTTGGACAGTCAAGACAAAAATGCGAAAACAAAAATACACACAGACTGGCTATTTAGCAAACTGTCCAAAGCAAGTGTCTGTCCTAAATTGAGCACTTCAGCCTCCCTAACCTTTTCCTCCTTCCCAAGTTGGTCTCCTTCAACCAGCTGCCTCATGATTTCCCCCGAGGCTTGGGGTACTTACGCCAAAAAAAATCAACACTGCCTCATTTCTGCATTTGACGTCAACCCAGATTATTTTAAAAGACCGAAGAAGACCACCAACTTGCGTCCCACTCCCACTCCGACTCTGAAGGAAAATCCGAAGATGAAACTAAACTCCAAGGCTGCAACCCGCGGCGGCCGTGCAGGCGGCCCCAGCGCAGGTCGCCGGGTGGGCGGGCCAGAGGCCGGCGGGGCCCTCTCGGTGGGCTGCGGGGCCCTCGGCCCTGCCCGGCCACCTGCACAGCCGGGCCCTGCAAGGAGGGGCCGGGGCCGAAAAGCCCCCACCGCTAGCGCCGCGGCTCAGGGGCGAGGAGCTGAGATCGCGCGGCCGACCCCCTTCTCGCCGGGCCGGCCCTGCCCAGCCCCCTCTGGCCTCGTAAGGGGCGCCCCGCTCCCAGCCTCCCCGCCTCGCTCCCCGGCTCCTCACCGGCAGTGCCAGAACCGCGAGCGCGAGCACGCACGCGCGTGCACGCAGAGGCCGGGACCCGCCGGGAAATCTCAACCGGGCAGCCCCCACCCCGCTCGAACGCCGAGGCGTCTCCACCCGCGCGAGCCCCGCCGCCTCGGGCACCTCCTGCATCACGTGGTTCCGGGCCGGGTGACGCCAAACCTGCGATTCCCAAGCGGCAGCGCGGCCTCCCGAGCCGGGTTGACGCTGGTGCGGCGGCCATGTTTGTTGAGGGCACCTGGCTTCTCCCGCTTGCGCCGCCGCGTGAGCCTCGAAGCGCGCACCCACCTGGCTCCGCGAAGAGGGACCGAGCTCGCGTGTTGGGCCTCACTCCCACTGGTGGCGTCGGCCACTCGATCGCAACCGGGTCGTAGGCATTTTGGGGGCCCATTTTAACAGAAGGAACGCTGGAGAAGCTTGTCAGAGGTGACAGCTGAGAAGTACTGCCTCTGGGACTTCTGCCTCCAAGCCAAAGCACTTTCCACTGCATTGTCCTGGCCCCTCCATAGAAAGTGTGCTGTCCTTCTGAAGAGAAGAAATGATTGCATGGCTTCCGAGGGGCTGCCATATTCATATTAGTCTAGTAGAGTGTCCAGAGTCACCCAGAAAGATTAGGGCTGTAAGAAAGTAAAGCTAATTTAAAATATTAAAGAGGACTTCCAGTTATAATTAATCCTATGTATCCTGCTCCTTCTCCAAACCTTAAATAACAGTAAAGCAATGACAAAGGGAACAAACTCACAAAGGCAAAAAGAACAAGAGAGGAGATGACTGCAGACCGGTTATACCAACACATTTTTGGAGGACAAGAGCAATAACTTATTCAGTCCTTACAGCGTGGCAGACATTGTTATAAGTGTTTTACATTGTTCAATCCTTTAAACAACCTAAAAGGTAGATATTAAGTATACTTTACAGATAAGTGAGCCATAGGTAGGTTACCTGAACCCAAGCACCCTCTCTGCAGATGGAGGTGTCAGAAGAACTGAGCAAACTGCCTGTAGAAGGGGATATTTAGCCACTGATTCACAAAGCAGAACCCCAGAAAGCTTCAGGTGCCTTGAAGGTAGAAGGGAGGGCAGTAAATTGTTCAGGCAGAAGACTAGTTTAAGATGCTAAAGATAGGGCATCAGAAGGATTCCAGACCCAAAGCCTAACAAAGGATGAGAGGTGCCATGATGAAGTTTTCCTACTGAATAGTGCAATGCTAGCAGCCCCCTTCTCTGCCCCTCCCATAATGCAGGCACCCCTCTACCGCTCCCTACCACTCTCTCCCCATAACCCTATTTTTCTCTGAAGAAATGAGTAGACGAAAGACCCTAGAGAAATGGCTCGGCGATACCAACATTCAACATCCCCTGGTGTGAGCCTCACAAACACAGCATTTCCCAACGTTTTTGTTATTTGAAGGAAACGGAAAACGGAACAAAATGGTCTCAAAAAGTATTCTATAACTAGCATCTTCAAATAAAAGATATTTCAGCTATGAAACAAGAGGATTTCTTTTTTTAAGAGGAGACAGCAGAGCACAGGAAATGGTTCTTCTATAGTAAAAATGATATCCCAAATTTTAAAACGTCAATATGAGTTGGAAAAATTTAGAAGTAGAAATAGATGAAAAATGGAGCAAAAACAAAAGGATCCAGTATCCAATTAACAGGAGTTTAGAAACAAAAACAAAATGAAGAGAAAATTTTTCGAAAACTTAATAGAAAATTTGGCAAACAGAAACGTTTTTCACAGTGCAAGGGCCCACTGAGTGCTCACATGACTATTAAGAAACCCACACAAAGGAACATGGTTGTGAAGGTTCAGAACACAGCAGATAAGAGAAAAACCAAGAGCTGCAGAGGGGAAAACTTACAAAGCACTTGGCATCACATACACGATAGTATTAGGCTTCCCATCAGCAACACTGGAATTTAGAAGGGAGTAATGCTTTCAAAATGTGGAGATAATTTATTTCTAACTTAAGAGTTTTTAAACCCAGCCAATTCAGAGAGAAAGCAAGGAGAATAAAGATAGTTTCAAACAAGCACCTAGCCTGGACTGGAACAGGAAGACAGAGGGTTCTAAGAGAAACTTCTCTGAGATGTGGGGAAGAGAACTGATAGAGTGCCTGATACCTGACTGATGAGGAAAACATTAAGCAGAGGGTGTTAAATTTCTTTTGGGGGAATCTGGCAAGAATTGGTGACAGCTATGCAGAAAACAAAGTAACCAAAAAAGTGGGCTGGGTGCCGTCATGGCTCATTTGTAATTCCAACACTTTGTGAGTCCAGGGCGGGAGAATCACTTGAGCACAGGAGTTCAAAACCAGCCTGGACAATGTAGTAAGATTCCTGTCTCCACAAAAAATAAAAAAACTAGCTGGCCATGGTAGCTGATATCTGTATTCGCACCTACTGCAATGACTGGGGTGGGAGGATCGTTTGACCCCAGGTCAAGGCTACAGTGAACTGATTTGTGCCACCTCCAGCCTGGGTGACAGAGTGAGACCGTCTCAAAAAAAAAAAAAAAAAAAAAAAAAGCAGTTACCACCACCAGGAAAGTTGTTCAGGAAATGTAATAGTAGTACACTTAGTCATAAGAAAAATCTTCAACATGATTTAATTGAGGTAGGGAGAAGGAAGTCAGTGTGATGAGGATTCTAAATTCTCATCTTGCACAATGGGAAGTTTGGCAGCTCAACTCCGGGAATCCAAGAAAAAGGCATATAATCCTACTATTTTGAAATAGTAACTGATGAAACACCTGAGGCAAGTACCTGATGAAACACCTAAAAAAGTCAAGTGATGGCTTTCAGGGAGTAGCACTCACGTTTTACTTAACTTTTTAAATATGCTCATGCTTAGGAAGTTATCAGTTAATTGGCAGCCAGATATTGCTAGTTCCGTAAGTTTCTTGAGAACAGGGTGAAGGGAGGAGCTCTAAATTGAAGGAACTGTGTGAGGCAATGTGACTTTCATACAGAACCACCAGGACTGGTTTTCAGGAAATCACGATTCTAATCCAAGGGAACTCTCAACTCCTATATGTTCTTGGGCAATTCACTGAACATCAACTTGCTCTTCTTTGCAATGGGGGGGCTCAAGAGAGCTTGCCTACATGGGTGAGTAGACTCCTGAAAAAAAGGTGAGGTAAGTACTAAGAGTTGGCAGTTTCATTCTATGAAGAAAACTGAGCAATAGATGAAAACTCTTCAATGTTCAGTTATCACCTACTTGATGCCTGAGAGACTGTGCAAGGTAATTATCTCAAGGTCGGGTTGTTTTTTTTTTTTCTTTCAGGGATGCTTGAGTGTATCAGCACTCGATAATTATAAGGCTCTGTATTAGTCTTCTTTATTGCCCGTGTATGTGAATTTTAAACATCTCCATGTTTCACTGCTAATAATTGCTTTGAAAATTTAAATTCATGGTTCAGTAGGGAACTGGGAAGAAGTAGAACAAATGGAGTTAAAGTGTTTTAAGGGTTAGAAGATACAAAATGAACCAAAAGAAGGGAGAGGCTATGAACATTAGAAACATTATGATACTTAAGCTAAAATCCACAGGCTGGAAATGGTTCAAGAGTTTTGGAATGTTTAGGGATGCAGTGGGTTGCTACATCAAAGAACTGTTTCCTAAGAACTGGGACAAAAAGGAACAACTTAATTTTAAGTCCTGTGGAAAGAACAAATAGAACAAAGGGAGAAGTGTAGGCAGCTTGAACTGGAACTGGGCTTTGCATTTAATGGGGGCAGGAGGTGGAAAACAGAACCTGGATCAAATCTGGTTCAGCTGATTTTTCCTCCCTTTATTCTTTAGGACTAATTTTGTTGGCACACAATAAAAACCTACATGAGTTTTCCTTACCTCTGAAATATTACATGCCCTTAATTTTCCCTTCTTTGATTTGTAGAATTTTGACATTGCTTTGCTCTTTTGATACTGGACATTACAGAAGGTCTAAACAAATGCAACAGCAGTTAACAGAGTAACTATTAACCACACCAGGCTTTAACTTGTGTTATCAAATTTAGTCCTTAGGAAACCCTGAGATATGGCCAGGCAGAGCGGCTCATGCCTGTAATCTCAGCACTTTGGGAGGCCGAGGCAGGTGAACCGCTTGAGCTGAGGAGTTGGAGACCAGTCTGGGCAACGTGGTGAAACCTTGTCTCTACTAAAAATACAAAAATAAACCGAACATGGTGGTATGCGCCTGTAGTCCCAGCCACTCGGGAGGCTGAGGTAAAAGGATTGATCACTTGAGCCTGGGAGGACGAGGCTGCAATGAGCCAAGATCACGCCACTGCACTCCCCCCGGGTGACAGAGAGACTGTCTCAAAGAACAAACAAACAAACAAACCCTGAGATAATTACTTCACATAGTCACTCAGCCAGTAAGTGAGATAGCTGAGACTTGACTTCAAAGACCCTTTTTGCTACTATGTCCACTTTCTAGTGTGCTAAAGTCAAAATATATCAAGAGCCCATAAGAGAGATTATTAGACAAGGCCAAGATAAACATCTTGAAACAGGAAGCCAAAGTTACCATCTTTCATCTCCTATAACGCTTTTGCCACCGAAAACAAGATATGGGTGTTATAGTGACGGTAGGGAACAGAACTGGGGACCCTGAGAAAAATCTCCAAAATAAGGTTCTTTTGCCCTTAACTAATCTTCTGAGCTACATTTAAATCATGGAATTGCCCACTATACTTTCAAGTTGGTAAGAATGATTATGCTTATAAACTCTCCTTATGTTCTGTAAACCAAATTAATGATTTTATCCTAAGATGCCTTAAAAAATTAAAAAAAAAAAAAACTAAGCACTGCCTTCATATGAATGCAGATACTTAATTATAACTTTCATTATAGTGAAGGTACTTATTATACTGAGATTACATTAATGAATTAACAAGAGCCTTAAGCCATAGTTTTGACACTTACGTATTAGCATTTTATTTCAAGCACATATGCTCATCCTTGAGTTTAAAAAGTCTAACAAAATCTAAGAACCCGGGTTCCTTTAAAACGTGTTTACCTACTTGTGGAGACACCAACAGGAACCAGAAAACCATTGTTTATTTACTTACATAATGTATCTCCCATGGAGACCTATTTGGCTTACCACTCTTCACAGGCCTAGTACAATCTCATAGCACACCCTAGGATTTTACTGATCAATACCTAATGGCACCTAAAAGAACCTATGCTTCTTTTCTTGTCCCATGAATCCGTGAAAATCTGCAGATCCTCCCAGCTCTAGAAGCAGTCATGTTTTTTACCAAAATCAGCATTTTGTTTTATGGAAACACAGGCAACATCTGATAGCGAAGAGCGCATTAAGATTTGACTTAACCAAAATTGCCCGACAACGAAAAAGTCATTTCGTCATTCTGCTTTGCAATGTAGTCTTCAGAAATCAACTGTGATAAAAAGCAGGAAATAACTGTTAAAATTTTAGCAACTCCTAAAAGGCTGGAAGGTGGGTTTAACAGTTTATTAGGATTTAGAAGTGTCATTTTAAAAACAGTCGATTTAAACCATGTAGAAATAAGTATGCAAAAAGTCTGCAAAACAAAACATACTTTAAACATGTTTAAGTAGATAGATTATCTGAAATTCTGGATTTTTCAGTCACTTCATTGTTATGCTATGGCAGCCAAGTAATCCTTAACTTCAGTTGGAGTAAGCCTCCTAAATCCAGCTTCATTGCAGATTCCAACTTCTATGTTATCCTCTGTCATTTGCCCTTCAAAGCTTTCCTATTGAGGAGGGAGGAAAAAAGGTCAATTTTCTAAGCAGTTAATCATGAAATCATTATAAATCCAGTTGTTGAATACTGAGCTAACCTTTAGGGTTAAGATGGCTGTATGAATGGCATCTTCAAGTTCCAGATCTTCATTGTATCTGAAGAATTAAAAAAAAAAATTACTTATATCATTGTTTATATTCTTTATGACTATTTAAATACAATGACAGCAACAATGTAAGTTTTTAAAACTCTAAACATCTTAAAAATACTAAATTATACATTCTTTTAATCACCTCCTTGTAGCTGTCCCCAGATAAAAAAAAACTGACAATATCTGGTGCTCAATTCCCAACATCATGAAGGGTATGACCCTAAAATGAGTTTAGGAAACATTTTTTTTTTTCTTTTTTTTTTTTGAGACGCAGTTATCATGGCTCACTGCAAGCTCCACCTCCCAGGCTCATGCCATTCTCCTGCCCCAGCCTCCCAAGGAGCTGGGACTACAGGCGCCCACTACCACACCCAGTTAATTTCTTTGTATTTTTAGTAGAGATGGGTTTCACTGTGTCAGCCAGGATGGTCTCGATCTCCTAACTGTGTGATCCGCCTGCCTCGACCTACCAAAGAGCTGGGATTATAGGAATGAGCCAACGCACCCAGCCAGGAAACTTCTTAAGTATAAATATTTTAACAATCAGGATGTGGTGGCATTATTATAATTTTTAAAACACAGAAAAATCAGAACTTGCTAAAATCTTTTTCTTATAAGCTAAAACATAGCATGTCACTTCCTGCCGATACCGGTGTGGACGGTGCGAATAGTGGCTGTGTCGTTTCTTCGGTTCTCTCCATCCCCTACTTTCCTCCCTCCATTGTCAACTGTTGCTCACCCTTCCCAGACTCCCCATCCCCTCCCTAGCTCCTTCCTAATCTCGGTGCCACCTTTTCCTGTTTCTTTGCCCAGCCCGTGTTAGGGTGAAGCCTGGAGGAACCCCGGGTGCTGTACCAGAGGAGAGAAGACAAGGATGACCCTCAGCCCACCAGCCCAATCACTGGGTTCACCACCTCCATAGCAATGAGACTGATGCTGCTCACCTGTTCTAGCCACATACGGCCCGTGGCTGACTTGGCCTTCAGTGGCATCATGCCTTAGGGTTTTTTTTTCCCTCAAGACAGAATCTTGCTCTGTCGCCCAGGCTGCAGTGCAGTGGCGCAATCCTGGCTCACTGCAAACTCCGCCTCCCAGGTTCAAGTGATTCTCCTGCCTCAGCCTCCTGAGTAGCTGGGATTACAGGCGCACGCTATCACTCCTGGCTAATTTTTGTGTTTTTAGTAGAGACGGGGTTTCACCATGTTGGCCGGCTGGTCTCGAACTTCTGACCTCAGGTATCTGCCTGCCTCGGCCCCCCAAAGTGCTGGGATTACAGGCGTGAGCCACTGCGCCCGGCCAGCCTTACGGGTATTTCTAAATCAGTGCTTGCAAAGACGGCAAACCTATGCTATGCCAGGGAGATACAGGAGACTGGATTGGAACAATTTTGGGTCATAAAGATGCTGTTTGGAGTGCAACACTGAATAAGGATGCCACCAAAGCAGCCATAGCAGCTTCAGATTTCACAAAGTATGGGATGCTATCCCAGGAGATGAACTGATGACCCTGGCTCATAAACACATTATCAAGATTATGGATTTCATGCAGGATAGTAATTATTTGTTAACCAGGGGACAGGATAAACTGTTTTGCATATATGACTTGAACAAACCCGAAGCAGAACCTGAGGAAATTAGTGATCACAGCTCTGAGATAAAAAAAGGCCCTATGATGCAGTGAGGATAAACAGATTCTTTCTTCTGATGACAAAACTGTTAGACTTTGGGATCATGTTACTATGACAGAAGTGAAATCTCTAAATTTTATTATGTTGGCTAGTAGTATGGAATATATTCCTGAGGGAGAGATTTTGGTAATAACTTATGGCTGATCCAGTGCTTTTGACAGTACGGTAAGTTTGGAACCAATTAAATCCTTTCAAGCTCCTGCAACCATTAACTCTGAATCTCTTCACCTTGTGAAAGAATTTCTTGTTGCAGGTGGTGAAGATGTTAAACTTGTAAGTATGATGATAATAGTGGAGAAGAATTAGAATCCTACAAAGGACACTCCGGTCCTATTCACTGTGTGAGATTTGATCCTGATGGAGAACTCTATGCCAGTGGTTCTGAAGGTGGAACACTGAGACTGGCAAACTGTGGTAGGAAAAACATAGGGCCTTTGGAAATGTTGTGTGCTTCCTGAAGAAGATAGTGGTGAGCTGGCAAAGCCAAAGATTGGTTTTCCAGAGACAAGAGAAGAGCTAGAATAAATTGCTTCAGAGAATTCAGATTCCATCTATTCTTCAACTCCTCGAGTTAAGGCCTGAACATCAAGCATGTGCCACAGATAGTATACAACTGGACTAGAACGAGCAAGCAGAGAAAAGCATCAGCCTTCCAGAGTTACTCTCTGCTTAAGGCAAAAACAGCAATAAATAATGAGGAATATGAATTAGCTCCACTGCTGGAACAACTAACTTGGTGTTACCCGTAAGTGAAATCTCAACAGTATCAGATGAAGGGAGGTTGAGTTATCCTCTTGTAGTACAATGGCCTGTCATCTTTTTAATGAATATGTACAAGATAACATCCGACTTCTCTTATTACAATTAGAGTTCTTGCAGCTGTTTATGTCATTATGGAGAAGAAAAATATATTGCCTTATTTATCTGACTTTTCCCTTAAAGCAGAATGTCTTTGTTGCTGTTGTTTTTTGCTTTGGTTGTTAAGAGGGAATACATGATAAAGTAACTGGTTTAATTTCTCTTTCATTGTACACTGGTTCTGAACATCTAATTATTTTTAGTTGTCTAAATAAAATGCCTCTGAAACAAAAAATAAAACATATCATGTAGTAACAATGTGAAATCTTTGGAAGACTCATTAATATATAAAAGAAAAATGAAAAAGTGCTTTAAGAGCCTAGGATTAAGTTTACCATTTAAACCCAGGCCTAAGACTTTTAATAACTTTAACATTACGTGAAAAATGTACTGTGAAGGCTCATCTGTTAAACGGAGTTATGAAATTTTTTTATTATTATTCAGCCATAAAAAAATGAAATCCTGTCATTTGCAGCAACATGGATGGAACTCGAGGTCATTATGTTAAGCAAAATAAGCCAGGCACAGAAAGATAAATATTGCATGTTGTGACTCATATGTGGGAGCTAAAACAGTGGATCTCATGGAGGGAGAGAGTAGCACAGTGGTTACCAGAAGCTGGGAAGGGAGAAGGGAAGAAGAAATGAAGGAAGTTGGTTAAGGGGTATAAAAATACGGTCAGACAGGAACAATAAGTTCTGGTGTCCAATAGTACAGTCAGGAAATTATCGTTAACAATTTACTGTATATTTCAGAACAGCTAGAAGATTTGCAATGTTCCCAACACAAAGACAGATGTTTGAGGTAATGGATATCCAATTACCCTGATTTGACACACTGTATACAGGTATCAAAATATCACATGTATTGCAAAAATATGTGCAACTATTACATATCAAGAAATAAAACGTTTTCCTCTTCAAAAGCTTGGAGAGTTCTGAAGGACTACAGTAACACTGAGACTAGAATACAGCTGGAAATAAGTCAGAGCAGCTTGTACTTGGGCACCGACAGATTTTTACATAGTGCTCCACTTTTTATCAAGCACATATATCAAATATTTAATATACCTTCAACTCCAGGCATTTGGTTTCACAATTTTTTTTACTGTCGTAAACTGTTATCATGAAATCATTTAAAAATTTGTCTCCCCAAATGTTTTATTCCAGATTCAATGTTCTTTTTTTCCCTCCTGAAATGGCACAAAAAGTGAATTAAAAAGTAAAAAAACCAAAAGCATTTAGGAAACCATAGAATGTAGAAAGAGAACTCCTTAGGAAATGAATATCAATTACCACTTAATATACTGAAGTCTAGGAAACTAGAAGGGAGAGAAGTTTTTGGTTTATCTGTAACTATATTCATATACAGAGTAATACAGCAAGTTTCTTTAGTCCCATGATATTAATTTACTTAAAGAGCACCAAAAACCATAAAGTGAGTTTGCTAATGAATGCTGTTACAATGAGTTTGCCTACCTTTTCTCAAGGAAAGTTTTCCCATTCACATAGTTCTTTCCCATTGCTGTAGCTTTCCAGGCAAAGTAAGCTCCCTAATCAGGAAAGAAAGAGTAAAAAACCATATTTTAAAACACAAATACAATTATATTGCCCTGCCATTTAATTTTTAGCTTTATTAACTGTTCTCTAACTTCGAAGGTCACAGAATATTATTAGAATGGAAAATGTCACAGAATAGGTTATTTTTTAAGAAGGCTAGAAGGATGGAAACCAAAGAGGCATAAAGAAACTTTTGGAGGTTCTGGAAATTTTTGATATCCTCATTGTAGTAATGGTTTCTTCAGGCATTTACATATATCAGAACTCATCAAACTGATGAGCTGGTGATGATGCAATTAAGTGTAAAATTATGTAGAAAAGCCAGTTAAAAGAAACTGAGGTTAACTTAAAGCAAATAATCAAGAGTAGTATTTTAGCTTAATAGACTGAAGCGATTTAAAAATCTATCATATAAATCTGAAAAATGTGATCAACTCTTGATCATTAGTGAATTAAAAAGAGAGCATCTCATTGGAAAAAAAAAACAAAAGAAACATAATCCAATACGTTTTAAATGAAAACAATTGTTTTTTAGATACAATAGAGGAAAATAGGACAAAAGATAAAATCAGGATTCCAGAAATGGGGGCTTCTGCTACCTTCTGGAAAGAAAGACAAGAGGGCTTGTGATTTAGCTTTGGAAGCTCAGAGATGGAGTAACAACACTATCAAAGTTTCCAAAATACTTATTTTTCTGATTTAAGTAACAACCAAAATATTTTTCTTTTGCCATCTCAGGTTATAAAAGCAGATCATAAGGTTTATACTGAGTGAACTTGTAATTATCTAATAACCCATAAAACATGAAAGATCATTTCCTAATCTTGAATTTTGTCTTACGGTTCTCATAGCAAATGGGACAGATGTGTAGTAGTATTATCCTTTACAAACACCTTCTATTCAGATACCATTCTTCTGCATTAGAGCAGACAACTCACTCAAGGTACCAATTACACAATCATTTTTGCAAAACACTGAATTCAAGATAGATTAATGTTTTTGCTGGAAAAGTCACTCAAGTCAGCCCCAAGATTCAACTGATGGCAAACACTACAACACTGTCCTCCAGATCCACATCTTCAATTGCAATATTTCCCAAAGTAACAGGTTTAAACACATTTGATAACAACTATTTCAACAAATCCCCCAAGTGTATGATGTTAATGAACATGGCAAAAGAGGGTAGAACTAATACAGCTTCCTTATCAGAAGACCAAATTACCAAAATTTTAAATATACACACAAAAATGCACAACCTCATACTTTCTAAAGCCCAAGAGAAAAAGAAGAAAATACTGCTAAATTGTAAAGTTTTTATGGCTTCTATTTCTGTTAGATATTCAAACAGCACTTTTAACAAATCCCTCAAATACATCAAATGATACTTACAGATGGATCTGACTGAAATAAATATGGTCGTCCCTCATTCCAACCACAAATAAGTAAAGAAACTCCAAATGGACGAACACCACTGCAGAGAGGAAAATGAAAATTACTTGGCATTTTCATGGTGTTAGGGTCATCCTCAAGAATTTATCAGTACTCTCGAATAAAGCAAATTATCAGGCAAACTGAATTAGACTTGTAAGTTCCTTAAAAAGTATTTAACACCTTTCTGAGTGAATCAATTCAAAACTAATTCTCTTTATGGTAGTGAGGAATGGTAGCCAAATAAAAAAAAATTTGGATTGAACAGTGTCACCTAAGACACTTGGGTTAATAATTGTGTAGTATTTAGTGTCCTAATAAAATGACAACTTTCAATTAATGCAGCTTTTCCACTAGGTTTACCTATTACAAAATGACAACTTTCAATTAATGCAGCTTTTCCACTAGGTTTACCTATTACAAAATGACAATTTTCAGTTAATGCAGCTTTTCCACTAGGTTTACATATCAACAACTACCTATATGCTATCTCATCCACACCCAAACTTAAGAAACTGGGGAATGAAAAGAAATATGAATATGTCAAAGAGCTGCTTTCATCATGTGCTTACCATCATTTCTGGTTAGAAAGATAAATTTGAAAGTAGTGGCCAGGCGCAGTCCCAACACTTTGGGAGGCCAAGACAGGCAGATCACTTGAGGTCAGGAGTTTGAAACCAGCCTGGCCAACATAGTGAAACCACATCTCTACCAAAAAAAAATACAAAAAAAAAAAAAAAAATTAGCTGGGCATGGAGATGCACACCCGTGGTGCCAGCTACCCAGGAGGCTGAGGCATGAGAATTGCTTGATCCCAGAAGGCAGAGGTTGCAGTGAGCCAGGATCATGCCATTGCACTCCAGCCTGGGCGACAGAGTGAGACTCTGACTCAAAGAAAAAAAAAAAAAATTAAAAGTAGCAATGATTGTCTGCCCATAAAGTGTTTTAATCACTGGCAAAAGAACTTTGTATATCTAGAAGCTGCTTTCTGCTGTTACATGAGCAACAAGAAAACACATTTTTTTCCTTAAATAAATACTCCAGATCCAGATAAGATCAGAAATATTCATCATAGTGATTTTGTCCACTTGTTAAGCAAATACAGGAATGGTAAGTCCCACTCTATTTATATATCTACTCTTTAAAATAACTTCCCCCTATAATTCATGGCACATTTCAAGTAAAAACAGCAACTTACCCTGACTGAGTATATTCTTGCATCACAGAAGCTACTCTCTGTACCAGCTGAGCTGTAGGAATGGGTTCTTGGTACACAAGATAGTATTGTTGAGCTAGTTTTCGAGCTCTGTGCACAAGCACTCTAACAAGGAAAAAATAAGATTTAATTACACAGAAGATGCTCTACTACCTAAAGACTCATTCTCCTTTTACAGGCATGTACCTGCAGCACAAGTTTAACATGTATCTCTTTAATGGTGGCTATTGGATCAAAGCTAGTCTTACTCTAACATTGGATTCCAGTTGATATAGAAGAAAATATCAGAGCATCATAGAGTACCAGTTAGCTTAAAAGTAACAGATGTAATGTACAAAAATGAGAACTTTATCTTGCTCCATGGTTTCTTCAAGACTGTCCCCCCAACCAAGGGCAGCCGCTTATCTTTTTATAGCTCACTCCAGCCCACACACACATACAAGCACACATAAACACACAGGCACACAATTCTGGGCATATTTTTCTCACTTCAGGTCACTACTTTCTGTAGACTGTTTCAATCTCTCTGCCTGTGCTTCAAGGAGTACCCTTCAGAGATTAAGAAACTACTTGTAACTAAAAATGTAAAATTCGGCTGGGTGCAGTGTTTCATGCCTGTAATCCCAACACTTTAAAAGGCTGAGGCAGGAAGATCACTTGAGGCCAGGAGTTTGAGACCTGCCTGGGCAAGACCCTGGGTTACTTTAAAGAGAATAACTCAGATGTGAAAGAGAAGGTAGATTACATAACTCCTCTTTTCTCTGTTTAATGGACTTTCTCTTCTGCCATATTCCTCTTCTACAATACAAGAACTGGGCATAAGGCTTTAGTTTTCTCCAGTGCAGTTTAAAATGATAAAAGCAATACCCAGCATGACCCTGTCTCTTAAAATTTTTTTTCAAAAGTAAAATTTGTCAAAAGAGATTAAGAAGATATTATATATCAAATATATTAGCAAGACAAATAGGATTTATCTTTACTAGCTCATATACTACTGATCTGAAATATGCACATTTTCCCTCTGTGTGACAGTCATGTCCCATCCCTCAGTTTATCGTATCAGTGGCAGCACACTGCAGTATCCAGCCTGTATAGTGGTGACAAGATTCACTGCCTGATCACATTCCACTGACCTTGTTGCATTGATTCACTGAAGTGCAACTTTGCCTCTACCTATCTTGCTCCACAAAATCATGAGCAATAAAGTAATACTCCTTTTACTTGTTTAAATGACAGACACAGAAAGCTTGTCAATCTCTTTCAACTTGCTGGTACCCTGAGTAACAAGATTATTCTCTCTTCCTGTGAAATATAAAAGGGGTGATTATACAAGCATTGGGATCCTGGTTGGCTGCCACTATCAACAACTTGCAGTGGTGTTTGAGAATTTTGTTCCTTTGTGAAGAACAGGAAAAAAGATAACTCTGGATGGTGATGCTTTCTTTTGTTGCCTCATACTTTTTAAAATATAGTTTATTATAACATAAATTGCTTTCATTATTTTTAAACCGCAGTGGCAAAAACTAAAGCCCTTACGCCCAGTTCCTGGATAGTAGAAGAGGAATATGTCAGAAGGGAAAGTCCACTAAACAGAGAAAAGAGGAGTTATGTAATCTATCTACCTTCTCTTTCACATCTGAGTTATTCTCTTTAAAGTAACCTATACAGGCAAACTAAATTCAGCTCTCAATGAGGCTGCTATTGCTAAACAAAGCACACAAAAAAAGAGGAATTGGAAGATTAAAGGAAAACAACCTTGGTTTTTCTCCTGAAAATACAGATTACAATCAATTCATGAGACAGTGAGAAACACTATAAAAAGTATAAAGTACCTGTAATCGGGGCCCATGCCACTGTACACCAAACCTATATGCTTGGTAATTGGTTCTACTTTGTGCACACTTCGCTCATCATACAGAATGGATTTCTGTTTTTTTTCAGTTGCTAATACCACACCATTTGCAGCTTAGAAAAAAAAGAGAGAGACATAAATGTTTAATCATTTTTAAGACTGTTTTAACAGCTTTCTAATTACGGATGCGCTAAACTCAAACTCCTTTATTTCCTTTAATTTATAAAACCTTTTCTTCCGGAGTCCTATTACCAAAAATACCTAAGAAATGGTTAAGTCAGTTTTTCCCTCACTGGTCATTTAGTACTACACAAAAAAATCCTCCCTACAGCTAAAGGTATTATATAACCTTTTGTAAAGCACTCTAAGGATACCTGAGAGTTCACATGTTTTAAAATAATGGATTTCTGCCTACTTGTCCCAATATTCTTATAACATGAAATTTACAATAAATGATACAGGCTTTTAAAGTGAAACATAACACATTTAGCTTATGTTTTATAATTAAACTTTCCTAAATTATAAGGATAAAAACTGCCAGGAAGTAGTGATATAATCAGTGGAAAAACAAAAAAAGACTCAGTTTTCTGAATGAGAAAGACTATTGTGAATATCACAACTAACAGATAAAGGTGTTATTATTTACTTTGAAAAGGAATTTGAATGACCTTAGACTTATTACTATTTAAACTCCAAAACACTGTAAATTAACAAAAAATTGTTAAAAATTATAATGCCACAGCTCTGTATAAATTAATTACTAATTAATTCCAAAATAATTAGGATAACTACTAACAGGCATCTGAAATGAATGAAGCATTTCATTACCTTTAATTCCCACGGACGGGGCTCCTCCAGCTACAGCAGCCAAAGCATATTCAATCTGGACAAGTTTACCAGATGGGCTTAAAAGAAACACAAGTATTTGTAAGTTCACATATCATTGAATATTTATTGTAAGAACATCTCTGAGATAGTACAGACATACAGGTCAAATCCAATTTACCCAACCCCAGGGAGTAACTGGCCTTTGACCTCTATCATGAAGTGGCACAGAAACCAAGTTTACAGCTAGGCGCAATGACTCAAGCCTGTAATCCCAGCACTTTGGAAGGCCGAGACAGGTGGATAACCTGAGGTCAGGAGTTCGAGACCAGCCTGACTAACATGGTGAAACCTTGTCTCTACTAAACATACAAAAATTAGCCAGGTATGGTGGCGCATGCCTGTAATCCCAGCTACTTGGGAGGCTGAGGCAGGAGAATCGCTTGAATCCGGGAGGTGGAGGTTGCAGTGAGCCAAGATTGCACCATTGCACTCTAGCCTGGGCAACAAGACCGAAACCTCATCTCAAAAAAAAAGAGAAAGAGAGAAAGAAAGAAACCAAGTTTACAAGGCAATTGGAACATACTCCTACTGAAGCACTACTTTCTCTTTGGTTGTTTTTTGTCTGCCACATGGAGCAGTGGTATTACTGTTGCTTCTTTTCACTCTAAGTTTTCTGTGCCTGTTTTCTCACCTGTAAAATGAGGATACAGTAACCACAACTGGTTCTCCGTATCAGTGGATTCCACAGGGCTGACTACAGGACTTGAATACGCCCTGACTTGGTATTTGTGGGGGTCCTGAAATCACCATCCCCTACAAGGGTCCTGTACCTATTTCAAAGCATTGTTGTGATTAAGTGAAGTAATTCCTATAAAACTAACTGGCATAAAATCAGTAACAAGCACATACTGAATAGTAATGTTATTAAGAACATGTACGTGTCTGTTGAAAACCAAACAGCAGCACATATTTCAAGTCGGAGGGTGGTTTTAGAAAACAGACATGGTCTAAGACAATAAGACCTAGATATCACTCACAATTAAGTATTCTTTATATAATATACAATTATTTCTAGAAGTCACGAGATGGTCACACTTAACAGATCTGGTTCCATGGATTTGGTAGCTAAACAGAAGTCTCAAAATGGCCTTTTAAAGTTATCCTTTATTTCAACCTAATTGTTTAATTAGAATCATCATAAACCAACCTAATTTCATAGATAAAGTCTGAGTGAAAGTAATTTGTCCAAAGTGACACAGCTAGGTCCTTATCTCCCGTCTACTAATGAAAAGATAAATTTCAGAAGGCTGTATTTTCTCTTCGTATAACTACGAATATTCCTTTGGTCACTCAAATCCCAACTCCATCCCTCCTTGCTCCAAACACATAGACTACTCTCAGACTTCAAACACCTCATTGACAACACATAGACTACTCTCAGACTTCAAACACCTCATTGACAACACATAGACTACTCTCAGACTTCAAACGCCTCATTGACAAGCTAATCCCTCCGTCTGAAATGCATTTCTCTATTGTCCTGTGAACTCCTTTCCTTCAATCATGTCCTAAGGGAAGTTGCCCTGACCCCTCAGATTAAGTTGAATATCTATTCACTGATGCCTGTGATGTCCTGTACTTCCTCTTTGCCTAAGATTCATCATATCTGAATTGTTATTTTTTTTTGTAGAAACAAGGTCTTGCTATGCTGCCCAGGCTGGTCTCAAACACCTGGTCTCAAGCAATCCTCCTGCCTCGGTCTCTTTATTATTTTTACAATATTTGTCTTCCTCAATAAAGTAGTTATGTTCAGTCAGGATTCCAGCACATAACCTAGTACCAGGAATCCACAATCATTTGGCTGATAGAGACACATCTAGACCAATTAAAGAAACAGACCTAAGAGTGACAGCTATAAGGCTCTTGATATAATTAGTTAATTTGAGCAGAATTACATCAACTGACAGTTAAATTAAAAAATTAGGCTGAACTTTTTTTTCCTTTAATAGTCACTATTTCAATAATCATATCATAACTTTCTGGGTCCATCCAGCTTTCAATTATTGTTCAATACCTAATTCATATACCCCTGAGTAACATTTAAAGGCTCATGTAAACTTAATAGTTACCATTTCTCTGTTCCTATTACCTGTACATACCTATCTTTACCACTGCATGATTTCACTGCGTGAAAGCTCACTAACCTGTGAGCTGGCTGAGCAGTCAACCATCTTTATATTCCATAATGCCACTATCCCATTCCATAGCATCAGCATCCCTACATGGGATAACTGAAATAGCCTTCTAACTGGTTTTCCTCTTTCTCAACCTTACTTCCAACCCCAGCCAAAGTTACCTTTGGACCATGTCACCTCCACTTAGATTTTGTAATAACTTCTTTGTTCACTTAAAATAAAATCTCCTTCTCTGGCCTACAAAGTCCTACACGATTAGCCCTCTCCCACATTACCTCCTTGCTCACTATAGCACATTTGCCTCATTTTTACTCCTTTAAGAGCTCAAGCTCCTTCCCAGTTTCAGGGCTTTCATACATGCTGTTCCCTCTGTCTACAAGTATCCTTATTCCTAAATCTTCAAATAGCTGGCTACTTTTAATCTTCCAGTCTCAAAAATCACCCCCAAGCACAAGCCTTTCCTGATTACTCAATCTAAAGTCAAATTCCTTCCTTCACCCTTTTTAAAATAAAATCCCTTAGTAAGAGAATGTATTAGTAGGCACCAATTTGTTTACTCATTTGTTGACAATTCCTCAACCAAATGTGGTCCACAAGAACTGTTTCATCCTGTATGGTCTCTAGTCCCTTCCACCATTAGTTTACTTCTGATTACAAGAGGCTAGAAACAAATATTTTCTTTTTATCTAAAACAGCTGAACCCACCATGTTAAAACACACACACACACACACACAGACACACGTTTGTTTTTTAAAAAAAAAAAACTTTTAGATATGGGGTATCACTTTGTGACCCAGGCTGGAGTGCAATGGCAGAATCACAGCTCACTGCATCCTAAACTCTTGGGTTCAAGTGCTCCTCTCGCCCTCAGCCTCCGAAATAGCTTGGATTATAGGCACATGCCTGGCTAATTTTTTAATTTTTTCAGAGAGAGGGTCTTGCTGTGTTGCCCAGGCTAGTCTTGAACTCCTGGGCTAAAGTGATCCTCCTGCCTCAGTCTCCCGAGTAGCTGGGATTACAGGTGTGAGTCACCCTGCACGGCCAAAAGTTTATTTTAATAAAGAAATTTGTTATAAAAAGATTCAGTCCCTGAAGGTATATGGTTGTTTTATGTTTTCAGCTCCACCAGGATTACACTTTCTTCGAGATAAAAGACCACATTTGCAGCCTGGGCAACATTGCAAGACCCCACGCCTTAAAAAAAAAAAAAAAAAAATTAGCAGGCAGGGTGGTGCACACCTCTAGTCCCAGCTACTCCAGAGACTGAGGCAGGAGGATCCCTTGAGTCCAAGAGCTGGAGGCTGCCAAGTCCCTGTCTCTAAAAAAAGGACCACATTTGTTTTCTTCACAAATATGAACAGTGAATACATCCTGCACACACTATTCTGTCATGTGTAATATAATGAGACCTTTTATTGCATAATTAAATTAATCTCGTTCAAAGGTTACAAAAAAACTATTACTTACACCCACTGCTTACTGAAAACTGCCAAGAGAAAGGTACTTCTGGAATTTAAGACAACATTATGTAATGGAAAGTGTATTTTTGTTATCAGAAAAAAACCCAGTTTGAATGTCAGCTCAGCTACTCACCGATGACCTTAGACAAATTATTTAATTTGTACAAGCTGTGGTTAGTTCATCTGTAAGAAGCTGAGATAACATTCATTATAGCAGTGGAAAGAGATGGAGCAGGTTAAGGTTAAGTTGCACCTAACAGAAAGTACTCAACAAGTTAGATCCCGCCTGCCTTCAGTTGTCAGGAGTACATTTGAAGTAAACTGGGCATTACTGATCCTTAAGAAAATGGGTAAGTCAGAAAACTTTCCCAGTCAATTTTTTAAAGTCTTCGGTGATGGTTTTCTCACATTGAGAGCCACGGTTCGCCCCAACTGTATTTAGGAAAGTAAACTTATTATTCTAAGCCCCTGTTCTACAATAGAAAAGCCTACAATCTTGTTTAAAGTAAACATACCCCCCCACGTTCCCCCCCGTCCACCAAAAAAAGGCCAAAACTCAAACTGTTGCCTCGTTGTTAGGGGTTCACAAAAAAGTCACAGGCGCTTTCGGTTTTTAGTCCTTATGTTTCTAATTCGTGCATCGAAGAAACCGAAAGCGGGAGGTTTTGAAAGAAACTAGCGCCAAATGGAGACCAAGACTCCGACTTGACTGTAAAGCTGAGAGTTTTCCAAGAAAAGGGAACCCCATATATTTGACCAAGATTCCAAGTTTCAGAAACCACCGCATCAGGTCTACTTGAGCCAGGAAAAAAATCCTGGGTTCGGAACGGGCCACCCAGAGATGGTTAAGCTAAAACTGCCTTCTTTTCTAGTCTCCAAAGTGAAAGCGAATCCTTGGCTATGTGCCTCACCGTCCCGCAGCCCCATGTTAACCCCACAAAACCGCATCCCCCCGACCCTCCAGCAGCCTCCGACCAAGGAAGCTCCAGGAATCCCGGGCCGCCCTGGCAAATGACTTTGCAAAGCCGCATTTCCACCTCCATTCCCTACTGGACCCTCCAGAAGCACCAATGCCGACGTCATAATGGGAAAAACTAAGTCGACAGAGCACTGCAATCTCAACTACGTTGAGGACCTCGAGGGCCCCTTCCATACCTGAATGTAGTCAGCGAAAAGCTGTACCCGCGCTCCGCCATCTTTACCCAAAGAGCCAAAGCACATCCGCACACATGCGCACTGTGGCCGATTTCCTTTCATTTCCCCGCCCCTCGCCTTTCCTTTTCTCTCTATGATTGGAGAAGAGTCAGAGCTGCTCCAAGAGCATGCGGGGTGTTGTAGTTCTAGGAAGGGAGGCTTGCCCGATTCTGTGCCTGTGCGCATGCTGAAAGCAGGGGCGGGACCGGGGCGGTTTTCCAGCAGGAAAAATGGCGCTGGCCATGCTGGTCTTGGTGGTTCCGCCGTGGCCTGCGGCCCGAGGAGTGCTTCGAAACTACTGGGAGCGACTGCTGCGGAAGCTTCCGCAGAGCTGGCCGGGCTTTCCCAGTCCTCCATGGGGTAGGTAAAGAAAGGTTCCGTGGGAGAGGGGGCTGATGACGGGACCTCGGGCATCGTAGCAGACACAGCCTGCATTCTGCGCCCTCCGTCCCGGTTCTGATCCGCGGCCGCACGTCGGGGACGTAGTTCGTGACATTCACATATTAGCGAGAACAGAAAGACTGTTTTTGCGCTCCCTCCGCCGCAAAAAAAAAAAAAAAAAACTTCTGCTTTTTCCATTCGTACACAGAATGTAACCCAAGCTCGTGTCAAAGATAAATCATAGCCAGCCAGTAAGTAAAGCGCTGAAAACGGATTTTATTCAGTAACTACTGCAGGTAAAGAGCTGAGCTCCATCCCGGTTTGTGCAGAGGTGACTTGGGCGTTTTAAAGGGAGAATGAGCGAGGCGGGAGTGTAGGGGCTCTAGAGTCAGAGAAGTGTAGTACAGTGAAGTCAGTGCAAATGTGCTTATCCGGCTGTGTCTGCTAGCTCGCAGTTATCTTAGGTAGGATTCTATCCTCCCGCAGAGACTGGGAGACAAAGGCCCTATCCTTCCTAATGATTAGATTTCAAAGGAATGGCTCTCAGGGCCTTGAAAGAAACGCTTCCCAGTTAGTTGCAAGGGATACGTATTTACAATTATATGCCCTTTCCAGGAAATGCTCTGAGAGAGTTCGGGACCTACTATCAGGGGTATGTTGGCCAAAATAAATAGGATTTTTTTTTTTTTTTTTCCAGGCAGCGTTGAGCTTTCTCAGGCAGGCACTTTAAAGGGGGGCCGACGTCATCCTAGGATACAGCCCTATGCTGCTAGAAACTATGCTAGAGTTTGGTCAAGTCTGCGGAGTTCAGGGATTTGTACAGAGTTGTCCTGAGAGGAGAGTTCTGCAGGTCTCACCTGGCCTCAAGGCTCAACACTCTCTGGATCTGTCTTTCCTTTCCAGCCCTGCCCTCCCCTCCCCTCCCCCTTCCCCTCTCCCCTCCCCTCCCCTCCCCTTCCCCGCAGTACATGTTTTCTGTGGTGTTTGAGCTCTGAGGCGATGAATTCTGTTTCCCATGTTTCACTTGGAATTAATCTTAATTGGAAGTATCTTGGATGTTGAAACTGTCATTGCTTTGGCATTTACATTCTACTCAATTTCGAAGCAGCCTGAAAGTGATAATATCCAGAAATATACCAAGAAAATACATGCCACTATATGCCAAGCAATCTGCCAAGCTTTCTACATGTACTTCCTGGGATAATCTTGACAACAGTCCCATTAGGTGTATACACTTTCCAACTGAAGCAGTAGGCTCACAATGGGCCCAAGTTCACAGACAGTCCTGAGCCTGTGTTGTTAATCACCGGGGCATGCTTGGCAGTACTTGTGGACATATTAAAAATAAATGCCAGTTGTTAAGTGTTAAAGAACTTTGTGCATTTTTAAGAGTTCTTAAGATCTAAAGAAGTATGGCGGCTGGGCACGGTGGCTCACGCCTGTAATCTCAGCACTTTGGGAGGCCAAGGCAGGTGCATCACCTAAGGTCAGGAGTTCAAGACCAGCCTGGCCAACATCGTGAAACCCCGTCTCTACTAAAAATACAAAAATTAACCAGGTGTGGTGGTGCACACCTGTAATCTCAGCTACTTGGGAGGCTGAGGTAGGAGAATCACTTGAACTAGGGAGGCGGAAGTTGCAGCGAGCCAAGATCACACCATTGCACTCTAGCCTGGGTGACAGAGTGAGACTCAGTCTCAAAAAAAAAAAAAAAGTAGTGTGGCACGGCTAAGAAATAGCAAGGAAAGGGTAATCTCTTGATTTATAAGCAATTCAGAAAAAGAGAAACTTTGATAGTCACATAAATAAGGCCATACAGAGAAATGGTGAGCTGGCTCTTTAGAGAGCAGACAGGAATCAAGATTAAATATTATGAGGAACTAAGTGACTTAAGAGGTTGTATCATAAAGGACCTGACTCAGTTTGAATATAAGAAAGAGCCAATTGGCAGTTACATCAGTGCTGGTCAGAATTGTATTCAGGAAATCTGTCTAGATTTACTTGTAAATTAATCAGGTACTTACTACCCACCAAGTGTTAATAGAATGTGGGCAGTTGAGTGATTCTTTGCTTGTTTTGTTCAAGTTAGGTGCCTATCAGAGTCCTGTATTTGATGAGATAAGAAACTTGATGGAATTTCACTGATCTCTTTTCAGCAGGATCCACTTAGAAAAAATTCTGTGTTCCCTAAAATTGTATTGTATAAGCTTTAGTGTATTTTAATAGCTAAGGTTTCCCATTATTGAGTTTCACATTCTAAATTTTATATATAGTCTTTGTGTGTGTGTGTGTATGTTTGACCATTGATTGTTAAGGAAAATGATATCTGTAAATAGTAATTTAGAAGCTAGAAACTAATTCTATATCTCTTATGTTTTGTTTCCTAGGACCAGCATTAGCAGTACAGGGCCCAGCCATATTTACAGAGCCAGAAAATGATACCAGTGGAAGTAAAGAGAATTCCAGCCTTTTTGGTAGTATCTTTTGGATGGCAGCTCCCAAAAATAGACGCACCATTGAAGTTAACCGGTGTAGGAGAAGAAATCCGCAGAAGCTTATTAAAGTTAAGGTAATGCATTGATTTTTGTGGGTGTGCTTTTCCTCAAGTCCTCCATTGAATAAGCTCATGGTAGATTCCTATAGCCTAGGAATAAATGATTCTCAGATTATATGTGTCTACTTTCCTCTGGCCTAAATGAAATACAATATTCTCATTATGTATGCCTGCTGTCCTCTAGCCTGAGTATTAGAAACACAGTCAAGGAAGGAGTGAGTTTGGAGACTGGGCAAGGAACGAAGCTGTGAGGTGCCTACATGACTTCTGAATTGTGAGCTGTGTCAGTCTTGAGCTGTGTGAGTTTCGAACTACAGATGAATAAACATCCTAACTATGGCAGAGCCTAGAATTAAAGCTAGAAGCAGTAGGTATACTGAATCTTGGCTTTTACATGCCCTTACATATTTATTTTTTTTTTTTATCATTTCCAATAAAATACTGTGAAGGAAAACCCTAAGTAATAAAATAGCTAACAACAATTAAATGTCTATGATGTATCTCAGTGCCTTATGTTTATTATATCCCATCATGGCTTCACAATAGCCCTCCAAAGCAAATAAGACGTTCTTCATTTTTAAGATGAAGAAACTGAGGCAAAAAGAATTTGCCTGTGGTCACACAGCTATGAAGCAGTAGATTTTCGAGCTCTGATTTTTGACCTCATGTTCTTTTAAAGATTTTCTTTGTGTTTTCCTATCCTCAGACAATTTCAGATTCTCCTCTCTGACAACATGGATGTACTGTCTTCATTGATCTAGTAAAGAAAAATTACAGTGTGTATTACCTCTGATCTGTTGATTTATGGTTTTAACAGTTAGGATTTCAGTTACTGTTTACTTCATGGTGTTCCACAGCAG
Organism: Hylobates moloch; assembly: GCF_009828535.3. Lineage (NCBI taxonomy): Eukaryota > Metazoa > Chordata > Mammalia > Primates > Hylobatidae > Hylobates > Hylobates moloch. The sequence goes on along the minus strand of NW_026652276.1, from coordinate 126,220,576 downwards.
CAGCACCATACAAATGAAACTCAAGAACAGAAAACTGACTTTCATAAGCGTCCACATTCTGTTAAGCAAAACCTTAGAACTTAAGCCAGAAAGTATTATTGAGTGATGGTTGGGGCTGAACTTAAATGTAGAACTGAAAAACACTTTATTACTTAAGACTTACAGTAATTCATAAATTTGCTCAAGAGGATGTAAGATTTTAGGAATGAGATCTTGCACTGATCTATTATGTGACTTCCCTGATCACATTTATTCTGAGGGAATAGTTCTTATCCTGTGCATTTATTTTCTTCCTTGAATTATTTTCTGTTACATACGGTATATATTGTGTTATGTTGGCTACTTTGATCCTGAAAAGAAGATCAACTGACTGTGGGTGTCTTCATACCTTCAGTTGTACATGCAATCCAGTTTCCAGTAGTGGAGTAAAATGAGAATATGGCTAGGCAAGTAATATACAAGCCTCTTTCTTCCTTTCAGAAAAGGAAATTCTTTTATTATCTGCCTCACAGATGTTAGTATATTAATCTTATCAAGTGTTTAAAGCTTCTGTAATGATCCTGTTTAGTATTTTTCTTTGTATTTTCTTTCAAACCTACATCTAGAATAAGTTGAGAAATCTTTTAGAGGTTATAATTATTCTATTTTATAGTTAAAGTTGGATATATATATATACATATATATAAATCATTAAAATACCCTAAGAATGTAACATAGAAAATAATTTTACATTAAGGAATAATCAGTGTTCATTTTTAAAAATAAAAATTATACCATATACCAAACCTGTATTCTGTACAGGAATTTGAATTACACCATGATAAAAAGAGGAAGCCAAGGAAGTCAACTTGTAATGTTCTTATCTTGTTTTCCCTTAGATTGAAAGACAAAGGGAATTCACTTTTCCTTGGTGTCTTATTTAAGATGCTGATTGTATGGATGACTTCATTATGTTGCCGAATTCCTTATTTGATATTTAGTATTTGGAGTTAGGGGAAATGAGTATTTTTTTTTCTTTTTTACATAACTACAACTGCTGTGTTTAAGTAAAGATATACCAGATTCAGGTTGGCTAAATTCTAGTTCTAGTTTTTCTCTAATTCGAACTCAATGTTGCTTGTCTTCAGTCTTCCTGTTAAAGTGAGGTGGAACTAGATGGTGCATGATGACCTCATGTAGCCTGAACATCCTAAGAAAGTTAAAATGTAAACATTGCTCCTGTCAGTGGTTATTTGTTCGTTATATTGCCTCTTGTTAAAATACGTTTTTGTTTATTCTTTTAAAGAACAACATAGACGTTTGTCCTGAATGTGGTCACCTGAAACAGAAACATGTCCTTTGTGCCTACTGCTATGAAAAGGTGCGCAAGGAGACTGCAGAAATCAGACGACAAATAGGGAAGCAAGAAGGGGGCCCTTTTAAGGCTCCCACCATAGAGACTGTGGTGCTGTACACGGGAGAGACACCGTCTGAACAAGATCAGGGCAAGAGAATCATTGAACGAGAGAGAAAGCGACCATCCTGGTTCACCCAGAATTGACACCAAAGATGTTAAAAGGATAACTTCACAGTAAATCATTTCTCTTGAAATAGAGGAAGATTCTTTATGTTGTTGTGCTTGTTTTTAAATCATCAATATAGTTTAACACATTCTTTCTAAGCAGTTTTGTGTGGGATAATTTGAAGAATATGAGTAAACTCCAAAAATTTTGTTTATCCAAAGGCTCAATGGATTGTGTTTCTATTATATACAAGGTTTTAAGTAAACATAAAATTTCCAGAACAAAAATAAAAAATTTAAAATTCATAGCAAAAATTCTGTGTTTTGGCTTTGGTTTTGTTTGCCAGTGCTTTTTCTTAGACAAGAATACTTAACACAGATAACTCCATTGAAGTAACACATGGAAATAGGTTATTATTTGCATTTTTGGTATTGTTTTTTAAGATGGTAGTTGTGGCAGTAAGAAAGGTTTTTGTTCTTATTTTTCTCTTAGCAAATTAAAATTGCTTTTGGAGGAAATTACTTTTAGGAAACATACTAATTTACTTAGGTGATGGAAGTACTTCTTTACATTTTACATTAAATCAAAATCATTTTCAGAATATATGAGATAGCCCATGTTTTGGAAGAGATTATTAGTAAAGATGTGAGCAGATTCCATGGCACACTGAAAATGTGATAAGAATGTTCTTTGCATTTTTCTTTTAATATGTCCTGTTAGTTTATTTTACATTTTATCAATTTGATCTCATTGTAACAATAGGCTCTTAAACTTAACTTTCTTTTTTTTTTTTTTTTTTTTGAGACGGAGTTTCGCTCTTGTCACCCAGGCTGGAGTGAAATAGCCTGATCTCAGCTTCACTGCAACCTCCGTCTCCTGGGTTCAAGCAATTCTCCTGTCTTAGTCTCCCAAGTAGCTGAGATTATAGGCGCCCGGCACCATGCCTAGCTAATATTTGTATTTTTAGTAGAGACAGGGTTTCACCATGTTGGCCAGGCTGGTCTTGAACTCCTGACCTCAGGCGATCCCACCTTCCTCAACCTCCCAAAGTGCTGGGATTACAGGCATGAACCAGTGTGCCTGGCCTTTAACTTAACTTTCTACAGTTAATTTCTTATTTTCTTCTACCTCTGTCATTCCTGTGTTCACCTTGAGCCCAAGGTTTGCTGTTTTGTTTCCTGTCTCATTCAAAATGAACAAAGTGAGGTAGCTATTTAAAACACATAATGATAAGCAACTTAGGGAATTACAGTTAAAGGTAACATCGGTAGACAAGATATAGCCCAGGGAAGTATTTACAGCAAAAATACAAGCTGCAGTAACCTGAACACATGCTATATTAGGCAGCATATTTGACTCAACATTTTTTTTCTTTTTTTTTTTTGAGACAAAGTTTCACTGTCGCCCAGGCTGGAGTGCAATGGCACTACCTCGGCTCACTGCAGCCTTCACCTCCCAGGTTCAAGCAAGTCTCTTGTTCTCAGCTTCCCAAGTAGCTGAGATTACAGGCACCCTCTACCATGCACAGCTAATTTTTGTATTTTTAGTCCTGACCTCAGGTGATCTGCCCACCCTGGCCTTCCAAAGTGCCAGAATTACAGGCTGAACATTTTTTTCTTTGGAAAGAAGGAAGATTCACTTGCATGGATCAGTCTTCCCCAAGTAAGACAGATAATCTAGAAGGTGCATCATTATCTTGGTACTAAGGCCTGAAGTGTACTAAGGCCTGGGGCTTCATAATGAAAATTGTATAATGGCGCGATCTATGTTAACATTCCTAGAGGTAAAATCACCAATTTCATTGGGGATGGTATAGGCCAATGTTATGTTGAGGTGCAATTCAGTAAAAAATTTTTAAAATTTCCAAAGTATTGGAATCCCAGCAAATAGCTCTTTCAAGGCTGGGCTTAATCCAAGCATTAAAAAGTTGAAATTCCAGAGGAATTGGTTATCTGCATAGTATTTAGACAAACCTCTACGGATAATTATTTTTAACCCTGAGAAGTCATACACATGCTGTGTGTCAAAGATAGACTTGAGGTGGAATCAATGGTTCATGAACACTGGGGATGAATATATTCAACTGCCTACTCAGTATCCTCGGTTGACTAATAGGTTGCAAAGTGTATCTCCAGGTAACAAATTGTCCTTTGATAGTACGGACTGAATGTATTCATATATTGATCTGGCTGCTACAGATGTGAGAAAAAAAAAATTCTTATGTTGAAAGCCTAACCTCCAATGTGATGGTATTAGAAAATGAGGCCTTTGAGCAGTAATTAGGGAATAAGGGTATACTCCTTATGAATAAGGTTGATGCTCTTATAAGAAGAAACAAGAGTTTGTTCTCTCTGCCCTCTGCCATGTGAGGCTCCAAGGAGAAGGCTGACTACAAATCAGGAAGCAGGTCTTCACCAGTACCAAATCTGCCAGCACCTTGATCTGGGACTTTCCAGCTCTCAGAACTGTGAGAGATGAATCACTTAAGACACTCTGTTTGTTAATTTCTTAACAGGAGCTTTAGCTAAGACAGAGGCTCTATATGCAGGTTACCTAGTAAGAGCAAGCGGGCAGACTGACTTTTCTGTTTTCAATTCATGAACGGAGAAACTTACAAAATGCATCCCCAAATCAGGCAATTATTAGATATCAAAACCAGATATCTAGTTCATGTCAGAAAACCATGTCATAAATTAGAGTACTTTAACTTTTAGGAAGGGGTTGTCCCCTCAAAGTTTTCTTTATAATGCATTTTATCACTTCATGCCTCCAGTTTTTACTATGGCAGAAAATCATTATGAGTTGAAATTAAACCAATTATGTAACTGATTCAGGTTTTGAATTAGAAATTAATTCCCTTGTCCCTACTCATACCCTACAACATGAAGATGTTGAGACATTTTACTAGGTTATTTTGGAAGGAGTCATCTTGACTCTGACATCCCACATTGCATCCCTTTCACATCCAACCTGTGAGCAAATCCAAAAATCCCATTGATTCTACCCTCAATATATACTTAGAATCTGACCATTTAACATGAAGATTTATGCATACATATTTTTTCTTGGAAAACCAAAAATAGTTTTGGTGCACTATGGATGACCCTAATTTAAATAAATTGTGATCTTTTAAAAATACAATTTTTTCATAATTTGTGTAGTGTGACTTTTAAGTTAAAAATTTATTCTTTAAAGAAGTGCAATGAGTAGGGGCCTTTGTAACATTCACGATGTGGGTATTGCCCTCCCACTCTCCTCAGAGAACTGTTTTCTACACCTGCCTCCACCCTCCCATATGCAATTATGTTTCAGGGGCAGGACTTTCCCTTCAATATTTCTAAATCTGTGCTAAGGAATTCTGCTATGATTAGTGTTTTTCTGGCAAATACACAAACATAGATGCTCTGTCTTCAACTGCAACTCTTAGGGAGCAGTGTCATTCCATGGTCTAGATTAGTGAATAACATTTCCATCTTGCCTTCGAAACAGGATGGTATCGCTTCCAGCTGCTGTCCTCTCGTTTTTTCCATAAAGAGAATCCAGAACAGCAACAGCCAAGGCAAATAGAGAGATATTCCCTCGTGCTCAGTATAATGTCCTGGGCTACTCTTTACCTTACTTCCAACCTTTGTGTTACCCTGCCCCTGTGTTCCTCTGCTGGCCCCAGCACCTGTCTGTGCACTCACCTCCTCCACGTTTGTGGAGTCGCTAGTAAACATTAGGCATGCAATTTGGAGGAAGGACAGGAGGAAAGCTAGAGGGTTAACGAGTTCCAGTCTCTGGACCCTAGTGTTTAAGCTCAGAGCCAGCTTGACAGTTTCAATCTCATATCAGGAACTGCTACAATTTACTAGGCATCACCAAGCCGCTCCACTAGGGGGCAGCAGGTGAATTGCACTGAAATTGTCAAATGAACTAATAAACCATCAGGTCCAGCAATGCTGGGGACATTGTCTGTTTCTGCCAAAGCCATCAGCCTGTGGCTGGCAGACAGGATTACTGCAGGGGGAGAAAAGGCTGTCTGCAATGCTGAGTGAAAGCTACAGGCTGCCAACAAAACTGAGCCTCCCTATCACTGTGTCCAGGGCTTCTCTTCCTCCGCCCTGGGTCAGTTTGCTCTCTGCCAGTGTGCCCTCCTTGACCCTCTTCTTTTCCAACCCTACATCCTTGGGTACATGCAGCCAGCTTAATTCTAAAATCCTTTCCAAGAGCATTTTTCAGGATAAAAACTCTTTTCCAATATTCCCCAATATTACATTTCAGTAACTAAAAAGAAGTACTGATTTTCTCATTGACATTCTTCTAATCAGTAGTTCTCAACCAGTGATGATCCCCTTCCCACCCCAGGGGACATTTGGCAATGTCTACAGACATTTTTGGTTGTCACGCTGGGGCAGGGGGGTGAGGGATGATGAGAGCTACTGGCTTCCAGTGGGTAAAAGCCAGGGACGATGCTCAATATTTTCCTCTATCAGACTCAATAACACTAACTTTTTTGAATAAAAAATATGACATGAAAATATTTTAATTTTCTAGAAGTCTCAGTGAGCCATCTTATTTTCTTCCATAATTTAAACATGCAGTGATGACCCTCAGGTCTATATATCTAGGTCTCATTTTTCTATTAATGTCCAGACCCATGTTTCCAAATAATACAAGATTTCCATTAGAACGTCACATAAGTCTCAGTAGATCATAGCCTAACAACTTTTCCAAATCTCTCCCTGTAAATTTGCTTCTCTGATAGCCTAGCTTGGTTGGCTTATCCATTCAACAAATATGTCTAACATTTCTCCAACCATAGACCACCTCTGATTGACTAATGGACATTTCGGGTTTAGCATATTGAAAACGGAACTGCTGATCACCCCATCACTTACCCCACTAGCCAAACTTGTACCTCATCCAAACTTTCCCACCTTGACAAAAATCAAACTGCTCCAGCAAAATCCTACTCATTCTTGATTTCTCTCTTTTCATCCCACATAAGCAACTCCTTTGACTCTACCCCCATAACATATCCTGCGTCCCAAGTGGCATTCAGTTTGGAGTGACAGGAAGGGATGCCAGTGTAAGGAGAATGTGCTGGGAAGGGGCAAGAATGGATCTAGGGAGACAGGCTAAGGGTCTCTGGAAGAAATCGAGGCTGAAGATGATGTAGCCCAAATCAGAATGGTGGCCAAGGACAGAAAGAACTAGAGGAAATACAGATACATATTTCAGAAGTGGAATTGGTGAGGACTTGGTTGTAGCAATGCATGAGAGGGGAAAACAGGATAATTCCCAGGTTTCTAGCTTGAGTAACAGAGAGGATGTGATTAGGGAGCCTGTGAGTGGTGAAGGCAGATTATGCAGGAAACTCAAGATACCCATTTTCAAGAAGCTATATTTGAAATACTTATTGGACATCCAAACTGAGATGGCAAGCAGGCTAATGGATATGTGAGTATGTAAATTTGGAAACAGTCAGCAGATGGAGTGTATTTAAAGCCATTAAAATGAATGAGATTATCCACAGCAAGTACTTATGAAAGAAGAGAACCCTAAACTGAGCCCTGAGGAGGGGTAGCCTGTTGAGGAGGACATTAGACTGTCACACCACAGATTTCAAGAAGGAGAGCATTTCAAAAAGAGGAAAGCGGCCACCCTGTCAAATGCTGCTGGGAGATAAAGATGAGGATAGGAAAGTACCCAATGATTGTGGCAATTGGAATTCATCTGCAAGATGACAAAAGTGATATTATTTCAGTGTTGATGGCAGAAGACAGATTGGAGTGGGCTAAAGAGAAGATGTTTGCTGAGGTGGTAGAGGCAGTGTTCCTAGACAGTTTTTCGCAAAAGTTTTCTTCTGCTAGGGAGTAGAGACATGAAGCAATAGCTAGAGGAAGATAGGGAATTAAGAGGCCACTGTGTGTATGAGTGTCAGTAAGTGTGTGCGCTGCAAACTGAGAAATCAACATGTATTTATGCTGCTGGGAATTATCAACTAGGAGAGGAGACTGTGGATGCAATGATGCCAGGCTTGGGGGAGGTCTTTAATGCAGTTCCATCATGAGACGATGGGCCTCAAGGCTTGCGCTTATTAGGAAGAGGAACACATTCTCTACTGTTACACCTGAAGGTTAAACCAGGAGGAGGACGTATGACAATACCCTAGAAGCCTGATTCATTTTCATACTTTTCTGGAATATGTTGATACGGTTTGGATCTCTGTCCCCACCAAATCTCACACTGAAATGTAATCCCCATTGTTGGTGGTGGGGCCTGGCGGGAGGTTATTGGATCAGGGGGCAGATTTCTCATGAATGGTTTAGCACCATCTTCTTGGTACTGTTCTCATGATAGTGAGTGAGTTCTCGTGAGATCTGGTCGTTTCAAAGTGTGTGGCCCCTCTCTCCTCGCTCTCTTGCTCTTGCTTTAGCCATGGGATGTGCCTGCTCCTCCTTTGCCTTCCACTATGATTGGAAGCTTCCTGAGGCCTCACCAGAAGCAGATGCTGCTATGCTTCCCGTACAGCCTGCAGAACCATTAGCCAATTAAACCTCTTTTCTTATAAATTACTCAGTCTTAGGTATTTCTAGCATTGCAAGAATGAACTAATACATATGTCTAGAAGCATGAGTGTCTGAATCTGCCGTCACCACAGCGCCATCTATAATTTTGCTTTTCATGTTTTTCTGCAACTAGATTTAGACAAAATAAAAAATTCCATTCAGTCAAATATATTGATGATTTAATGGCCAGTGTCATATGTCATGTGTTTTTCCAAAGGTTTAAGGGTTATTTTTTCTGATTTTATCTTGCAGAGTATGAAGGCCAGGGAAATCAAAGTATATACTTCTAGTTAGCATAAGATGTAGTTTATAGGGAGTTAAAAATAGCAATAGGTAAGACACATTCTCAAAGCTTTTGAAAAAGTTATTGCCAGTAAACTTTCTCATTCAAAAACTATGTATTTATTAATATATGTACAGATATTTAATATTTTAAAAATAAAATTTTTATTAATATATTGTTTACATTGAGCTCAAAATCATTTTTCTTCAATATGATGGGTGGCATTCACTCAACACCTATTATGTGTCAGGCATTCTGTCTATGTTAATCCTTAAAATAATATTATGGAGCAGATAGTAATAATTGCGGTCACTATTTATTAGTGTTTACTATGCATCAGGCACTGTGCCAAGAGTTTTACATAAATTACTGTTGACATAAAGGAAAAAATATCTGACGCTAAATTAATATTAGTAGAGAGCTTATTTGGGCCAAGTTTGAGAACTGCAGCCTAGGAACATAAATTCAAGTTGCCCTGAATATACACTCAGATTAGCAGCAGTTACAAGCAGGTTTTATTTGTTTGTTTGTTTGTTGTTTGTTTATTTGAGACAGAGTCTCACTCTGCCGCCCAGGCTGGAGTACAGTGGCGTGATCTCAGCTCACTGCAACTTCTGCCCCCCTGTTCAAGCGATTCTCCTGCTTCAGCCTCCCGAATAGCTGGGATTACAGGCACATGCCACCACGCTCAGCTAATTTTGTTTTTTTAGTAGAGACGGGGTGTCTCCATGTTGGTCAGGCTGGTCTCAAACTCCTGGACCTCAGGTAATCCGCCTGCCTCCGCCTCCCAAAGTGCTGGGATTACAGGCGTGAGTCCCCGTGCCTGGCCATAGGCAGGTTTTTAAAGGAAAAAAGAGGCAGCAGCTTCTAAATTGTTTACCGGGAATTTGCATTAAATAACACAAGCTGTTGATTGGCTATACATTGTTCTTTGTAACACATATTCCAGAAACATGAAGGTAACAGGTGAGGGAGCAAATCAGGAAAAAAATAACCTTAAACAATTGCCCCAGGTGGTGGGGTGTAACTGAAGACCCATGTTCCTGTCTCTCTGGGCCTTTTGCAAAGGTCTGCAAGGGCTCTCTGAGGCTTTTGCAGACCTCACATAGCTCACGCTGCTCTGAGCTATTTTTCTTTTTCCAATACTTATTAAATTTTTATATGGCATAATATTATAAAATTTTAACTGGTATTTTTTTTCTGTGACATTTTCTTGTGTCTTTTGGCCTTCATCTGATTCAGAGAGGCAGAGCATTTTATTCATTTTCCCCAGGAAGGAAAAGCAGAAAGTTGGGGTGGGAAGCATTTCAAAATCCTAGCCTTTTTTGGGGAAAAAGCAAAGAACTAAAGTTTTGGAAAAATGATTGGGGCAAACACATGTTTATTTAGTAGCTGGGCTTTCCTGCCCCAAGAACTAGACAAAAATGCCCTGGGCCAGAGGAAGGTGAGAGGGGTTGTATGAGGGAAGCTAGCAAGCTTGTCCAACCCACCTTATTTTGTCGTTGCTGTTCAGTTTTGTTTTGTTTTAGGCTTTTAACGGCCTGAAGCCATGGTTTTTACTTTCTGTCTCTAGTAATGAGCAGAAAAGAGGGATGAGGAAGGGGCTTTACTGGCCCGACCAGAAACAGAAACTAAGAACCCATGTCTGTATTCTCTCCCCTGGACAACCCTGTCAGAGAACAGGAATCTGAAAAAGATCCCTGTCCTGTCCACCTCACCCATTCCCCAGCCACGGTCCACCCCTGCAGGGAGGGCTGCTATAAGCTTTTTGGGTGGAGCCCCAGGGAGGCAGAAAGACTCCCAGGAAGAAGTGGATGTGTGGTGTTTTTAAGTGGGTGGAGCCCTTTGCAGTGTTTCAGAGAAGTAAAGGACCACAGCAGTCTCTGGTCCTGATGAGGTCATGCAGACAGGAACCAAGGATGACAGTTGAGACTGTAGGTATATGAAGACTAAGGGCCAGAAGTTTGATGACTTCTCATTGGATGCCGAGAGTCCCCATTCTCTCCCTTATCACTAGGCAAGCCTTCCAAAAATTAAAGAAAAAAGGTAAAAGCATCTGTGGGAAAGACAGTGTGCTGTATGTGTGCATGGGTGTATGTGTGTGTTGGGCACAAAGGGAACCCATTGTCCCGAGCTGGCAATTGTGTCATCATCTGGTGGAAGAGAGCCTCACAGTAGGAATGAAGTAACCCTGTGATGTACACTTGGGTGTAGAAGCAAAGTTTTGCCAATGTCAAACCAGCAAAGGGGCTAAGATTTGAGCCTAAACTGACTGCAAATTCTAATCCTAGGAAGTCTAACACTATGCTAGATTGCCTTGGGATTTATAGATGGTGAACATGACTCACGGGAAGATGAAAACACTTGCCCGCAATCCAGAGCTCACGGAGGGAAGTTGGTGTCTGAACCCAGTCTTGGCTCTTTCTTCACATGCCTCACTGCCTCCTTAGAGTTAGTATGTACTAATTTTAAAGCTGAACTTTTTTATTTTTCTCTTTTTGAGACAGAGTTTGCTCTGTCACCCAGGCTGGAGTACTGGCACCATCGCAGCTCACTGCAACTTCTGCCTCCTGAATTCAAGCAATTCTTATGCCTCAGCCTCCCAGGTAGCTGGGACTACAGGTGTGCACCAACATGCCCAGCTAATTTTTGTACATTTAGTAGAGACAGAGTTTCACCATGCTGGCCAGGCTCATCTCGAATTCTTGACCTCAAGTGATCCACCTGCCTTGGTCTCCCAAAGTGCTGAGATTACAGGCATGAGTCGCTGCACTTGGTCTTCTGTACTTTTTAAATTCTAAAACACTTTATTGGTCAGTCTCTCTAATGGAATATGGATATTTACAGCAGAATAGGTAATAATAACTTGAAAGGAAATGTCTAGTCCAGTGATTTCATTCTGGGGTAAGAGATGTTCCCGGAGAGGGCATAGAAGATGCAGTCCCCATGAGCCCCCAGAATTTATTCCCAGGAATAGACTAAGATGGCAAAAGATTCTTATAGCTAAAGACAGTTAAGGATGGTGTTTGTACTTATGTTGCTCTGGGTATCTCACAAATTTGTGGGGGGGCCACCAGTCATCGCAAACCCATTAATTCATTGCTTTGGATATCTCACAAATTTGTGTGGGCTGCCAGTCACCAGATGGTCCCTCCTAGGATTGAATCTCCCCAGGATTAACCAGGCAACCAGGGTTGAGACCACTTACAGATGGAACTACTTAAGACAACCTATCCTGAAGCCTGACAGGTTTGGAACAAAGAGTGTGCTGCTTAAAATATTACTTGTCTTGGGGTTTCTAATTTGTTTAGTCTGGCCACTGAATGTGACCAGAACATCATGCCTCTCAGATGGCAGAGACCAAAAGAGAGCACTCCCACTTGGTCACGACTCAAACTCTCAAGGATATAAAATAAGACAAGAGGGTAACCTCATCCGGTTTTATTTTGGAGACTCACAGCAAAATTTGTCTAAATAGACAAAAGTCTGGTCAAAACCACAAAAATGTCCAGCTTGCAAGGCCAGCTTGAACAATAGGCTTATAGAGATTTTAGGCCCATGTTCTACCCTATGGTACTGTGAAAATAAATAATTCAAAATCTAAGCTGCTGAAACTCTAACTTAGGTTTGAGCCTTAAAGGGATGTGATTATGGTACCTGAGTCACGTGACAGACAGCTGTAACCTTTGTTTCTCTGATAATAGATTAAGCCTTCTTCCCTACCTGCATTGTTCTGTAACAATTTTAGTTTATAACATTTTAGTTGTAAATGACTGAAGGGCACCAAGGAAGACCCCTTCCCTCTACACTGTTGATCTTCATTATAGATTAACCTCCCTCTTGCCTTTTTCACACAAAGACTTCATAAGCTATCACATTGTCTTAAGGTGGAAGGTTAAATTCACTCTTTCAATTGGAAAGGAAATGAAAACCAGCTATAAAGAAAACAAGCCATACTGAAAAGAAACGAATTGTACCTAATTAATTTGTTATAACTCTATAACTTGTATAGAAAATGTTGAAATTAGTCCTATTAAATGTCTTTGTCTTCTTTCTATATAAACAAGAACTTAACTTCTAACTTTACAGCATTGATCCCATTTCTCTGGAGTCTGTGAGTCCCAGAATGGCCATTCCCAGCTTTTCACTTGAATAAACTCTTTAAAACTGGATTCCGACCCTTTTTATTATATTATTTCAGGTTGACATATCTGGCTACCCAAGAAGAGACCCAAAGTAAATCTTGCCTTGACTGCTGCTGCTTTGTCAATCAATACCTGGTACCTGCAGGACTGTTTTTATCCAATTGGCTTTTGCCAAAGTTTGCAGGAGCCCTTGGCAAGGCCCCTCCTGGATTCCAAACATTATCTCTAATACATCCCACGTTATTACAAGGTCCCATTCCTCAGAGTAAACACTTGGTCCAAATGGTGGGTGTTATAAATACTCCTGTATCAGCGCATAAGTCTCAACCTGTAACTTTTCAACTAGGTCCCTTACAAGGGACACATGTTTTACTCTTGGTTTCCTTAGTTTCCATCCATCTAATAAGAAAACTTCTTAGAACTATATAATACCCATATTTCTTTCTCCTAGAAAGGCGAAATGTGTTTAGAATTAGATGCTATACATGATAAAACATAATTAACTGACAGAAAATTTTTCAAAATCAGCTGGGAGTGGTGGCTCATACCTGTCAGTCCAGCACTTTGAGAGGCCAAGGTGGGTGGATCACCTGAGGTCAGAGTTTGAGACCAGCCTGGCCAACATGGTAACCCCATCTCTATTAAAAATACAAAAATTATCCAGGCATGGTGGTGTGCACCTGTAGTCCCAGCTACTTGGGAGGCTGAGGCAGGAGGATTGCTTGAACCTGGGAGGTGGGGGTTGCAGTGAGCAGAGACAATTCCACTGCACTCCAGCCTGGGCAACAGAGTCAGACTCCATCTCAAAAAAAAAGGAAGTTTTTCAAAATTGAATCCAATTGCTATCCATCTTGCCTTCAAAGACACTGACTTATTAAGTCATGAATTACAAAATGCAATAAGGCAATACCTGATCAACTGTGGTCAAAGTCCTGCAATGATACAGGAAAATATTGTTTCAACTACTTCAATAAAAATTTAAGTAGACTCATTGGAAATGGCTTCCAAATAGCAGACAATATCCCTTGAGAACTGAAGCCCTAGAAGAAAAAAAAAACATATAATCTTAGATTATATAGAAAGAGTACTGGTCATTCTCTGTACAAGTCGTTGTAATGCACCAATTCTCCTGGTAAGAAAACCTAATGGTAGAGGGTGGAGGTTTGTACAAGATTTGAGAGCAATAAACAACATAGTAATTCCACGGCATCCAGTTGTGCCTAATCCTCACACACTGCTCGCAGCCTTCCCATCTAATGCAGAAATTTTCGGTCATAGATTTTTTTTTTTTTTTTTGAGACAGAGTCTTGCTCTGTCACCAGGCTGGAATGCAGTGGCACAATCTCGGCTCACTGCAACCTCCACCTCCCAGGTTCAAGCAATTCTCCTGCCTCAGCCTCCCAAGTAGCTGGGATTATAGGCATGCACCACTGTGCCCAGCTAATTTTTTGTATTTTTAGTAGAGATGGGGTTTCACCATGTTGGCCAGGGTGGTCTCAATCTCCTGACCTCAAGATCTGCCCGCTTTGGCCTCCCAAAGTGCTGGGATTACAGGTGTGAGCCACTGCACCCAACCAGTCATAGATTTATGTAGTGCATTCTTCAGTATTCCTTTAGATAAAGATAGCTAATTTATCTTTAACTTCGTGTGGGAAGATAGACAATATACCTGAACTGTCACGCCCCAAGGATACACTAAAAAGCCTGACTTACTTTTTACAAATATTAAAAACAGATCACTCAGACACGGACTTCATTGAGAAGTCTGTCTTAATACAGTAAGTAGATGATTTACTTCCTTGCTTAAAGAACAATGGGCTTTCATGTACAACAATTGGCCCTAAAGGGTGATAAGGTTTATAAAGGAAAAACTTCAATTTTGTCAAAAACAGGTAAAGTACTTAGGCCATCTGATAAGGTTTGGCCCAGTGTCCCCACCCAAATCTCATGTTGAATTGTAATCCCCGTTGTTGGGGGAGGGATCTGGTGGAAGGAGATTGAATCATGGGAGCGGACTTCCCCCTTGCTGTTCTTGTGATAGTGAGTGAGATCTCATAGATCTGAATGTTTAAAAGTGTTTAGCACTTGCCCCTTCACTCTCTCTCTCTCTTCTGCTCCACCATGGTAAGATGTGCTTGCTTCCCCTTTACCCTCCACCATGACTGTAAGTTTCTGAGGCCTCCTAGCCATGCTTCCTATAAAGCCTGTGGAACTGTGAGTCAATTAAACCTCTTTGCTTCATAAATTACCCAGTCTCAGATAGTTCTTTATAGCAGTGTGAGAACAGTCTAATATACCATGTAACAGTCAAGGAACGACTTCCTATTAATCCAGCTAGGTTGAAAGGAATTCTAGCTTTTCCACCACCACCGAGAAGCAAGAAGCAATTGAGAGGGTTTTGGGGGCTGACAGGATATTGTAGAAATTGGATAGCCAACTTCTCTTCAAAGGCCCAGCCCTTACATATTCTTTTATAACTGGACATTACAGACCTTCTAGACAGGACAGAAAAAAATCAAATAACATTAGAAATGATCAAAAATGACTTTACTAAATCCTCAGCTTTGGTACATCCAAATTATTATATAATCTTCCAATTTCGGCATTCAAACACTAAAGTGATGGAAACGCTTTAGGGATTCTAACTCAAAAACATGGAGATCAAAATAGACTTGGGGGTATTATAGCCAATAAAGACCCTGTATGTAGCAAGAGGATGACCACCTTGTATGCAAGCCATTAACAGCTAATGCTTTGTTAATTAAGGCAACTAAAGACATTGCAATGGGAACACCCCTTACTATCTTCATCTCTCATTCTATGGAGGAACTAACGAACTCACACCATATTCAATATTACTCAGTTCTCAGATTGGCCTCGCATGAGGTCCTACTTCTTTTAGCTCCTTATATCGCTGTATCTAGGTGTAACAATGTAAACCCTGCAACTCTTTTGCCTTTGTTTTAAGATGAGCTGCTGCACAACAGCATAGCCCTAATCGAACAATGTCTTTCTCCCGGGTCACATCTATTGAGATATCCCCCTTGCAAATACTAATGTTGTTGTTTGGCTTATAAATGGACCTTACTTAATGGATGAATCTGGATTCTATAGGGCTGGATACACTATAGTGTCTTTAACTGAAGAAACAGGAAGTACCTATCTTCCAAAAGCCACTTCACCTCAACAAGTGGAATTAATAATACTAAATAGGTCTTGTCAGTTGGCAGAAAAATATATTCACCAGTATTTATACAGACAGTAGATATGTTTTTGGAGTAGCTCATGATTTTGAAATGTTATGGAAACAAAGATTCTCAATCTCTTCAGGTCAACCCATAAAAAAAAAGACATCTTATTTCACAACTACTAGAAGTCATATTATTGCCAAAATCATTGGCCATTATTAAAATTCCAGGTCATTCCAAAAAAGATACTCCAGAATGAAGAGGAAATTAGTGATCTGATAAGGTCACAAAGAGCGCTACTCTAAACACATCTAAACAGGAAAATCTACCTGTATTAACTTTTAAGGAAGCACTTGAAATTGATATAAAATTAATCCAGAGTCCCAAAATCAGCACAAAAAGTTTGGGACACAAAAGGGCGTAAATATTCACCAAAAGATGAAGAATGGTACAGGTGAAACAACTCACCCATACTTCTTGCTGAACTACAGCCATCATATTTTTAAAGGCAGGGTTTCAGTCTGTCACCCAGGCTGGAATGCAGTGGCATGAACATGGCTCACTGTAGCCTTGACTTTCTGGGCTCAAGCTATCCTCCCACCTCAGCCTCCTGTGTGGGTGGAACAAGCCACCATGATTGGCTAATTTTTAAATTTTTTGTAGATATGGGGTTTCACCATGTTGCCCAGCCTGTTCTCAAACTCCTGGCCTCAAGCAATCCTCCTGCCTCAGCCTCCTTAAGTGTTGGGATTACAGGTGCGAGCCACTGCATCTGGCCTACAGTTAACATTTTTAACATATGTGCATGATCTAACTTACTGGAGTCCTGCCAAAATGGTTGTCTGGGAAAAACAGTATTACTGGAAACCTTTTCCAATGATAGCTCATAAGGTATACAAGCAGCCATATTTGCCCAAAATATAATCCAGGAAAAGCATTACTTACTTCCCAAAGATACTTTCCTTTATCTGAGACTGCCTTTGAAATACAGCAGCTAGATTTTTTTCTAATTGTCACTTTCATAAGGCTGCAAATAAGTCCTGGTAGTTATTTGCATGTTTTCTTATTGGGTAGAGGCATTTCCATGAAGAAGAGCAATAGCCTTAGCAGTAAGTCAAATTATTGAAGAAAAATTTATTCCAACCTAGGCATTTCATTGGAACTTCATAGCAACAGAGGTACCCACTTCACTGGAGAGATAATTCAATCAGCATGTAGCATCTGGCCTATTTTTCAGCATTTCCATTGTGTTTATTACTCCCCATCATCCGGGTTAGTAGAATGCACAAATAGAATGATAAAAACCCAAATGGCAAAATTAACTGAGGCTTTTAAGATTCCTTGGCCGAAATCCCTTCCATTGGTTTTGCTAAACAAAAGATTCACTCCTTTTGGTAAAATACCAGTTATCTGCATTTAAAATAACAGGCAAACCTATCAAAATGTCTCCTAGAAATTGTGCCACCTTGTGACTTAGTAAAATAATCTTTTCACAGAAAGCTTCTTGGAAACATAAATCTAAAGAACCACAGACTTGAACCCGGAGATTTTGTCTATTGGAAACATTTCTTAAAAGACTGTCTCCAACCAGGATACAGTGGACCTTACCAGGTACTTCTTCCTAATCCTTGTGCTGCTAAACTAGAAGGCATAGACTCCTGGATTCACGTCTCACATCTAAGGAAAGCTGAGCCTCCTAAATAGACTGTTTCACTGAGAGTAATCTTCTACTTAAGACAAGGTGATGCCCAATTGAGAAGAAGATGGTTGCAGACATGGTTGGGTGTCCCAAGACCTGGACCAGGTCTGTATCTAAATTAATGCTTAATATTGACAATTGTTAATAGATGGAGAATATTTTATTTGACAAGCTTCCACCAAACTTCTTTTTTTTTTCTCCTTAGTTCTCATGCCCTGGTACTACTATACCACTTGTTGCCCATAAAGCAACCTCTTTTTGCAATGGGCCTAACACTATGCTAATAGGTTACAAAAGGATGCTCATTGGGTATGTGGTCTCATGTCCCTTTCCAGTAGTTCTGGATTTCCCATGGTGGAAATTTCTTCAAGGACAAGATTGGACAGAATATCAGAAATATTATATATCCATGTTTCCCCAGCACAGTTATTGGTACTTAACACTAGTATGACTAAACATAATAACCATCACTGGTCTATTACTAATACCTTACAAAATAAAGGGTAAGGGAAGGACTTCTCTATAAAGGAAATTAATTCCCTAGCTTTAACGCTGTGCTGCCCCAGTTGAGAGATGAAACAGACACTGCCCCAGTTGAGAAATAAGACTGTAACCAAATGTAGGTTCAGCTGCTCACCACTTGCAAAACTGAATAGTAAGGACAAGGTTCAGTATAAGGAAAGTGACTTCATTTTCCAAGGCTAACAGTGGGGAAGTGGTTCAGGCTCCTGCCTTAATGAAACTGCTTCAAAATTCTCGGGCAAAATGCTAGGGTTTAAGAAGGGGAAGTTTGGTACGGAGGATACATGGTGGGTGGGGGGTGGTGGATGGGGGCGTGAGAGGTGGTGCTGGTCTACGTGGCTTGTTTTGATGACTTGAGTTATTGTCCCATCTTGAGAATGGGTTGGCACCATCTCAGGCTTGACCAGGTTGTAAATTAGCTGCTGCCTTGAAGTAATCTCCTGGTGGGAGATAATTCCATAGGCACCCAGATTGTCTCAAGATTCAATCCCTGGAACTTCTAAGCAAACATAATTAGATAAGTTAGCAATGCAAGGAAGTACCTGGTAGACAGAAGGAGAGTAAAGCTTATTATTTCATTACTAATAAGTTGTACAAAGGACTGCAGAAGGAAAAAGAAAAAATAACAAAAATAGGGTCCTTGGTTACAACACCTCACTATCAAATGCCATTCTATTTCTATGGAACACAAGTGACATATTCATTCTAGCTACTTCCTATTGCAAAGGGGTGTAGTTAAAAGGTATTGGAATGGAACTGATCTACTTGGAGGTGAAAGTGTTCTCAAGTACCTGGGCTCAGATGATACCTGTTGCAGCATTATGGTGAAGAGCCTTGCAAGTCCCTGAGAAAGTCTATCTTGTATCCCATGCAAAAGGTGCTGCAGCAGTAAAACCCACAGCACAGAAATATCCCTATTTCCCACAATTATAGTGAGAATTACCAGTAACTGTTCCCATCAGGATGGTCCTGACCCAAACTAGGATGTAAACCATCTAATGGCAATGTAGGGTCTGGGTCTAATATGGCTTGAATTTTTTGCATGTCTTATGTATATATATGTGTGTGTGTATGTATATATGTATATTTAACAGATTACAGGAGGAGCTATGAATATTCATGAAGATGGTGATAAACCCTGTCTAGTTCTTAAGAATGGATCAGTTTAGTTAAACAGCTGTTTCCCATTCCAAGAGGTGCTATTGCAGATGGGCTAGGTCTCAATATGTGATGAAGGTGAATAGGAGGTATTTTTATGGAAACAGAAGAAAAACAAAGGTTGATGTTGGGCACAATCTATCTTCAGTTTCAAAAGAAGAAGGCAGTGGCAATCTGGCACACTTTTTTCACCTGTGTCTCAAGGAATAAGCTTTAGCTTGTAAGACCTCAGTAAAAATGTAGCAGCAATTTTATTGAGTCCAAGTCAAAAAACTGGAAAAAGAAATTTAAAAGCATTAGTTTGGGGAATTGTTGCCTGGAAAAAATAAGGATTCAATCCAAATTGCAGAAACTAATACAAATTCAAAAACAATGGACAAGACTAGACTCTAACAATAGGTGTACTATAGTGTTTTTTTTGAAACACAAATTTTCTTTTTTCAGTCCCCATTTTTACTAAAGACAAATCATAGAACTATTTGTAAAACAACTTTTAGTATTATTATATTTGGTCTGATTAGCCTCATTATTTGTATAAAGTGCAGCAAGAATAATTATTTGCCATATAGACCCCTTTAAAAAATTGACTTTGCTGGAATGCTATTTTTTCATAAGAAATCTCAGATTAAACTTTTTAAAGCCTCGAGTTCAGCCATGGATTTATCTGCCTGCAAATATCTGTACGAATTGGGTAAATTCTTCTCCTTTCAAGATCCCATAAAAACTTGGGAGCTCCTAGGCCTGTCAGAAAGTGACATTCTTTATTACCACATGTCAGGAAACCTACATAGGGACTATATAGACAAGAGGCGAGGCCAGTTTTTCTTCGGGGCCTTTTATCAGCTCTATAAGTCAACTTTGATTCCTTAAAGCAGTCTGTTTATAACTGAAAACGTGCCATTCCAGTCAAAGCCTTGGTAAAATAACCAGTACCTCCAATGGTGTTCTGTTTAAAAAAAACCAAACAGATTTTTATTGAATGTATACAAATAACTGTAGTGCCATAAGTTAAGTATACTTACAAATAGTTTTCAAACTCTGGAGAAATAAGGTAAAGGACAGAAATGTTTCAAATTTTTCTCACAAGAATATACTCTGTAAATCACTCAAAAGAAAAAGAAAGATTTTCTGGACTCTGAAAAACAAAAGAATTACCAATACTTTAAACAAGAAGTCATAAAAAGATTATTTTGGTCTTCCATTAGTTCAGTCTGTGTAATCAGCTCTTGTTCTGTTTGATATTCATGAACACATTAGCTCTTCATGGGAGTCTTGGAAGTTTTTTACTTTATTCTAATGTCATACGTTCAAAAGTTATCAGAAACCTGCATTCAAGAGCACCTACCTATAGGATCAGAGTCCTATAGTTGATTATAAATCCACATTTTGAAAAGAATCAAAATAAAACAACAATTATGGATGACAACAGTTTCAGAGAAGCCATGGTTGAAGACACAATTGACAAGGAAATTTCATCATCTCTGTGGCACACAATAATTTAACATAGCAATCATTAATTATTACTGATAGCATATACTGAGATATATCAGAATTATAGGAATCTTATACAGTTTTGGAACAGATATTAGTAATATATTTATATGAATGTATAATGAATCCAAGAAAGTTAAACATTATTTTATATTTCACAATGCTTCCTGTATGATTTGAATATCCAAATAAGCCAAATATGTCTCTTTTAGACTTCAGGAGACGTAATATCTGAAAAGGTTAATGAGATCTAAAAAGGCTTAATTTAGAACTTGGAATTTCAATTTTGGAAGGTTTGTCAAATATCAACGGCTTAAAACATTTGATAACACAAAATGGAATCACAGGTTATTCATTTAACTGAAACCACAACTCAAAAATATCAAAAGACAAAAACCTTTACTCACTGATAGAGGGGAGACTCAGTTTTCTAAACAACAAACTGATATAGTTTGTATATTTGTCCCCACCCAAATCTCATGTTGAATTGTAATTCCCAGCATTGGAGGTGGGGCCAGGTGGGAGGTGATTAGATTATGGAGGTGGATTTCTCATGAGTGGTTTAGCACCACCCCCTTGGTGCTGTTCTCACAATAGTGAGTAAGTTCTCATGAGATTTGGCTGTTGAAAAGTGTGTGGCACCCATACTCTCTCTCTCTTGCTCTTGCTCTGTGAGATGCCTCCTCCCCCTTTGCCTTCTGCCATGATTGTCAGCTTCCTGAGGCCTCCCTAGAAGCCCAGCAGATGCCAGCACCATACTTTTTATAAAGCTTGCAGAACTGTGAGCCAATTAAACCTCTTTTCTTTATAAATTATTCAGTCTCAGGTATTTCTTCATAGCAAGAAAAGCCTAATACAAAGACCCAATAAAGAAATCACCAGGCCAGCTAAATCTGTCTCTTCTCTCTTTCTGTCTTCTTCTTTCTTTGTTTTCTTTTGTTTCCTGTAGCTTACTCAAAAGGCAAAGAAAACCCTTTATCTCTCAATATTACATGAAAATTTTGTTTTCCTGTATTATCTCTCAATATTACATGAAAGTTTTGTTTAAAAAAGAAAAACAAATTTCATCTTTGTATTGTTGCATTACTAACATTGAAGTAATTTTTTTTTCTATTCTTCTTTTCTTTTTTGAGACATAGTCTCACTCTGTCACCCAGGCTGGAGTGCAGTGGCATGATCTCAACTCACCGCAACCTTCACCTCCAAGGTTCAAGTGATTCTCATGCCTCAGCCTCCCCAATAGCTGGAATCACAGGTTCATACCACCACGCCTGGCTAATTTTTGTATTTTTAGTAGAGACAGGGTTTCACCATGTTGGCCAGGCTGGTCTTGAACTCCTGGCCTCATGTGATCCACCCGCCTTGGCCTCCCAAAGTGCTAGGATTATAGGCTTGAGCCACCATGCCTGACCCAAAGTTAAGTTTTTATAAAAATCTTGTAAGCCAGTCTATTAGTTTGACCATAAGGTAAGATTTTTATAAACCCTTTGTAACTCTTTATAATTTTTTGTTAAAGAGCAGATCAGGCCTGGCGCAGTGGCTCACGCCTGTAATCCCAGCACTTTGGGAGGCTGAGGAGGGTGGATCACGAGGTCAGGAGATTGAGACCATCCTGGCGAACACAGTGAAACCCTGTCTCTACTAAAAATACAAAAAATTAGCCAGGCGTACTGGCAGGTGGCTGTAGTCCCAGCTACTCGGGAGGCTGAGGCAGGAGAATGGCATGAACCCGGGAGGCAGAGCTCGCAGTGAGCCGAGATCATGCCACTGCACTCCAGCCTGGGCGACAGAGTGAGACTCCATCTCAAAAAAAAAAAAAAAAAAAAAAAGAGCAGATCAATGCTCTAAGAAATCTCTGTTATTTTGACACATGGGCCCAGATTCTGGCCCTATATCAGTGTCCTTTTATTTTAATGCTCAATTTATGGATATACAAAATAATATCCTTTAATTTTAGCCAACTTGTTCACACACAGAATTTATTTTATAAGATTAATCAGGCTGGGCACGGTGGCTCACACTTGTATTCCTAACATTTTGGGAGGCTAAGGTGTGTGGATCGTTTGAGGTCAGGCATACAAGACCAGCCTGGCCAAAATGGTGAAACCCTGTCTCTACTAAAAATACAAAAATTAGCTGGGCATGATGGCATGTGCCTGTGATCCCAGCTACCAGGGAGGCTAAGGCAGGAGGATCACTTGAACCTGGCAGGCAGAAGTTGCAGTGAGCCAAGATCGTACCACTTCACTCCAGCCTGGGTGACAGAGTGAGACTCCATCTCAAAAAAAAAAAAAAATTAATCTTCTATAAACCATTTATAACTTACTGAAACTTTGTTTTTTTTTTTTAACTTAAAACAATATTTAAACCATCTAAACTAGGCAAAATTACTTTATCTTTAATAAAAAACCATGTTTCCATGCCTTTTTATAACTTTTTACCAAAACATATTTTACTTTCTTTAGACAACTTGCATGTAAAACTGTTTTTCTGGTAGTCCCAATTACATATGTTATAATGTAAACTCCTAGCAACGTTTATTCTTAGTGAAAGATGTAGGAAGTAAGCAATTTTAATTATATACCAGGTGTAGAACCTAGGAGACAGGATAGAACGTCAGATAATGTTTGACTTTTTCCAGCATCGCCAGGGAGCACAGCTAAGTCCATGTGTCCCCTGACTTTACTTAGAATTTAATGGCTCCAAAGCTGGCAAGTCCAACAATTATTAAAATGTCGTAGAAGCAGTTTGTGATCTTAAAACATCTAGCAAAGACAGTATCTGGCTTGCTTAATTCAGAGTAAGTGTCTAAATTCTGAAGACAATTTTATTTTATTTTACCAATAATCTTTACTACTGTCTTTATTTCCCAAAGATTACTAAAGTCACATGACATTTTAAAGTTTTTCTATTTTTCTAACAAAGTATTGTGTTTAGCTGCTTATTTTTCTTTCAGCCAATTAATTAGAGCTCTTTTCTATATTTTGGTAGTGAAACACCACACACACAACACATATAAATACACAGAGAGACAGACAGAGGCAGGCGATATGATTTTTCATTTGCCAGTTTTAAGTTTCTTTTTCTCATTTTAGACGATCAGTCTCTTGATTACCTGTTCCCTTTCCCAAACAATTGTCAGCCAGACAGCTTCAAATTTACATTTTCATAGAAATATTTATTAGGTGAAACAAAATAGAGAATTCATGTTCTATTTAGAGTGAGGAAAAATGGTGTGGGTAAAAGTTCAGTCAAGACAGCCAGCGAAGGCAGACACTCTTACAAATGGAAATTTTCTAAAAGATCTAAGTTTCTTCATTGGATTACTGGCTTTAAGGTGGAGACTTTTAAGGAATAGGGCCAGGAAACATGCATTTTGTAGGGCTAACAAGCAGGCACAGCTGGAAGGCAAACAGACCTCCCCAAATCAAAGATCTCAATTTTCTACCAAATCCTGGGTCCCCCAAAGAGGGAAATGCTACAGGATGAGATAGTGCAATGCTTTCACAGTGTATCCCATCAGAAGGACATTTCTGTGAGGCTGGTGGGCAACCCAAAGCCAATCAGCCCTTTCTGTAATCAGCCCATCCCCCATTCCATACCTTCCAGTTGTCCAAGAGCATACTCTGCTTATTATATTCCCAATGAAATTTGTATGGCCCTGCAAGAAGAATTATTTATTATAACTGCCGTCAGCCATTTTACAAAGTATATTTTAAAATCTAGCTATTACATATCAAGGTCAAAATTTTCTCATAATGCCAAGTAATTTCTGGTCCCCCCCTACAAAGTAAAAAAGATTAGATAAAAGAGCAAGGAACAACAGGCAGGAGTATATGGAGAGTCAGACGGAATTCTGCTAAAAAGTGTTTACAGAGAGACATCAGGGGCTTTAAAACAATATATGTCTTAAATATCAGTTTTAAGTAAGTTGACTTTTAACTATAAAGCTCTCAAAATAAAATCCTTTCAAATCTTTTATTACCAGATTTTAGCTAGGAAAAGCAGCCAATATTTCTGGCATTTGAATTTTTTTTCCTTCAATTTTGAATGAATTTTCACTGTTTACATTTTAGTTAGAAGTGGCTGAACTGTATAAGAAAAACAAAATCTCAGTACTAGTAACTTAATAATAGCAGATTCAAAGTAGGCAGAAAAGAAAAGAAACAAAGAAAGATAAGGGCCCAAATGTAAATGCTACACACTCACACAGTCACAATTTCAAATGGTGCTCTCCCAAACAAGTCCCCGCTCAAGGGGCTGGGTAAGGAGTCTGGAAACCTCCTCCGTCCCGATCACAAATGGCTCCAAGAGTAGCTGAGTCCAAACAGAGCAAAGCTCCAGTGGCATCACAAACAAAAATACTCTACATGCCCAAACTGTGTTGTGGGCAGCTAATTCCAAGCAGAGCAGAGTCCATGCAATACCACCCGAAAAGACAGAGCTAAGCTGGGTGCACACCAGCTGCCTCATCCAATTTCCAAAGTTTGTCAACTTACTCAGAGGTCACTTTCTTCATACCAGTGAAGTGTAGAAGTCAGCCAGTGCCATGGCAAAAAGAGCAGGGAGGTTCCCCAGGACAAAACTGTCAGTTTTGGGGAAATTCCCCAGGGTTTCGGCCATAACTTCAGCTAGCTATAAGCAGCTGGTGCTCACAGGCAGCCCCCTGGCCCATTTGGTAGCATGAAGCCAGAGTGACAGACTAGGATCACCCCAGAACGCACAGCTTCCCTGTACAGGACACCAAAAATTATAACTGAATGCAGATTTGGCCGTTTGTCACTTACAGAATCAAGTAACAAGGACAAGGTACGATAGAAAGAAAGTGAAGTGACTTTATGTTCCAATATTGACAGTGGGAAGTAGTTCAGGCTCCTGCCTTCATGAAACCACTTTAAAATTCTCAGGCAAAACGCTAAAGCTTGAGAAGGGGAAGTTTGGTATGGAGGAAATGCGGGAGTTGGGGGTGGCAAGGTGTTGTTGGTTATGTGATTTGTTCTGATGACTCATCTCGAGTTATTGCCCCAACTTGTGAATGAGCTGGTGCCATCTCGGGCTTGACCGGGCTGTAAATTAGCTGCAGCCTTGAAGTAATCTCCTGGTGGGGGATAATTCCATAGGCACCTGGATTGTCTCAAGATTCAATCTCTGGAACTTGTAAGGAAGCATAATTAGATAAGCTAGCAATGCAAGGGAGTGCCTGGTGGAAAGAAGGAGAGTAAAGGATATTATTTTATTACTAAAAAGTTAATAGAAAAGGACTGAAGAAGGAAGAGGAAAAAAACCTTAAACATAGGGTACTCAGTTATAAGAAAACTCAACTTCAGTATCATATAACACAAATTTAAGATGGGTTTATCTCGCTTATTCCCTCCCATCAGCTCAGCTATGTTGTCTATATTGGGAATAAAGAAATTACATTTAAGATACCTGGCCTAATTGCACCAGAAATATGGGATGGATACCCGAAGAACAGTGTTTCCACACCATTATATTACAAAATACTGATTGGCCTGCCACTGAATAGACACAACAACTGAGTATTTCTTGGTTAGCTTCAAATGGAAAGTTTTGGCCATGTGGCACTAATCTATGGACATGGCTACTCCCAGGATGGCTAGGACAATGTTCCTTGGGTTATGCTTGGGCACAAGGTCAGATCGTTCATACCCTATCAAAACCTGCAAATTTTCCTCATTTACAATCCTGCTGGGCTTTTTCTGTGTTCCATTGGTAAGATCATTTAGCTTCCATCTTCATCCCGCAACTGGGTATTTGAGAATGTCATTTGGCATGTAGAGGCCCTGATCAATTATACACAAAAGGCTCTAAATGATAGCCACATCAGTACTTTGTTATTAAATAGTGAAGTTGCTGTTACAAGAAAGGCTGTATTGCACAACAAGCTTTAGACACACCCACTGCAGCCCAAGTTACTATCATAAAAACTGAATGTTGTGTCTCTATCCTAGATGAGTCTAATAACATCAGTAAATGAGTGGCTGATATGAAAACCCCAATAACCAACTTTTCAGATCCCCAATCTTTTCTAAGTGACTAGCTAAGTAGACGGTTTGGATCTTGGGTAACTTAACAGCAAAAGCTGCTACTTATTCCAGGAATTGTAATTGCATATTGTATTTTGCTCTGGTTTTGTCTACACTGTTGTTACAGCATTTGTTTAAAATGGAGTCAACATGTGACTGAAAAGACTAAAATAATGGTCCCCCAAGTAATTGCATAAATTGAAGATATAGCTATTTAGCCTGACACACAAAATCACTTTCTTTATGTTGACTTAAATTCAGCCTATACTATATCAGCTTACAGCTGGTTTAATCATCCTTTGCTAGGGGACATGACATCCTAGGAGTGAGCCTTGCTAGTGACATGGGATCAAAATTTCTCAACATAAAAGGAGTCCAACCATTAAATTCATCTATGATGGTTTCTTCAAAAAGTTCTTGAAGACCTTTCTTCCAAAAAGAAGAAAAATGTAAAAATAAGTAATCCAAATTGAAGGTGTTGGAACTCTAAAATTATTTTGAACCTTAAAGGAATGTGATTATGGGCTTGCATCACATAACAGACAGCTGTAACCTTTGTTTCTCTGATTATAGATTAAGCCTCCTTCCTTACCTGCATTGTTTTGTGTTAATAAAATGACACGAATGACAGAAGGGCACCAAGGACGACCCCTTCCTTCTCCTCTGTTGATCTTGATTATAGATTAACCTCCCTCTCACCTTTCTCACACAAAGACTTCATGACTATCACATTGTCTTAAGATGGAATGTTAAACACACTCTTTTAAATTGGAAAGGAAATGAAAATCAGCTATGAATAAAACAAGCCATACAGAAAAGAAAACAAACTGTAACTAATTGATTTGTTATAACTCTTAAACCAGTATACAGGAAACATAATTCTGTTAAATTTCTTTGTCTTCTTCCTATAATAAGCAAAAACTTTTAACTTCAGAGCACTGATCCTATTTCTTTGAAATCTGTGTCCCAGAATGGCCATTCCCAGCTTTTTTCTTGATTAAACTCTTTAAAACTAGATTCTGATCCTTCTTATTATTTCATATTGACACAATCCCTCTTTATGACAGAACAACACAGAAAGACAAAGACAAAAGACAAGACTATTTCTGGGAGGAAAAAGACAATATGAATTTTCATACCAAAAAGTATACCAGAGTTGCTACACCTAAGACTAGGCTCACAAATGCTTTTCCTCCATTAATCAAGACTTTCAGCTGGGTACGGTGGCTCACTCCTATAGTCCCAGCATTTTGGGAAGCTCAGGTGGGTGTATCACCTGAGGTCAGGAGTTTGAGACCAGCCTGGCCAACATGGCAAAATCCCATCTCTACTAAAACCACAAAAATTAGCACCACCACTAGGTAGTGGTGGTGCATGGCTGTAATCCCAGCCACTCGGGAGGCTGAGGCACAAGAATTGCTTAAACCTGGGAGGCAGCGGTTGCAGTGAGCTGAGATCGTACCACTGCACTCCAGCCTTGGCAACAGAGTGAGACCGTCTCAAAAAAAAAAAAAAAAAAAAAAAAAAAAGACTTTGGAGAGGAAAAGGGACAGTGACTTTTACTGTCTACTGGACCAGTTTGCACAAAGAGAGGCTTGGAGTCTGGCTGGTAAGAATTTCTTATCCTACTGGTTTGTTGAGTCCTGGGCTCCCTTGACTGCCTTCCAGAAGAGCAGAGCAGTTTTGCTATCCTGCTCACAGTGCAAAAATGTAGGGGCCAAAGGAAACTTCCCCTGCATCCTGTAAAAGTTCACTGAAAATCAACTGACAAAAGGCAGATTAATAGGAGAAAAAGCATACAAATTTATTAACATGTGGGTGAGGGAATCAAACAGTGATTACCCCAATCTCCTAATGGGGTACAGAAGTTTCTATACCTTTTTTCATAGAGGAGGAAGGATATAGGAAATGTAGCCAGTTCTTTTAAGGGTGGTAAATGATTATTAAGGAAAATGAATGGACCAGGGATACAGAAATTAACTTGAAAATGATGATTATCTTTAGAATGTGAGGTGGAGAGGCAGGCATTATCTTGTGGAAAACTTTATCCAGGTGTGGTTACATTCTTCAATCTTCTTTTCTGCTGTAGAGAATGAGGTAATAGGGAGGGAACAGGCAATTGTACTTCTTTTGGCAAGAAGCTTTCTTGGTTAGATAAGGAAATTTCAGAGACAGTCCCTCTCTTTGCTGTCGAGAGGAAGGAGGAGAAAAGACAAGGTTAGAGGGAGCTTGATTCTGAGGCTTATTTCCGAGTCCTTTCAATTTTCTTTCTTTTTCCTTTTTATTAAGATGGAGGTCTCACTATGTTGCTCAGGCTGGTCTCAAACTCCTGGGCTCTGGCAATCCTCCTGCCTCAGCCTCCCGAAGTGCCAGGACTATAGGCGTGAACCACTGCACTGGGCCTCAATTTTCAAAAGCATGCAGTATGCTCAAGTGCCATATTTGGGGGAATCATTTTCTATATCCCAAACGCTTTCTATTTCTGGGTGCCTGTTTATGTATCTGTCAGGATACTGTGTTAAGCTATGGCAACAAACTAACACAAGGTCTCAGGGACTTTATACAACAAAGGTCTATATCAGGCTCATGTTACGTGCCCTTTGCTAGTCAGCCAGGAGCTCTGTTTTGTGTCCCTCTCATCCTGACTTGGATCCTTGCTAAAGGAGCAGCCACCATCTAGAACATTTTGTAGCCTTGGCAAAGGGAAAAGAGAGAAAGGTGAATCATGCTTCCTTTTAACAACTTCACAGAAAAGTGGTGCACATCACTTATATTTTATTGGCAAGACAAAATTCAAGTGGGTGGATGTGATATTGTGAAATATATATTTGGGTTTTGTCCCCATTTCTTGGCATACAGCTCCTAAACGTGATAAAAGCTAGCTCCTGGAGTGATAAGAATGTCTTTTGTATGCTAATGAATGACTACTGTCTAGCAGCCCCTAAATAGCTTCAGGACGGGGACTGGTCATAGGAGAGACCTAGGCATGATTAGAGAGTTGGGACTTTCAGCCCCATCCTGTAGCCTCCTGGGAGGGGAGAAGGGCTGAAGGTAGAGTTGACACCTATGGGCATTAATGTAATCAATCATGCCTATGTAATGAAGCCTCCATAAAAACCCAAAACGACTAGGTTTGGGGAGCTTCCACATAGCTGAACACATGGAGGTGCCTGGAGGAGACAGGGAGGACATGAAATTGCTTCATGTGGGGTAAGAATTGCTGCGTGTGGGGAAAACCCCTGTACAACTGGTGGCAGAAGTGTTGCACTGAATGACTGAGAGTAGAGAGTAGGGAAAATACTTTGTTATTTTTCTATCCTATAGCAGAGAAGTGAACTCTTGCCCGTGTTTGGAGGGAGAGAATCATCTAAATGGCTACTGCAGGGATCTGCTCTGGGAACATCTCCATAGCAGGACATAGAGATCATCCTCACTCCCGTTAAAGGTCAGAAGAGAGGGTAGCACTCCACTGTGTGAATGTTTATCCAGCCTGTGTCCAAATGATGGGCATTGGGCATAAATCATTTTGCATTTTCTTTTTTTTGAGATGGAGTTTCACTTGTTGCACAGGCTGGAGTGCGATGGTGTGATCTCGGCTCACCACAACCTCCACCTCCCTGGTTCAAGCGATTCTCCTGCGTCAGCCTCCCGAGTAGCTGGGATTACAGGCATGCGCCACCATGCCCAGCTAATTTGTAGTTTTAGTAGAGACAGGGTTTCCCCATGTTGGTCAGGCTGGTCTCGAACTCTCGACCTCAGGTGATCCTCCCGCCTTGGCCTCCCAAAGTGCTGGGATTACAGGCATGGGGCACCACACCTGGCCTTCATTTTGCATTTTCGTGAGTGTATCTTTGTCTATTTTTTAATTTTTCTGGTAATTTTAGTCTAATATTTTTGCATTTTAGTAGTTTTGATTAAATGGCTTACACTCATAGTGAAATTGGTGTATTTTTCTATATTTCTGATGCCTTTAAGGTGTCCTGCTTTTTATTCTTCTTTGTTGTTTACTTTTTTGTTGTTGTAAACTATGTTTTCATCTTACATAGGCTATATTTCATTTATTTTCTCTTTTGAAGTAACATAGATGTTAGAAATCATGCTTTAACTCATTAGTTTGAAACCATTTGCTTTCAAATGTATCAAGTAAATAATAAACGTATATCAGGACAAAACAGTATTGTGATACCTTTGAAACAGTAACTTTTATTGTTTCATCACAAAATATTCTTTAAATATAAATATATGTCTTTAATTCTATGATTCAACCTTTGCTCATTTTATTTGGAACATATAGTTCTAGGTTATTATTGTAATATTCCTCTCATTATATCAATAACCACCCCCCAACACACATCCCCTAAATCATTTTTGTCTCTGTCTTCAATTTGTTAACCGTACCTAAAATGGTCTTTTTCTGAACATTAAAGGACTTCTGAACAGGTTGCACCTTCTCCTTTCCTGAATTTTTGGTTTAGAGTTATCTATCTACAGTGCATCTTACAGGGTTTTGTTGTTTTTTCTTTTTTTCTTTTACTTTGTTTCTTCAAGAAGGGGGCAGGAGGGTAATCTCAAGCTTCAGTTGCACACTATTTTCTGGTTCTATTCTGACCTCTTTAGGCACTCTGTTTCCCCGTACTTCCCCCAAAATGTTGGTGTCCTCTGGCACTCTGGCCTTAACCCTCTTCCTTCCTCCTCCTTTGGGAGGTCTTTTCTACATTCAGAGCTGCAGCTGCTTCCCATCTCTGATGAGGACCCAGGGACATGTATCTCTAAACAGACATGCCCTCCCAAGTACCCTGTATGTGTTTCCCAAGTCTTCCAGGCATTCCTGTCTGGAGAGTTGAGAATAGTGCAAATCCAACATTTCATTCTTTCCTGAATCTGCCCTTGCTCTTGTTTTACCCTCGTTGAAGTCAAATAAAATATAGAAATGAATCTCGACCATTAAAACATTTTATTTGAGAAGCAAGAATTGAGATTCAGGGCAAACACACAGACAATGTGATCTTAGGTATGTTCAAAGGAAAAAGAGAAGGCTGAGAGTTTCATTAGAAAGAGAAATGTCAGGCATTGTTTCTGAAAGAAAGCTCATAGGCACCAGAGAAGCTTTACGGATCTGGCCAGCTCTGATTGGTGAGAGATGGTGGTAGTAAAACCAGTCAGAGTCACAGCACATGGTTTCAGCAGCTGGACTTGTGGAAAATTTAATTATTGGAGCAGGTGTCGTGTGCCATAAGTGCTTTTTTCCCTGGTCCCGAGACTCTGATTTGCTTGGGTATGTCAAGAATGACTCAATTTGTATAATTAACATTCACATCTTCCTTTAGATCATCACCATCCTTCAAGTCATGCAAGTTAAAGTCCCATAAAATCATATAAAATCCTCTGAATTCTTCTCTACCATGTCCTATCCAATCAGTTCCCAAATCCTGTCAAGCCACTCCTTGGTGTCTGATACGGTTTGGCTCTGTCCCCACCCAAATCTCATCTTAAATTGTAGCTCCCATAATCCCCATGTGTTGTAGGAGGGACCAGCAGAAGGTAATTGAATCATGGAGGCAGGTCTTTCCAATGCTGCTCTCATGATAGTGAACAAGTCTCATGAAATCTGATGGGTTTATGAAAGGCAGTTCCCTTGCACATGTTTTCTTGCCTGCCACCAGGTAGGACGTGCCTTTGCTCCTCCTTCGCTTTCTGCCATCATTGTGAGGCCTCCCCCGCCATGTGGAACTGTGAGTCCATCAAACCTCTTTTTCTTCATAAATTACCCAGTCTCAGGTATTTCTTCATAGCAGTATGAAAATATAGTGTTCAATGCCACTGCCTCCTTTCCATTCCCACAGTTGGCTCCACACTGGATCTGCGTTTACCCAGAAATCATTTCTCGATTTAGATTCCCTTTCCTCACTCTTTTACTGACCTAATGTTTAATATCTAGAGCTCTAAGACCATCAGGCATAAATACTTGACAATCTGGCATTCAAAGGCTTTATTTATTTATTTTGAGACAGAGTCTCACTCTGTTGCCCGGCTGGAGTGCAGTGGTTTGACCTCAGCTCACTGCAACCTCAGCCTCCTGGGATCAAGCAATTCTCCTGCCTCAGTCTCCCAAGTAGCTGAGATTACAGATGCATGCCACCACACCTGGCTAATTTTTGTATTTTTAATAGAGATGGGGTTTCGCCATATTGGCCAGGCTGGTCTTGAACTCCTGACCTCAGGTGATCCACCTGCCTCAGCCTCCCAAAGTGCTGGGATTATAGGAGTGAGCCACTGCACCCAGCCAAAAGCTTTTATAATATGATGCCCACCTGCATTTAAAATGAATATTTCAAAAGCCACCTCTTCCATAAGCCATTCTTGATGCCACTCATCAACTGATGTGGTGTTTCCTGTATACAAAACTATATCACTTTTTAAAACAAGTACACTTTTAAAATTTTATAATGGTTTCAGATTTGCAGAGAAGTTGAAAAGAGAGGAGAGTTCCCACAGACCCCTCATCTAGTTTCCTTTACTATTAACAACTTACATTACTACAGTGCATTTGTTACCATTGAACCAATATTGGTACATTATTATTGATAAAAATTTATACTTTGTTTGGATTTGTTTAGTTTTGTGTAATGTTCTGTTGCTGTTGTTTCTGAGAGATGAGGTCTCTCTCTGTTGCCCAGGCTAGAGTGTAGTGGCTGTTAACAGACACGATCATAACACACTACAACTTCGAACTCCTGGCCTCAGGTAGTTATCCCACCTCAGCCTCCTGAGTAGCTGGGACTACAGGCATGTGCCACCATACCTAGTTTCAATGTCCTTTTTCTGTTCCAAGATCTGATTTAGGATATCACTTACATTTAGTTATTATGTCTCCTTAGGCTCTGTAACGGTTAACTTTTTGTCAGCTTGACTGGGCCATGGAGTGCCCAGATATTTGGTTAAACATTATTCTGAATGTTTCTATGAGGGTGTTTTTGGATGAGATAAACATTTAAATTGGAAAACTGAGTAAAGCCGATGGTCTACATAATATAGGTAGGCATCATCCAATCAGTTGAAGGCCTGAATGGACCAAAAGACTAACCCTCCCCCAAGTAAGAGAATTTCTCCTGCCTGACGGCCTTCAAACTAGATGTCGTCTCTTCCTGATTTTCCAGGCAACTCCTGGCCTTCAGACTTGAACTGCGCCATGAGCTCTGCAGACTTCGGCCTTGCCAGCCTTCATAATCACATGTTTCTCTGGGGAATTCTAATACAGGCTTCTCTTAGCTAAAATGGTTTCTCAGACTTTCCTGGTTTCTGATGACCTTTGAGGAAGAGATACTCCTCAAGCTGGGTTTTTTTTAATGTATTTTCTTATTATTACACCAGCCTTACATGTCTTTGGGAGGGAAACCTCAGAGGTGAAATGCCTTTCCCATCACATTACTGTAAGAGTATAGATTTTTCAATATGAGTTATTATTAATAATATTAGCCTCAATCACTTGGCCAAGGTAGTTTTTTCCAGACTTCTCTACAATAAACTTACTTCCCCCCATACCATCTTTTCATACTCTGCTCTTTGAAAGCAAGTCACTAAGCACACACTCACTCAAGGGGTAAGGAAGTAGACTCCATGTCCTTGAAGGGAAATTACCTACATCAACTATTTGGATTCTTCTACATGTGAGATTTATCTCTCATTTTCATTTACTTATTTATTCAAACATTTATTTATTTATTTATTGATGTCACCCAGGCTGGAGTGCAGTGGCATGATCTCAGCTCACTGCAACCTCTGCCTCCTGGGTTCAAGCAATTCTCCTGTCTCAGCCTCCCTAGCACCTGGGACTAAGGCTCATGCCACCACACCTGGCTACTTTTTGTATTTTTAGTGAAGACAGGGTTTCACCATATTGGTCAGGCTGGTCTCAAACTCTGGACCTAAGATGATCCACCTGCCTCAGCCTCCCAAAGTGCTGGGATTACAGGCTTGAGCCACTGCGCCCAGCCCGAACATTTATTTATATCATCATGAATTCTTGGATATTTATTTCATGCTTTGGATCTGTGAAAGGAAAACAAAATCTTGGGACCTCAAACTCAATATGCCATAAGGAAAAATTAAACTTAGAAACTGAGTGACACAAAAACCTGCCTTTCCTTTTGTTCTTAAACAGATCATTGTAGACAGAAGGCCAAACATTTTCCCAGGAGGACTTCTTCACCATGACAATGTAAATTAACAGCTTATCTTCATGGCTATAGGACAAGAAGGAACTAGAAATCATCCTCCTGCCCACCCCAAGACAAATGCATATTTGACTTCTACTCCATATTTACTTTATCTTATGTAAAGTGCAGATTTACTGCGGAGGAGAAAAATACATAATTGACTGTCCCTACAGCCTCTCCTTTTCACATGCAGCATGTGGATTCAGGGAACACCAATCAAAGCCTCATAAGAATGTGACCATACGCTGCCCCTTCTTTTCTGTCTTCTTTTCCCCTCTTGCCCATTTTTTTCCCCTTTAAATACTGAAGTCCTCAAAATCCTCTTTGGAAAAATTGCAGGCCCCAGATCCTACAGTGGCTTGTGTTTCTTTTTCCTGGGTACATCCTCAACCATGGCAAAATAAACCTCAGCAAACCTTGGCAAAATAAACCTCTAAATTGGTTGAAACCTATTTCAGACATTTTTTTTTATTTTTGGTTTACAGATCATAACCCAATACAATGTTATTTATTTTATTGCTCCTATGTTCCATTGGGAACTCCTTCAGGTTGGCTTCTTAATCTATTACTTTTTAAAAATACTATTATTTGGAAAAAGCTTATTTTTCCTCTGCTCTCACACTGCAATAATCATCAATACAGAAGACTTCTGTGATCAAATGTTGGGGAAGTTTTCTCTCTATCACCAAACAAGCAATCAGTTCTGCAGAAGGCACCGGCTGGATGTCCTCTCATTCAATTTTGATGCTATCTACATGGAGATAGCGTCAGATGCCACAGGTTGAGGGCTCAGTCCCCAAAACTGCTCCCCACTTTGGACACCAGTAGTAAGTCTAGGCCTCTGAAAGTTCTGTCCAACTGGCTTCAAGTTAGGGTTTCCATGACCCCATCTTGGGTTTAATTAATTTGCTAGAGCAGATCACAAAACCCAGAGAAATAGTTACTCACATTTACTGGTTTATTATAAAAGATATTACAATGCATATAGATGAAGAGATGTGTATGGTAAGGTATGAAGAAAGGGGTGTGAAGCTTCCATGCCCTCACTGGGCATGCCATCCTCTTGGAGCCTCCATGTGTTCAGCTATCTAACAGCTTGCCAAACTCTGTCCTCTTGTGTTTTTATGGAGGCTTCATTATGATCAAACCATGGGCCACTGCTGATCAGTTGGTCTTTCAGCCCCGCTCTCCTCCCTGGAAGTTGGGGAGGTGGGCCCAGAAGTTACAACCCTCTAATCATGCCTTTGCCATTCTGGTGACCACCTCCATCCTGAAGCTATCAGTCAACATTAGCATACAAAGAGACAGCACTTTGGAGATTCCAAGCATCTTAGGAATTGTGTGTGTGACAGTAAACAGGGGTGAAGACCAAGTTCTTCATAATATCACACTTATGTTACATTTCATCTTGTTCTTTTTGTATACTTGACTAAGACTCACTATGAATCATTAATTCATTGTATTCATCTTTGTTATTCTGGATGCTAATTATCAAACCTTGTGTGTAGTCATTCATTCACTCATTCATGAAGCTAATATTTCCCACCATGGGTCCTGTACTCTGAGGAGTATGAGCTCTGCAGTGAAGAACAAAACATGTACAACTTCCAGTCCCACAGAGCTTACTACTTAGTAGAGAACTGAAAATACACCTACAGAAATAAGTATTGTTAGAACTGTAATTAGTGCTATGAAATAACTTCATAAACACATTTCAAACTGAACTGCCCTAATTGTAAGTTTTATTTTAAATGGTATCAGCCATTGCTTTTTTTTTTCTTTTAGCAATAAAGAATCTTGTCACGATGTCTGTTAATCAGGATAGCTAATACTAGTCATTGTAATACAATCCATAATGTGCCTGTGGCGTATCACAGTAATAGGTTTATATTCTCATATATGTTACAATCCAATGAGTTTGGTCAGCCAGCTCTCCAGAATGACTCTTCAAGCTATCTCTTCTCTAAGTGGTGAACTTAGGCATCCTGGCTCCTTCATCATGTGGTTTCAGATATCAGAGTATTCACTTCAAGCCATGCAGAGAGAGGAGAGCAAGATTGGAAGGTCTCACAGGAGACTTTAGGGGCCAGCTGAAAGTGGTCGCATTACTTCCACCCTTGTTCTATTGGCTAGAACAAGTCTTGTGACCCACTGAGAGAAGAGGAGTTTGGGAAATGCAGTTTTGCTGTACTAGGATAAAAAAGAAAGGAATAGATCAACACAGAGCTTTGTCTCTGCCAACTGTTTCATAGTACATTTGTGGAAAGTCTTGAGGAACAGTGCTATAAAAAGACTTTTGAAATGACTGAAGAGTTGCATTCATTTCAAGCTGTTGTTATTCTCTGTTTTAGGAATGGGAGATAGCTGTTTTACTTTAACCCTGAACATTTCCCTTGCAACGTTCTCTGGCGTTTGGAAGTCCTCCAAGCCCCTCATCATTTCTCAACAGCCAGGCTTCCCGCAGTGCCTGCTCACAGTTTCCTCAAGGTCGAGTCTCTTACAGGAACATAAGTTCAGCTGCTCCTTTTAGAGGGTGCAATGAATCATCCCTTTTAGCAAATATAGAATTCCCTGTGACCTCTGCAAATGGTCCCACTATGTCTGCTGCTGAGCCAAAAGCAGGAAAGCCAGAGACTAATTTATTGCAAGCAACCATCACTATTTATCCCAGGCCCAATGGGAGTCCGACAGAGGAAATAGCTCTGCTAATTATATCTGGGAAAGATTAGTGGCTTTAAAGTCAGAAGACATAAGCTTGACATCTGGTTCCTCTACCCATTGAGTGATCTTGGGCAAGTCTTTGGTGCTAAAAATTCATTAAGCACCTACTATAAGCCAAGTACATAGGGACAGAGATTGTAAAAATAAATTGTAGGCAGTCAAAGCACTTACTGTAATACAATATGAGACATGTTCTCTCACTTCTCCTGTGTGTCTGTCTTGACCCTTGGTGGAAACGACTTCTGTCCACATTGTAGCCACTGCCTACTCCAACAGCTGGAGGCTTCTGCTGCTGCTGTCACCAGTCAAACTGATGCCTCACAGACTGATGCCTCTTTCTTTACATTGCTGACTTCCAAGTCAAGATCTCGCAAGGGTGAGTTACCTGGGAATACATAGATCATAGGCCTGTGGTTTAGTTGTATAGGAGGCCAGAAAAGGGGGGAGTGCACATTTTCAAATTTCCCAAAAGGGTGTTTTAAAATGTGTGGGGCAGGCAGAAAATATGGCAGATAAAAAGATTTCCGAACGGTACTGAAGGGCCATTTGATGTTGGTGATCATGCTTTTGTTTTAGTATGATTGTATAAATCTCTCCCAGCTGTGCCAGGCAAAACCAGAAAGGAACAGAGACAAGGAATTGTTGGTTTGATCCTGAGTTTAGGATGTTGGGATAGTTGCAGAAGAAAGGCAAGGCTACTAGGATGCCAAGTAGCCCTGAAAGAGGTAAATGGAGTGGTAGAGTTCTCCATGAATTTGAAGAGCAGGTGGTAATGACAGAGAATAGTTTATGGGAATTTAAGATTGTAGGCATTGTGAAGTTCTGGGTAATGACCTAATGTAGAAACATGGATAATATTCACCCAGTTTGCACTGTGTGGGGATGGTTCTAATGCCCTATCCATGTTGGGGAAAATATGACATGACCATTGGGCATGGTAGCATGCACCTATAGTCCCGCCTATGCAGGAGGGTGAGGTGGGAGGACTGCTTGAAGGCAGGAATTTGAGGCTGCAGCATGCTATTATTATACCTATGAATAGCCACTGCACTTCAACCTGGGCAACATAGCAAGACCCAATCTATAAAAAATAAAAGGACACAACCAATTTTCAAGGGTCTCAGGATGCAGGCATTTTGGCAGTAGTGCTGCATGTTTGCCATTACTGATGTTAAGTGTGGTCACAGAAGGGTGGGTAATGAGAAGTGGTGGTTGATAGAGCAGGAGCACCGTCATCTCAGACAAACATCACCACTTTAAATTCCAGCTCCCTTTCTAACCTCATGCATTTCAAGGAAATCACTTCTCTTCTAACTACAAGCAGCCAGAAAGAGCAGACAGTAAAACACAGATAAGACAGCATGGGCACAGAGGGAGGTTGGGGAAAAGCACAACAAAAAAGCAAAAAACAAAAAAACACAGAAGCAGTCCAAGACTCTGATAAACTCTCCTACCCTGAATCATTTAAAAACTCTTAGTCTGTAAGAGAGTGTGTCTCTGACTTAACTTGGCTAGTAGGCTCCTCTCAGGTTTATTTTCTCTAAAATAAATCTGTCTTGACTGGCAAGCCACCTTTCTTATTTCTTTCCTCTTTCTTTAATTCTTACAGTGGTGAAGAAAAGAAAGAGTTCAGAGGACAAATGTTATAAGCCTTGGGTGTTTGTAGGCCTCAAGACATGAGCACGGGGGTGTTCTGGTGATATAATAGGCCTTGACAGGCAGATTGTTGTTCAGGTGCCAATGTCCTCAGTGAATGAGGAAAAGTGGCCAGGAGATCTGCAGCACAGACATAGGGTTAGATGACCAAAGATGGAGGGGGTTAAGCATGTGGAAGAAGAGAAAGCAGAATGCAGGACTAGGAGAAGGAGATGTTGCCCAGACATGGACATGGAGCGAGGGTTCTTTGAAGAGGATAGGATAGAATAAGACTCATTAGAATGAAATGAGGTATTCCAGAAGATGATGGAGACAGAATGGTGCAGAATTGAAAAGAATTATGTAAGAAGACACAGAACGGTAAACTCAAAATTAGATGATAAGAGAGCTTTGCACTGTGGGCCACTAGTAGCCAAAGGTGAGAGGGATTCTGAATAGGTGCAGGTGGAACTCTATGTCTACTTTCAGGGAATGTAGCAAGGATTTATTCCCTGAGGAGCTAGCATCTTAGGTTGCCTGTGGCTGTCAGGAGCCTCTCCTCCCCTTCTTACATTGTGCATTAGTCCATTCTCACACTGCTATAAAGATACTCCTGAAGACTGGGTAATTTATAAAGGAAAGAGGTTTAATTTACTCCCTATTCCACATAACTGGGGAGGCCTCAGGAAACTTACAATCATGGTGGAAGGTGAAGGGGAAGCAAGGCACATCTTCACAAGGCAGCAGGAGAGAGAGAGCACCTACCACATGATCAGACTGCAAATTTTCCAAACTTTAATGCTCTGCATCCCTTTTAAACATAAGTTCCAATTTCTTCTTCTCTTTTTTTTTTTTTTTTTTTTTGATACGAAGTCTTGCTCTGTCGCCCAGGCTGGAGTGCAGTGGCGCAATCTCAGCTCACTGCAAGCTCCACCTCCCGGGTTCATGCCATTCTCCTGCCTCAGCCTCTCTGAGTAGCTGGGACTACAGGCACCTGCCACCACGCCCAGCTAATTTTTTGTATTTTTAGTAGAGACGGGGTTTCACTGTGGTCTCGATCTCCTGACCTCGTGATCTGCCCGCCTCGGCCTCCCAAAGTGCTGGGATTACAAGCGTGAGCCACCGCGCCTGGCCAATAATTTCCAATTTCAAACCATCTCTTTGTGAGCCCATATAACTGAATGCTTTCAGAATAAGCCAGGTCGCTTCTTGAATGCTTTGCTGCTTAGAAATTTCTTCTGCCAGATACACTAAATCATCTCTCTTGAGTTCAAAGTTCCACAGATCTCTAGGGCAGGGGCAAAATGCCACCAGCCTCTTTGCTAAAGCATACCAAGAGTGACCTTTACTCCAGTTCCCAGTAAATTCCTCATTTCCATCTGAGACCACCTCAGCCTGGACTTCATTGTCCACGTCATGATCAGCATTTTGATCAAAACCATTCAGCAAGTCTCTAGGAAGTATCAAATTTCCCTACATCTTCCTGTCTTCTTCTGAGCCCTCCAAACTGTTCCAAACTCTACGTGTTACCCAGTCCCAAAGTCAATTCCACATTTTCAGGTTATCTTTGTAGCAGTACCCCACTCTCAGTACCAATTCTCTGTATTAGTCCTTTCTTACGCTGCTATAAAGATACTACCTGAGACTGGGTAATTTATAAAGGAAAGAGGTTTAATTGACTCACAGTTCTGCATGGCTGGGGAGGCCTCAGAAAGCTTACAATCATGGCAGAAGACGAAAGGGAAGCAAGGCATATTTTCACAAGGTGGCAGGAGAGAGTGTGTGCAGGGGAACTTGCCACTTTTAAAACCACAAGATCTTATGAGAACTCCCTCACTATCATGAGAACAGTAGGAGGGAACTACCCTCATGATCCAGTCACTTCCCACCAGGCCCCTCCTTTGACACAGAAAGGATTACAATTTGAGATGATATTTGGCCAAATTATATCATATAGCAAGGATAAGAATGTCTCAATCTTAGAGGATCATTGTGACACTCAGTGCAGGGTACCACACTGTGACAATCAGTGCAGGTACCACAATGCAGGGTACCATTAAGAGGCAGTTTTCACAGTCACAGAATCCTTTCCTTGAGTGTCTCCTAGCTCTCTCTCTTCTTTTTTTGTCACAAGATCTTAGGGCAGATTGCATGTCTTCCGTGAAGTCAATATGGCCACTCTTCTGTGCTCTTGTGACCCACTCTGTGCTCTGTAGACCCACCTGTGCTTCTATGGGTCACAGCTCCTGGGACCATAAAAGCCACTGGTGGCTTCACGTTGGTCACCATGTATATGCTCCTGGTTGTTCATTTGTCGGAACTTTTTCCAGTGTGGAGTTAGTCTCTCTTACACTCCAACCTTTGCCTCCCTGTGTTGACATAATTTTTGTTGCTGTTATTAGGCTATGAGACAGAACAGATTTTGCTTTAGTTTTCTGGCATCATCCTGTGAGGTGACACCTTCTCTTGACTCATTCAGCTTATTTCAATCACCTTCTCCTTAAGAACTAGGCTCAAGTCCCTCAGGGACTGGCCAGGAGATAGCTGAGTGACAACCTGAGGTTCTGCACGCACCACTCTCTATTCCTTAGACAAAGGTTTATGAGGCTAAAGCAAGGGGAAGTAAGGCATTCTGATGAGAGGGAGTTATAAGAGGAGACTGGCGGGGACAGTTTTCGTGGTGTGGGGAGTCCAGATCAAAGGGAATATAGTAAAGAGCTAGGAACTTCTCAGGGGCAGCAGCTCATTAGAGAGTGAGGGTTAGGGTTACAGTGTCAGCCTCTCAGAAGTTGGATATTCTTTCTAATGCAGAGTTGCTCAGATCACTGGTGATTAACTGATAATAACTAAAATCACCCAAGACTGGGCATAAAATAATGCCATCACCATACTCAGTATACTAAGAAGTTCCCATACCCCTCCAAATTTTCTTTTTGTAGTAAGCCCCTCCCACAACCCTTAACCCCTGACAACCACTGATCTCTTCTCCATCCCTATAGTTTTGCCTTTTCCAGAATGCCATGCAATACTGATATGGTTTGGATTGGTGTCCCCATCCAAATCTCATGTCAAATTGTAATCCCCAGTGTTAGAAGAGAAGCCTGGTAGGAGGTGATTGGATCATGGGGGCGGATTTCCCACTTGCTGTTCTCATGACAGTGAGTGGGTTCTCATGAGATCTGGTTGTTTAAAAGCATGTAGCCCCTCCCGCTTCTGTCTCTTTCTGCTTCTCCAGCAGTGTAAGAGTGCCTGCCTCCTTTAGAAAGTATCCTAAGACCTCTCCAGCCATGCTACCTGAACAGGTGTAGAAACATGAGCCAATTAAACCTCTTTTCTTATAAATTACCCATTCTCAGGTAGAGCTTCATAGCAGTGCAAGAATGGATGAATACAAATATGTAGCCTTTTGAATCTAGGCTTTTTTCACTCAGCCATATGCATTTAAAATTCATCCATGTTGTTGAGTGGATCAGTAGTTCTTCCTTTTGATTGCTGAGTAATATTTCACTGTACAGATACACCACAGGATTCCCCAACTGAAGCATATGGAGAAGAGTAATTGCAGCGACTTTGGTAAATAATCTATCATGTATACTAATTAACTGACTTAAACAGTTTTGTATTCTTTCCTTGTACAAAAAGTCACACAAATGTAGAGAAGAAAACAAAATGAATCCTAAGATAGTCTTCACTTAGCTTCAACAGTTATCAAGATTCTTTCC
Source organism: Hylobates moloch (assembly GCF_009828535.3). Taxonomy (NCBI): domain Eukaryota; kingdom Metazoa; phylum Chordata; class Mammalia; order Primates; family Hylobatidae; genus Hylobates; species Hylobates moloch. The sequence goes on along the minus strand of NW_026652276.1, from coordinate 126,177,693 downwards.
ATCTATCCCTTTTTACTTTAGTCTTTCTTTTTTTTTTTTTTTTTTGAGACGGAGTCTCGCTCTGTCACCCAGGCTGGAGTGCAGTGGCGCAATCTCGGCTCACTGCAAGCTCCGCCTCCCGGGTTCACGCCATTCTCCTGCCTCAGCCTCTCCGAGTAGCTGGGACTACAGGCGCCCGCCACCATGCCCGGCTAATTTTTTTTGTATTTTTAGTAGAGACGGGGTTTCACCGTGGTCTTGATCTCCTGACCTCGTGATCCACCCGCCTCGGCCTCCCAAAGTGCTGGGATTATAAGCGTGAGCCACCGCGCCCGGCCTACTTTAGTCTTTCTTGTTGAAATATATTAAACCAAATTTGAGATACGAGAGTGAAATATGTAGAGATTATTCCATTTGACTCTCCAAAAGTTATGAATGATTTTCATGTAACTTTAATGTATCAGCATTTTTTTTCTATAAAAGGCCAAATAATAACTGTTTTGGCTTTGTGAGCTCTGGGTTCTTTGTCAAAATTACTCAACTTCTGCTGTTATAAAAAGAAAGCAGCCTTAGACTATTCATAAACAAACAAGCATGACTGTAGTCTACCAAAACTTTATTTACTAAAACAGGCAGCAGGCCCTAGTTTGACAAATGCAATCTAATCTCCAGTCCACGATGAAATTTTCCAGATTGCTTCAAAAATGTATTTTACTGTTTTTTTTCTCTCCAATCAAACCTTGTTTGGATTCTGTCTTTAAATGATTTTAAAGTTTCTAACATAACTTACATAGTCATATTTTTCAGTGCATATTAATTCTGCTATCACTAGAATTTCTTCCTTGAAAAAGAACTATTTTATAAAATAAACAATATGTATTTATCACTGAGAAATTAGAAAAAAACAAACAATCCCATCAAAAAGTGGGCTAAGGACATGAATAGACAATTATCAAAAGAAGCTATACAAATGGCTAACAAACATATGAGAAAATGCTCAACAGCACTAATGATCAGGGAAATGCAAATCAAAACCACAATGTGATACCACCTTACTCCTGCAAGAATGGCCACAATCAAAAAAATAAAAAAACAGTAGATATTGGCATGGATGTGGTAAACAGGGAACACTTCTACTTTCTGGTGGGAATGTAAACTAGTACAGCCACTATGGACAACAGTATGGAGATTCCTTAAAGAACTAAAAGTAGAACTACCATTCGATCCAGCAATCCCATTACTGGGTATCTACCTAGAGGAAAAGAAGTCATTATTCGGAAAAGATACCTGCACATGCATGTTTATAGAAGCAAAATTCCCAGTTGCAAAATAATGGAACCAACCCAAATGCCCATCAATCAACTAGTGGATAAAGAAACTGTGGTATTATGTTATCTACTCAGCCATAAAAAGGAATGAATTAACAGCATTTGCAGTGACCTGGATGAGATTGGAGACTATTATTCTAAGTGAACTAACTCAAAAATGGAAAACCAAACATCGTACATTCTCACTGATATGTGGGAGCTAAGCTATAAAGTAAAGCTAAGCTATAAAGTATAGAATGCACATTGTACATCTAATTTAATTATTATGCAAAGGCATAAGAATGATCCAATGGACTTTGGGGATTTGGGGGGAAGAGTGGGAGGGGGGCGAGGGATAAAAGGCTGCAAATATGGTGTAGTGTATACTGTTCGGGTGATGGGTACACTGAAATCTCGAAAATCACCACTAAAGAACTTATTTGGTTACTCATGTAACCAAATACCACCTGTACTCCAAAAACTTATGGAAAAAAAAGTTTTTTGTATAAGAAAACTAAACATTAAAAGAAACTGAGGTACAGAAAGGTTGTCATTTCTTTCAGATTACAGAACTAGTGTGGGTGGGCTTCAAGACAAGGAAGACAGGCTCCAGAGACCACACTCAACCACAAGTCTATGCTGCAATCAAGACTAATCTATGAGAAGGATGACAATTTATTAATTTGTGATTGTTGGGAGTGGGAACCCCAAGTTAATATGCCCAAAAGAGAGCTCTTGGTTTCTTCCTGCCTGTCTCTAATTTCTTTCTTCAGGCTTCCCTCTCTCAGCAAACACCAACTTCATTCATCCAGCTATGCATCCCCAATTCTTGGAGTTACCCTTGTTCCTACTCCTCTCATCACATATCTAGTTAGTCAGCAAAGCCTACTGGCTTTGCCTTCACAATACAAACCTAACCTTGTCTCTCTACCCTCCACCACTGCCATTCTGGTCTACGACACCATTATCTTTTCCCAGATTATTGTAATAACTCATATCTGGTTTCCTGGTTTCTACTGTTACCCTCAATTGTCTATTCTCACTACAGCGGGAGTGACTCTTTTAAAGCAAAAGTCAGATTATGTTCCCTCTGCTCAAAATCCTCTGATGGCATCCCAACTTTCTCAGAATGAAATCAAGTTGTTGTTGGCTCACATGGCCTTGCGTAAATCTATCCATCTGCTACCTACTCTCCAGCCACTTTCGCGGTCACTCCCTGTGCACCAGATTTCATGTCCTTTCAGTTTCTCGTATATGCTGGCTCTGCTGCATCCTCATGTTGCTTGACACATGTTGCTCCCTGTGCTTGGAAGGCTCTCACAGGTGGCTGCAGAGTTTGCTTCTCTACTTCATGCAAGTCTCTGCTCCAGGTCACCTTCTTAAAGAGGTTCTTCCTGACTACTGTGGCCTCCTTTCCCTTTCCTGTCCTCACTAGCCCTTTCCCCAGCCTAGTGCTCATGCCCCTGCATATATTACAAATACACGGCTTATTGGTCTGTTATCCTTCCCAGCCCTTTCTTGTTAGCCACACAAGAGAAAGGATTTTGTCTGTTATTTTAGTGTTGTTCCCTGTGCCTTGACCGGTGTCCAGCACATAGAAGGCATGCAATGAAAATTGTTTGAATGACTGAATGAATGCAGGAATGTCATCATTCTGTACTGTGAACCATAATGAACATGAAACGAAGTAAGAGGATGAAGACACACAATAGGTCAGCCTACTAGCGGTCCTTTTAATTGCCCAATTGATGTTGGAAAATGAAGCTTTCTGGATGATAAATGAAAGCTACCAAATGCCACTCATCACAATTCTTGTCATCATCAACTCAATAAAGTATAGAATGCACATTGTATATCTAATTTAATGTGTGCAAACCAGGCACGTAATGACACAAATGTACAGTTTGTGGGTTGTAGTTAGTGCAGAAAAATGTAGTATTAGCCAAAGATAAGAGAGTTGCTGATGCATTCTCTATACTGGCAGATCAATACAGTATTATAAAGAACGAAGAAATGAAATCAAAGGATTTTTTCTGACAAAAGAGAGAAAAGAATGAAATGGAAAGGGCACAATTGGCACCATTTAAATCTGTTCCTTTATGTTTTACCTTCTAATTGGGACCTGAGGTTATAAATCAAGATAATAAGAGCTGATAAATACATTGCCTTATTTTTCCCCACAGGAGAGGTGAAGGAAGATGAAAGAAAGCATCAAAAGAAAACCACTCTGGCAGGGACTTCTCATTCCTTTTCATTTTATTTTCTGGCAAAGACTACAGTGCATCTATTACTTGTCTGAGAGGTTACAAAAGAGGAAGAAGCCTGGAGTTGTATAATAATGTTGGAAGCCTAGGAGAGGCCACAAAGAGTATCTTGTAGAGTGGGCGGGGTTTAGAAGGTTCTAAGCCATGCTGTGAATCTGGCACACAGGCCTTTGTGCTCAAAACACAACATCTGGGGTGCATTCCCAGCTCTTACAAGGAGCAATGAATGCTGCTAATGACATTGCATTTAGGGATTTTAATGGGGAGATAGAAATTTAACAAAGTTGGAGGGAATTAGTCTCCAGTTTAGCAGGCTTCTTGCTAAATGTCTACCTCCTGAGGTTCTACTGCTAAAAGAGGAAGCATTCTAGACACTTGGCCTTTCTCACTTCTTTTGTTAAAATGATATAAATGCCAAAAACAAAAACAAACAAACAAACAAAAAACAAGAGTAGATGTTCTAGAATATGTAACAACGGGCCTTAACCCCAGAGATCTCCAAAGTATAACTCACATAGTCACTTTTTTTTTTTTTTTTTAAGATGGAGTCTCACTCTGTCACCCAGACTGGAGTACAGTGGCACAATGGCACTATCTTGGCTCACTGCAGCCTCCGCCTCCTGGGTTTAAGCAATTCTCCTGTCTCAGCCTCCATAGTAGCTGAGATTGCAGGCATGCATTACCACTCCTGGCTAATTTTTGTATTTTTTATTAGAGACGGGGTTTCACCATATTGGTTCTTAAACTCCTGATCTCAAGCGATCTGCCCATCTTGGCCTCCCAAAGAGCTGGGATTACAGGTGCGAACCACCGTGCCCAGCCCTTCACATAGTCACTTTTATCTGTAATAAGAAATAGGAAGAAAATGGATGCACAAATGATCTCTCACATCCCTTCAAAACAGAAAACTTTAAGTTTCTATGAAATCGGGATGTTGCTTTATGAAACAAACAAGCAAATAGATTCAAAGTACAACATTTCTCCAGAGCTTCCCCTAAAGAGTAAAGTCCACAGCAGAGTGCCCCCCGCTTCCATCGAGGTTTCCCTGGGTAAAGGTCATATGAAAGAGCAAGTGAGATGATCAAAGCTCCAGGAGCAGGAAAGGAAGAATGTAGGGCCTGGATAACACATGAGCCCAAGAGTCCATGTCTGAGTAATCAGGTATGAGCTGTAGCTCACGGGTCTCCCTTCTGTTTGAACAGCAGCAGCAGAGAGAAGTCCACAAATGGGAATCACTTTTACTCATGTGCCAGCTCATGTTGACAGTGCCCTGAGCAGCAGTACCATGGAGGAGGGAGAGGCGACCTGAGTCCATGTCCTGGCCCCTTACTTGTTAGGTCAGTGATTATGAGCAAATCATTCACTTTGTCATCTGTCAAAGTGGACAATGACATAATGTATAAATGTACTTCAGCTGGTGCCTACTGCATAGCAGATTCTCGGGAAATGCTAGCTTTTTAAGTCCCTTTTACTTGTACTGAGATGCAAGAAGAATGCTACATTAAAATCAACAATACATACAGGCATACTTCAGATATTGTGGCTTTGGTTCTAGACTGCTGCAGTAAAGTGAATATCACTATAAAATGAGCCATACAAATTTTGTAGTTTCTCAGTGCATACAAAATTATGTTTATACTATATTGCAGTCTATTAACTGTGCAATAGCATTATGTCTAGAAAAACAATGTACATGCCTTAAAAATACATTTTTGGTAAAAAATGCTAACGATCATCTGAACCCTCAGAGAGCTGTAATCTTTTTGTTGGTGGATGGTCTTGCTGACTGATCAGGGTGGTGTTTCTGAAGGCTGGGGTGGCTGTGGAGATTTCTTAAAATAACACGACAATAAAGCTTGATGCATCAAGGAACTCTTTTTTTCATGGAAGATTTCTCTGTAGCATGCAATGCTCTTTGATAGCATTTTACTCACAGCACAACATTTTTATAAATTGAAGTCAATTCTCTCAAATCCTGCCACTAATTTTGTGTAATATTCTAAATATTTTGTTGTCATTTTTAACAATGTTCATAGCACCTTCAGCAGGAGTAGATTTCATTCCAGGAAATCACTTTGATCATCTGTAAGAAGGAGCTCCTCATCCACTCAAGTTTGATCCTGAGATTACAGCAATTCAGTCACATCTCCAAGCTCTACTTCTAATTCTAGCTCTCTTGCTATTTTCACCACATCGGCAGTGACTTTCTCCACTGAAGTCTTAAAATCTTCAGAGTCATCCATGAAGGTGGAATCAACTTCTTCCAAAACCTGTTAATGTCTATATTTTGACCTCCTCCCATGAATCATGAATGCTCTTAATGGCATCTAGAATGGTGAATCCCTTCCATAATGTTTTCAATGTACTCTGCTCAGATCTTTCAGAAGAATCATTTTGGCAGCTATAGACTTATGTAATGTATTTCTTAAATAATATAATTTAAAAGCCAAAATTACTCCCTGATCTGTGGGCAGCTGAATGGATGTTATGTTAGCAGGCATGAAAAATGACATTTCTCTCCTTGTACATCTCCATCAGAGCTCTTGGGTGACCAGGTGCATTGTCAATGAGCAGTAATAATTTGAAAGGATTCTTTTTGAGCAGTAGGTCTCAACAGTGGGCTTAAAATATTCAGTAAACCATTCTGTAAATAGATGTGTTGTCATCTAGGCTTTGTAGTTCTATTTATAGAGCACAGGCAGAATAGATTCAGTATAATTCTTAAGGGCTTGGGATTTTTTTGAATGGCAAAGGAGCATTAGCTTAAACTTAAAGTTACCAGCTGTATTAGCTCGTAACAAGAGTATGCCTGTTTTTTGAAGCTTTGAAGCCAAGCATGGACTTCTCCTCTCTAGCTAGGAAAGTCCTAGATGGCATCTTCTTCCAATAGAAGGCTGTCTTGCCTACATTGAAAATCTGTTGTTTAGTGTAGCTGCCTTCATCAATGATCTTAGCTAGATCTTCTAGAAAACTTACTGCAGCTTCTACATCAGCACTTGCTGCTCCACCTTGTGCTTTTATGTTATGGAGCTGGCTTCTTTCCTTAAACCTCATGAACAAACCTATGCTAGCTTCTAACTTTTCTTCTGCAGCTTTCTCTCTTCTCTCAGCCTTCATAGAATTGAAGAGAGTTAGGGCCTCACTCTGGGTTGGGCTTTGGTTTAAGGTAACGTTGTTTCTGGTTTGATCCTCTATCCAGACCATTCAAACTTTCTCCATGTCAATAATCAGGCCCTTTCAGTTTCTTATCACTCATGTGCTCACTGGAATAGCACCTCTAATTTCCTTCAAGAACTTTTCCTTTGCTTTCACTACTTAGTTAACTGTTTGGCATAAGAGCCCTGGCTTTTGGCCTAGCTCAGCTTTTAATATGCCTTTCTCACTAAACTTCATCATTTCTAGCATTTGATTTAAAGTGAGAGACATGCAACTCCTTCTTTCATTTGAACACTTACAGGCCATTGTAGGGATATTAATTGACCTAATTTTCATTTTGTGTCCAGAGAATAGGGAGGCCTGAGGAGAGGGAGATAAATGGAGGATTGGCTGGTCAGTAAAACAGTCAGAACACACATTTATTAAGTTCACTGCCTTACATGAAGGCAATTTGTGGCACCCCAAAAAATTGCAATAATAACATCAAAGATCACCCTAACAGATATAATAATAATGAAAAAGTTTGAAATATTGGAAGAAGTACCAAAATGTGACACACAGATGAGGTGAGCACATGCTGTTGGAAAAATGGCCCTGAAAGATTTGCTGGACTCACAGTTACCACAAACATTCAATTTGTAAAAAGTGTAATATTTGTGAAGTGCAATAAAGTGAAGTACGATAAAATGAGTTGTGTTTTAATCTCTTCCAGGTGGATTTGGTGAAATAAATACACCACCAAATAACAAAGCACACTAGTATTTGTGACATAAAGAGACACTAAAAGGAAGACTATATATATAAATCTCTCTCTCTCTCTCTCTCTCTCTATATATATATATATTCCTTAAACCTCATGAACAAACATATATATGTGTGTGTATATATGTATGTGTATATATATATGTGTGTATATATATATGTGTATATATATGTGTGTGTGTGTATATATATATATATATATAGAGAGAGAGAGAGAGAGAGAGAGAGATATGGAGTCTCACTTTGTCTTCCAGGCTGGAGTGCAGTGGCGTGATCTCAGTGCACTGCAACCTCCACCTTTCTGGGTTCAAGTGAATCTCCTACCTCAGGCTCCTGAGTAGCTGGGATTACAGGCGTGTGCCACCACACCTAGCTAATTTTTGTATTTTTAGTAGGGACGGGATTTCACCATGTTGACCAGGCTGATCTTGAACTCGTGACCTCAGGTGATCCACCGGCCTCAGCCTCCCAAAGTGCTGGGATCACAGGCATGAGCCATCATGCCCAGCCTGCAAGGAAGATTTTTAAAAGGAGATATTTGCTAGAGGAATCAAGGAAATCTTCCTAGAACAGGTCACATTCAATTGATACCTTGAAGGAATGATGGAATATCAGGAGCCAAAGCCGAGAGAGGTGGGGTTGGACTTAACAGGGAAAAAGGACAGCAAACAGAAGGGGCAGAGATGGGCAGGTATAGGCAGGATTGGAAAATCATGGGTGACCCATTTTGGATGGAACATAAAATACATAAAAGAGAGTCATGGGAGATAAGCCTGCAAAGGTAAGTCTAAGTCAGACCATGAAGGGACTTGCACATCAGGCTTAAGAGTTGGGCTTGGCTGCCATATTTTTAATAAAGCCATTGACGTGTTTGACCAGAGAAAGTGACGTGATCAGAACAATGCCCTAGGTCAGGCTGACACTCCCCACCCCATCCCCTCTCCACACACATTTTCCTCCTTCCTGAATAATAATCAGCCATAGATACCCAGCACAAGTTTGACGTAATTGTTGGGACAATTTTGCTTAATCATGAGTTTTCACTGTTCATTCAACTTAAAAACATCTAATGAAGACCTCGTCCCTGCCAAGCACTTTCAAAATGACACCAGGACGGATAGACATGGTCACTCCCTCCAGAGGACTCAAATCTGTAAACTATAAATGCAATGGAGTGCTGGAGTTATTTTATAGAAATAAGAACAGGATATGATAGAAAAAATATGTATAGTCAGTTCTGTATGATGGACAGGCAATTAAGAAGTCTTCATAGAGGAACCATCCTCAGAGCCTTGGAGCATAAATATGGGTTTACCAAACAGACCTGGAGGTGCAGGATAGGAGAAAAGAGGAAAGGTATAGGGGGTTAGGTGTGGCTGTGGAAAGAAAGAGAAGACTGGTGAGAGTACAGAGAGCATGATATTGGGGAGTATTTCACCTTGTGTGAAAAAGTTTGAGCTTTATCTTGTAGGACCAAAGGTGGGACACTGGATGATTATAACCGTATTTTCAGGATGTCAGAAGGGCGAAGAATGAGTTGAGAAGTTTAGGGTGAAATGAGATACACCAGCAAATATACTATTCTAATGGTCTGTCTGATCAATGCCAAAGGCTTAAAGTGGAAAAGAAGAGATGTTATAGAAGTGGACATATATAATTAGAGAGATAAATAGGAGTGTGGTAGGGGATAAAGAGGAATAAAAATAAATAACTAAAACAAAAGCAAGCCCTTGAATGATATCCACGTGTCAGGAAGGAAGAAAATGGTTTGCCCAACTCTCTGCATCTGAAATACAAAAACAAAGCTGAAGAAAAAATGTTTTAAATGGGCTAGATTTTGTTTTTCATTGAATATGGGATATGAGGGAGTCAAGGTGCAACAGGAGACCGAGTTTCTCACCTAATTAAACCCATTGTTTTGATACTAGTTGTAGGATGGTCCAGAGGCTCATTAGCTCTTCTCTGGATTATACATGAATGTAAAGTTGGGGAGGACACCCTTCAGTGAGTGAAAGGTTAGAAAAAGAATAAAGAAACATCATGCAGAAGTCACATTATCAAGATGGAAGACCAATTTTGGCCCATGATTCCTTCTGGAAAACTAGAAAATTTTTATTTAAAAATCATTTAAGGTCATAGAAACAATGAATTCTATATTTTCATGCACCGCTGTCTACAAGAATTCAGCCCAGGTTCAACCTCTGTGTTACAGAACACCCACTTGGAAGCTGCCTTCTTCATCAGCTGTGACAAGCAGTCTGTAATGAAGTGATACGGTTTGGATGTTTTTCCCCTCCAAATCTCCTTTTGAAATGTAATCTCCAATGTTGGAGGCAGGGCCTGCAGGGAGGTGTTTGGATCATGGGGGTGGATCCCTCATGAATGGCTTGGTACCATACTTGTGGTAATGAGTGAGTTCATGGCAGTCTGGTTGTTTAAAAGAGTGTGGAACCTCCCCTGCCCCCACTATCTTGCTCCCATTCTGCCACGTGAGTTGCTGCTCCTGCTTCACCTTCTGCCATTAGCAAAAGCTTCCTAAGGACTCACCAGAAGACAACAGGTGCCGGCACCATGCTTCTTGTACAGACTTTAATTAACTGTGAGCCAAATAAACCTCTTTTCTTTATAAATTACCTAACCTGTTATTTCTTTATAACAACACAAGAACAGGGTAAACACACGAAGTACAGGACTCCCATCAGCATCGTGGTCAGTGCCCAATCCTGGACTTGAAAGGAAGGCAAGGTTAAAATCTTGATTTCCTCACCTCCATCTCTTACCTCCCACCTAAGATTGCCCAAGATGGGGCTCAGGTCAAATGTCAATAAGCCTAACTGGGAGATTTTTCTGCCTGACTAGAGTTTGATCTGCTTCACTCCTAGTCCTTTAAAACAGGTACAGTAAACCATGTAACATTCTAAAAGGTGAGCTTCAAACACAGCAAGTTTCCAGAAAGTATCTCAGAGCCCCTGTCTGATCTTTCCATTCACATTCTCTTGCCTCCCAAAAATCAAACCTAAGCTCAAACTTCAGTTTTTATCTTTAATCTCATTCCACTTTTATTCCTCCAAACATCTGATCCTCAAACTTCCTTTATGGGCCCTGGATTATCCCACAGCTTCACTCTCTGATTTCCCCCCTTTTCTGAGGTAGCAGTGTCCTTCCCCCAGCCTCAGCCTGAGAAACCCAACCTCACTTTGGCCACTTAAACCAGCTACCACGCTCCCTTCAGAGGGAGCAACCCATTCCAGTGATTAAAAGTAGGAGATTCAATGTCTTAGGTACAATAGAGCAAAAGATAGACTTCAATTTCAAATCACGATTTGCTTTTGTATAGTCTGCCTTGGCTGTATAGGTATGAGGCCTCAAGTGTAATCATCATATCAGGGCTTTGAATGCTTCCATTTCCATAACCAAGACTTCAAGAAGTGATTTGAAATGCTTATTGTGTATTGAGTGCTTCAGATTTTCAAAAGGATTCTAATTGGAATGTGGTAGCATTAGCTAAGGTAATGAGCTAATTCTACACCAGAAACAGAAAATGTCTTTTTTGGAGGAGCCAGTATCATAACTCGAACATGCAAAACTGCATTAGATCTGCAAGCTTTCTCAGCTGTTTAAATTTTTTAAAATTCTATTCTCAAGATCTGTGGGGAAGATAAAGAAATTAGGAGAAACCTTGCCTTGTTAAGAAACAGTGGCTCAATGTGGAATGTGGTAATAAGCAGAGGGAAAAAATACTGCCTGGCTGAAAGACTGGTTAAATTATTTATGATACTGTGCACAGGTGGTGGGAGTATGTGTGAAACGTTGTTTTTTTTTTAATAAAACATAGAGAAACAGCAATTAATATAAGCCCTTAAGGACTCTTCCTATCCAAAATCAAGAAAATAATTCAACTTTGTAAATAAATCTGTATACTGAAAATTAAATGTGTGTTGAGTTAAGAGCCATAGGGAAGCCTCCAACATTCGTTTCTTTCTCCACTCCACTCCTGTACACTAAATTTGAATATATCCCAGATCTGTTTTGAATCTCCAGTCCTATCATCAAAGCAAACCACTTAGGGTTCTAGTGTGCTACTGTGGTTTCAGCAACCAAATCTTTGCAGATCTCCATCTTCAGATCAGACACTCTCCTGAACTCCAGTTCAACTTTTACAATTGCTTTTTGTGCTTGGATGGCACACCAAATTCACTGTTTACAGTTGGGAATATCTAACTAAAACCACTCTGTTTCTTCCTGGATGCTGACATCTGCCCTTTTGTATAACACCAGAATCTTGACTCCTTTCACACTGTTGGTAAAAGGAGCCAGTTTTAGTCTACTTGGGAGATTCTTTCCTAAATCCACAGATCCCTTGCTGTGGCCATTTCTAAGTCACACCACTGGTGGCCTCCAAGGAAAAGCCATGGCCCAAACTCCCCATGACATGCTTACTTTTCAATTCTCCAGAGTATATATGAATCCTGGAAAGCTCAACTTTCCAAGGGCTTTATATTGTATTCATTAATTTTCATGTCTATTTCAAAAACAGAATTTCAAAATACACATCCTTGGAAACAAAAATGTAAGGGTATTGGACAGGTTTCAGTGAAATATTCCCAAATAGACATTTTGGGATGAACAAGTATTTTTCTCTAAGTATCTCTCTGTTGAGGTTACTTTTGTTTTCCTAGGATTATTTTTACATTGAGAGTAATAACTGGTTATTGGGACAAAACCAAATATTTATGTTTCTCTAATCTCAGACATTTAGTATAATTTTTATTGTTTTCCATTTAAAAATTTTACTTTTTTGTCCTATCTGGTTGCGAACTTAACTAATGTTATACGAAAATATGTACTGAGATGCTGCAAATTCTTGGCTGAATTTTAGCAAATATACACTTAAAAGTCAGTAATTCTTAGTAGTAAATTGGAAATAATTTTTTTTAACAGAGCTATTAAAATATACTTATGGACAAGAAATCCCAATCCAAACCCCAACGTCTTCTTCTTTTTTGTTTTTGTTTTTGTTTTTGTTTAACATCTTTAAATACATAGGAATTGGCCAGATGCAGTGGCCCACACCTGTAATCCCAGCACTTTGAAATGCCAAAGCGGGAGGACTGCTTGAGCTTAGGAGTTCAAGACCAGCCTGGACAATGTGATGAAAACTCATCTCCACAAAAGATAAAAAAGAAAAATAGCTAGGAGTAGTGGCATGTTTCTGTAGTCCCAGCTACCAGGGAGGCTGGGATGGGAGGATTGCTTGACGGCAGGAGGTGAAGGTTGCAGTGAGCCAAGATTGCACCACTCCACTCCAGCCTGGGTGACAGAGTGAGACCCTATCTAAAAAAAAAAAAAAGTTAAATATGTTGGAACTGACTATAAACGAAGCCATTTGTTTTCATCCATAAAGTTAACTGGATTTTTTAAACTTTGTAAGCCAACAGAAGAGAAGATTAAACCCCGAATAAAAGTATATTACTTTCCTTACATCAAAGTTAGAAGTGGTTTTTTTGTGTGTTTATGTTTGTGTTTGTTTTTGTTTTTTGTTTTTTGTCAAAGGTGGGTTTGGCCTTAGAACTATTTAAACACCAAAGAACAAATTCTTAATAAACTTTGCTTTTAATCAACCAACATATTACAAGACTGGAACAGTTAAAAAACAACACTGTAAAAAGATGATGAAATCAGCTTCTGATCAGCCACACACTTTCACAACTTAACTAAGAGTATCTGTGGAATTAAATAATCAAACACATAATTGACAATTTTAACAATTCACTCACAAGGACAGATTTGTATTGATAAGAATGCTTCTCCCCCAAAAGCAAGGGAAATTGCCCCATGAATTATGAAGAGGCTGTCTCCATGTGCTGCTCTTTAGTAGACTCTGACCAGACTGCACCTCCTAATGCATTTGCTCCTGAATTATTAATAGGTTTCCAACCTCAATGCATTTGCTACTTGAGCCATTTTCCCTCAATGTCCCACCACTTTTGGTACAGAAGGCTGAATCAAGATAGATGACAAACACGGTTTCTCTTTTCTTTATTTCTTTACTATTTTTTTAACATATTACCAAAAGATGCAACATGAATTTATAATGATCTGGGTTGAAACTTCTATTTACAATGCTTTCACTGGACAGGACACGTTTTTTATTCTCCCCCTAGATCTTACTTTGCATTTAACATTAACTAACCTTATAAAACACATTTCCTGAAATTTCTTGTGTTCGACCTTCTCTAGTACCTCAGAGTTTATTTGCTTTTGAATAACATTCAGATGAAATTTGAGAGAGAAAATCTGATTCCTTTTATAACTTAGGGAGAAGAGGAGAACAAAGTATTGGCTAAAAACAGAACAGGCTTTTAGAGCCTGAAAATCAAATTCGATCATTAGGTTGTTCTCAGCTGACCCTGAGATAATGCGACAAAAAGGACCCCCTTAACACAAAACAAATTTAACTGTATGCTCTATATCTCTAGGACAGAGAACCACGGAGCCCCCTTCCTGCCACCTGCTACTGTGCCCCTACCGTGTCTGCCGCTGGGCAGCAGGAACAGCAGGGGACAACCACCCAGGGCGGGGCGGGACGGCACTGCATGAACTCCCCTAGGGAACCTTCTTCAGGTGCCAGGTCCCTCGGTGCTCATGCTTACCAAGGGTGGCTACTCATGAAAATCACGTGGGAAGTGAATGAGATGTTTAAGAAGTGATCCCACCGTGCCCTCCGTGTCCCCTTCTGCTACTCCCGGAGCACATTTGTGCTGGTTCTGCCAGCTTTGAGTCTCCAGCAGGCCTCCCTGTGGGCTTTGCCCATGCTTACAGATGCTTTCCCTTCACCTGTAGAGATTCTGGCTCAGGAAGCCTGAAATACAGCAGGCATCTGCACTGTTTCCCAGGGGACTGCAATGCCCAGCCAAGAGAGCATGACCGCTCTACGCCGCAGGTTAAACTGCCATCACCTCTTTGTTACCCCTAGAAAACTAGAGAAAGTGCAAATCAGTCCTTAGGGTGATAAATGCTTCCTTGTCTCCAGAGGTTTACTGTTCCAGTACAGGGTACATATTATAGCAAAGTTGCAAACAGATCTAGCTGCCCAGGCTAATGAGAAAACTCCAGACCAAAAGAACCTACAAGTTTAACATTTCCCAGGTTACTTCAACCTTGATTGCAAAAAAGGGTAAAAAAGAAAAGCAATTTTTCAGGAACACTGGCTCTCTATCTTTCCATTAACTGTATTTGTACCACAGGAGATCATTGAAAACTAAAGAAAGTCTGGAGTTTTGGGGCCGTAAGATATTACTCTTTGATTCTCAGCATGAGTTACCCAAGGGACATATTTATTTCAGACCTAGATTTCCAAAAATGACTGATAGCCAGTCTGCTGTGAATGGCCAATCCTAATAAAAAAGAACTCTATTTTCTTACCTTCATTTGAGTTTAGTTGAGTGTTTCCTTAAACTAAAATGGGTTTCTTGGATCTTGCCATGATAACTCTTAAACACCTGATTATGAAATTAATAAAGGCCAAAGAGCGATCACTCTTATCACTCTTTTGAAGCACCACTTGAGAGACGCAATTTCCTTTCTCTAAAGCCTTTACTGTCTCTCTCTTATGCCTGGATGGAATTCTTCAGAGTGGCTTTCAGGCTGTTTAAGAAGTGACCCACAGGGAGCTCCCAGTCCCTTTCCATCACTCCCAGGACACCTCTGGGCTTGCTGTTCTGCTGGCTTTGTTCCTCCAGCAGGCGTCCTTGTCGACTTAGTCTGGACTTTCTTTCTGGTTTATTTTTTCTTTTATCTATGTATCCAACTAGACATGTAAAATTCCTGATAAGAGAGAAAAACCTTTTTAGCGAGAATTTTTGGAAAATACTGAAAATACAAAATCTGTTGGTAGAAGTTCTAGAATTATTTTTTATTTGCTTTTGTTTTGACTTTTAATTTAATCTACACTGATATACTTTGTGAGTCCTTGTAAGCCACCTTAAATAGATTTGGGGATAAGGTAAGAAAAAAATCAATAAAATTATAAGAGCAAGAGTACTTGATACAGGCCAGATATCAACCTAAGAATTTTCTGTATAGTAACTCATCTACATTTCAACCACCTCATGAACTGCAGGCTGTTGTGACCCCTACTTGTATAGATGAGACACAGAGAGTGAAAAACTTTGTGCACACATCTAGTAAGTGGCAGAGCCAGGATTTAGACCCAGGCCAGCTTGCTGTAGTATGCACTATCCTGACCAATAAGCTACACCCTTGATTCAAAAATACATTACTTACCTTGTTACAAGCAGAATTCACACATGGGACCCAGGTTTTATGACTAATGATCACAAGCTTTGATATATTAATATTTTTAGTCAAACGAATTGATTGTCAAAACCTCAACAGGCTTATTTTGTAGAAATTAATAAGCTGTGGCCGGGCACGGTGGCTCACGCTTGTAATCCCAGCACTTTGGGAGGCCGAGGCAGGCGGATCACGAGGTCAGGAGATCGAGACCACAGTGAAACCCCGTCTCTACTAAAAAATACAAAAAAAAAATTAGCCGGGCGTGGTGGCGGGCGCCTGTAGTCCCAGCTACTCAGAGAGGCTGAGGCAGGAGAATGGCGTGAACCTGGGAGGCGGAGCTTGCAGTGAGCCGAGATTGCGCCACTGCACTCCAGCCTGGGCGACAGAGCGAGACTCTGTCTCAAAAAAAAAAAAGAAATTAATAAGCTGCTAGAATGACTATGGAAAGCCAAAGGAGCTAGAATAGCCAAAGAAATCTTTAAGAAGAACAAAATTGGAGGGCTGACACTACCTGATGTCATGAATTGCTCTAAAGCTGCAGTAATCAAGACACTATGAATTTGGCAATTTTACTGAAGTCCAACTTATCAATTTTTTTCTGTTACAGTTTGTACTTTTTATGTCCTAGCTGAGAAATCTTTGCCTATCCCAAAGTTGCCAAGATGTCCTCTTGTGTTTTCTTTTAGAAGTTCTACAGCTCTTGTGTTTAAATAACGTGCTTCTTAACTTTACAAGTTGAGTCATTATTGACTGACTTCCTAATATAGAATTTTAGACCTCTAGTCCTCTGACCCTCCCCACTATCCCCACATTCACTTCCCTCCCTCCATCTCTTAATATAGCATCATACTATATCTGATTCGATCTGTATTAATTATTTTACTTTCACAGTTGAGTCATGCACCATGCTTACACTTCTGTTTTTGGTTTTTGTTTTTTCCCCGAGATGGAGTCTTGCTCTGTCACCCAGGCTGGAATGCAGTGGTGGGATCTCGGCTCACTGCAACCTGTGCCTCCCAGTTTCAAGCAGTTCTCCTTCCTCAGCCTCCCAAAGTGCTGGGATTACAGGCATGAGCCAATGGGCCCGGCCCATGCTTACACTTCTTTTTATGTATATGTTTGCTTTTTCTGGAGCTAATAACTACCTTGTTTTTTCATTGGCTGAATTTTTTTTCTTTTCTTTTTTTGAGACAGTCTCATTTGCTTAATTTTCTTTTCTTTCTTTCTTTTTTTTTTTTTTTGGCAGAGTCTTGCTCTGTCACCCAGGCTGGAGTGCAGTGGCACAAACTCAGCTCTCTGCAGCCTCTGCCTCCTGGATAGAAGCAAGCATATCCAGGAGGCAGAGATTTTTTTTTGTATTTTTGTATTTTTGGTAGAGATGGGGTTTCACCATGTTAGCCAAGCTGGTTTCAAACTCCTGACCTCAAGTGATCCGCCCTTCTCGGCCTCCCAAAGTGTTAGGCTTACGGGCATGAGCCACCACGCCCTGCCTCATTTGCTTAATTTTCTATATACTATTGTTAAATCCTGCCCAAGTTCACCTAAAGAACTTCTTCAACACATTCACCAGTCACAAGTCAGGAAATCTACCGCTTCCTTCTTCTTATTTTAACACAATCCCTGGGGCCTTTCAATCACCTCCTGTTCCTCTGGTCTTTGCTTTCTCACTGTACAACAAATGGCCAGGCATGTCTCTTCACTCTTTTCCTGAAATTTCTTTCGCTGTGCTAGGTTGAAACTTCTCTTGCCATGATGATTCTTAAACACCTGATTATGGAATTATGTGATGGCTGCTGCTTGTCATCCCAGCACTGTGTCAGATGACTAGCTTTCTTAGCAGCTCATTTGAGAACCACAGGTAGGTTTCTTTCTCAGAAAGAAAGCAAGGGAAGCAAATGCAGACATCATGGGTTTCTTGATTCTACCCTCACACTTGACTGATAATTTGCCTGTTGCAGAATCAGAAGGTGATAATTTTAGGAAATTCCAAGATTTCCAGTATGACTGTTGCTAAGCACAATGTGATTCTGATCCCTGATCTTTTATATAAGCACATTTTGTTTGTTTGTGTGAATTTGTTATTTGTTTGTTTTCAGGAAACCTTAAGATCCTCTCTTCACCTCTCTTGTTCTAAAGTGCAAGGTTCACAGTGAGCCTTGGTGTGGTGCTATTTCGTGGGGGCCCTTAAAAACAGTGTTATCTCGTTCTGGAAAACGTTGTTTTGTTTCTTTGACAATATGCTCCCATCCACCTTCTCTTTTTCATTATTGAATCTACTAACCAATGAGTATAATAACACCTTCAAGGCTGATCATCATCTCATTTATTTTCTGTTTTCTATTTCTTGGTCTTTACAGACAATATACTGCAGTTTATCTTCTTGAATTTTTTTAATTCTGAAAATCACATTTTTATTTCTTCAGAAACGTTTTTATTCTATGATTTTTCCTTTTTTAAAAATTGTAAAACAGCACATGAAAATAAGTTATATGTAACAAATGTACACCTTAATGAATGACTATAAAATGAACCCCCTGTAACCACCAGTCTCAGGAGAAACAGAAGATTGCCAACCACCCCAAAGCCGCCCCACACAGGGCCCCTCCAAACAGTATTGTGATAGCCCCAAGATGGAGCTACTATTCGGAGTTTTATAGCAGCCCATATGCTTGCTTTCATTACAGAACTTGTATCATCTAATCATGCATTCCTAAACACTTGATACATAGGCCAGGCGTGGTGGCTCATACCTATAATCCCAGCATTTGGGAAGCCGAGGCAGGAGGATTGCTTGAGCCCAGGAGCTCAAGACCAGTATAGGTAACATGGCAAGTCCCCCAACTCCACAAAAAATAAAAATTATCTGGGCATGGTGGCACCTGTGGTCCCAGCTACTCAGGAGACTGAGGTGGAAGGATCACGTGAGCCCACAGGTCAAGGCTGCAGTGAGCTTTGATTACACCACTGTTCTCCAGCCTAGCTGACAGAATGACACTGTGTCTCCAAAAATAATATTAGCTTTTTAAAAAACCTTAGTTTTGCCTTTTCTAAAAACATATAACTGGAATTACACTGTATACATCATGTTTAGTCTTTGCTGAACTTCAAGTTTGAGAAATTCATCCATGTTGCACATAATTTTGTATATTCATGTTCATTCTTTATGGCAGTCTATTATATACATGTGTTACAATGTGTTAATCCTTTTTACTTTTGATAGAGATTTATGTAAAACATTTACATAGAAGTGGGCTTTCTGGGTCACAAGGTAGGCATATCATAACTTCAGTAGAAAATGTGAAAACATTTGCCAATATGGTCCACCCATCTACGCTCCAACCAGCAGTGTGTGTGAGCACCAGTTGCTCTTCACTAACCCTTAGTCTTGTCTGTCTTCTTTAATTTTAGCCATTCTAGGAGTGTGAAATGGTGACTTGGTGTGCTTTTAATGTTTACTTTCCTGATGAACAAAGATGGTTATTTATTTATTTTTTTTATTTAGACTTAAAATCCACCAAGAATTGATACGGTTCATATAGATTGTCCCAGCACAATTCAATGAAATCTATGGTTTTCTGCTTTGTGGTGCTGCTTTCACTATAAATCAAGTGTTCATGCACACGTGCTTCTGTTTCTGGGATTTTCATCCTGTTACATTGGTCTATTTGTTTTTCTATTCACCAATTTCACACTCTCTTAATTACATAATTTTATTTTGTTATGAAATTCAGTAGGCCGGGTGCGGTGGCTCATGCCTGTAATCCCAGCACTTTGGGAGGCCGAGGCGGGCGGATCACGAGGTCAGGAGATTGAGACCATCCTGGCTAACACGGTGAAACCCTGTCTCTACTAAAAATACAAAAACAATATTAGCCGGGCGTGGTGGCGGGAGCCTGTAGTCCCAGCTACTCAGGAGGCTGAGGAGGGAGAATGGCGTGAACCTGGGAGGCGGAGCTTGCAGCGAGCAGAGATCGCGCCATTGCACTCTAGCCTGGGCGGCAGAGCGAGACTCCGTCTCAACAAAAAGAAAAGAAAAGAAACGAAATTCAGTAGAGCAAGTATTCCTAAATTCTTCTTGCAATTTTATATCAATTTTGAAATAAGCTTGTCAAGTTTCGCCCACTCATATGTACACACAAAAGTAGGGCCAGGCGTGGTGGTTCATGCCTGTAGTCCCAACACTTTGGGAGGGCAAGGCACAAGGATCACTTGAGTCCAGGAGTTTGCCAGCCTGGGAAACATAGTGAGACCCCTTTTCTACAAAAAAATTTAAAAATTAGCTGGGCGTGGTTGTGTGCACCTGCAGTCCCAGCTACTTGGGAGGCTGAAGTGTGAGAATTGCTTGAGCCCAGGAGTTCGAGGCTGCAGTGAGCTATGATTTTGCCACTACACTCCAGCCTGGGAAACAGAGTAAGAACCTGTCTCTAAAAAAAAAAAAAAAAGCAGCATCTTGGAGTTTTTATTGGGTTCGCATTAAATCTATATACAGGCATACCTCAGGGATATTGCAGGTTTGGTTCCAGATCACTAAAGTGAGTATTGCAATAAAGAATATCACACAGATTTTCAGTTTTCCAGTGCATTAAAAAGTTCTATTTACACTATACTGTAGTCTACTAAGTGTGCAATAGCATTCTAAACAATGTACAAACTTTAATTAATAAACACCTTCTTGCTAAAAAATAAAATGCTATTAATCATCTGAGGCTTCAGTGAGTTGCAATATTTTTGCTGGTGGAGAGTCTTTCCTTAATGTCGATGGCTGCTGACTGATCAGGGTGGTGGTTCTGAACATTGGGGTGGCTTTGGAAATTTCTTAAAGTAATAATAACAAGCATCACTTGCTGCACCGACTGACTCTTTCTTTTGTGAAAGATTCCTCTGTAGCGTGCAATGCTCTTTGATAGCATTGTATCCATAGCAGAACTTCTTTCAAAATTGGAGTCAATCTTCGCAAACCCTGCCACTGCTGGCAGGTACTCCTTAAATAGTAAGTCTTGAAAGTCAAAATTACTCCTTGATCCATGGGCTACAGAATGGACGTTGTGTTAGCAGGCATAAAAGTGACATTCCTGTCCTTGTACATCTCCATCAGAGCACTTGGGTGACCAGGTGTATTGCTAATGAGCAGCAATATTTTGAAGGTAATCTTTGTTCTGAGCAGTAGATCTAAACAGTGGGCTTAAAATATTTAGTAACCCATGCTATAAACAGATGTGCTGTCATCCAGGCTTTATTGTTCCATTTATGGAGCACAGACAGAGTAGATTTAGCATAATTCTTAAGGGGCTAGGATTTTCAGAATGGTAAATGAGCCTTGGCTTCATCTTAAAGTCATCAGCTGCATTAGCCCCTTACAAAAGAGTCATCCTGTCCTCTGAAGCTTTGAAGCCAGTCATTGACTTCTTCTCTTTAGCTATGAAAGTCCTAGATAGCATCTTCTTCCAGTAGAAGGCTGTTTTATCTGCACTGAAAATCTGTTGTTTAGTGTAGCCACCTTCATTATTGATCTTAGCTAGGTCTTCTAGAAAACTTACTGTAGCTTCTACTTTACCACTTGCTGCTTCACCTTGCACCATTATGTTATGGAGCTGGCTTCTTTCCTTAAGCCTCACACACCAACCTCTGCTAGCTTCCAGCCCTTCTTCCTCACCTCTCTCCGCTTTCACGGAACTAAAGAGTGTTAGGGGCTTGCTCTGGATTGGGCTTTACGGGAGTGTTTTGGCAGCTTTGATCTTCTATCCAGACAATTAAACTTTCTTCATATCAACAATCAGGCTGTCTTGCTTTCTTATCATCCATGTGGTCACTGGAGTAGCACTTCTAATTTCCTTTAAGAACTTTTCCTTTGCTTTCACAGCTTGGCTAACTGTTAGGCACAAGAAGCCTAGCTTGGCTTTTGACATGCCTTCCTTTCTAAGCTTAACCATTTCTAGCTTTTGATCTCAAGTGAGAGATGTGCGACACCTCCTTTCACTTTAATATTTAGAGGTCCTGTAGGGTTATTAATAGGCCTAATTTCCATATTTTTGTGTCTCAGGAAATAGGGAGGCCCAAGATGAGGAAGAGAGATGGAGGAATTGCCAACCTGTGGAGGAGTCAAACACACACATTTATGGAATAAGTTCTTCATCTTATATGGGTGTGGTTCATGGCATTCCAAAACAATTACCATAGTAACATCAAAGATCACTGACTACAGATCATCATCACAGATATAATAATAACGAAAAATGTGAAATATTTTGAGCATTACCAAAATGTGACGCAGAGACACAAAGTGAGCTCACACTGTTGGGAAAATGGCACCAATAGACTTGCTGAACACAGGGTTGCCACAAAGCTTCATTTGGTAAAAAACGCAGTATCTGCACAGTGCAGTAAAGTGAGGTATGCCTGTGCTTGCTCTCTTTTTCAATTTGATAAGAAACTCCCACCAGGAGTTTATCAATTTCATTCATCTTTTGAAAATGAATTTTTGTTTGTTCATTAATAAAAATAAAAATAAGACAAATCTGTCTATGGAATTAGAAGTCAGGCTAGCAGTTTCATTGTGAGACTCATAGTATCAGGCAAGGATGAGGATGGAGCATCAGGAATGCTTGGGGTGCTCTTTTTCTTGATCTGGATGTTGCTTACAAAAACATTCACTTTGTGAAAATTTGTTGAGCTATATGCTAAATGATGTGTGACCTTTTTGGTATGTATGATACACTTCAGTAAAAATCAGTTTGAAAGACAACTGTTGGGTTGTCAATTCTATTTGTATATTTCCTTTCTATTCCATTTATTTTTGTTCTTGTCTTTATTATTCACTGTCTTCTACTTTGGTATTTTATTGTTATTTTTCTGATTTATTGAGATCGATATTTATGCTTTTTAGCATTGAAAGCTAAAACACTTTATACACAGCTTTAGGTATATCTCACAAGTTTTGATATGGAATACTTCATTATCATTTAGCTTGAAATATTTTCTAATTTCCATTTTTCTTTTCTTTTTAATTTCAATTTAACTTTAATTTCTTACTGCTTTTCTTTTCACCTTTAGATGACTTATAAACATTTTCTTAACTTTAAAACATAAGATGTTTTATGAACTATATTTCTCTATTGCACTGTGGTCAGAGAAGATCTTGTATGCTTTTAATCTTTTGTAATTGGTAGAGACTTGCTTAATGATTCAGTATATGATCAATATTTATAAGTGGTCCATTTACTTTTGAAAATAGTGCTCATTCTGCAGCTGTTGGATGCAGCATTCTATATATGTCTTTAAGGTCTAATTTGTAATTATGTTATTGAAACCTAAATCCTTACTGATATTTTGCCTATTTGTTTTATTATTTGCTACTAATTGTGTATTTATCCTTATATTTGTCAAATTTTTTATTTTATGTAAGACTATGTTATTAAACGTGTACACATTTAGAATTATTATATCATCTGTGTTAATGAAATATTTTACAGTTTTGATGTGTCTCTTCCCTTATCTAGTAATTTTTGTTGCCTTAAAATGCACTTTAATATTAATATTGCTATTTCAGCTTTTTTTTGGTGTTTGTATAATTCATTTTTGTATTTCTCTATTATTTAATTAATTAATTAATTAAGACAGGGTCTCACTCTGTTGCCCAAGCTGGAGTGCAATGGCACAATCGAGGCTCACTGCAGCCTCAATCTCCCAGGCTCAAGCGATCCTCCTGCCTCAGCCTTCCCAGTGGCTGAGACTACAGGTATGCATCACTATGCCCAGGTAATTTTTAATTTTTTTCTCCAATCTTGCCCAGGTTGGTCTTGAACTCCTCCTCTCAAGCAATCCTCCTGCCTTGGCTTCCCAAAGGGTCAATCCTCTTGTTTTCAATCTCTCTGTATCTTTGTTTAAGTCTTTCTTAAATTGCATATAGGTTTTTATCAGTCTTATAAGTTTTTTATTTTGAGTTATAATTCTTCTGTTTTGTAATTCTATTAAATACAATATGTGTATATTTTAATATAAAGTTATAATCTTACTACATAATTTCTAATTTTTTATTCTGTACGCTCTTTTCTTAACTTTTTTTGAATTAAAAAATTATTCTTTTTTTGGCAGTTTGGAAGATATGTACTCTTTAATATTTTTCAGCAGTTTATTTCTGAGATCGCAGCATGCATCTGACTCATCAGAGTTTGATGTTACTTTGCACTTCTACTTTCTTCCTGGGCAATGGAAGGATATTGGAACATTTTAATTAAGTTTAATCACTTTCTGTTGTGCAATTTTAGTTCTAACAACAATATAAACTTTATGAAAATAATATACAGTCAATATTCATTTTGATTAATCAATATATCATTTTTATTCTTTTCTGTTTATCAAACTTTTTATCTGGGATAAGGTCTCTTCTGCTTGAAATATATCCTATAGTTTTCCTTGTAGATCAGGTCTGCTAGTGAATTACTTCAGGTTTTGTTTGTTGGAAAATATATTTAGTTCACCATTTTTTTCTAGAATATATTTGCTGGGAACTAGAAGTCAGAACACTGAAGATATTATGCCATTGATTTTTGGCTTTTTTTTTTTTTTTTTTTTTTGAGACAATGTCACTCTATTGCCCGGCTAGAATGCAGTGGTGCGATCATAGCTCACTGCAGCATCAACCTCCTGAGCTCAAGCAATCCTCCTGCCTCAGCCTCCCTGGTACCTGGGACTACAGGCACACACCACCATGCACAACTAATTATTTTTCATTTTTTGTAGAGATAAGGTATAGCCATGTTGGCCAGACTGGTCTCAAACTCCTGGGCACAAGTGATCTGCTCACCTTGGCCTCCCAAAGTGCTGGGATTGCAGGCATAAGCCATAGTGCCTAGTCTGCCTTGTTATTCTTTTGGAAGTAATCTTTCTTTCTGCTCTTATGATTTTGTTTTTAGTTTCGCCTCCTCCACCACCACAGGTTTACTCTGACATTTTTAGATGTGCCTTTCTATTTTTCTGGCTTGAGTTTTTTGTTTTTTGTTTTTAAATTCTTGAATCTGTAACTGGTGTTTTTCATCAGTCTGAGAGTTCAAAGCCATGATGTATGTTAGGATTTTTAACTGTATCCCCTACCCTCTCTTCTGTGTTTCCTCTTCCTTTATCTTAAATATTTTTTGACCTTTTGAATATTTTTCTTCTGACCTTTTATCAAATTCATGAATTTTCTCTTCAAATTTGTCTAATCTGCCATAAACCCTGATCGCTGAGTTCTTAATTTTGCTATATTTTTATTTCTATTATTTGAATGTTGTTCTTTTTCAACACGTATTATTTTTTAGGTTCTGTATTCTATGTGGAAATAATCAATCCTGTGTTTTTAGCTACTTTACCATAATAAAAAGAGTTATTTTAAAGTTTATGTCTAATAATTCCAGTGTCTGGAGCCATGTAAATCTCTTTCTGCTGCTTCTCTTCCATGTAGTATTGACTCCTATTCTGACCAATTTATTTTGTATCAGCTTCCAGGAATTATATTTGAAAATGTGTTTACGTACGTCATAAACACATTTAGTAAATGAAATGAAATTTATAAATGTAAATGAAAATTATAGATGTAACTCGAAGCCTAGAATTGTGACATTTTCCTCCAAAGATGCTTTTCATCTCCTCATGCCACATCCCTGTGGGGTCTGAGACAACTGGGCTCATATTGATTCCTTCTCAGCTTTTGCCATTTCCAGGGCTGCTCTGGTGATGGTAAGCTGGGATTCAGTGGGAATGATCACTAGCTTACTTCCAATTCTCCTCCACTCCTAAGGCACTGTCCTGTAGAAGCCACACCTGGAGCACACGGGGTTTTCCAGGGACCTTACCCTTGGTGCTCTTGAGCTCTTCCTCTCTTCTCCAGAACTCCACATTCTGACAAATGCCGATTTCTCTCAGCCACCTCTTCTGGGTTGGCAGCTGTTCCTGGACAGAAAGATGTCTCAAATGTTAGGCTTCTCTTTCCATTTTTTTGGTTTTGCTTTTTGTTTTGCCTTGTTTTGTTGTTGTTGTTCTTGTTGCCTTCTCTCAGCTTTGTCTTAGTAATTTTCACCTCCTAGTCACCAAAGCAGATTTATTTAGTTGTGGTAGTATACATAGCATAAAATGTACTATTGTGACCATTTTTAACTGTACAGCTCAGTGGCATTAAGTACATTCATATTGTTCTATAACCATCACCACTATCCATCTGCATAACTTTTTCACCATCTCAAACTGAAACTCTGTACCCATTAGACAAGCACTTCCCATCCCCCTCCTCCAGCTTCTCCTTCCCTTCACTCTCTGATAACCACTATTCTATTTCCTGTCTTCATGAATCTGACTATTCTAGGTATGTGGCTCATGTAATTGGAATCATACTATATTTGTCCTTGTGAGTCTGGCTTATTTCACTTAGCATAGTGTCTTTAAGGTCCGTCCATATTATAACATGTGTCAGAATTCTCTTCCTTTTAAGGCTGAATTATATATACATCTATATATACCCACATATATATTTATATACACATATATATTTATATATACATATATACACATACACAAACACACATATATATATACACACACAAATACCACATTTTGTTTACCTATTCATCCCTGGATACACACATGCATTTCTTCTACCTTTTGGCTATTGTAAGTAATGCTGCTATGAACATAGGTATACAAATATCTGCTGAATACTCTTTCTTTTCTTTTTTTTTTTCTTTTGCTGTTGTTGTTGTTGAGACGGAGTCTTGCTCTGTTGCCCAGGCTGGAGTGCAGTGGCACGATCTCAGCTCACTGCAACTTCTGCCTCCCAGGTTTAAGCAATTCTCTGCCTCATCCTCCCGAGTAGCTGGAATTACAGGCACCCACCACCATGCCCAGCTAATTTTTTTTGTATTTTTAGTAGAGATGGGGTTTCACCATCTTGGCCAGGCTGGTCTTGAACTCCTGATCTCGTGATCCACCTGCCTCAGCCTCCCAAGGTGCTGGGATTACAGGCGTGAGCCGCCGCGCCTGGCCCTGAAGTCCTTTCTTTCAATTCTTTTAGGTATGTACTCAGAAGTAGAATTGCTGGAACATATGGTACTTTGATGTTAATTTTTTGAGGAACCCACCGTATTATTTTCCACAGCATCTGCACTATTTTGCATTCCCATCAGCAATGCACAAGGGCTCCATTTTTCTGGGATCTTTGTTTTAATAATAACCATCCTAAAGAGTATGAGGTGGTATCTCATTACGGTTTTTATTTGCATTTCCCTAATGGTTAGACATGTTGAGTACCTTCTCATGTGCTTATTGGCCATTCGTGTATCTTCTTTGGAGAAATGTCTATTCAAATCCTTTGTCCATTTTTGAATTGGGTTGTTTGGGTTTTTGTTGTTGAGTGTGAGGAGCTCTTTATATATTCTGGATATTAATTTCTTATAGATATGTGATTTGCCAACATTTTCTTCCATTCTGTCCATCTTCATATCAATCACAGAGGCATCACCCTTCAGCAAGTAGACTTTCACTTACTCTTCTGCCTCAGCACGTCCCCTCAACTTACGTCTGCCACACCTGCTGCCCTGAGTTCTGTGCTATGTGTGCTCAGTTCCCTCAGATAATACATTTCCCTTTTCTCGCTGGGGTAGGAGAGGGCTAGTCACCTGGCTGCGTGGGCGTAGAAGGAGATTTACAGACCTAGGCATTCCTTAAAAAGGCTCTTCTCAGAGCTTCCTGTACTTAGTCTGCTCCCCAGCCATGCCTCCAGCTCCTGGGCCTTTCTGGAATTCTGTGACACGGTCCTTGCTTCTTGTCAGTCATCTCTTCTTTAAACACATGAGATTTTACTTTCTCTGCTAGGTCAGTTTCCACTTTTATTTCACCTTTCATCTTCCAAAACATGTGCTGGTATCTGCCATCAGCTGTCCTTTTCTTTCCTATTCTGTTTTCCCTGAAGAATGTATATACTTTTATCTCAATGCTGCCACTTTGATGGGGTTGCAGGAGGGAGTGGTGATAATATGTGTTTAAGCTCCCGGGTCTACTGGAAGCCCATCTAATTCTGTCAGTTAAGAAAATGATGAGACAAATCTCAATCATTTTTGGAGATTTATTTGCCAAAGTTAAGGACAAAGTTAAGACCTGCCCGGGAGACTGGTCTATGCCTTTCCCCCAGGATGATTTTGAGGGCTCCAAATTTGAAGGGGAAAGGGCGGGATATTGAGAAGCACACAGTTTTCACTTAAACAAAAGGGCAAAGAAAAATGTGGGGAATCTGCATTTTACATAAGATAACACAGACAAAATGGGGTAGAGGAACAATCGGATATGCATTTGTGCCTGGCAGGCCAGGGTGACTGCCTGTAAAGCTATCAATTAGCATTGTCATGGCGAAGTTTTAACAGCTCACCAGGTATTTCCTTGCTGGCAAACTAAGGGGAAGGTGGGTAGCTTTTCATCTTGTAGCCATTTCATTTAGGAACCAAAAGGTGGAGGCAGGTGTGCGTGACCCAGTTTCCAGCTTGACTTTTCCCTTTGGCTAACTGAGTTTGGGGTCCCAAAATTTAATTTCCTCTCACAATTCTCTCAACAACACTAAGAATACTTGTGCTAATTTTATTTATTTATTTATTTATTTTTTTGAGACAGTCTTGCGCTGTCACCCAAGCTGGAGTACAGTGTCAGGATCTTGGCTCACTGCAACCTCTGCCTCCCGGGTTCAAGTGATTCTCGTGCCTCAGCTTCCCAGGTAGCTGGGGTTACAGACGCCCACCACCATGACTGGCTAATCTTTGTATTTTTAGTAGAGGTGGGGTTTCACCATCTTGGCCAGGGTGGTTTCGAACTCCTGACCTCAGGTGATCCTCCCACTTCAGCCTCCCAAAGTGCTGGGATTACAGGCGTGAGCCACCGCACCCGGCTACTTGTGCTAATTTTAAAGATAAAGTCTCATGGTCACTCAGTTAGGAGGTGGCGAGGCTGGGTTTGGAGCACAAATCTGTCTGATGCTGGAGCATGTGCTCTCATGCTACACCATCATATGCTCACTCTCATGTTATGCCTTCTGCTGTAGTTAAACAAAGCTTACGCTTAAAAAAAAGTCAATTAATTTAATGTAGAGAAGTCCTAGGCAAAATAAAAACATTTTAATTTTTTTTCTAGTAAAGAAGGAAACTTACTTCAAAGTTCTTAAGTAATTATGCACATCTCAGGAAGTAATCTTTCAACTCTTGTGTTGCCCACATTCACTGTGCCATGTAAGAATTTAGCAATCAAAATATTAATAATAGCAATAATAGAAAGTACATATCTGTTTATTAAATGCAATATGCATCCAATTTTCAAAGAGTCTACAACTTACAAAATAGCTAATTACACTGCAATCTCTCTCTCTCTCTTTCTCTTTGATGTACATTTCTTTTAGTAAAAGTCATCTGAGAAAGCACAGTAGTGATACATAGCTCTTAGAATTCATGTGCTTTGGCAGAAGCCCCTGGAAATATCACCCTAAAGTCAAATACCAGAGAATTATCTGAACATTTGTCATCCATGAAGACTCACAGTCAAAACTATATCTTCTTGGTTTTAGGGTACATGTCTGGCAGTACACTTGATTGAATATTAATTTGATTACTTTTTACACTAAGAAAAAGACTGAGATTTCTTATACTATGCCTCTTAAGATAGCAAAGAAGAAATTATACAGTGGTGGCTGATTGCGTGGACTTCAGGACTTGACTGAGCTTTGTTCAAAATCTGAGGCCTACTGGTTTCATGACCTTGAGGAAGTCTACATCTCTAAACACAGAGGTTCTTTGGAAAATGAGGACGATAAGAACAGTGTCTACTTCATGGAGTTTTTGTAAATATTAAAAGAGGAAATAGAGGTTGGCGTAGCATCTAACGCCTGTAATCCCAGCACTTTGGGAAGTCAAGGTGGGCGGATCACTTGAGATCAGGATTTTGAGACCAGCCTGGCCATCATAGTGAAACCCCATCTCTACTAAAAATATGAAAATCAGCCAGGCATGATGGCAGGCACCTGTAATCCCAGCTACTCAGAAGGCTGAGGTAAGAGAATCACTTGAACCCAGGAGGCAGAGTTTGCAGTGAGCTGAAATTGAGCCACTGCACTCCAGCCTGGGTGACAGAGCAAGACTCTGTCTCATAAATAATAAGTAAATAAATAATAATAAATAAATAAAAAGAGGAAATGCAGGTAAAGGGTTTAGCATGGTGTCAGGCGCATAATCAGAGCATAGTAATGGGCAGGGGCTATTACCCTTCATTTGTTCAAAAGTTTTACTGGGAGGGCCCCTAGAAAAGTGAGTGAAATGGAAATAAACAGAAAGAAGAGAGGGTGGGTATGAGAGAAACAAAGATTTGTTGAAGTCCTACTTCATCTCAAGCATCAAGCTACAGCAATTACATAGCTTAATCACTTTCATCCTGCAACAACTCCCAGGGTTGTGTGGGGTCACTCATTTCCCAAACAAGGAGGAAAGTAAGTTGGGGCCACATGGATGTGGAAGTGGAATTTGGATTCCTGTTTGCTGGACTCCAGTCTACTCTCATTTTTACAACACGCACTTTGCTGAAGCCGGATGCCGAAGTGACTGGAAGTCAGGTCATCTGTGAATTTGCATTCTATTCTATTTCTGGATCTTTCTTTTTTTCAAAAAAGCAAAATCTCCCAGATATTTCTGGTTGTTTCATTAATGTTATGTTATTATGTGTAAAGTACAAAATTAATTTCTTCTCCTTTATTAATCATCCTTGGGGTGTGGGGTTAAAAATAATTGTCCCTGATTTCTCATGGGGTATTTTAAAATAATAAATTTCATGAGTTATTTTAGAGGGCAAGTCTCTAGATAAAATAATAATCAAATTTTAGAACTAGAAGAGCTTTTAGAGATCACGCAGGAGAACCTGCTCATTCAACAGAGGAAGAGACCCAGGCTTAAAGAAAAAGACTCGTCCATGTCCTGACAATGAGTTAATTGCAGGGTGGTCCTGACTCTTTTCCACAACCACCACCTTAGGGCATTTTTTCCTCTCTGCCTGATGTGGGAGGAGAGAAGCATCACGGCTCCCTTCTAGGGTTGTAGACTCCTCATCAACTTCAAGATCTTCCAATTCAGTCTTGCAAACCTTCCTCTAATTTCACCCATAGTGAATAAAAGTAGTTTCTAACAGTAATAATAAGTGGACTTATTAAGAGAAGTATCTATCATATATAAAATGTACCTGGTAAGTGGTAATTCTATTATTTTCACTGATTTTTCCCTCTATTTTTTCCTATTTCCTTGGTCTAGCAGAGTCTAGGCAACTCGTGCTCCAATGCATCCTCAAAATGGCAGAAGAGACACATGCAGAATTGGAAGGTTGGCTGTACAATGGGTATCGGTTGAGAGGTCACAAGACAAAAAGCCCAGCCTAATAACACTCCAAACCAAATATGTGTCTTCAACATCTATGTCTCTATTTTTGAAAAATAAAATCAGGAATCTTGCTAATTCTTTCAAGAGATGTCCATTCATCTTTCAGCTTTAAAAAACAGTCAGTCAGTGTCATTGATGCCCGCAGTGGATGGGAATATTATTTCTCTAGTCAATTGTAGATGTGGAAAAGGGCAGTAGCGCCCAAACTCTGCCTCACCAAGCAAGATATGCTGTGCACAGTGCTAAGGGGAGCTGTTAGGCTTCTCACTGTGCCCTTATGAGAAAGTGAGCAGGTGCCACACTGTGTACGCATTAGCAGAATACACTGAACGCAAGTTGCTGGCTCAGCCTATTGTGCTGATGGAGGCAAAGTGAGAGCAGGACCACTATAAAGACTCCTAGACCCAGAGCAATGAGAAGGACTGTGAAGCAGTATCTGCTACATATATATATATATATTTAGTTTTGCACATTTGAACTTCATTTATTCAAACATAACCCTATTATTAAACACCAGGAAGACACTCTCTAAGAATTCATCTGTCTTTAGAAGAATGCTTTCGATCTGGATCGGCCTTGCTGGTGGAATTCACCAAATCTTAACTGTCAACAGTCAAGGCATACAATGGCCCACATGGGGCCTCTTCCAGAGAGACATTGGAAAAATGGAGAAAAGACTCTCCTTGCTTCTGCCAATAGCCCCTTAGTTTAATTGTGTTGATTGTTTTCCAAAAGCATGGGAAAGAAAGGAATGATTTAAGAAACAAAAGGGTTTGGAAGTGAGGTCCAAGACCCCGCAGACAGGAAAGGGCACCCTTTAGAGGCTGCTCACATCATTTGCTGGCTGTCAAGGTCCCCAGTCTTATCTACCTCACAGGAGTGGCCTGAGTCCTATTTCTCAGCAATATTTGGTAAGATTTTATGCCAGCCAGAGAAGAAATAAAAATAATTTTTTTCATCATGCAAAAATTATTTGGGGCAGCAACACTGAACATTAAAATTGAGAATTTTTCTGAGCTCACAGTAATTAATGAGACCTTTTCAAGTTTCTCAAAATTTGTGAGTCTGCTTAAGGGAAAAGAGTCATTAATATAAGCAAAAACGGAAGAAATTATTATTTGATGCTCACTGGAAGCAATGAGTGTGGTATTTTATTTTATTTTTTGTTTGTTTGTTTGTTTGTTTGTTTATTATTCAAACCTGCTGGCTCCTAGCCTTCTTCATATAGTAGTCTCAGGGATTTTTTTTTGTTTGTTCTTTGGTGTTTTTTTTTTTTTTTTTTTGAGATGGAATCTTGCTTTGTCACCCAGGCTGGAGTGCAGTGGTGCAATCTCAGTTCACTGCAACCTCTGCCTCCCAGGTTCAAGCGATTATCCTGCCTCAGCCTCCCAAGTAGCTGAGATTACAGGCACATGCCACCACGCTTGGCTCATTTTTGTATTTTTAGTAGAGACGGGGTTTCACCATGTTGGCCAGGCTGGTTTCAAATTCCAGGGCTCCAGTGATCTGCCCGCCTCGGCCTCCCCAAATGCTGGGATTACAGGCATGAGCCACCATGCTCAACCCAGGTTATTTTAAAAGGAAAGATTTGGCTCTCTCCTTAATCATATTCTCATCTTATATTTCCTGCCTACCACCATCCATTGTCTGTCTGATTCTCTAACATTCTGAACCTTCTTCCTGGTCCCTCTGTCTATGCAATTCTGTCTATGACTGTCTACGGTGTCCAGAGAAAAAATATGAAATTGGAAGCTTGTGAGGAGATTGCAGTGACCAATGGAGCAGCTCTGAGAAACAACCCACTCAGAGGCTGTCTCTAAAGTCCCCCAGTAATGACCCAGTTCCTGACCTAACCCGTCCTCAGGTATGAAGGGTATTAAGGGTTTAGTCAAACAGGTCACTTGATAGCTGTGGTGGACATCTGCCCTTTTCATCAGCCAGACGTCTATCCCCTACTAAGAAATAGATATTTACTAAGACTGTCACTTGCAACAAGCAAGTGCCGAACTAGGGGAAACTGCTACTGTTGATTTGCAAAAATTAGTCTCTGGGGAGGACTGAGATGTTCCACTGAAGATATACTGCAAAAGTTCCACTTCATGTCTTCCAACCTTTTTTTTTTAACTTTTATTTTAAGTTCAGGGGTACAAGTGCAGGTTTGTTACATAGTAAACTTAGGGGCGTTTGTTGGATAGATTATTTCATCACCCAGGTATGAAGCCTAGTACCCATTCATTATTTTTCCTGATCCTCTCCCTCCTCCCACCATCCACCCTCCAAGAGGCCCCAGTGTGTGTTGCTTCCCTCTATGTGTCCATGTGTTCTCAACATTTAGCTCCCACTTATAAGTGAGAACATGTATTATTTGGTTTCTGTTCCCATGTTAGTTTGCTAAGGATAATGACCTCCAGCTCCATCCATGTCCCTGGCAAAGGACATGATTTTATCCTCTTTTATGGCCGTATAGTATTCCACAGTGTATAGGTACCACATTTTCGTTATCCAGCCTATCACTGATGGGCATTTAGGCTGATTGCATGTCTTCACTATTGTGAATAGTGTTGCAATGAACAAACACGTGCATGTGTCTTCATAATAGTGCAATTTGTATTCCTTTTAGTATATACCCAGTAATGGGATTGCTGGGTCGAATGGTATTTCTCTCTTTGGGTATTTGAGCAATCCCTACACTGTCTTTCACTATCAACCTTTTGAAAGCTCCTTCCACCTGCCCACTCATTCTCCACTTCCAAAATCCCACTCTGACATCATTGGAGTTCTACCTGACCTCCTCAGCACTAGTCCTGTAAAAATCCTGCCATACTTTCCTTGTTGATGAGACTGCATTTGTGAGTGTTTTCCCTTGCCTAGCAAGAATAAATTTAACTTAACCAACCAATTATCCCTAATGGGCATGTGGGACTTTTGGCATTTCCTTCTGGTAAAAGCACCTTGAATTCTCTTGGGAGAACTCATTCATAGTCTCGATGCACATGTTTCCAGGCATTACTGACTTTGCTCTCATTTCTAAGTGTGAATACGTGGCTCTAGCCGATGCAACTATTGCGTCCCTCTTGACAGATGAACCAGTGCTGGGCACATGAATCAAGCCAGATGATCAGAAGCAATGAGCATCAACCTGAGGTTAGTTCTAGAGCTATTGATGAATAAGCATTTTTCTTTCCACTGGGATTGCTAAGCCAGGAGCTTCCCAAGGCCATTTTGAAACTGTATGAAAGAGGCTGCCTGAAACAGAGAGAAAGCAATTCCTAGGGACAGCATTTTTGAGCATAGATCTTTCATTCTTGCATTCTGTTTGGACTTTTAGTTATGTGAATCTATTAGCTCCTTTTTCATTGAAGCTAATTTGAGTTACTGCCTATTGCTTGTAATAAAAAAAATATTAACAGAAAGTCAATAATCGAGTTACTGCTTATTCTGTGTGGACAAAACCCAGCTGGTACCTTAATCTAGTAACTGGGATTGTTTATTCCTCTTGCCCTCCCTTAATCCATTTGCCATAATATCATTTCCAAATATTTGCTCTTCCTCTACGGTGGGTTATACATCCCCACCCTGTGTTGTGATCTGTCCACATCCTAGGGAAGGAGCACATGAGATCACCTCATTGATGGACTTAGCCCACTGTGCTTTAGCCGATGGGTTATAAATGTCCGTGACATCAGCTTTATTTTACCAGAAGCTTTACATCATATGGTAAATGTGATGTAAAGATGGTCCAGGGTCTTCTGCATTCCTGCCCTCTGCCATGAGAATAGCAGTTCTCCTATAGAAACGTTTTGTCCAGTCTGGGTGCCAGACATCTATAACCTTCATGTATCTTTAGCAAGAAATACTGTTCTTGTTGCAAGCCATCCAGATTTCTTTCTTGGAGCTGTTTCTCACTGTTGCAAAAACTAAAGCATCTTAGTTCATCTTGGCCTAGCATTGCCTTGATTTGACAATTCTAATCTCATACTTTTAAATGACAAGGACCTTGTTACCTGCTGCCTGTCTGAATCTCCTAACCCCAAGGGGGAGAAGGGGCAAGAGGATCTGGGAAAGAAGGAGCCAAGGCTGAGAGTCCACCCCTGAGACAGCATGAGTTCAA
Source organism: Hylobates moloch (assembly GCF_009828535.3). Taxonomy (NCBI): domain Eukaryota; kingdom Metazoa; phylum Chordata; class Mammalia; order Primates; family Hylobatidae; genus Hylobates; species Hylobates moloch. The sequence goes on along the minus strand of NW_026652276.1, from coordinate 126,142,394 downwards.
AGACTGTAGTGCCAGAAGACTCAGAAACAGTAGAAACAACACTGACGGCAAAAGCTGGAGGAAAGACAGAAACAGCAACAAACACGTAAAGGTCCAGATCATACATGAAGCAAGGAGCCAAGAATTTAGGACCTAGGGCTCAAAACTACTAAGAGTAGGAGAATTAAACCTGGCTGATCTGGGAATGGTATAGGGTGGGAAAGTGAATCCTGATTACTTTGTTAAGTTCACATTAAACGTCCTTGATGGACCGGAAATCACCTCTACCCACATCCCCTCACATTCCCCCCAGTGTTGGGATATCCCAGTGGGTTGCTTTGATGCACTTTAAGCCACTCTTAAGGTGGCAAGAAGATTCATTAACAGTTTTCCACCCCATATCCTTTCAATCACCACTGGCAGTAGAACTGAGTGCAGTGCTGGCCAAAGTCCCATCTTTCTCTCCCACATGCCCAATTATTTCTTCCTTTCACATGATTGGTGTGGGAAGTTGGAATGGGGTGTTGGGGTTTCACATTGGGCTCTTTGTGGAGAAGCCCTGAAGAAAGCTGTAGAAAAAAGGACAGAATCCCGTGGTGCTGACAGCCGAAGGTAGAATGCTGCAAATTTGATACCTTTTATGCTTTGCATGAAGTTATATTTTCCCTAGTAGTAGTTTTCCTGATTTCCAAAAGAGTGGGTTAGGCTCAGTTGTCAGGAGGAAAATCAGCCAGGTCTTCAATTCAGATTGCCTCCCTGAATTCTTTGCCTGTTTGCATTTGTGTTTTGCTATACTTGGCATGCCAGAGGGTGTCATGGTGGTGATCAGGAATGTTAAAAGCAGTGGGAGGGGTCATAGTTGCTATGAAATGGTGCTGTGGGTAAAGAGTACAATGAGTTATTAAACCCCATTCTGTGCAATGGAAGGGTAGGTGGACCCATTATAAATAAATCCTGTCAGATGTGTGGCAATAAAGGTGCTTTATTAGAAGACCCATCTGTAAGATCTATCCATGGGTGAAGAGTATGAAAGAGAAGAATGAGGGCATGTGCACTTAGAGACAAAGACTTTGAACAGTGCTCTTCAAGGCTAAAAATGAGGCCCAGATGCAGGTGCCAGGGGAAGTGAACAACTTCCCTCACGTAGGTGTGGCTGTGGCCAATGGGAATGGAGTAAACTGCTGTGAGGTGGGTGGGTGGGGGTAGGGGTGAGATTTCTAATACTCTGCTTCTATTTTGGTGACTAGCTACATGTACTAAATTGCTATGCTATTACATTCTGAACTCCCTGTATACTTTCTTATTTATTGTTTTACCGCGCCCCCCCCCATTCCCTGCAACTTAGCACAAGCATTGTTCTTTGTTCCGTGGGTGATAATTGCTGAATAATAACAATTATGGCAACAAATGGTTAATTAAATGAATGAATGGTATAGATCCATACAGAAGTACTATCAGGTAAAAATAGCCTTAACACCAAGCTGTTTTCATAAAGTAGATTCATTTATGGATTTTTTTATTATTGTTAGAGACAGAACTTCTTTTAATGAAAAAAATGTTAGATGATAGCCAGTAAAACACATTTAATTGTTAATTCTGGGCTTAGAAGAAGAAGATACAATAAACAGGAATATCGCCAATAGGTTTTTACAGCAATCATTTGAAAAGGCAATCATTTTCCCAAGCAGTTCACATTTGATCACCTCCATTAAGGACTTCACACAAGGGAACCATTGCATCTTTCTAACACAGGCACCGGAGGTATTCAAGCCATTGTCATCTAATAGCAAAGCCCTTAATCCTGCCCGCCTACCTTCTAATCTTATATGCACTATTGTTAGTTTGTAAGGCTAGAGAAAAACATGCATAGTTAACTAATTATTTAGGACTCCAGGGTAATTCTTAAAGGAGAGGGTGTTAATTCCCAGGCACCCCTCAGCAAACCTCTGCGGATGTTTTTCTTGCATCAAAGTAAAAAGTTCGTGTATCATTATAGGGTACAGTCTCTGAAGATCTATTCCATCTCAGAAAAAAAATGCCTTTGAAGAATTTAGGCAATACACAGTCCCATTAATGGTGTATTGCACAAAGTAATTGTGCACACAGAATCATTACATTTATAAGGAAGTTTGAACACTTTTGAAATGAGGGCTGTTGGTTTTTGTTTTGCTTTGTTTTATTTTGTTCTTGGTAGCTTCCAGTACTATTATGTTCATCCCATGATTGAAGATAGTCTTAGGGTTCATTTCTTAATTTTTTACTCCCAAAGAGCCAGTTACAATTAGGTTAGTAAAGCCTAATTTATTTCCATCTCTGTCCACGCAACAAGTTTGGTTAAACAGTACCAAAGCTAGTAATTAGAAACCAGAAACTCTGCTACCCACCCACCATTAGTAAGGCAGGTACATGGAATTATTTTGGTAGTAGCAGAAATGGGTAGGTCTTTTTTTTTTTTTTTTTTTTTGAGACGGAGTCTCACTCTGTCACCAGGCTGGAGTGCAGTGGCTCTATCTTGGCTCACTGCAACCTCTGACTCCCTGGTTCAATCGATTCTGCTGCGTTAGCCTCCCACGTAGCTGGGATTACAGGCATGCACCATCATGCCCAGCTAATTTTTGTACTTTTAGTAGAGATGAGGTTTCACCATGTTGGCCAGGATGGTCTGAATCTCCTAATCTTGCGATCTGCCCGCCTCGGCCTGCCAAAGTGCTGGGATTACAGGTATGAGGCACCGCACCTGGCATGGGTAGGTCTTTATATACTCACATTATCTTATTGATTGTTAGCTAACAGATGATTGCAATTGGGGAGCATAATATTTTGCCTCACTTAGCACAGCATTTTAATCTATCACTCGCTTAACAGGTATTCACTGAGATACTTTACGAGGCACTGTGGGGATACACATCATAAAAAGTAATTCCCACCTTCAAGAAACTAATAATCTCTTGTTCTAACCAATGAAAAAGAAAATAAATACTCAGTCCCTTTCTGATTCCAGGTCAGATCACCAGTCTTTTGGGAAATTTAACCAGAATAATGCTGGAAATGGGAACAAGAAGCTGGTTTTAGAAGACAGGAGGAGATAAGCAGTTGAGTTCCAGGTGTGCTTATTTTGAAGTGAGAGAGTGGGAACATTTGAATGGTAATATCCCAGAAACAGCTGAAGATAGAAGTTTGGAGATCACAAGTGTGTATGTACTATATCAGGATAGAGTGATCAAAGAAAACGAGGAAAGGAACAAGGTCCCTGAGCAGCCAAGTGTAGTGATAGACAAACAGACGCCCTGGAATAGAGCTGCAGATCAGGACTGTGGTTAGGTAATTGGAAAGAAAGGAAAACGCAGGAGAGAAGTTGAAAAACATAAATAGTTGTTTCCAAGCTGAGCTTCTAATTTCCCTTACATTCTAAATAGTCATAGACTACTACTACTATCTCTAAAGTCACAAAGTGTCTGAGAGGCTCAGAAGATCAAGAGCCAAGAAGGCATTCAATTGACATTAATGATGATGGTAAAACAAATAAAAGCTGTTGAAACTGAAAGACCAAGAACTTGTCAGTTAATAACTTTATCATATAAAGCTTTGCATCCCTGCGAAGAAAATGGGGGGCAGAGGTACTAATGAACCCCTAGTTAGGGAATTGATCTCGGAAGAGATATTTATTTGTAGATTATTTTCCAAGCTTTAGGTAATAAATAAATAAGCAAATACATAAATTAAAAGTCATGTGGAATACTACAGCAAGAGGCAGATGAAGGAGTTTAGTACAAATCCATTTCAATCAGAAAATAAGAAGACACCTCAATGTGCATGTCTTTGCATGGATATTCAGCATGTCTCCTTAAACTACAGAAAGAAAAGAGCCTGCTGAGTGCAAGATGGTATTTTATTTTGGTGTCTAAGCTACTAATGATCCTCCTGGATTCCACAACCATTTCTTTAAATCCTTTTGCAGCTGAGTTTTGAAGAATTATGTCAGTTTTTTAGTCTTCTTGCCTACTTCTCTAGATCCCAGAAAATTAGGCCACTAACAGAGTAAATATTTTTTGGGGCACCGTGGCAAAATTTTGGTTGTCAGACAAATTAAGTCACAGCATCCCACAGGGAAGCCATATCAGAGGAATACAGAAATGGGAAGAATGAGGCTAAATGCCACTACATTTAAATGCTGGATGTAGCCCAGGAGGCTCTGCACAGGAAGCCTGTTCTGACTTCTATGTATGTAATTGTGTGCTCCACGCATGTGAGTGCTGTACGCTGTGTCCTGTGTCTAAATGCTTCATGTTGCCTGCTTTCAGTCCCTACAGGTTCATTTCTCATCTATACTATTCTTGTCCCAGAGTGTAAAACACCATGAGGATTTTACTAATTGGAAAACACCCCAATATAATTAGTCTGTAGGAAACTCCAAGTTTACAGATGGCATTTATCACTGTTAAAAGAATAAGCAAAAATATTATTTAAAAAACTTGGCGCACCAATGAACACTTCTCTGAAAGAGAAAAGGATTCTTTATACACAGTGCAAGTGCTTCAGAGTGGTTTTCATGCTGTATACAGCTGTTTTGAGGGTAAATGAGGCTTTCTGAAAAATGAAAAGGAAGAAAAGGAAGGAAACTAACATTTCAAACAACATGCTACGTGTTAGTTGCTGTAGTAGATGCTTCATAGGCATCATTTCCATTTTATTTCATTTGTGAGAAGCTTTAATTACATTTGCAATTGGCAGAAATTTCAATTTTCATTAGGGAAATAATAAAAGGAATTGAGGATGACTGGAAGGACAAGGTGGCATTGAAAGAGATATTTTAAGCCAAGGTACATTTGGCAGGCGGCATGGAATTGAGGAGTCTGAGAGACACCATAGGCCAAAACATTCATAGTCATCTCTAAGAGCAAGGCTGTTTTCCAAGGAAGTACAATGGCAAATGTTGGTTGGATGAATCATAATTAGGTAAGAGGAAACAATTAAACCTGTATTAAAGAGGACAAGGAGAGTAAGCAATGAACGAACTGAAAGGAAAACTGAGAAATTAAGAATATGAGCTGGGCACAGTGGCTCACGCCTGTAATCCGAGCACTTTGGGAGGCCGAGGTGGGTGGATCACCTGAGGTCAAGGGTTCGAGACCAGCCTGGCTAACATGGTGAAACCTGGTTTCTACTAAAAATACAAAAATTAGCCGGGCATGGTAGCACATGCCTGTAATCCCAGCCACTCGGGAGGCTGAGGACGAGAATCCCTTGAACCTGGGAGGCAGAGGTTGCAGTGAGCCAAAACCATGCCACTGCACTTCAGCCTGGGCAACAGAGTGATAATCCATCTTAAAAAAAAAGTAAGATAATGAGCATTGCCTAGCTGTTCTCCAAACATCTGTAAAAATTTATATGTAATTTATATATAAATATAAAGAGTATTTATATACTCTTCCCTCAATCTGGTCATCACTTGCGTATCATCAAAACTTTAAATTGTTTGCCAAACTCAAAATTAAACTAGGCTTTTAGAAGTCAGGATCACAGTTGCTCTGGGGGTAGGCAATAGCTGGACAGAAGCCCAGGTGCGGATTCCTGGGAGCCGGCACAGTTCTGCTCTTGGTCTGGCTGCTGGTTACACACAGGGGTTCAGTTTGTGTAAATTCATCAAGTTATACAATTATGATATGTGTTCTTCTCTGTATACATACTAGACTTCAATAAAAAATGCTTGACAATTTAAATAAAGTATCTTGTTACAGATACTTTGAGTTTTCCTGATTACTTCTGTGTCTGTGCATCTTTTTTATTTTGTTGGTTATCAGTATTTCCATTCCATGCATAGATGAAAAGATACTTCAACCTATCATAGTAAAATTTAGATTTTCAAAGTTAAAGAAAGAATTCAGCAAGGCATACACACACAGACACACACACAAATATCTTACACATAAATAGAATACAAAGTCTACTTCACCATGTTATCAAACCAAATTGGGGTCCACTGGCCGGTGCAATAAGGCAAACATCCACACTGAGATTTGCAGCAGGAGAAACGAGGGTGTTTACTTGCAGGGCACCAAGTATGGAGACTCGGGCAGGTCTTGCTTCAGCCCTGACCTCTCCAATGGCTTACAGGTAAGGGTTTTTAAAGGTGGGAAGGCGGAAGCTGCAGGCAAAGTCATAAATCAGTAATGGAGGCTCTACATTGGTTTGACTTTAAAAGGTAGGACATCTCAAAGCAGGGGCTATGAGTCATAGGTGGATTCAAAGCTTTTCTGATTTGTGATTGGTTAAGGAGGTGAAGCTTTGTCTAAAACTTTCGGGTTATCAGAAAAGAATGCTAGCTCTGGCTCATGAACGTGACCTCCTCTAGGCCCCTCAGGAAGAAATTTAGAACAAAACATGGCAGTCAAGATTCAGTCCTCAGCTCTCCCATCATTTGAGGTCTGTGCCAGCAGATTCGTTTGGTGGGGGTCTGGGTTTCTGAAGAACGTATGTATATCTTAAGATATGAAACATCTGTTAAGATGCTGTCTTTAGTTTCTATAGGGAATGATTCTCCTGACTCTAGCTTCCTTGGCTATTGTTTTAGGCTGCTATTACCTTCTTATTTATCAAGTTGCTTATTTACTTCTCAGGCCTACCTAGGTGCCTGGAATTTCCCTTGACAGAACTCAAGATTTTTCTTTATTTTCATGCTTGCCAGGGGTTGGGAGTTGGTCACAGGTTGCTAAGAGAGCTCCCTGTTCTGTCTCAACCATAGGAAAAATTTCACCTAAGTTAATTCTAAAGAAAAAAAGATCAGACTTCAGATCTCACCTTCACAATATTAAATGATATATTATCATAAAGGCAAAAGAAATACTATTCCACATTAAATAATTCCAAAATAAACCTCATATATAATCTTTCTATAAAATGTATCAAAAGCATTTCCAGTTAATTAATAAAAAGAAAAAGAAAATTATCATGTAAATAAATTGCAGGTTAACGTTAACACCTAAAAGTAGAATTTAAAACTAGTGCACATATCAAAAATCATTCTAAGTAAAAAGTCTTTAGGGAAATTAAAGTATACAGAATATATAACACAATAAAAAGGGGGGAAGGGAATAAAAAAAAGGGAAAGTAAATCTAAGGTAACAACATTAAGTTGGATGTGCAATTTACATCAAAAAAGTATAAATATATTTAATTCTCTCACTAAAAGATTAGGTGAAGGCTAAAGTGGACTAAAATAGACAGCTTCAAAGATGGTCATTGGAGCATTCCTCTTAATAGCTAGAAGCATAAATTTCCACCTATTCCTTCATCTTGGCTTGAAGTAAGGGACCAAGATGAGACACTTTTTTGACCAAATTGTGTATGGAACAAACACAAATGTCTTCCACATAACAACGAACAAACAGGAAATAGGACAACATGGGAAAAGGCAGGAGTTCAGAAGAGGGAGCACCATTCTGAGTTAATAGATTAAATTCATTCATTTAATTTTATTATTTCCCAAAACCCTGCTAAAATCCCATTAAAAAAGACATTTACAAAGAGCACATAAATCAACAAGAACATTGAGAACATGGGAGAAGACAACAGCAACACATTTCTTGAAAATGAATGCAAGGAAACAGACAAGGTGTAAACAGGCCAGTCATGGAGGAAGCTGAGAGCCCGCAGCGGTGTGTGGCTTGGTTGTGGCAAAAAGGCTCCCACTCTGGAGGCTGAGTTGGAGCTGAAATCCTAGTCACACATTTCTCCACCCTGACATGGGGCTATGTCTGCCCTGAAGAAGGGGTGCCTTTGCTAATTCATTCAAAGCCATCGTGGGCTCAGCAACTGCCTTTGTCTAGAAGGGCATTCTTATCCATATACTCATACACCTCAGTGGGGGCTCTCCTGAGAGTTCAACCCAGTTTACACTCAGAATCCTCAAAATGCTTGAGAACTGTCAGCACTAAATCTCTAAATCTCTGGCTCATGGGGCATAGAAAGCTGCTAAATTAAGGAGAATCACGTAAGTTGTTTGGGAAGCACCTACATCTCCTGACTCCTTACTCCATACATGAGGCAGCTGCCCCTCACTGCTGCTCCCTCATCCTCTCTCCTAGATTTCTGAAGGTTTTTTTCCCCTAGAGACTGTAAAAACAGGTTCTCTGGACTGGGAGTACAGTTGAGAACCTTTGGATCTTATCAAAATCAGGGGAATTAAGTAGGCTGGCGGCACACAGAATGCTGACTCCCAAGACACCTCCTCCCAGCCTCACGCCTTTTCTTTGCTCTCGGAAAACCAGCAATCAGACCTTAACCTAACAGGCAAGATGCCTCTCTGGGGAATGTGCCCAGACCAAAAGAACAGATCTGAAAATACTGACATCAAGGCAGCCCGACCAGTGGCCCACCCAAAATATCTTAAAGTGAAGCTCAGAGTTGACAAGCTCCACCACACCAGCATGGGTTTAGAGCTTCCACGTGGCTTTCTTTCCTCCCACTCTTTATCTTGACCATGCCATCAAGAATGGCCATACATATGAGGAAAGCCCCTTATGTGGAGGCTAGGCAAACAGAAGGATGGGGGATAGTTTCGTAATTAGGAGGGTGTTAAAATGCACTCTGAGGAGTTGAATTTAGAGCAAACTCTTGAATGAAGCAAGAAAAGGATGCATGCAAATATCTGGGGGAAGAGCATCAGGCCAAGAGCAGAATAGGTGTGCTAAGACAGCATACTGTCTAGGGTACATGAGGACCAGCTAGCCCGCCAGTGCAGGTGGATTCACAGGTAATAAGTAAGAGGAGAGTGGTGGAAGCTGAGGTCAATGGGGGAGGCCCCTTGTGGGGAATGGACCTTGGTAGATGTGATCAGCTGTGATAAGGGATTTGAAATTGTCAGTATGATGTGAAATTGTTATTGTGATATAAAGTAATTACAAGGTTTTGAGTAGAAAAGTGGCATAATACGTGACCTAGCTCAGCTTTTTTTTTTTGAGACGGAGTCTCGCTCTGTCGCACAGGCTGGAGTGCAGTAGCACCATCTCGGCTCACTGCAGCCTCTGTCTCCCCAGTTCAAGCGATTCTCCTGCCTCAGCCTCCCGAGTAGCTGGGATTACAGGCATGCGCCACCACGCCTGGCTAATTTTTTGTATTTTTAGTAGAGATGGGTTTCACTGTGTTAGCCACGATGATTTCGATCTCCTGACCTCATGATCTGCCCACCTCGGCCTCCCAAAGTACCGGGATTACAGGCGTGAGCCACTGTGCTGGGCCCTAATTCAGCTTTTATTTATTTATTTTTAATGTTTTTTAGAGATGTGGTCTCACTATGTTGTCCGGGCTGGCCTCAAACTCCTGGCCTCAAGCCATGCTCCCACCTCCAGCTCCCACAGCACTGGGATTACAGGCATGTGCCAGGCTGAAATTCAGATTTTAGAAGGATCTCTTGACTGCAGAGTGAAAAATGGACTGCAGACTGGGCAGGAATGGAAGCTCAAATACGGGTTTTTGGAAGCTATTCTAATAGTCAAGGTGAGAGATGATGTAGCTTGGACTAGAGTCAAAGCGATTGGAGCAGTGAGAAGCAGCTCTATTTGGGTCTAATCATAAGGTAAAAAATGGCCCTAAGGATTTTTGTCCAAGCAACTTGAATGGAGATGCCATTTCCTGAGTGGGGAAGACTGTGGGAGGAGCAGGTTTGAAGAAAAAAAGTTAAACAAGTAGTTTTGTTTTTGACAAGTTAAGGTGTAGATATTCTCAGATATCCCATTGCAGATACTGAGTACACAATTGTTTATAAGACTCCGCCCCTCAGGGCAAAGCGGCAAAGCTGGAGGTTGGAGCTAAAATTTAACCTGCCAAAAAGTCATGGAATTGATTGTCAATGTGTAGGAAATAATTGTTGGCTGAGAAAGCATAGCTTGCAAGACTGGGCCCTGGGGCACTCTAATATTTAGAGGTCAGCGAGATGAGGAAGACACTGTACAACCCAAAGAAGGGGCAGCCAATGAGGATAGCAAAACCAAGAGTGTGGTGTTCCTGAAGTCAGTATAGCTTCCACATAAAATCTGTGATTGCCAAGTTTTAAACACTTGGTAAAAGTCTGCACCAGAAATACATCAGTATGTTCTCACATAACACTTAAAAAATAAATGTACAGAAAGAGCACAAAGTAAAGGTCCTCATCATGGCCCAATCTTATTTTCTAACATAGAAGTAAACCTTTTTTAACTATACATTGTATGTATCTTCCAGTCAATTTCCTCAATTTTATGTGCATGTGTTTGTGTGTGTGTATGGGGGGGATGCATACATAGTCATGTATTTTTGTGTATATATATATATATATATATTTGTGTGTGTGCATAATTTTTACTCTTTATATAAATGGGATCATTTGTTCATAGTGTGTGAAATTTCTCTCTATACTTAAGAATGTGAAATTTCTTTCTATACTTAAGAATGTGTCATGTTTCTATACTTAAGAATGTGTCTATACTAAAGAATGTGACATGAAGAAAAACACATGGTTTTTCTTCATGTCAATATGTGTAAATTCATGTCATTTTTCTTTAACTTGTACAGATTATCCTACAGTATGGAGGCACCATAATCCATTCAAGCACACTCCTATTGATAAACATATGTAATGTTTCATGTTTTCACAATTAAAACAATGCCGTAGTAAAAATTTTTGCACACACTTTGTGTATACTTATTCCCAGGGATAGAGCTCTATGCATAGACTAGCCAGATTTATGGTACACACTTTTAAAATGTTGATAGATACTACCATATTCCTTGACAACACTGAATATTATCAATCTGGCATGCTGCCACTCTGGTAATAGAAACTTGGTGTGATTTGCATTTCCCCAGTTACTGGTGAAGTTGAGTCGAGTATCTGTTCCTGATTTTGGACTGTTTGTATTTCTTCTCTGGGGATTGCCCATTCATTTTTTCAGATTTTTCTAAGGAATTGATTTTCTCCATCTAAGAAGGTCTTACCTAACTCATGATTCTAAAGATGTTTAATAATATATTCTATTGGTTCTTTACAATTTTATTTTTTATTGTTAGATGGTTAATCCTCTTGGAGCTAATTTTATGTACAGTGTTACGAAGTGATCTAACACTTTAAGTTTTTTTCCCCGAGTGAACAATGAATTTTCCTAACACTTCAACTAAAATTTTTATTTCTTTTTCCCTACTCACTATGTTGCTGCTTGCTTCCCAGAGTTGAAGCAGGGCCTTAAGTGAGAGTTAAGAGTCAAGAGAACCCTTACGTGGCTGGTTCTGATACAAGATACAATTGACATAATCTGTTGTTGGTTTCCTCTGACCACAGCAGTGGCTTCAGGCTGACTCTTTCTCTAGGGCACTTCTACGGGCTTCTCAGGAATTTCCTTGCTAGGCACCTGCAGCTGCAACTCCCATGGCCGTGTGGCAGTGCCTCATCTTCACAGTCACTTCCACGTCCCTGACCATTGCAACCAAACATGTATGTCTAGGTCATCCAGACACACACAAAACATCCTTTCGAAGAAGAAATGGTCCCACTTTTAATGTGACTCTGAATGTTTTATTAAACATGCCTATAATTGAAAATGCGTTTTATAATTGTATAAACCTAGAATGAATTCCGATTTGCATAGACACACCAAGTATTTTTGCATCATTTTAATATATTCAATGATCTATAAGTGAAAATACTAAGTGAATCAAGAGATGATTGTACTTTTTTGTGTTCAGCATTTCTCCAAAGTTAACATTTCAGAAAATCACATCAAATGACAAGGTCCATGACTCGCTAGTTCCATGCGCCTGTATTGTTTGTATTTGTAGCTGTCACATCTTGCTGCTTCTGCGTATAGTCATAAATATCCAACCACTTCAGTATGTTTTCTGGTTTTTTTTTAGTCAGATTCAAGCATTTACATGAAACACATTTTTTCCTTTGATGTTCTTCATATCAGGCCATTATAGTGATTTTCATTTTTCATTTAATTTTTCACTGTGTATGTAGGTAGGGTATATAGCAATATGAATTTCTTTTCAGGATATATAGACGACATTACAAAATATTGTTATAAAAAGGGCCATTGGATGTGGTAGGGTTGGGAGCTGCTGCTTTCAGAACAAATTCTACACTTTTCAGCTCATTATCCAAACCCTGTATGGTCAGAGCTCTGCCTACTTTTCTAGACTCATTCACCTCGTCCTTCCTCCTGTGCACCCCACACACCAGGCATCCAGAATAGCTTGTCATCCCCTGAACATGCCACCCTCATATGTGTCTCTGTGCCTTGCTACTCAACTTCACTACTTCCTGGAGTGCTTTCTACCTCCTGAACCTGGCCGACCCCACTTTGGCCTCCATTTCTCAGCCCAAGTTCCCCCTTCTCTGCAGAGCTTCCCTGTTTTCATCTGACATTGTCAGTGCTGCGTTCCAGTTTATCTATGTACGTTTCTCTTTCCCCACCTGAACTTAGACCTCTGAGCACATGGTTTAAGGACTCATCTAGCTATCCTCAGATTTTCACCCTGCCTTTGTGTGGCAAATTGCAGGAATATAGACAGTATTTAGTAAATACATTTGATTCTCACAAGGCCAAGTCAGGAAACATTCATTTTCTGTGGTAATATCAGTCCCCTGGAGAGTAGGGGACAAAGTGACATAAGGACAGGGTGGCAGTTAGGCCAGGAGTGAGGCAGAAAATGAAGCTTCTGTCTGAACATTAAGAACTCCATTCTCCCACTCCTCTGTTTCTCTCTCCCACTCTCTGCCAGTTAAGTGCACATGATTGAGCTACAGCTAACCAATGAGTGTAGCAGGAACTCAAAGCACCAGGCGAGGCTATGAGAAAATGTGCATGTCTGCAGGGCCCCGGCCAATGTCTGACAGCTCTGACAGGCATGGGTCTTAAAGAACGTGATGTGGATCTTTGCAGAATATTGGTCATTTGGAAGTGTCCCCAAGTGCCACAGTTATGACATCACAGACAAGAGACATAGAACATTAGACTGTATCTCGGGTATTCCCAGCCCTTCATCCTACCAATGAGATGGCTGAGTCTTGAGAGGGGAGGAGAATTTCCTAAGATCTCTGCCCAGAGATTGCCATGAATGAGGAGGCCCGGCCAGATTACCTGGACTCCAACCTGCACTCAAAGATCGCTAATGTGGCTCGGGCACGTGCATCAATCAAGCTCTGTCATCCTGACTGATGCCTTCTCTCTCATGTCCCAGCAGAGGGGCGCTTGGAGTCACGGTGACAGCTGAAAGCCCCAGAATGTGAAATATAAAAAGTCAAGTAACTGTTTTAATAAGTATATAGCAACTGCAATATCTACATATTAATAAATAGATATGGAGACATAAAGCAGTAGAATATAGATTTAAAGGAGTAGAGACATAGAGGGAGTGTATGCCCAGAGAAAATTTCTAAAAAGGGACACAAGAAATGATCATTATCTCTGAGGACTGCAGAGCTGGGATGTCAGGAGTTTTTCATCTTTTTCACAGCACCTCTTTCTTTTTACCATTTGAATTATTTTTACCATACATGTGTAGTGCTGTAACAGTAAAAAGTAAGTTGTTTTTAAAGACCAGCTATCTCATTCAAAAAATGAATTCAAAGTAAAGGCCTACGGAAAAGCATTTCTGATATTAATAACTCAATTACACAACCAGAATCTTCTTCCAAGGCTTCCAGCTTCCCTTTTGCGGACAGATCTCGGAATTCAGGTTTCCTTCGTTAACATCCCAGGTTGTCTCCATGCTTTGAGGTTTGAAACCATAATGTACTATTTCTTTTGTTGAAACACTTCTAATCTTTTCTATAAAAAGTAAAGGCACATATTTCTAAAGATAAAGGTACCACGATGCTATTTTCAATAGGCAGACTCCTGACTTAAAGATTTAAAAAAACTAATTTTTTTCTCTTAACAAAACTAGTACATGCTCATTGTAGAAAATTAAGAAAGCTCAGATAAACAAGAATGGTACATGTTACAAGTAGAGAAGTATTTTTTCAATTTACATGAAAGGTTTATTTCCCAAATCGTGGTGTGGTTCAATTAATGTTTGCTTTTTCATTGAAGAGGAGAAGAAAGAAATGTCTGTGAGTCTCAATAGAATTGTGTGGTACTTACATACAATTGGGATGCAATGCGTAAGAATCCATGTGTTGAATTGCTGCACTCTGTTTATTAAGTCACTGTAGAATTACTGAAAAGCAGAGTAAATGATCCATTGCTTTAATTAGACTACCTTAGGCTATTGAGAGTGGTTTGAACAAAAACTACTATGCTTGGTAGTGGGAAATCTTGGAAGAAAATAGAAGACAAATAGAGGTGGCTAAATGAAATGTCTTGGGAAGAGAAATTCTGACTATCATTTTCTTTTGCCAAGAGGGTTCAGCTTTTAGAATTAAAGTACTAGGATTAGTTCACGGCGCCTGATTGCCACATTGGATTAATGTATTTTCGTTTGTTGATATCTAGGTTTTTAAAGAAATAGCACCACAAATAGCTGTAGATTCAGAACTTAGCCTTGTGTAGCATCAACACAAGAGGGGGAGTTACTGAGTTACCACAGTGACTTGTAAAGAATTATTCCATTATTGCAATTACCTCACCTCGGGGTTGCAGTTCCAAACTGGGTCTCTGAGAGGGAGAGGAAGCCAGAGAGACATTCTGAGGACAAGAGAGAAAGAAGAGTCATAATCCTCTTAGATAACTGGAGGTTAGTGGAGAAAAGAATGTGAGACGTGTTCCAGGCCCTGGTGATATCTAGCCCAGCCTCCCTTGCAGACATTTGCTATTCTAGCCAGACCTTTCGTTCATGTAAACCAGACACCAGGCCGGGTGCAGTGGCTCACGCCTGTAATCCCAGCACTTTGGGAGGCTGGGGTGGGTGGCCAGGGATCGTGAGGTCAGGAGATCGAGATAATCCTGGCCAACATGGTGAAACTCCATCTCTACTAAAATACAAAAAATCATCTGGGCATGGTGGTGTGTACCTGCAGTCTTAGCTACTCGGGAGGCTGAGGCAGGGGAATCACTTAAACCTGGGAGGTGGAGGTTGCAGTGAGCCAAGATGGTGCCACTGCACTCAAGCCTGGTGACAGAGCAAGACTCCATCCCCGCCCCCGCCCCCCCCCCAAAAAAAACACCAGACACCAGTTTTGCAAGTCTAGGAGGTAGGACACAGCTGTAAACTGTAACACCTGTCGGAAGGCCAGGAGCTGTGAGAAGGTTTCTAGATTCTACGTGGAATTTAGTCATCCCAGGTGAATCTTCATCTCCTGGTGCAATGGTTGGAGACCCATGTGTAAAACACAGGCAAAAAGGAGAAGGGGCTCAATTAAGACATCCCAGAGAAATTATCCATCAACAGCAGAAAGCTCAGTAGATGGGCAGAAGAGAGGCACTTCACTACGTGGTTTTGGGGCCAAACTTGTCAAATCCTTCATAAAAGAGTGTGGCTAAAGTGGAGAATGAGGTGGGGGAATCAAAAGCGGGATTTGAGAGCTGGAGCTTGGGCACCAGCCCTTTCAACTCCATGTGAATTAATGAATACATGATAGTCTCTTAATATTTTGCTTCTCATAGTGTGATCCCAGAGGTGTCTAAAAGAACAGACAACTGGCCGGGTGCGGTGGCTCACGCCTGTAATCCCAGCACTTTGGGAGGCTGAGATGGGTGGATCAGGAGGTCAAGAGATCAAGACCATCTTGACCAACATGGTGAAACCCTGTCTTTACTAAAAATACAAAACTTAGCTGGGTGTGGTGGTGGGCACCTGTGTTCCCAGCTACTTAGGCGGCTGAGGCAGGAGAATCGCTTGAACCCGGGAGGTGGAGGTTGCAGTGAGCCGATATCGCACCACTGCACTCCAGCCTGGCTACAGAGCGAGACTTCCTCTCAAAACAAAAAAGAAGAAGAAGAAGAAGAAGGAGAAGAAGAAGAGAACCACAAGAATCAAGGACTCCTGGACCTGGGAAAGGATCTTGCTTCATGAAGGAGCCCAGGGCCGGTGCTGAGGTTCCCAGCCAAAGGGAATGCAAACTCATTCTGTAACCCATTTTCTTTCCTGCTGGGACTATTTCTGAGCACAGGCTATGCATGCGGGTACCACTCATGTTTCTTGAAGCTATTTGGAATATTTTGGAGGCTATATCCAAAGGCCATTTCTGGAGTTCTTAGCTAAATGATTAAAATAAACAACAACAACAAGCAAACCTAAAATCAACAACATGACCTCTGCCAATTTTCGTATCACCCATTGTAGGAATCTCTGGTCAAGAAACTGCAAATATTAATATTTCACTGGGATGTTTGGTGGGAAGGAGGCAGGGAAATGTCCATCCCAAAGCTTCCAAGTGAAATGTTCTGGCGGACACCTCCAGGAGAAAGTGAAAGCTAGAATGGCAGAAGCCATTGGTGGAGAAGGAACATGCAGGCAGAAGTCCCTGGAACCTGGATGGAAAGAAAGTCGGAGTAGACTTCTTCATGGGCTGCAGAAAGAAAAAGGCTTGGCTATGATGAGGACTGTTTCCAGCAGGCAAATTTCAGCAGCTTAATCTCAGTCACAAAGGAGATCTTATCCATGAGACAGGGGCTCAGGTGCCACAGAGAAATCTGTCTGGGGAGTCTGCAGATGGCCCACATGTGCCAGCGATGAAGACAGATTCCACTGGAGCCACTGAGCACCATCTTAGCACCCTGGGGGGCCAAGAAGCCACACCAGCCCCACGGAAGAGATAATTTGCAAGGCAGCTAATGGCACGCACCATTCTCCTCTCTTCCTTCTCAGCCTTTTTACCTTCTCCAGTGTGCTGGAAAAAGAGATTTTGATGGAAACTAGAATACCCATGAAGAAGACAGTAAGGTTGAGGTCATGGAAGATGAAGATTAAAGTGAAGAAACAGAGCAAGTGGAGGAACAAACACAAAATTAAAGAAATCACAGAAATGCTTGACACTACAGGTTGAAGATGCTCTCAGTGTATCAGGTTGTGTTTTGTTTTGTCTTTTTATCTTAGAAAATGAGAAGACACACCTATATTTATCCCGACGAAATTTCAGATTTTCAAAGATAAAGGAAAATTCCCAAAGGACATAGACAGCGAAACCAGGTTAACTATAGGATTTGTCTCCAGGCTTCTCTGCAATATAATCATGCCAAAGATCATGGAATAAGATCCCCAGAGTTTAGTGGGGAAAGGATGTGGCTCAGGACTTGTAAACCAGGACAATTTATCATCATAGCATCAGAAAATGACAAACGTAGTTTGAGATAGGCAAGTATTCCAAGAGCGAATTACCCATGTTATAGTAAAAATATCCAGGAAGAAGGTGAAAGAGGTAAACAATAGTGATACCAATGAAACAAAGTATCCTAGTGAATAATTGCTGTTTCTGCGGTTATGAGACATACTTAAAATGTCCAAATGGTTTTTAAAGAGAAATTGCAGAGTGAAAAACCTACTTGTAATATCCTGGTTTTAAAATCTGAGATAATTTAACGTAATCTGGGAGATAGAGAAAAAAGAAGAAACTTTTAAAAGCAAGCTGAATTCCTCATCTTATTTGAGGCATTGAGGCTTTATTGTTATTATAACAGAGAAATAAAGGCTTACATGCTTTTAATGAAAGATGTTCTCTAACAGACTCTGAGTAGAATGTATATTTTCCAAATCAGTAGAAATATAAAACACAATAGACTAAAATAAACAAACAAGAAACCAGCAAAAGTAAAGAACAAAGCAATAGAATAGCATGAAACACAACTGCATCAACTAAGATAAATGTAAGTTGATCAAATTTCATCTTTAAAAGATAATACTTTTTAAATTGGGTCAGCAAAACAAAACCTAGCTAAACGTTATTTTCAAAAAAATATGTAAAACAAATTGAAGCAGAAATATTTTTTGAAGAGGTGGACAAAGTCACACCAGATGAATGCAAATAGAAAACAAATAAGAATGTTAATACTAGACCAACTAGAATTAAGGAAAAATCCCTTGAACAATGGAGACTTTATAAATAAAATATATAATCCAAAATGAAGATATAATGGTCACGAATAATTAAGGGACCAACAAAAGCACAGCATCCAGAGATATGAAACCAATGTTCTTAGTAATTATCTTAGAATATGTAAACTGAAAACACAGTTGGGGGTTACCTGCTCTTTAATTATATTATTTTGTGAGTTTTAAAACAATTTATTAATGTTTGTATTAGGGTTCTTCGCAGAAACAGTATACATATAGAACATATATATCGCTTTCTCTACATTTACATATACTTAGAGAAAGAGATTGATGTATTATAGAAATTGGCTCATGGAGGCTAAGTTGCGTGATATCCTGTCTGCAAGCTGGTGAGCTATGAAAAGCCAGTGTGTGTGTGTGATTCAGTCCAACAGCCTGAGAACCAGGAGTGCCCACCTCTAACATCAGAAGACAGATGTGGGCCGGGCATGGTAGCTTCATGCCTATAATCCCAGCACTTTGGGAGGCCGAGGCAGGTGGATCACCTGAGCTCAGGAGATTGAGACCAGCCTGACCAATATGG
This sequence comes from Hylobates moloch, assembly GCF_009828535.3. Lineage (NCBI taxonomy): Eukaryota > Metazoa > Chordata > Mammalia > Primates > Hylobatidae > Hylobates > Hylobates moloch. The sequence goes on along the minus strand of NW_026652276.1, from coordinate 126,123,868 downwards.
TGAAACCCCATCTCACTAAAAATACAAAAATTAGCTGGGTGTGGTGGTTTGCACCTGTAGTCCCAGCTACTGGGGAGGCTGAGACAGGGGAATTGCTTAAACCTGGGAGGCAGAGGTTGCAGTGCACTGAGATTGCGCCACTGCACTGCAGCCTGGGTGACAGGGCGAGACTCTGTCCCAAAAAAAAAAAAAAAAAGAAGAAGAAGAAGACAGATGCACTAGTTCAGAGGGAGCAAATTCCCCCTTCCTTTGCTTTTTTGCCCTATTCAGAACCCTTGAGAGAATGGATGATGCCTACTTACATTGGAGGTGGTGATCTTCTCTCAGTCTACAGATTCAAATGCTAATCTCTTCCAGACCACCCTGACAGACACATCCAGAAATAATTCTTTACCAGATATTACAGCCTCTTTTATGCATTTGTATTTTCAAGAATTTGTATTTTATTGAATGCTTAACTAAAATTATTTTGGATTTATAATAAGAATATTTAAAGTCAGGAATTTTCTTTTAAGTATGGCTCTGATCATATTTGATTAGTTTGGGTAGTAGTGTGTTACCTACTAGTCTTATAATCTGTGACCTGCTTTAAATTTAAATTTTCTCTTTTACCCAAGACTTATTTAGTAATGTCTACTTTTAATTCCTAAGTAATGAATGCTAGCTTCTTCATATTGCACTCAAAGAATGTGGCCTAATAAAATTTATATACACTTAAAATAAATTGAGAAAATATATTCTTTATTTGTAACATGATCATTTTTGTCTCAATGTTTCCTCAATTCTTAATTTAATTTTCTAAAATGAGCATTACTATTTTTGTTAAGAGAAAAAATAATTACAATTAATAAAAATAAACTCAATAACAACAACGACAAAACTAACAACTCAATTTAAAATGACCAGATGACTCGAATAGGTGTTTCTCTGAAGAAGATACACAAATGGCCAATAAACACATTAAAGTGTGTTTAGCGTCACTAGTCACTAGCAAAATGCAAAGCAAAACCACAAGAAGATATCCCTTCTCACCCATCAGGATGGCTACTATGAAAATCAATAAATAAATAACAAGTGTTGGCGAATGTGGTAGTCCATTCTTGCATTGCTATAAAGAAATACCTGAGGCTGAGTAATTTATAAAGAAAAGAGGTTTAATTGGCTTATGCTTCTACAGGCTGTACAGGAAGCATACCTGCTCTTCTGCCTCTAGGAAGCCTCAAGGAGCTTACAATCATGAAAGAAGGCAAAGGGGGAGCAGGCAACTCATGTGATGGGAGGGGAGCGAGAGAGAGAGAGTAGATGGGAAGTGCCACATACTTCAACAACCAGATCCTGTGAGAACTCACTCAGTATCTTGATGACAGCACCAAGCCATGAGGGATCTGCCCCCATGGCCCAATCACCTCCCACCAGGCCCCACCTCTAACACTGAGGATTACAATTCCACATGAGATTTGGCGGGCTCATGTATTCAAACTACATCAGTGAGAATGTAAAGAAATTGGAACTCTTGTACATTCCTGGTAGAAATGTAAAATGGTGTAGCCACTATAAAAAACAGTATGGTGGTTCCTCAAAAATTCAATATAGAATTACTATATGATCCAGCAATCTCACTTCTGGGTTTATGCTGAACAGAAGTATAAGAAGGGACTTGAACATATATTTATAAATTCATGTTCCTAGCAGCATTATTCACAATAGCTGAGAGTAGAAAGAAACCCATGTGCCCACGCAGGGATAAATATACACACAAAATGTGGGAACATACACAATGGAATATCATTCAGCCTTAAAAAGGAAGGCAATTTTGTCACATGCTACAACATGGATGGACCCTGAAGACATTATGTCAAGTGAAATAAGGCAGTCACAAAAGGACAAATGCTGTATTTTTATTTGTATTTTTATGAGGTACCTAGAATTGTCAAGTTCATAGAGACAGAAAGTAGAATGGCAGTTGCCAAGGGCTTGAGTGAGAAAGGAAAAGGAAATAATGTTTAATGGGTAAAGAATCTCCGTTTGGAATGATGACAAAGTTCTGGAAATTGATAATGGTAATGTTTGTACAACATATAAATGTAATTAATGCCACTGAACTGTACACTTAAAAATGATTAAAATAGTAAATTTTATGGTTATGTATATTTTGTCACAATAAAAATAATAATAAAGAGTAAGGAGAGATGCTAAGAAGAGTGGGAGGCGTTACAGGATAAGCCTTGGGAAGCTCCTGAGAGACGGCAATAGTCTAGGAGCCACGCCCTGGGTTTGGTGGCTTCCAGTTTGGCCAGAGCTTCCTTTTCTATGAACTGTGTCCTCTCCTTCTCCTTTATCAGTGGCACCTGATGGAGGTGAATGTCTATGGCCACAGTCCCAGGGACAGAAGAGGAGATGGAAGCATTGGTCACATATCTTGTGCCTAGCATCAGTCCAGGGTTTTGTCTGGGTGGAGGGAACCACTCTGCAGAAGTCAGAGGCTGGCCAGAAAGACAGGAAGAAGATCGCAAGGGAGACTAGAAGGGAAGAGGAAATGAAAAAATGGTAAAGGGGAGGAGGTAGTGACAGTGTGAGAAAGAAACCAATGCCCATTCCTCCTTGCAAAACGGTGGGGTAGAGGGAGCAGATAAGATGGTTGCTGAGGCAGCCACCTTCCCCAAAGCTAGAAAACTAAGGGCGGGAGAAGTGAGAAATGGAACAGGAGGCCGCTGCAGTAGCAAGATGTCAAGATGGAAGAGACTTTGTATCCAACTCTCCTCCACTGGGACAACACCTAGTACGTGAGTGCAGTGGCCTTAAGAAGGTAAAGTGCAGAGAGCCACTGCGTTATTACTACCTTCAGTGATTGACCTATATCCAATACACAGAACCCTCTGTTCATTGTAAGAAATGTGTCTGGGGCATATCATTGTGGGTGTTAACAATTTAACATGATCGATACGTCCTGATGTAATCCATGGTCAAGAAATAAGATAAGGTTTTGGGGTCAGCACAGTAGGAATGAATCTTACAAAAGAAAGAAATTGCTGGCTCAAAATTGATTGGTCTGCTTCTGAAAAATGAAGTTTTCCATTGCTGTTGAGATCTTTTGATATACTGGCTGAGATTGTCTTTGGTATAGTTTAAGTCATTGTGGAATTTGAAACCTATATTGCTCATTGAATGGAGTTTGGAAAATGAGGTATTTCTTTCTATATTTTAAAGATGATATCTAAAACTTTTTCCTCTAAACTAGAGGCAAAATATGTGATTTCTGGCATATTGTAAATATTAACGTTTTCAAATGAAACAGTTACATTGCTCTGATAAATATAAAATGTGTTCTGAAAATGGAATATAAATACTATTGCGATTTGATAGGCAACATTCATTTCTTAAATACATGAACATTTCTTATTTAACAGGGAGAAAATTTACATCATTCACTTCTGACTTATATCACATTTCCATCACACTTCCTCCATCGAGTTGTCTTAGTACAACTTTATTCTTTATGCTGTCAAATTTCTTTGAAAGAAAAATATGTCCATAAATTAAAATTTATTTTTTATTTTTTTCTGATTAAAACTCTCTAAACTTAAAATTTTCATTTTAGTTTATTATAAATCAAAACACCTTAAACATATAATAAATTTTGATAAATTATTTTTAACCATAAAAAGAAAATTTTATTGGAAATGAAGGTGTTACTAAAATAGACTGGGGGAGAAATTCTATGAGGTCTTTGCTGAAGGTGACTTTCCTGAGTGATATTGACAATTGTTCTTCTGCTTAGAGCACCAGACACTTTTGCAACTTGAGTCACTGTACCAGAGTTGGATTTCAGTGGGGTGAATCTTTTGTAAGGTGCATGAAAGGACGTCCTGATAGGCAATTTGAGAAAGCATTAATGTGGCAGATGAGTTCCCATGTGGTTCCGTGTGAGAAAAGAGTACATATGAAACTTGAGGGCCTGAAAACTGATTGCCCTAGGAAGCCTTCGTCCAAGCCCAGGGAAGTGAACTTCAATGTACATCACTGCTCAAGGAAAACAGTCTCTAAGGGCAAGTGGGGTATATCCCAGTGGGGGGTGAAATGAAACCATTGAAACTTTACTTTTTAAACTCTCACTCCTAAATTTTCTACCTTTTCTGTGGTGAAGGATATTTTGGGTATAATTTCTAATACATTGATAAAGTAGAACAAGGGTGTAAATGTGAAAATCTCCCCTGTGGAGCAAGACAGTGATGAACATAATTTTAGAATCATATCATTCTGTCTCAACTTGAAGAACTATCTTGCCTATGATTGAGGTCTGTGAAGCAGGATTTCTCAAAGGAGGGTTCCAGAGGCGTCACCAAGTTCCGTGGTTCTCCACATAACCTACAAATGATGCTTTCACTGTAATGATAACTTGGAAACAATGTAACTATAGTGTAGACTGGAGCATCCGGATGAAAACTCTATCTCCAGACCACCTGTAGGATTTTGGTGTCCTCTGTGTTATGGGGGCCCCAGGCCTGAATCCTTGGTCCTCTTTGTTTCTCCAGCCACATTTACGCCCTTGCGTCTTCTTCATTCAGTGCCGTGGCTTCAATGCCATCCATATACTCCCTGACTTTTAACTTTAAATCTCCAGCTCAGACCCTTTCCCAAACTTCAGATGCTAGAACCCAACTGATACCCCACTTGGATGCCTATACCAGATGTGCCAAAGTTAATCGAGTCAGAACTGAGCTTGTTATTTCTTTCCACTTTGGAACCTGCTCTACCCGCAGCTTCCCCACCTCTGGTGAAGGCAGCTCCATCCTTCCTGAGTGACATTTCCTTTTTTTTTTTTTTTTGAGACGGAGTTTCACTCTTTCACCCAGGCTGGAGTGAAGTGGTGCGATCTCGGCTCACTGCAACCTCCACTCCCCAGGTTCAAGCAATTATCCTGCCTCAGCCTCCTGAGTAGCTGGGATTATAGGTGCCCTCCACCACACCTGGCTAATTTTGTATTTTTAATAGAGATGGGGTTTCGCCATGTTGGCCAGGCTGGTCTCCAACTCCTGACCTCAGGTGATCCACCTGACTCGGCTTCCCAAAGTGCTAGGATTACAGGCGTGAGCCACTGAGCCCAGCCACCTGAGTGACACTTCTAAACTGTGAGTGAGATCACGCCATAACCCTGCTCAAAGCACTGAAATAGCTCCCCATTTCACTCAAAGAAAAAGCCAAAGTGCTTACTGTGATTTCCTGGAGTTTTCGCATTCTTCCCTGCTGCTATGCTTTGAATGTTTTGTCCCTTCTGAAATTCATGTAGAAACTTATCTCCAATGTGGCAGTATTGGGAGGTGGGACCTTTAAGAGGTGATTGGGTCATGAGAGCTTTCATGGATTAATGGATTAATGGGTTATCATAAGAGTGGGGCTGGTGGCTTTATAAGAAGACAAAGAGAGACCTGAGCCAGCACGCTCAGCTCCCTCACCATGTGTTGCCTGGAGCAACCCTGGGACTCTGCAGAGAGCCGCCAACAGCAAGAAGGCCCTCACCAGATGCTGCCTCGACCTTGGAGCTGGTCCCAGCCTCCAGAACTACAAGAAATAACTTCCTTTCCTTTATAAATTACCTAGTTTTAGGCATTCTGTTATAAGCAACAGAAAACAGACTAAGATAACCTTTACTTCTGCAACCTCCTCTCTTACTCCTCCACTCCCAGTTCACTGATGTACAGCCACATTGACTTCTCAGCTCTTTCCTGAACACATCAGGTATATCCCCACCTCAAGAATCTGCCCTACCTGGTCCTTCGGCCTGAACTGCTCACTTCTCAACAGCCCCTTGGCTCACACCCTCACCTTTCACAAATGTTTTCTCTCATCACACTTTTCCAATGAAGCCTACCCTGACCCCTATTTCAAATTGCAACCTGCCCCACTCCAGCCCCAACAGTCCCTAAAGCCTTGTCCTACTCTTTTTTCTTTTTAAAAAAATTGTTTTTAAACACACTATAAAATTTACTTATTAAAATAACTTTTGTTTTCTGTCTCCTCCTGCTGGAATAGGAGTTTCATGAAGACGAGCCTTTTCATTTTGTCCACCAGTGTATGCAACTGCCTAGAGCCTGTCTGGCACATGGTATGTGTTTGAATGAGTGTGCAAGTGAGTGAGTGACTGAATAGAATGCAGAATAGAATGAATCATGCATAGCTCACTGCTTAAAGGAAACTTTCATCATGCTTTAAATAGATAACAGTTGTAGGCCATGTGAGTTCTCACACAGTGCATGGAGCCAAGGTTTATAAAATTCAAAGGTCTGCACCAGACAACAATTGAGCCAGGTTTCCATTTCAGGCAGGCACATGGCATCCTGTCCAGCCAGCCCCTCCTGCTCCGTAGTCACTTGCAAAAATTCAAAAGCAGCAACTATCAGAATTACAATGAAGATTTTTTTTTTGTTTTCAATTCCAGAAATAATTGGATTAAATACCCATTTATTATAGATTCAATAATATCACAATGCTGATCTTATTTTCAGATGAACTAGTCATTACAAGTTACTATATGATGCCTCTTCAAAACAGGCATTCAATGATTGCTTGCCAGCAGAATTTGGGTTAAATATGAAGTCTGTTTATCCTGAACTGAAAAAGCCTTGTAGTTATTCATATCACTTTGCTCATCAAACTTGTCCAAACAGGCATTCTCTAAAAATTTCGTTCAAGTTAAAATATAGAAATGGATTAAATAAAGAGTCGAAACTAAGGCTATCTCTTTTATTTCACTAAGCCCAAATTGAATGATTTAGTTTCACCAAAATAACATCAATTATTGTATTACATTAGGGTCATTAATGTGATTTTTTTGTACTTATATATAAGTTTTGTTTTAGTTTTGTAGTTAAGAGCCATGCTTATAAGAGCATTTATACCTAGTTTCATGTTTTTCATAAAAACTGAGTCCTAACAGGTCTCTGTTATTTACCAGAATGTGGGACAAATTCCACAAGGAAAGTCATAAGGAATAGGCATTACTGAGAAGAAAAAAAAAGTAACAAGGTTGGATTAAGACAAGAAAAGGCAAGGAGATCACCCATGTTCCCGTCACTCCATAGAGAGGAAGCCCAGGGCCAGCCAGAACGTGATGGACACACGATGGGGCTTGTGTGCCAGTGCAGGGGCCCTTTCCCATGCGGAAGTTCCTCCTTACAGAGCAAGTATGCAAATGTTGTCTTGTCAATGGGGAAGATAACCCCAGCAGGGTGCCAGCAGCTGGGATATGGATGCCAGCTATTTGCAGGAGTGGTCTGGAAAGGACGGTTCAGGCCCTGCCATCAGGGGAAGGAAGTTGCTGGTCCCAAGAGAAAGGGGGATCCCTGGTCCCTGTTTGCTCATTGCCCAGGCAACGCAGCATGCAAGCATGATGATTCTACTTGGTATATCACCGTGTTTGATGTATTTTAAATAACAGTATAATAAAAATCATTTAAATCAGTAACAGATGTTTGTTACTTTCCTTTAATAAGTTCTACACAAAACTCAAGTTTTTAAATGTTGTCGGATTACCAGTGGCATTTGGTGGGATGCCAAAAGCCATTGGTGTTTGCTGAAAAATTGCCTCATCCCACCAAGATATCTTAGTTTACTATCAGCAAGTATTTTAGGAGACCTGATTACTATACTATGTAAGACCAAGTAAATCCTTCACTTCAGGGAACTGCATTTTTGGGATCTGGGTTAAGTGTATAGTAGAAATAAGCCCCTTGGCTATTTCTCCTTAGTGGTAGAGGTATATTCCTTAGAGAGTTCCTCAAAGTCTTCGAGGTTTTCCAAAGATCAAACTAATGCCAATCCACAGCATTGTCAGATAGGGGTTGATCCACCTCTAGCTTCAGATTCAAATATAGCATGTCCTATAGTGCAGTCAGTGAAGAATGAATATTTTTCCCTTGCCACACAGCATTGCCATCAGCTTAACCAAAGACCAGACCTTCTTATACCACCTGCTCACTGACCAGGTAAGGGCTGTGAAATCAATGAAACTGGCGGTCTCTGAATTCAGCTGTTTTTGTTTGTTTTGAAAAATAATCAGTCTTCAAAAATGATGTCTATATATATGACAGATAAAAATCTTTTTTTAAAAAAATAAATGATTTATGTAGAGACAGGGTCTCTCTATATTGCCCAGGCTGGTCTCAAACTCCTGGCCTCAAGCGATCTTTCTGCCTCAGCCTCCCAAAGTATTGGGATTATAGGAGTGAGCCACCATGCCCAGACTATGAGAGATGAAAATCTTAAAGGATAGTTTTACCTTTTTTTGTGCTTCAGTTAGACATATTAAGGGATTATTTCAGTCTCCAAAAGCTAGGACACTTAAAGTTGAGATGACCAACTGCAAGTCCAATTAGTTGAAGATGCATTGGCTTAGTTCCAGGAATTGGTACAACTTTTGCATTTCCTGAAGAAGCAATTATCTTCTTCATGGGGCATAATCCACTTCTTTGTTCATTTTTTCACACTGCTGATCAAGAAAAGTTTTGTGGAATTAACTAGAATTCATTTGAAGTCATTATACCTTTCTCAGGAAGCTTTGTTGGAGGCCACACTCTACGATTACTTTGCACTTTGTAAGCAAGAACTTTTCCATGAAGACCTCTCAGGATTTCCTTTTCTTTCCTTTATATGTTTAGTGTGTTTTAGAATAACATACTACAGCTGATAATGCAACCTAGATGACAGATAATCTCTCTAGCAGAGAAGTCAACTTTAGTTTTCAGCCAAGAGGAGCCATCCCTGTGGGTGGGCATTGATCAAGAAAGAGCTTGCTTAATTTGGAGGGCCTTTTGGCAGTTTGCAAAGCTCTTTCTCCTATGATTCCTTTTTTTTCCCTTCCAACAACCCTGGAAAAATCTATTGTTATTCCCATTGCAAGGATGTGGCTAATCAAGCTTAGAGAAGTTGAAGCCCAGCCAGGTAATGAGTTACAAATGAGGGAGGAATTGATGTCTTCTGCTCATGAGTCCTGTGCACTTCCCAACATATCACCCCCTCCTTATGATACGAGGTGTGGGGTGAAGATAGCTCTTCCTAACAGCTGCCACACCCCCATAGTTCACAGACTCATGATGGCTTCCAATGGTGGGAGTTTGAAATATGCCAGGCAATAATCTCATAGACAAAGTGAGTACCACTCCACTTGAAAAGTGTGTTGAAGTGAAAAATAAGGCCATTATTTAAAAATACCCTGAAGGTTTATAGTACTTAAAATTCTATTTTTAAAAATCATTTATTGTTTTCATTATTAATCTACTCTAGTAGTATTCAACTTTCCCCTGAAGGATTTCTGGTACAGAAAAAGATTGATTTACAAAACCAAAAATAAATCACATGCAAATTAATATTAAATATTGTCAGTATGGTTTCTGATATATAGAAGTTTTGTGGCCCTTGGGCCATAATCGCCTTTTACCAGTCGGCAGAAGACTAAAGAAAACAAAATTTTCTTTAGTCTTTCTTTAGTCTTAAATCTTTTCTAAAGAAAATCTTTTCTAAAGAAAAGATTTAAAGGAAGCAAAAGGAATGCTTTTTAAATCCAATGTCTCTCAGCAGGGTCAGAACTAATAATTTAATATTATTATTATATATTTTCCATTTTTATTTGCTTTTTTGGTTTTTTAATTTTAATTTTATTTTTTTGTTTTCAAGAAAAATAATATTTTAATCTGATCTAGAAAATCAAATGAATGCAAAAAATTCATGATGAATCAAATATAAAAATTTTAAATGAAAACTGGATAGGTATTACTGATTTTTCCTTTTACTACAAGCTCAAATATGGCTCAACACAGCACCATTACTGATCCTCTCTTTCTTTAGAATTTTTATATTTTGTCCAACATGAATTTTTTTATTTGAGTTTTTAAAAAATATCGCATTAAAATATTATTTACAAATTTTGCACCCAAGCCAGGTGCCTGCTCACCTCACCGTCATCCTGGCCCTAGCTCTCAACACACAATCTCCATCCCTGGACACTTACATCAGAAATAACCTTTGGGTTCTTCAGGTCATCATGTACTTGGATATGTTAACAGCCCTTTGAGAGCCCCTCTACCCACCAGGGCCCCTTGTTGCAACTAAAACTGTGTCCTGTTAGACACAGACACTGAGGGAGCCAAACCAGCATCAGACAAGTAACAAACGCCTCTCTCCTCAGATTCCCCATGGTCTAAAGAATGCATAATTCCCATAACCCAGAAGCATTGCATGGCTCAGCTATGTATGTCTTTCGATGACTTTATTCATGAAAATGCAAATAGATTGAGGACTAAGCACACAAACAAATACTGCACCTCTACATATTCAGTGTAAAGGATTGAAAAAATGATTTCAGTAAATGTTCTATTTTTTAGAGTCTTGAAGGAATATCCAACTTAGCTAGTCTCTCAGAGACCAACTTATAGGAGAATCTCACACAGGGCAGTGTGATGAACACCACAGAGCTGACATGGAGCTCCAGCCACACAGACCACCTAGCTTCTGGGACACAAGGGGACAGGAGAAGGGGCATTTACTCAGCTTCTGAGCTGCATGTGTCCAGCACTGTCAGGACCCTCTGCCTCTGAGGGTATGTAATTGAGGGAATGGGGGAAGTGGAAATTTCAGAATGCATGGTTAATAGAGTGGAGTGGGCAAGATTGTAAGAGCAGAATTTGATGGATACAAGAGCCTTGGCTGAGGCAGCACTTATAGGAGGAGATGAATTGGCAGTAGGACAAGAAGAGGGGCATGCCTCGTGGTAGACACCTGATGGCTAGAACCCACTGACAGTAGACCACTGACTGCTAAAGATCCAGGTGAATGCGGCCATTGAGGACCTTGCTTCCCACCCTCCTGGTCCTTTCTGGACAATATTCCCTCCCACCACTATAATTATCGGATCATGGTGGAAATGAGAGCATTGGGTAGCATTTGACACATGGGCTGAAGGAGGGATTACAAGAGCACAGCAAGACTCCAGGAGGCCAAAGGGCTATGGCCCTCTCAGCTCAGGCATTGTGCAGCAAGCTGCTAAGGGGCTGTGCTTGGCGCTTGGGCAATTCTGGCCAAGCTTGGAACCTGCATGTTTCCAGTGATCCCAAGTCAGAGGAAGGCAAAAACATTGGGTAACACATCAGTCCAGATAGGGAGCCTCAGGATTAACTTGTGTATGCTGCCTCGCCTCTGTCCCACAGCAACCTACAAGATAGGAATTGCTCTCCCTAAATTACAGAGGATGAAGCAAGTTCAGAAAGATTTGTCAGCTTGTCTAAAGTAATGCAATAAATAAGCAGTCTCCAAGTCATATGGATAATCTCTTGGGTATTTTCTCTCTCAGCCATGGAGGCTGTAAAAGGAAGAATCACTGCTTTTCTCAAGCAAATCGGTTTCTTGATGTCTTTTGGTTCTCACTCCTTGCCTGTTCCTGATGCTTTGACCCCTTTTATAGATCAGGGTGCTCTAGAATAATGGATGGTCTTGGGTGGTGAATTAAGGTGGATAAATAGGGACAGGGATGGTTAAATTGGAAGCCTTTCTTACAACCTTGATGGTTTTTTTTCCCCCTCAGGTTTCCTTTCCACTGAAATGCCACACCAATGCTTGTTGGATTTATGCGTGGCCAGACCAATGTGTTGTTTTTTCTTTTTCTTTTTTTTTTTTTAAGTTTCCCTTGAGAGAATAAATGGTAATGGAGAGAAGTATTTAAAAAGGTCCTGATTTCTCTTGCAACACCGTAGCTAAACCTGCCTGATTTTATGCGCATTTTTGTAAGGATCAGCTTGTTAGACAGTATTAGCAGAGAAATGACGCCTTGATCTTGGTTTGCAAGCACTTCTCCCATCAGTCCTGGATTAGGCCATGCGGGGCTGTTGGTTTATGCACGCTGCAGCAGTGGGCATAATGAATATAATTTACCCAGTGGACAAAGGTGTGTACCAAGTGAATTTAAATAATTGGTATGGATTGACTAGTAGCTAAGAAGTGGGCTTTTAAAAAGATACTAAAGATTGAAAAGTTTTTTTTTTTTAAGCAAATAAAAAACATTGATTGTAGATAATGAAAAGCTAGGGTTTGCCCTCTTCGTGTCTACTTGCCTTCCAAATAGTTACATCCAAAACTGTTTTTCCCTCTCCCCTACCTTGCCCCCTGTTAAAATAGAAATTGGGATTAATATCCTACTCCTGAATACATGTAAAATTTGTACAAGAATATCTTCTATGAAAATGATTTGTAATCTGTAGACTTATTACCTGGGAGATGTCTTGAAATGTAAAATCTCATCCTTTGGGTTGTGGGTTTTTTGTTTCCTCCAAATAAATCTGATCTTTAAAAAGAAAAAAAAATAAGTTGTAGAAATGAGAACCCAGTACAATCTGTTTGACCTCAAAGACTGTGGTCTTTCCACCAAATGACACAGCCTTCAAAACTTCTGTTTCAAAAGTATTTAAAACATCAACAAATGCTTAAGCTAGCAAAAGCATCTGAGACTTGAGAATTCTTGCAAGCAAAGAACAACAACAAAAAAAGTGAGCACCAAACTGTCAAGAAGTCAATAAAACTCAGTGGCCTCAAACTAGACTGATACACGAAGTAAAAGGTACCAAAGACGCTTGAAAATGCTTTGCATTCACAATAACCTTGATTTCAACAATGGAAAGACACCAACTTTGTTACCAATTCAAAGATACCAACTCAGAATTTAAAAGAAATAAAGGTAATAGGATTCACCAAAGTTTTGCTCTGTAGCCTGTATTTTGCAGGTTATTTTCCTGTGAATGATTTTAAAGCTTTGCTCTTGTTTAACAAACACATTTTATTGCCTTCAGGTTGGAATTAAGCACCAAATATACAAACCACAAATATGTTTAGACGTTGGACTGAAGAATTTGATTTTTCAGGGATTTCACAGTCACATTCTCCAAATCTAATTTTACAAAACAGAAAATCAACATTTTATCTTATGATTTGGGCATAAATAAGGTTTAATTTTTATTATCAGTAAGGAGGATGAATTAAACTGGGTAATGTTTCAATTAAAAAGTGAACAAAGTGTATGGCAGCCATGAAAATTCATTTTGCAGCCTCTAAGTACATGGAACACATTTGAGCAAGAGCCCAGCCACTCATTTTTAAGTTCATTGCCATGTTTGACCCAAAGCAACACTTTCCATGGGCTGTTCCCAGCCAGCAGCTGAGTACAGCAGGGACAGCCCCATTCTGGGGAGACATAAGACTCTTCTGACAGCCAACTGTGCCTCAAGGACCCCTTGAGTCTTGCTGAACCTTCATTATTGCCACATGGGGTCTAGGATGTCTCCCATCCAGTCATTCTTCTCTCGCTCCTTCATTCAGGGCCAGGATTGCAATGCAGTCTGACAGCTCTTTCAGCTTTTCCCAGCCCTCTCTCCACTTCCTATTTTATAACTCAATAAAATCCTTGCATGTTTAATCCTTTCTTGGTGTCTGCTTCTCAAAAGACATACATTCACATCACACATAAACAAAAGTAAAAACTGTGATAACTTATTTTCTTGAATTTTGTATCTATTTCTGAAGTTTTAGAGCTTAATTTAGTACATTTTACATAGTACTTAATCAAATTGGTAAAAAAAGGATATTCATTTAATCAATGAATATCATAGTAAAAAAGTGTGAAATATGTAGCTTCCAATTGCACACCAAATTTTACATATTTGTGATCTCCCTTTTTTAACATTTTGTTCATAGAGGATAAGATATACGTCTAGGATTGGAGATGGCTGAATAGAAGCCTTCACTAGTCATTCTCCCAACAGGAACACCAAATTGATCAACTATTCACACACAAAAAAGTACCTTCATAAGAACCAAAAATCAAGTGAGTGATCACAGTACCTGGTTTTAATTTCATACCACAGAAAGAGGCATTGAAGAGGGTAGGAAAGACAGTCTTGAATCACTGGCACTACCCCTCCCCATCCCCCAACAGTGGCTACATGGTACAGAAACAGAACCTGTGTGCTTGGGGAAGTGACAGCACAGTGATTGTGGGACTTTGCGTTGGAACTCAGTGCTGCCCAGTCACAGCAGAAAACAACACCAGGCAGAACTCAGCCGACACCCTGGGAGGTAGCATTTAGACCAGCCCTAACCGAAGGGGAATAGTCCATCCCAGCAGTCTGAACTTGAGTTTCAGTGAGTCTCGCCACCACAGGCTAAAGTGCTGTGGAGACATAAATAAATTTGAAAGGCAGTCTAGGCCACAAGGACTGCAACTCCTAGGCAAGTCCTAGTGCTGTGCTAGGCTCAGATCCAATGAACTTGTGGGGCATGTGACCTAGTGAGACACCAGCCCAGGGTGGCCAAGGGAGTGCTTGTGCCTCCCCAACCCCAACCCCAGGTAGCACAGCTTGCAGTTTCAAAAGACACTCCTTCCTTCTGCTTAATGAGAAGGAAGAGTAGAGAGGGCTTCGTCTTGCAACTTGGATTCCAGCTCAGCCACAGTAGGATCTGGCACTGGACAGGGACCTGAGGCACTCATTCCAGGTCCTAGCTCCCAGATACATTTCTAGACATTCCATGGGCCAGAAGGGAAGAACCCAGTACTGACAGGATTCATAACCTGCTGACTAAAGAGCCCTTGAGTCCTAAATAATCAGCAGCAATAATGAGATAGTACACACCATGGGCCTTGAGAGAGACTCTGAGACATGCTGGCTTCGGATGTGACCCAGTACATTCTCAGTTGTGGTGGCTATGGAGAAATACTCCTCTTCTAGGGAAAAGAAGAGGGAAGAGTAAAGGGGACTTTTTCTTGCAGTTTAGGTACCAGTTTGGCCACAGTGAGGTAGAGTACCAAGCAGGCTCTTGGAATCACTGATTCTAGTCCTTGGCTCTTGGGTGGCATTTTTGGACTGCCCTGGGCCAAAAGGGAGTCCACTGTTCTGAAAGGTGAGTCCCAGGCCTGGAAGCATTCACCACAAGCTGACTAAAGCCCTTGGGCCTTGAGTGAACACTGGTAGTAGCCTAGCAGGACTCCCCATGGGTGTGTGGTGGTGGTGGCCATGGGAAGATACTCCTCTGCTTGTCGTAAGGGGAGGGAAGAGTGGGAAGGACTTTTTGTCTTGTGGTTTTGGTGCCAGCTCAGCCACAGTAAAATAAAGCACCAGGTAGATTCCTAAGGTTTCTGACTCCAGGCCCTTGTTCCCAGATGGCATCTCTAAACCTGCCCAGGACTAGGAGGAACTCACCACCCCAAAGGAAAGGATGCAAGCCTGGCTGGCTTTACCTGAAGCTGACTGTAGAGCCCTAGGGCCTTGAGCAAACATAGGCAGGAGTGAGGTAGTGGTTACAGTGGGCCTTGGATGAGCCCCAGTGCTATGCTGGTTTCAGGTCCAAACCAATGCAGTTCCAGTGGTAGTGGCCACAGGGGTGCTTGTGTCACCCTTCCCCCAGCTCCAGGCAGCTCAGCACAGAAAGAGAGACCCCATCTATTTGAGACAAAGTAAGGGGAGAGAATGAGAGTCTCTGCCTGGGCATCCAGAGAATTCTTCTGGATCTTATCCAAGACCACTAAGGCAGTACTCCTATGAGTCTATAAGAGCCACAGCATTACTGGGGTTGGGGTGCCCCTTAATGCAGATATGACTGTAGTGACCAAAAACATAGATCACAACACCCAAGTACCTTCAAATACCTGGAGAGCCTTTCCGAGAAGGACAGGTACAAACAAACTCAGACTGTGAAGACTACAATACCTAACTCTTCAGTGCTCAGACACTGATAAATATCCACAAGCATCAAGATCATCTAGGAAAACAAAACCTCACCAAATAAACTAAATAAGGCGCCAGAAACCAATCCTGGAGAGACAGTGATATGTGACCTTTTAGACAGAGAATTCAAAATAGCTGTTTTGAGGAAACTCAATGAAATTTAAGATAACACAGAGAAGGAATTCAAAATCCTACTGATTAATAAAGAGATTGAAATAATTTAAAAGAATCAAGCAAAAATTCTGGGGTTGAAAAATGCAATTGATATATTGAAGAATGCATCAGAGAACTGATCAAGCACAAGAAAGAATTAGTGAGCTTTAAGATAGGCTATTTGAAAATACACAGTTAAATTGTCATCAGTTTAAAATAATGGGTTATAAGATATTATTTGCAAGCCTCATAGTAACCTCAAATTTAAAAAAACATACAATGAATACACAAAAACTAAAAAAAAAGAAATTAAAATACATAACCAGAGAAAATTACTTTCATTAAAAGGAAGACAGGAAGGGAGGAAAGAAGTAAGAGAAGACCACAAAACAACTAGAAAACAACACAATGGCAGGAATAAATTCTTACTTATTAATGATAACATTGTATGTAAATGGACTAAACTCTCCATTCAAAAGACACAGAGTTTCTGAATAGATTAAAAAAAAAAAAAAACCAAAAACCCAATGATCTGTTGCCTACAAGAAACATACTTCACCTATAAAGACACACATAGACTGAAAATAAAGGGATGGAAAAACATATTCCATGCAAATAGAAACCAAAAAAGAGCAGTAGTAGTTATACCTACATTGGACAAAATAGATCTCAAGACAAAAACCATAAAAAGAGACAAGGAGGTCTCTTTATAATAATAAAGGGGTCAATTCAGGAAGGGAATATAACAATTATAAGTATATATGCAGTCAACACTGGAGCACCCAGACATATTAAGCAAATATTATTAGAGCTGAAGAGAGCTCTAGGCCTCAGTACAATAATAGCTAAAGACTTCAACACCCTACTTTCAGCATTGGACAGATCATCCAGACAGAAAATCAATAAAGAAACTTTGGACTTAATCTGCACTATAGACCAAATGGGCCAAAATTAATAAAAGAAAAGAAATAATAATGATTAGAGCAGAAATACATGAAATTGAAACAAAGAAAACAATTCAAAAGATCAATAAAGTGAAAAGCTGGTTTTTGAAAAGATAAACACAATTGACAAATATTTAGCCAGACTAAGGAAAAAAATAGAGAACACCCAAATAAAATCAGATATGAAAAAGGAGACATTACAACCAATGCTGCAGAAATTCAAAGGATCATTAGAGGTTACTACAAGCAACTGTATGCTAATAAATTGGAAAACTAGAAGAAATGGATAAGTTCCTAGATATATGCAACCTACCAAGATTAAACCATGAAGTAATCCAAAACCTGAACAGACCAACAAGTAATGAGATAGAAGCCACAATAAAGATTCCCAGCAAAGAAAAGCCTAGGACCTGATAGCTTCACTGCTGAATTTTGCCAAACATTTAAGGAAGAACTAATACCAATCCTACTCAAACTATTCTGAAAAATAGAGGAGGAGGGAATACTTCCAAACTCATTCTATGAGGCCAATTTTACCCTGATATCAAAACTAAAGACACATCAAAAAAAACAAAAACAAAAAACAAAATACTACAGGCCAATATCCCTGATGAGGGCTAATGCAAAAATCCTCAACAAAATACTAGCAAACCAAATTTAACAACACATTAGAAAGATCATTCATCTTGGGCAACTGGGATTTATTTGTGGGATGCAAGAATGGTTCAACATATACGGATCAATCAATGATCACATCATATCAACAGAATGAATGACAAAAGCCATATGATCATTTCAATTGATGCAAGGAAGTGTTTGATTAAAATTCAGTAACCCCTCATGATAAAAGCCCTCAAAAAACTGGTTGTAGAAGAAATGTACCTCAACATAAAAAAAGCCATATGAAACAGACCCACAGTTAGTATCATACTGAGTGGGGAAAAACTGAAAGTCTTTCCTCTAAGGTCTGGACCATTACAAAGATGCCCACTTTCATCACTGTTATTTAACATGGTACTGAAAGTCCTAGCTAGAGCAATCAGACAATAGAAAGAGATAAAGGGCATTTATCTCACTTGAAAAGGAAAAAGTCAAATTATCCTTGTTTGCTGATGATATGATCTTATATTTGGAAAAACCTAAAGGATCCACCAAAAAACTATTAGAACTGATAAATTAAGTAAATTTGCAGGATACACAATTAACATGGAAAAATCTGTAGCATTTCTATATGTCAACAGCAAACAATCTGAAAAAGAAACTTAAAAAGTAATTCCATTTACAATAGCTACAAATAAAATTAAATACCTAGAAATTAACCAAAGAAGTGAAAGAGCTCTACAATGAAAACTATAAAACATTGATGAAAGAAATTAAAAAGGACACACAAAAAATGGAAAGGTATTCCATGTTCATGGTTTGAAAGATTGTTAAAATGTCCAAAGCAATCTATACATTCAATGCAACCCCTATCAAAAAAAATGACATTCTTCACAGAAATATAAAAAACAATCCTAAAATTTATATGGAGACACAAAAGACCCAGAATAATCAAAGCTATATTGAGGAAAAAAAAAAACGGGAGGAATCACATTGCCTGACTTCAAATTATACTACAGAGCTATCATAAGCAAAACAGCCTGGTACTGGCATAAAAACAGACACATAGACCACAGAACAGAAAAGAGAACACCAAAATAAATCCATACATCTACAATGAATTCATTTTCAACAAAGGTGCCAAGAGCATACAATAGGGAAAGGACTCTTTCTTCAATAAATGGTGCTGGGAAAATTAGACATTCACAGGCAAGAGAGTGAAACTAGACCTCTATCTTTGACCATATACAAAGATCAAATCAAAATGGATTAAAGACTTAAATCTAGGACTACAAACTATGAAACTACTAAATTCAAACTATGAAAACATCAGGGAAACTCTCCAGGACATTAGATAGGGAAAAGATTTCTTGAATAATACCCCGTAAGCACAGGAAACCAAAGGAAAAATGGATAAATAGGATTACATCAAATTAAACACCTTCTGCACAGCAAAGTAAACAATGAGCAAAGTGGAGAGACAACCCACAGAATGGAAGAAAATATTTGCAAACTATTCATCTGACAAGGGATTAATAAACAGAATATATAAGGAGCTCAAACAACTCTATAGGAAAATAATAATCTGATTTAAAAATGGACAAAAGATCTGAATAGACATTTCTCAAAAGAAGACATACAAATAGCAAACAGACATATGAAAAGGTGCATAACATCACTGATCATCAGAGAAATACAAACAAAAACTACAATGAGATATTATCACATCCCAGTTAAAATGGTTTTTATCCAAAAGACAGGCAATAACAAACACTGCTGAGGATATGGAGAAAAGGGAACCCTCATACACCGTTGGTGGGAATGTAAATTAGTACAACCCTAGGAGACCAGTCTGGAGGTTCCTCAAAAACCTAAAAATAGAGCTACCAGCTATCCAGCAATCCCATTGCTAGGCATATACCCAAAAGAAAGGAGATCAGTATATCAAAGAGATATTTGCACTTTCGTGTTTATTGCAGCACTATTCACAATAGTCAAGATTTGGAAGCAACCTAAGTGTCCATCAACAGATGAGTGGATAAAGAAAATGTGTTACATACACACAATGGAGCACTATTCAGCCATCGAAAACAATGAGAACTTGTCTTTTGCAATAACATGGATTGAACTGAAGGTCATTATGTTAAGTAAAATAAGCCAGGTACAGAAAGACAAAGTTCATATGTTCTTACTCATTTGTAGGAGCTAAAAATTAAAACAATTGAACTCATGGAGATAAAGAGTAGAATGATGGTTATCAAAGGCTGGAAAGTGTAGTGGGATGAAGGGAGGATGGTTAATGGGCACAAAAATATAAATAGATGAATAAGATATAATATTTGATAGTACAACAGAGTGACTCTAGGCTACGATAATTTATTATACATTCAAGAATAACTGAAAGAATATAATTGCATTGTTTGTAATACAAAGAAAGGATAAATGCTTGAGGTAGATAAATACCCCATTTACCCTGATGTGATTATTATGCATTGTACACCTGTATCAAAATGTCTCATGTACCCCAATGTAGTTTGGATATATGTCCCTGCCCAAATCTCATGTTGGAATATAATCCCCAGTGTTGGAGGTGGTCCCTGGTGGGATGTGTCTGGGTCATGAGGGTGGATCCCTGATGGCTTGGTACTGTCCTCAAGGTACTGAGTGAGTGAGTTCTCGGGAGATCTGGTTGTTTAAAGTGTGTCCTATCTCCCCAACTCTCTCTTGTTCCCACTCCTGCCATGTGAAATACTTGTTCTCCCTTGGCCTTCCACCATGACTGTAAGCTACCTGAGGCCCTACAAGAAGCAGATGTCAGTGCTATGCTTCCTGTTAGCCTGCAGAACCATGAGCCAATTGAATATTTTTTCTTTATAAATTAGCCAGTCTCAGGTATTCCTTTATAGCAATGCAAGAATGGCCTAACACATACCCCATAAATATATACACCTACTATGTACGCACAAAAATTAAAAATTGGGCAGACACGGTGGTTCATGCCTGTAATCCCAGCACTTTGGAAGGCCAAGACAGGTGTATCACTTGAGCTCAGGAGTTCGAGACCAGCCTGGGATACATGGTGAAACCCCATCTCTACCCAAAATGCAAAAATTAGCCAGGCATGGCTGGGTGCGGTGGCTCACACCTGTAATCCCAGCACTTTGGGAGGCCAAGGTGGGTGGATCACCTGAGGTCAGTAGTTTGCAACCAGCCTGGCCAACATGGTGAAACCCCATCTCTACTAAAAATACAAAAAATTAGCCGGGCGTGATGGCGCATGCCTGTAATCCCAGCTACTCAGGAGGCTGAGGCAGGAGCATCGCTTGAACCCAGGAGGCAGAGGTTGCAGCGAGTCAAGATTGTGCCATTGCACTCCAGCCTGGGCAACAAGAGGGAAACTCCATCTTAAAAAAAAAAAAATTAGCCAGGCTAATGGTGGTGCATGCCTATGGTCCCAGCTACTTGGGAGGCTGAGGTGGGAGAATCACTGGAGCCTGGGAAGTCGGGGCTGCAGTGAGCCCATGATTGCACAACTGCACTTCAGCCTGGGTGACAGAATGAGACCCTGTCTCAAAAAAAAAAAAAAAGAAAAATTGGAAAAAAGTCAAAGAATGTGGGATTCAGCAGGCGGAATATATGTCTAATGAAATCTTTAGTTTAAAAAAATGTTCCAGCCAGGTGTGGTGGCTCATGCCTGTAATCTCAGCATTTTGGGAGGCCGAGGTGGGTGGATCACCTAAGGTCAGGAGTTTGAGACCAGTCTGGCCAACATGGTGAAACTCCATCTCTACTAAAAATACAAAATTAGCTGGGCATGGTGGCCCACAACTGTAATCCCAGCTACTAGGGAGGCTGAGGCAGGAGAATCGCTTGAACCTGGGAGGCAGAGGTTGCAGTGAGCTGAGATTGCACCACTGCACTCCAGCCTGGGTGACAGAGTGAGACTCAGTCTCAAAAAATAAATAAATAATTTAAAATGTTCCCAAATCTAACTGGGAGACGAATACATTTTTTAGGCATTAGACAAAAAAGGATTTTAACTCACCGCTTCAGTGTCAGTAGATGACGTATCAACATATATTACTAAAAAGAAGTAACAATGACTACGGTTGCCTTAATCTTCCTTGTCATTTCTAGCATTATTATGTCCTAAATAGGTGGCTTGGAAACTACCCTTCATTTTCCAGAAGAGCATAAAAACATCAAAGGTACGTTACCACCAATACAGTGGGTGTCTTGGAAACCATGCAGGAGCCTTTAATCTCCTGATCACAATTTTTTTTATTCTTTCTGGCAATTTTAGGGCGCTCACTAAGAGCCAAATGTTATCATAGTTCAGCCTGAGCAGAAAGTAAAAGTCCCTTGAGAGCTTACCTTACGGTTTTAATAAAGTGCTTTCTCACTTTCATACAAGCTAGATGAAGTTAATTAGTTTGGATATGAGAAGTTGTTCCCTGTCCTCTTTCCCCTCCAAGCACTAATTAATATTAATGAGTAAAAGGATAAAATTACTAAGTACTCCTATAATTGTACTCGTGGATCATTTCCATAGGATGATCCCGAAATCCAAATAGGACTAAATGCGGACTATCAACCATGACAGAGTTGCCAGACCTTGCTATAGATTTCACTGAAAACCCTGATAAGAGGGCTGTCCCCACCTTTAGGAAAGGATTTAAGAGGATTATTTTCCAGGAACTGATTGATTTTCTAATAGTGATGTTCCCGCTTTCCCTTCCTCTTTATTGCTTTCTTTTTTTCTCCCTGTTTGGCAGGGAGAAGCAGCGAGATTTGAGATTCTGCCATGCAAATTATTTTAACTCTTTAGATGCAAAGCTTTCAGGCTTTTATCCCAATGCTTCATGAGACTAAGAAGACAAAAGAGAGCACCACATTTTTTTGTGAAATGAAGCTCTTGAAGGAGGATGTCAACAACGTGATAAAATGGAAAGCTGGGCTGCAGACTGAGAGATGACGTTAAGATTGGTAAAAAGCAAGGCCCAGGCTCCTTTGGCCGCTCCTGCAGGCAGCTGAAAGTCATCTTCTGCAAATGTCTCAAGCCGAGTTAGAGTTAAGGTGTTTTCAGCATATTAATTAGGCTGCCAGGCTTGAGACAAAGGAAACCCATGTCTCTAGGGAATTACATCACTCGGTTGTAACCACCTTCGCTCCCTGGTTCTGGTATCACTGGGACTGAAATCTGACCGAGAGATGTCTCATAAGGGTTAAACATTACTACTTTCCCACTGAATAGTAGAGTAAGGCATTTTGCAGAGATTCTGGGTCTGAAAAATGAGGAAAGATTGTAAGAAATTGAAGAGGTAGGCATCTTTTAAAAGGCAATCTACTGTGTTAGAATAAAACCAATAGTCATTTGTAGCGAAATGTATATATATACTTATGAAAGCTACACTTGTATGTAGTAAGAAGCTTTAAAAACAGGAAGAAGGTCTATGCCATACATACTCAAAGCCCTTTTTTTTTTGGTTGGTTGGTTTTCTTTTTGTTGTTGTTTGAGATGGAGTCTTGCTCTGTCACCAGGCTGTAGTGCAATGGCGCAATCTCGGCTCACTGCAACCTCTGCCTCCCAGGTTCAAGTGATTCTCCTGCCTCAGCCTCCCAAGTAGCTGGGACTACAGGCGCGTGTCACCACACCCAGCTAATTTTTGTATTTTCAGTAGAGACAGGGTTTCACCATGTTTGCCAGGCTAGTCTCGAACTCCTGAACTCAGGTGATCCACCCACCTTGGCCTCCCAAAGTGCTGAGATTACAGGCGTGAGCCACCATGCCCAGCCATACCCGAAAAGTTTTAAGCATCTTGGTCAGCAAGATAAATAGGAGCTATATGGCTGACTGACAGAATCAGGGGAAAAAAATAACTCCCAATTATATTTACAAGTAATTAAAGATATGGCCAGAATGCATCCAAATGATGGAAAGTCTCCATAATATTTAAGCTCTGCCTGTTTCCCTCACAAATGTCTTCGTTACAGATTCTAGCCTCATTAAGAAAGCCACACAGAAATGAAGAGATTCTAAATAGGATAGTGGCAGAGCTTGGGAAGGGTTTGAGGGATAGTCTTAGGGTTATAAATAACAATGGGCTGGGCATGGTGGCTCATGCCTGTAATCCCAGCACTTTGGGAGGCCAGGGTGGGTGGATCGCTTGAGGCCAGGAGTTCAAGACCAGCCTGGCCAACATGGCAAAACCCTGTCTCTACTATTAGGTTGGTGCAAAAGCAATTGCGTTTTGTGTGTGTGTGTGTTTTGGTTTTTTTGTTTGTTTTTTTTGTTTGTTTGTTTGTTTGTTTTGCCATTATGGCAAAAAAACGCAATTGCTTTTGCACCAACCTAATAAAAACACAAACATTAGCTGGGCATGGTGGTGCAAGCCTGTGTTCCCAGCTACTCAGGAGGCTGAGGCATGGGAATCACTTGATCCTGGGAGGTGGAGGTTGCAGTGAGCCCAGAACATGCCACTGCACTCCATCCTGGGTGACAGAGTGAGACCCTGTCTAAAATAAATAAAAAAATAAAAACAGTGGAGCAACCCTTGAAAAAGGCAGACCTGCTGTGTACCCCACAGCCATGCTCCAGATGCTTCCCCTGGTGGTTGCTGCTTCACTGCGGAAAACCTAGGATGGGAAGATGCTGGAGCTCTTCTGGTGAGATGATGTTGTGAATTGTCTTTGCTAGCAATTTAGAAAGCCTGATACTTTGATAGCTCTTTCTGTCCTTTGCTGCTTCCAGAAGGGTTTAGAACAGGTGGCCAGGGGAAGGGAGTTAATGCTTCCTCCCATTTTTCTTTTTTACCCTCTTTATTGCTACTTGGACAAAGATAGACTATAGCTCACGAGTGCAGCCTAACCCCAAATGCTCTCGAAAGCAAAAAGGACTATGTAGAATGTGCACTTATTTATATTAAATGTTAATGATTCAAGCATTTCTTTACTGCAAAATGTTGTTTCTCTATGCCATGCTAAAATAATTCATAACAGTGCCCCCTGAGGTCAGGGTTAGCCAAGTAAGTGACCGGCAACAAAGGCTTAACTTCAGGGACTCTAATTCTTTTCCTGTACTATTACCCTTCATTCCACAATTAAAGACAAAGTTTAAAAAACAATTATTTTCAAAAGAGGAATAATATTAAATTCACATTGAGTACATGACATAAAACTTCACTTAAAAAAATGAAAAGATGAAAAAGCCCTTCCTATGCCTTTGTGCCTGTCTTTGTTCAGGTGCTGGAATTCCCTTCTTTCTTACTGGTTTCCTATTAAAGTCTTACTCAAAGTTTTGACCGAACTAAACAAAATCTACATTCAGTAGATCCACTGGTTTTGCTCTTCAATCCATTACCATTTGGTTTTGCTGTTAGTATCCCTGGGTCAGAAGTTACCAGCAATGTTCTCCCTCCAAATCAGCACTTCGTTTTCTGGTCCCCTCCAGCAGAAACTTGGCTACATTGAATTTCGGACAGCCTGTTATAAATTCTAAAGTTCTGTATTTCCTTGGCTTCTGCAATACCACTTTTCCCTGCTTCCTATTTGTCTTTTTTGTTGTTGTCTTGGCACAGGGTCTCGCTCTGTCACCCAGGCTGGCGTGCAGTGGCTCGATCTTGGCTCACTGCAACCTCCACCACCTGGGTTGAAGCGATTCTCCTGCCTCAGCCGCCTGAGTAGCTGGGATTATAGGCACATGCCACCACACCCAGCTAATTTTTGTATTTTTAGTAGAGACGAGGTTTCACCATGTTGGCCAGGCTAGTCTCGAACTACTGACCTCAGGTGATCCACCCGCCTCGGCCTCCCAAAGTGCTGGGCTTACAGGTGTGAGCCACCGCACCTGGCCTAAGACTTAGGTGTTTAATGGAAGGAAAGAGTGTCAATGGAGTGCCCTCAGTGACTCCTCCCTGGCTAAAAGTAAGGAAAGTGGTGAGTGTGTGCACTTGCATGTGTGTGTGCACACATCTCCACATTCTTGTAGATAGAAGTCTGTTTAGGCCAGACCAGCTATCCCAGCTATTTCTCGCCATATTTAAAGGGAGGGGACATGCGGGACTAGGAAAAAGTTGTTTCTCAAGAAGGTCTGTATACTAATGGTCCCAGAGTTCCTAAAAGACTAGCACCTTAACAATTGGGTACTATCCTTACACTTTCCCGACCGTCTCATCTGTCTCCTCCCTCTGCCCCTCCCAAAACATTTCAGATAAGAATTACAAGACATCCAACTCCTTCTAGCACCTCATGAAGTCATAGACCTTGCCTCATGGTTAATCCGCCTACCTTATAGGTGGCTGTGGGAAGGAAACTTGGCAGCCCACCCATGTTGACCTTCAGGCTCCTATGCAGACTGCTGTGCCCCTGAAGAACCCTGGAAGGTTATTGGCTCCGTTGGAGTAGCCAGCATTTTAGTGACACATGGGGTTCTTTTGGGACTCAGTGTGTGGGCATTCCTTACCACTCCTTAGTCTGTTCTACAGGGAGATTTCAAGAGTTGAGCTCTTAGTAAAGTTTCACTTCTGTCTTACATTCTTTGATGCAAATGGTCCTCTGAAACCCCCATTCACCTTGAGCTCATCTGCAGATGGGCCATTTACAGATGTATTGAACATACAAAAGAGTAACCCGCCCTTCCCTTGCTCCAACACAGACTCGTGGAAACAGTGAAAATCCATTTCTGACTGAGAGTATACACACGTTTGCCCAAGAATATGGTTTATGAACATGTGATCACTGCATCAATTCTCAACCCTTTTTCAGCACATCGGCCTCAGGTGCCACAGGTGCCTGGGTCAGAGGTACCAGGTGACAAAAATCAGGGAACACTGTCAAGAACAAGAACTCCAGAAGAAGGCTGCCTGGGTTCAAATGCCAACTCCACTACTTATTCACCATATCACCTTTGAGTCAGTTATTTTACTTTTTTGTGCATCTGTTTAGTCATCTAAAAACTGGAATAATAATGACAACTACCTTATATATTTTTATAAGAATAAAATGATTTAATGATTTCAAAGTGCTTAGAACAGTGCCTATTACATAGTAAATGCCATATGAAAATTAACCACTTACTACTTATTTATTTTAGAAACAGGGTCTCACTCTGTTGCCCACGCTGGGGTGCAGTGGCATGATCCTAGCTCATTGCAGCCTTGAACTCCTGGGCTCAAGTGATCCTCTCACCTCAGCCTCCTGAGGAGCTGGGACTACAGGCATGCTACACCATGCTGGGCTAATTGTTTTTATTTTTGTAGAGTCTTGCTATGTTGTCCAGGCTTGTCTCAAATGTCTAGCCTCAAGTGACTCTCGCATCTCTGCATCATTTATTATTATTATACAGATAGGACCAAGCGTGGTGGTTCAAGTCTATAATCCCAGCACTTTGGAAGGCCAAAATGGGAGGATCACCTGCACCCAGGAGTCTGAGACCAGCCTAGGCAACATAGTGAGACCTCATCTCTACAAAAAATAAAATTAGCTGGACATAGTGCCACATGCTTGTGGTCCCAGCTACTAGGGAGGCTGAGGTGGAATGATTTCTTAAGCCCTAGAGATCGAGGCTGCAGTGAGCCATGACTGTGCCAGCGTACTCAAAATGAAAAGAAAATAAGGAAGGAAAAAAGAGGAAAGAGAGGAAAGAAAGGAAGGAAGGAAGGAAGGAAGGAAGGAAGGAAGGAAGGAAGGAAAGAAAGAAGGAAAGAAAGAAAGAGAAAGAAAGAAGAGAAAGAAAAAGAAAAGATAAGAAAGAAAAAAGAAAGAAAAGAAAAGATAAGAAAAGAGAGAGAGAGACAGAGAAGGAGGGAGGGAGGGAGGGAGGGAAGGCTTCAGAATATAAGCATCTAACATGCAGATTAGGGAAAAGGAAGATCTAGCTACTGTGTCCAAAACCAAAAGTAAAAACAAACCACCTATGAGAGAAGTAGAAGCAAGAAGCTTTAGAAAGTCAAATTTGCTTGCTAAATGGACTGAGATCTGGGGATTTTTCTGAAATGTCAGTTCTTTTAGACACCCATGCCTCAGGAGTGAGATAATACAATAATATAAACGGTCTTGTTTGTTGGAAGTTGGTACATTTTGGGCTTCCACTGATCTAAGATGACCTAGGTTCATTATATCTGTCTTTTAAGATGTGATAAAAAAATGAAAACTTTATAAATATTTGCTATATTATTCTTACGGTAATTAATCCATGCAATTAAATAATCACCGATGGCACACCATTCAGGGCTGTACGGATGATATTGAAATAGCCATTTGGCTATTTGGATTTCTAAAAGTTTGATTGAGGCAGAAATTTACCGTTATATTTTGGCCAAATATAGAGGTGGAAGCTGAATTTAAGAACATCCCTATAAAATGACAAATTTCTGCCAAGATGAATAAAGAAAAGAGAAAAAAAAGGAAGAGAGGGAGAGAGATGCACAAATAAATAAATTAGGAATGAAAGATAAGAGGGGAAAATACCATGAACAACTTAATGCCAACACATTTTAAAATGTATACAAAGTAAAATCCTAGGCAGGGCACAGTGGCTCCCACCTGTAATCCCAGCACTTAGGGAGGCCAAGGTGGGCAGATCACTTGAGCCCAGGAGTTCAAGAGTAGCCTTGGCAACACAGGGAGACTGTATCTCTACAAATAATAAAAATAACTGGCCACCCGTGGTGGTGAATGCCTGTGGTCCCAGCTACTCGAGAGGCTGAGGCAGGAAGATAGCCTGAGGCCAGAAGGTCAAGGCCGCAGTGAGCCACTGCACTCATTCAATGCAGAGTACCACTGCACTCCAGCCTGGGTGACAGAGTAAGATGCTGTCTCAAAAATAAAATAAATAAAAATAAAATTTGAGAATAATATAGCTTATAAAATCTAACTCAAGGTGAAATAGCTTGAATGCTTCTCCAACCATCAGAGAAACCAATAGTGTTCCCACAAAAACCTCAAGCTCAGATGGTTTTACAGTCAAGTTCTAGGAAATTTTCAAAGAACAGATCTTTCCAATATTATGCAAACTTTTTTCAGGAAATGTAAAAGAGAGAACGCTTTCTATTTTAATACCAATATCAGAAAATGGTACTGTGAGAAAGGAAAAAATTAATTATCCATAAATGAGATTTAAAAATCCTAAACAACATAATAGTAAATATGATCTAGTCAAGATCATATTTATCTATGTACAAGAATAGATAATACAACACAGCCAAGAGAGATAAACAAACCCCAGAAATGCAAAGATGGATTAACATTAAAGCAATCTATGAATATAGTTCTCCTCAAGATGAACAAAATTTCAGAAAATGTAATTATTTCAATACATTTTTAAAAAGCTTTTGAAAAATTCAGCACTTGTACCTGATAAAAAATTTGGCAAATCATGAATATAAGTGTATTATATCCTTTTTTTTTTTTTTTTGAGACAGTCTCGCTGTTTTGCCCAGGCTGGAGTGCAGTTGTGCAATCTCGGCTCACTGCAACCTCCACCCGCTGGGTTCAAGCAATTCTCCTGCCTTAGCCTCCCGAGTAGCTGGGATTATAGGCACATACCACCACACCTAGCTAATTTTTGCATCTTTAGTAGAGACAGGTTTTTGCCATGTTGGCCAGGCTGGTATTTCCTTCACATGATAAATGATGTCCACAAAAAAACTTACAGGAAATAATAAATATTATTAATGGTTTAACATTAGAAGTCTTCCTTTTAAAGCCAGTAATAAAACTAGGATATGTACTGTGGCCATAATAGATATCCTCTATCCCTCATCATACTGGAGATCTTATTCAGCAGAGTAAGAGGAAAGAAGGAAGAAAGAGAGACAAAGGCATAAGGAATAGAAAAAAATAAACAAAACTGTCATTATTTGTATATAATATGATTGTCTATATAGAAAATCTCAAAGAATCTGCATACAAATAATGATAAATGTGAGAGTATAGCAAGGTATCCAGATATAAGCTTATTAGATTTAAGTCAATTGCTATTTTTTAAGAGACAGGATCTCGTTCTTGTCACCAAGACTGGAATGCAGTGGTGTGATCAGGGCTCACTGCAGCCTCGACCTCCCAGGCTCAGGTGATCCTCCCACCTCAGCATCCTGAGTAGCTGGGACTACAGTCACACACCACTATGCCAGGCTAAGTTTTGCAATTTTTGTAGAAATGAAGTTTCACCATGTAGACGAGGCTGATCTTGAACTCCTGGGCTCAAGCAATCCACCAGCCTAGGCCTCCCAAAGTGCTGGGATTACAGGCGTTGGACACCACTCCCAGCTGTCAACTGCACTTTTGTACACCAGTCAGAAAGGACTACTTGACATGTGTTGGTGCTTCACAATCTTTGAAGAGGGGACCCAGAGAATAGGGCTTAGGTTTCTGAGAAACAGAAATTACCCAGGTGATGATTATACCTTCAAGGTGATATGATTAAGTCGATTAAGTCAGGTCTGAGAATGGAGAAAGAGAGCTGGAAACTGGAACCAATTATTCCAGAATCAAATGTTCCTGCCACGGTAAAAATCCATTGCTTGAGTGAACACAAGGCTCTTCTCCCTTCCTGCCTTCCATTCTTCCCCAGCATCCCTCATCGTGGAACCTAAAAGGAAGCCATTTGGCAGAAATAACAGTTTGCAGAGACTTAGTCCAGTATCCATGGCAGGGTATAGAAGGCTGGGCTTGAAACAAGAGACAATAGTTTAATAATCCAGCCGTATGTATATAGAATATTTTAATATTTAGATTTTTTTTTTTTTTAGAGACGGGTCTCACTTTGTTGGCCAGGCTAGATTCTAACTCCTGGGCTTAACCCATCCTCCTGCCTCAGCCTCCCGAAAAGGGGGGACTACAGGCGTGTGCCACCACATCTGGCTCTAAAATATTTTTAATATTTAATTATTAAATGACATTTAAAAAGTCTTAACAGGAGAAATATACTGTTTTCATGGATAAGATGCCACATTCCAAAAATTTATCTATATTCAACACAGTTTCAATCAAAATTCCCACAGGTTTATTTTTGGTGAAACTTGTCAAAATAGGATTTTAAAATTTATACAGAGAAGCAAAACCCCAAGAAGAGTGAAGGCATTTATGATGAAAAATAACAAAATACAAAATTACTGTTTTGCAAATGTTTCTAAGTTACAGTAAAATTTGTTCAGCTCTGAGTGTTGACAAATGTATGCAGCCATATGATCCTCCCCACAATCAAGTTATAAATTATTTCTGTGACTTCTTCCCTCAAATATCCTCGTGTAACTTCTTGTGGCCAATCCCTTTCCCCACTCCTGTCCCCAGCAACCTCTGATCTTCCTTCTGTCTCTACAGTTTTAAGTTTTTGAAAATGGTAAGTTTTAAAATATCCTTTTAATGCAGAATTAAACATACTGACCAAGGCAACAAAATAATGAACCCAGAAACAAACAAATACATAGAAGGAGACTTGATATGTGACAGTGGTGCAATTGTCCATCAGTGGGAGGAGGGTAGATTTGTTGATAAATGGTGCAGAGGTAATTGGCTTATCCACGTGGAAAAAAATGCAATTGAATTTCTCTCTCATACCATACAGAAAATTTAATGGATTAGTGACTTAAAAGGTACATAAAAGTCATACTTAAACACTTGGTGGAAAATATAGGACACTATCTTTCTGACTTTAAGAAATTTTTTCTTAAATAAGACCCAAAAGCCACCAACATAAAAGTTAAGAAACTAAGACTTACTGTTCTCCAAAAGACACCATAGTGAAAAGAAAAAGATAAGCCATAATCCGAGAGAATTTACAACAAAGACTAATATCCAGAAATGTAAAAATTCTTATGATTCAATCATAAAAGACAATCCACTGGGAAAAGGAGTAAAACATGAACAGGCATTCTATAGAAAAGAACACAAAAATGACTGGTAGATGATAGGTAAATAGTTGGATGGATGGATAGATAGATAGATAGATATAGTGATAGGGAAGTATGCTTAGTGGATGCTTAGTAGTCAGGGAAATTCAAAACAAGAACATAATTTTGTTAAATGGGTAAATACATAAGAACTCTAACAATACCAAGTGTCAGAATGCAAAAGAAGAAAATGCACGCTGTCTATGGGAGTGTCAACTTGGCATTACTTGAAAAAGTTAAATACTTGAGTTTCCTGTGATCCAGAAATTTCATTCTCAAGTATATTTTCATGAATATGTGTTCCAGAAGTCATATATACAAATACACTCATAGTAGCATTATTTGATATTTCAAAATATTGGAAAAAACCTGATATTGATTGATGAGAGAATGAATTATTATTTAATGTAGAATATTTATTTAGTATGTAAAATACTCATTTCACTAGTGTATAATAAATTGTAGCTAAATGGAACAAAATGGATAAATCTTAGAAGTAATTATTCAGTTTAAAATGGTAAATAAATAAAATCAAATTACAGAGAACTAAATAAAGTATTATGCCTTTTTCTAAGACTCAAGCACAAGTAAAGGGGAACAACATAATGTTTAGAGATCTACGCATACATGAAAAGCTATGGATTTCTGTGCTATGGCTACCTCTGGTGGGGCAGATGGTGGGGCTGTAAGACTCAGGTAACTCCAGTGAGACTGGGAAGATCTGAGTTCACAATTTGAGTGCTAGATTCACAGGTATTCATTTTGTTATTATGCTTATCACTTAAGAAAATATTACACAGATTCAACCATTATATGATAAAAGCAAGACCATAAATAAGAAGATTTATGCTTTTTCAAAAGGGGGCTGGACTTTAAAAAATATTTACTAATTTTTGGTTCTACAATATCTTGAAAAAATATTAAATGCTTGGAAATTTAAATTTGCATTGCATGAAGTTTCTTTTCTTGTTTAAGCAGTCAATAATGTTACCTCTGAAGCTGTCAGTTGCACACCAGAGTGGGTATGAATTTATAGAAGTGGCTTCCTTTTGAAATTGTATTACAGTGTGCTCTGAAAGCTTCAGAGGCTACAGGGAGAAGGTCCCTTCTTTTTGATAGAGTATTAAATTTTCTGTGTTAAAACTATGGAAAACAATCTTCCTCTACATTCTCTTTTTGAAATTATTGATGTTTTGGGAACATAACTACCATTTCCCTTGCACATCCCATTTCTTAAAATAAAATCTCTTACAATAAAGATTTACCTGTTAGCCCAAATCTGTCAAAATCTAGTGTAATATTCTTTTTATATTCTCATAGTAAATACCAGCATACAAATTCATTTGAGTGTCATGATTATTCCACGGATCAATGAGTGTAACAGATTGTGTGAAGTTGGTATAAACTGCATTACCATTGAGGGTTTCTTTTTTAACATCTTCCACTTGTACAATGAAAGAAAAAACTAGCTCCATTATCTGAAATAAAATATAATATAGAATATAATTAAGATGATTAGTAATGATTTTTATTTATATATGTTTGACATTCAAGACATCTGGCATCCCAGCTCTCTGCTTTATTTTTCTTTTGCCCATATTTCCTTCCTTACTTATTGTTAACGTAGCTTTATCTTATCTATTGGTATTTGTGAATTTCCCTGTTTTAAGATTTCAGGTGTAAATGAATAAAATAACTGATAAAATATGCTATTGTTAACAGAAAAACCAGCTCTGTAAAATATTTTAAAGAGGATTATTCTAAGCCAACATGAGTGACCACAGCGGGGGAACACAGTCTCAGGAGGTCCTGAGAAAGTGGGTTTTACTTTTCACTTTTTTCAGTTGCACACCGCAGTGGGTATGAATTTATAAAAGTGGTTTCCTTTTGAAATTGTATCACAGTGTGCTCTGAAGGCTTCAGAGGGCTACAGGGAGAAGGTGCCTTGTTTTTGATAGAGTATTAAACTTTCTGTGTTAAAACTATGGAAAACAATCTTCCCCTGCATTTTCTTTTTGAAATTATTGATGCTTTGGGAACATAATTACCATTTCCCTTGCACATCCCATTTCTTAAAATAAGATTTTTCTACAATAAAGATTTAAAATATTGAGGCAGCTGGGTTACAGTTGAGTATTATACCTTTCAGGGAGGCAAGAGTTACAGGCAAAGACATCAATCAATATTTTGCAGGTCTGTTCCTTAGTTCAGCTAAAGACAGGGTCCTTGTCTGTCCCACGGCCATGAAAATTTAGGCTCAAAGACGGTTTGAAGGATGGGTAAGACAAGGTTTTATTCAGTGAAAAGGGGGGAGAAAAAGGGGGAAACAGGGATCCTCCACAAGCCAGAGTCCCTGCTAGAGTGCTTGCCGCCAGCGGCTTGAGTTCCAGGTTCCACACGGAAGAGGAGGAGTTGGCTTCTCCCTGCGGCAAAGGACGTGAACTATTGTGGCTCCACCCCAGTGTGCAGGCCAGCTGGAGTTTCTCTGGGGACCCCCTCCCACCTGGCTGTCTCATTCCCCGCTCTAGAGAGGTATATCTAACTGCCATTAGAATAAGGGTAAGGAAGAAGAGCAATCTTAACTGCCTCCTGCTGACAGGGGGTGCTGTTTTGGGGGAAGCCACAGTCAGAGCTCCCTCAGAGGCCTATTTAAGGGTTCCCAGCAGAAAGGGTCGTCATCAGAGGCTCCCATTGCAAGACTGACTGTAGTTTGATGGCCTGAAGGCGAGAAGAGACAAACAAGGTTATTAGAAAACATGTATCAAAACAAAACAAGGAGAGGGGTAAGAACGGCTGAAAAATTCCAAGGCCTTTTACCAGTTTGCACAGGGAGAGGGAGACCAAAAGCCCAACTGGTTAAAAAAAACTTTACGCTTTTGCCAGCATGTCAGGCTTCTGGGTTTCCTTCCCCTGAGCCCATTCCTAAGCCAGCCAGGTTAAGGTTTGGGAAATCAATTCTTTCCGGTTTGGAGGATGTTTGTGAGGGGAGTGTCCCACAGTATGAAGACACAATTACCTATCAGTGAAGAGGACAGAGGAGGAGAAAGGAAAAACAGAAGGTGTTTTTTTTTTCCAAAGGAGTCCTAGAGGTTCAGTATGCATTCAAAAGGGGTACAGACTGAAGATGAATGGCTACCCATCTAGAAAGAGGGGTCAGGCATCCCTGGTTCCCTTCTCTTCCCAGCAGATACCCGAGGTACTGCGGGACAATCAAAGATGGGAGAGACGGAACACAGTGAGTCCAGGAAAGGTCTTTATTAAAAGGTGATCGATCACCTGGCTCAGTAGGACTAGCGTCCAGGAAAGTCTGACCCCCGGACAAAGAAAACAGCCACTTTTTAAGCAGCCAGTGGCCGGGAGCTATGTGATGCAGAAAGCGTCCTTACAGAAGCGAGAACAAAGGCAGTTGATCAGTCTTTTACATTTATTTATATTACACGTTTCACATCCTTGGGAAACCATTAACTATATAAACCATTTCTGTATCAACCTTGTAACTTTGCAGCTGTGCTAGGGAGGTGACGCAGGAACTCACTGAGCCTCAAGGAATGTGAAACTAGCAAGTACAGATAAGGCTCGCTGAGCACGGAAGGAAAAACAGGCAGTTAGTATTTTTCTCTAACTTAGACTACGGGGTGGGGCTACACTACACTTAGCTTTTGAAGGAAAAAGTAAACATTTTTGGTTGTCTTTGATTATACTTGTAAAATTCATAAATTCCTTCTTCAGAGGTACATGAGGGAGAGAGGGAAAAGCATCCTGTTTCCTCTTCCATCTTTACATCCCTGAGTCCCAGCAACCTTGGCAGGTGCCACCTTGGGTGGAAGAGTGGCTTGCACCCATGAAGCAGGGGGCCTAGGGGGTGAGAATCATCCACTCTTATCCACATACGCCCTATCTCCCCTGCTGCCAGCAGCCTTGGATTCCCTAGACCTCATTTATGCCACGGATACTAACGTGGTCTTTATCCATGAAACAGGAAGCCTGGGGTTGGCTTAATCGGCAGGAATCAGCCACGCTTACCTGTGTTGTGCCTTTTAATTTCTGTTATTGTCTGCCTCTGGATCCCTCAGATCCAGTTTTCTTTCCTAGGGCTTTGACCCGATGCTTGGAATTGAGTTTGGGACAAAAATGTGTCTCAGTGGGGGTTGCATGGACTTCTTATCATAAGCCAAATGCAAAAGTGAAGCTGTGGAACTCAGTCCTCCTCCAACAAGAGAGAGAAAAGGATGTCTTGTGACACACCCAGATAACTGGTAGCTATATTTATGCTTGACAGAATTTGGGTGCATGGTGCTTGGCTTTTGTTAGCTCCCTTGGTCTTACTTTCCCAAAAGGAAACCTCCGAGTGATGGGCATTCTATTTATTCCATTAGCTGGTAGGATTTGTAGGATAATTGCTCAGAACTAGAATATTGACCTGGATTTCTACATTACCTATCCCCTTTGTTCTTTCTAAGCTGCAGCCAGGGATTGCTGGTTGGTTCATAGGAGCAAGCAGGGTTAGTCTAAAATGTAGGCAAAAACTTAAAAACAACTAGTGAGTTTAGAATTTAATGATAAATGTTGACCCAGCAATCTCATTACTGGGTAAATACCCTGAGGATTATGAATCATTTTACTATAAAGACACATGCACATGTATGTTTATTGCGGCACTATTCACAATAGCAAAGACTTGGAACCAACCTAAATGTCCATCAACAATAGACTGGATAAAGAAAATGTGGCACATATACACCATGGAATACTATGCAGCCATAAAAAAGGATAAGTTCATGTCCTTTGCAGGGACATGGATGAAGCTGGAAACCATTATTCTCGGCAAACTAACACAAGAGAAGAAAACCAAACACTGCATGTTCTCACTCATAGGTGGGAAATGAACAATGAGAACACATGGACACAGGGAGGGGAATATCACACACCGGGGACTGTCATGGGGTGGGGGCTAGGGGAGGGATAGCATTAGGAGAAATACCTAATGTAGGTGACAGGTTGATGGGTGCAGTAAACCACCATGGCACATATATACCTATGTAACAAACCTGCATGTTCTGCACATGTACCCCAGAACCTAAAGTATGATAAAAAAAAGAATTTAATGACAAATGTATAAGTTTTGAAACATGATTTCTCTCTCCAGTCCTCATTTTTGTTAAAAAAAAAAAAAAAAAACAACATAGGACTGAATGGTTCACAAAATAAATTTTAGTCTTATACTTGGCCTATTTATTTGCATAAAGTGCAGCAAGAACAATTCTTTCTAATTGGGCCTTTTAGATTGGCTTTGATGGAAGTTTGTTCCACAAGGAATCTCAGATAAGACCTTTTAAAACTGAGCCCAACCATGGGTTTGTATCCTCAAAACCCTGTGAGTTGGGTGATCCTTTCCTCTTAAGGTCCCATAATAAACTTGGAGCTCCTGGACCTGTTAGAAAGTGACATTCTTTACTGACCACAGGTCAGGAACCCTGTACACAGACTGCATAGACAAGGGTATGAGACCAGTTTCTTCACTGGGGTTTTATTGGCTCTGCAAGTCAAGATTGACTCCTTAAAGGGAAGCATACCCTTCCAGTCAAATCCTTGGTAAAATAACGACTTTCTCCAATTGTGTTCTGTTGCAAAAGAAAAATGGATTCTTATTGCACTGATGCAAACAACTATATTGCCATAAGAATATTCACAAATAGTTTCCAAATTCTAGAGGATTCAGGCAGAGAGAAACAAACATGCTCCAAATTTTGATCACAAGAGTGTATAACTTACTTATTAAAGGCTGTAAATAGTTCAAAATAAGTTTCCTTGACTCTGAAAAAATAAAACAAGGATCAGAAATATTCTAAGCAAAGGTCAAAAAGATTTGCTTCAGCTTCCTGAGTTCAGTCCAGTTAGTTAACTCTTGTTTTACTTGATATTCATGAACATTTCAGCTCTTTATGAGTCCTATATATTTTCCTTTATTCCAGTGTTACAACCTCTAAAGTTATCAGAAGCCTGCATTTGAGAGCACCTGTTAAAGTTCTCTAGCTCATTATAAACCATCTTTGAAAAGGATTAAAACAAGACAACAATTGTCTGTGAATAGCAAAATGTCCAGGATAGTTACAGTTAGAAACACGATTGACAAAGAAGTTTGGTTATTTCCATGGTTTACAATAACCTAATATAACAACCTTAATTATGATGGATAGCATATACTCACACATTAGAATTTTAGAAATCCCATATAATTTTGGAACATATATTAGCATTATTCACCAAAATATAACCTAAAGAAGATTGAGCATCATTTTGGCAATCCCATGTACCTAAATATGTTAAATAATTGCTTTTACCTCTTTTCTGGACACTTCATGGGCCCTCTGAAGTATTCAAAAAGCCAGGTGTCAGGAAAGACAATTTTAAAACTTAAGGTTGATTTTGGGCAGCCTTTTAAATATGTTTAAAACACTTGATATTATGAAATAGAATTCCAGATTACCATAAGTTATTTATTTTGCCAAAAAGATGACTCCGAAATTTTAAATAATCAAAAATCTTTTATAATCCTTTAAAAATTTTGCCAAAGAGCAGATTAGCGCCTTAGGAAAACCTTGTTATGCTTTTATTTCAATGCTCAATTTACAGAAAAAAACCATATAATACGCTTTTTTGAATTTAGTCAATACGTTCACACACAGAACCTCTTCTGCAAGATTGATTTCCATAATTCTTCTACCACTTCTTTGAACCTTCAGCTTTTTCCTAATTTAACTCAAAAAATCCTTTAATCCTTTAATCCTTAAAAACTTTAGGCAAAAGTTTACATTTCCATGCCTTCTTATAACCTTTTACTAAAAAATACATTTTACTGTTCTTACACGCCTTGCATGCAAATCTATTTCTAGTAGTTTCAATTAACTCCTAGCTATTTTTAACTTTAAGGTAAAACTTGGTAAGTTGCTTTAATTGTGTGCTAACTGCAGCTAAGCTTTGCCTTCTTAGTTAAGGGCATGGTTAGTTCCTTAAGTCCCCAGGTCTTACCAGTTGTGAAGCCAGAAAGTCAAATAGTTCTCAAAACCCAAAAGTCAGTTTGCAACCTCAAAACACTTAGCAAACCTTGCATCTTGAAAGACTAAGTGGCTAAGTTGGCTGGACTTCCTGGGTCCCTAGGGACTTCCCTAAGGGGACTTTCCCCTAAGCCAAAGTAAGTCACAGCTGCAAGCTAAGGGCTTAAAACTTCAACCAGGCCGGGCGCGGTGGCTCACGCTTGTAATCCCAGCACTTTGGGAGGCCGAGGCGGGCGGATCACGAGGTCAGAAGATCGAGACCACAGTGAAACCCCGTCTCTACTAAAAATGCGAAGAATTAGCCGGGCGTGGTGGCGGGCGCATGTAGTCCCAGCTACTCGGAGACGCTGAGGCAGGAGAATGGCGTGAGCCTGGGAGGCGGAGCTTGCAGTGAGCCGAGATTGCGCCACTGCACTCCGGCCTGGGCGACACAGCGAGACTCCGTCTCAAAAAAAAAAAAAAAACTTCAACCAATCAAAGGGGACGTCCCCCTAAGCCAAAATGAGTCACAGCTGCAAGCTAAGGAATTGAAACTTCAACCAATCATATAGGGCGTTTAAGCCCTAGCTGCAGCCTGATGTTTTTAACCAATCAGGCCCGCCAACCCACAAGTGGATAGAACATAAGCTAATTCTATAGGACAGAAAAAGGAAAAGAGGAGGGGTCATAAGGGGCTATAAGCATAAGACACCCAAGCCAAAAACGGCAACCCTTCCGGATCCCCTTCCACCGTGTGGAAACTTTACTTTCGCTTTAATAACTCTTGCTGCCGCACACTCCTTGGGTCTGTGCATTTCTCTAATCGAGCTGTAACACTTGCTGCTGCGGTCCACAGCGTCATTCCTTGCAGCCCGTGAGACCACGAACCCTTCAATCGAGAAAAACCTTTGATCGGAAGAAGACTTCTCATCTCACATCTGACCTGCATTTAACCAATAATCTTTAAGGCTGTTTTTATTTCTCAAAGATTAAAGTCACGTGAACTGAAAGGTACCACAGCTTTTAACTTTCCTTAAAAAAATACTTGATCCAAGCACTTGTTTTTCTTTAGGGCAAATTAAGTAGAGCTCTTTTTACAGACACACAATACACACACAGAGAGACAGAAGAAAACCCAGTCTTCATAAGATCCTTTTGCACAAGCAAAACTTTACAGAGTACAAACAGTGATAGTTGGGGGACCTGGCCTAGTGAAAAAACGTCTTCTAAAAGAAAAAAAAAAACTTCAAAGGTTAACTGCTGACGGGGTAGAGAAGTGGAAGCAAAAAACAGTTTTAAAATGCCTGGAGAAGAACCTCTTATTCTTATGCAACTGGTTCCTCCACCAGGGAAAAAAGCTTAAGCTTAATTACTGTCCAGTAGAGTTAAACCCCCTGGCCAGGGAAGGAGAAGACTGCGGTAGCAGTGCGTAGCTGGGAACCAGCCAGCCAGCTGTGCAGGACCCTTGGGCGGTGCGTCCTAGGCCCAGCAGAGAATAGGCAGGGAATAGCCGGCGGAGGGGAGCTGCTGCTGACGGGTCCCTCCCAAATAAAGGAATGAAAAGGCCCGGGAGTGACGGGGCGGGGTGGAGGGGGCGAAATGGTTTCCTCCACCCTCAGAAGTCTGAGGATGAAAAGGCTTAGAAGCAACAGTGAGAGTTTTTGAGTCCTCATTTCACTCACTGCTTCTCAAGCCCCACATTGGGAGCCAAAAATGTTACAGGACTTTTTTAGTTTGGCTAAAGACGGGGTCCTTGTCCGTCCAACAGCCATGAAAATTTAGTCTCACAGACAGTTTGAAGGGTAAGTAAGACAAGGTTTTATTGGGTGAAAAGGGAAAAAATGGGCGAAACAGGGATCCCCCACAAGGTCAGAGTCCCTGCTAGAGGGCTTCCCACCGGCAGCTTGAATTCCAGGTTCCACACAGGAAGAGGAGGAGCCAGCTCCACCCCGCTGCAAAGGGTGCAAACTTCTGTGGCTCCGCCCCAGTGTGCAGGCCCGCTGGAGTTTCTCTAGGAACCCCCCTCCCACCTGGCTGTCTCAAATACATGGAAGAGATACACTGATTCAGCCCAAAAAGGTGGGATATCTTCAAGTAGGGGCTTACATGTTATAGATAGATGCAGAGATTCTTCAGTTTGCAAATGGTTGAAGGAAGAATACTCTGTAAAAATTCAGAGTCAGCAGAAAGGAACGTTTAAGATAAGAAATTCTGTTAACATGGGTCAGAGTGACCTATAGGGGTGTGTGACTTAACCATTGTCTGGCATGGCCTTAGGTTTTGTTTATAATTTGGTGTCTTATTGTCACAAACAGTTCTTTTTGTTAATGTTATGATCTCTATTTTAGTATTAATGCCAGTCGGTTGTGCCTAAACTCCAAAAGGGAGGGGGTGTAACAAGGCGTGTTCCACCTCCCTTCCTGTCATGTCTGGGGATTCAATTTTTAAGGTTTCTCTGGGGTACTCTTGGCCAAGAGGGGGTCCGTTCAGTCAGTATGGAGCTTGGGATTTTATTTTTAGTTTACACTATATACCTATACCTATATCAGTATATAGCTTTTAAATCAGAAACTAAAAGTATTTAAAGTGGGCAATTATTTCAGCTAAGGAAAGGGGATTCCTGTTCATTCTTGGATCAGAGTGGGAATAAATTCCCAGATGTGGTTGAAGTAAATGGGATGTCAAACCAGCCAACCCGTGGGACCCTAGACTGACTGGTATATAAAGTGATGATACAACCCCATCAAAATATTGGTGTACCTGCATAAATGCATGGCTGCAAACTTTCACAAAAATGAACCTAGGAAAATATAAATGTGTATCGTGTACATATTTTTTCTTTTTCTGTGTATTACAACGTTTTGACATCTTAAAATACTCTCTGAGTACAGACTGACTCTCCTGGGGCTAGCCACTTCCTGGAGGTAACAGAGAACTCAGCTAGGAGCGTGCCTTTGATGTGCAAACTAACCAGCCAGAGCCATACCTCCTCTTCCACCCAAGGAGGAGGCAACATTGTCTGCCTTATTACCCCAGGCCAGGTTCCGGGCAACTAGGGACCACCTTTTTGGTTTAGAGCCCACTGAAATGATTCAAACTAGCGAACCCTACACTGCCTCCCCTGCCTTGCCTTTCCTTTTCTGCAAAATCCAGAATAAAAATACTGGCTTTGACTTTCTTCAGCCAGTTGACCAAAACCCGGCACTTCCCCTGTGACCCTGATGATTTGCTGTGACCCCTGCTCTAGAACTTGGGAATATAACAAACTTTGTTCTCTTGTGCCTCTCCTGTGTTCCCTCTTGTGGCTGCACCTGACTGACCATCACCTAAAAGAGGACAGAACAAAACACTTGACAGCTAGTGATAACCTTAAAAAAACAGAACTCAGAGAGCAGCTGGAAGGAGAGAGCCCTACTGTGTGAGCATCGTGTGCTGAGACCTACTATTGACTCCCAGGTACGTTACATGTACAATCACTAAGCTCCATAAACACCCTACAAGGTAAGAATTACTATACTTCTGTTACAGATGAGAAAATTCGAGAATTAAAAAGGCAAAGTAAAACACCTAAGACTTTATAGCAAGTCTTATGAATTTTATACCATCACACAGGATGTAAGAAATATAATCTCTTCTTACTTTCTAAATCAAGTTTAATTGAATTGCTGGCAGAGGATTCAGTCTCTGATACTGCTTGGGCTCCCTCACTGGCCCAGGCTCCTACAGAAGTCTCAAGAGAATGTCATTCAAAATAGCACTAGTATCAGCTACAAAAGTTGATCTCATGGAGGTAGAGAGTAAAATGATAGACACCAAAGGCTGGAAAGGGGAGAGGGGAGGGAGAAATGAAGAGAGATTTGAGTGAGTATGCAAACACAGTTAGATGGAAGGAATAAATTCTAGCGTTCAGTAGCATGGTAGAGTGACCATAGTTACCAATAACTTATTGTATATTT
Source organism: Hylobates moloch (assembly GCF_009828535.3). Taxonomy (NCBI): domain Eukaryota; kingdom Metazoa; phylum Chordata; class Mammalia; order Primates; family Hylobatidae; genus Hylobates; species Hylobates moloch. Next base: position 126,081,534 of record NW_026652276.1, on the reverse strand, counting down.
CAAATTAGCTAGAAGAGAAGATTTGGGATGCTCTCAACACAAAGAAATGATAAATGTTTGAGTCAATAAATATCGCAATTGCCCTGATTTGGTCACTGCCCACTGTATGCACACACCAAAATAACATATGTACCCCATAAATGTCTACAATTATTATGAACCAACTTTAAAAATTAGCTCCAAATAAGTCACACCAGTAACCAGAGATATGCTATTATTCAAAGCTCTATGATCTTTTGTCAATGGTACAGCACTAAAATGTCTTCCCACAGACTGGGCACATTGGTGTATATTGATTAGTCCCCCCAGCACCCCAAATACTAGTCCCTTCTGAGGCCTGAGCAACCCTCCTCTCTCCAGCTCATATTGTAAGGAAAGAACTCACTCCCATTCTTCTCCTTCTCTTTAGAGACACTCTTCCCACATTAGCCCCTTCCAACCTGTGTGCTATTCTTCAAACACTACATGCATTCAGAGATCACAACCACCAGAAACAACACAGTACAGGGAATAAGAGTAAGCATGGTGATGGTGGCAGGTTGGATCTAGGTGGGTGTAGTGTCCACAAGTTAAAAATGCCCTTTGGTAGTGTTGTATGCTACCTATATTACGGTTCTATGTAAAAAGCCATTCTACCCGATTCTTGTCTGTGGATTTAAAACTTAAGAACAAGAGACACTGGGGAAAATTACATCTTAATGCAGCTCCTCACAGGTGCAGCCCATCACTCAGCCTCTGACTGTACATCAGGGCAGACATCAATGCACATCAATACATCAACAGATCCAAAAGTACATTTCAGGTACAGTATCTCATATGATCCCACTCTGACACTATGTTTGACACTTGGTCAGCACTGAATACATATTTGCTGTGTACATTCTGTAGGAAGTGGACATCAATGGGTGGTAAAAATGTAGGGAAATGATGTGATTATACCTGTGCTTCATCAAAATCACTCACCAGGCAGAGGGACTTGATGTGGTAGATAGTAGAAGCAGAAAGACCAGAATATCTTTTAACATTTATAGTCAATCCTCATTACTTGCAGATTCCAAAAAAATGAGTTTTACCTCTAGCTAACATTTATTTGCAGCCCCAAAATCAATACTTGCAGCATTTTGAGGCCATTTGTGGGCATGCACAGAACAGCAAAAAAATTGAGTCACTCAACATACATGTTCTCCACTAAGGCTGAGCAAGCCAACACTGTGCCTTCTTGTTTCAGCTCTTATACTGTAAACGACTGTCCTGTTCACAGGCTACTTAATGCCACACTTTTTTATGGCTTTATGCATTTTGATGGTAATTTCTTTTTTTTTTGAGATTGGGTTTCACTCTTGTTGCCCAGACTGGACTACAATGGCATGATCTCGGCTTACTGCAACCTCCACCTCCTGGGTTCAAGTGATTCTCCTGCCTCAGCCTCCCAAGTAGCTGGGATTACAGGTGCCCACCACCACACCCAGCTAGTTTTTTTGTTTGTTTGTTTGTTTTTTGTATTTTTAGTAGACACAGGGTTTCACTATGTTGGCCAGGCTGGTCTCAAACTCCTAACTTCAGGTGATCCACCCACCTCGGCCTCCCAAAGTGCTGGGATTACAGGCGTGAGCCACCGTGCCCAGCCTTTTGATGGTAATTTCTCTGTTTAAAATGCCCCTCAGGGATAGTACTGACATGCTGTCTAGTGTTCCTAAGCACGAGAAGGCTGTTTTGTGCCTTATGGAGAAAATACATGTTAGATAAGCTTCATTCATCCATGAGTTGTAGTGCTGTTGACCATGAGCTCAGTGTTAATGAATCAGCAATTATAAGGTATCTTTAAACAGAAACACACATAATACAAGGTTATATATCAATCAGTTGACAAAAATGTTGTGACCAGGGGCTTGCAGGAACCTAACTCTGTATTTCCTCTAGGAACAATGGTTCGGTCTTCACTAATTCTGTGTTCAGGGTGACTTTGTTCTAACTACTGTGAATCACAAGAATAGATTGTATAACCATATAAATATTTCATCTATTATTTTTATTTGAAAATCTGGCAGTAACACCTATTGACAGTAAAAAGGGCCAGAATGCAAGAATTGGTTAACAAACACCAGGTTTGCAAATAGCCCCTTACTCAAAGATGAGTCCAAAACATCATGGGCTCAGAGACAGGGCCCTAAGGAAAAAGTAGACAGAATATGGGAAGTGGAATGAGATCACCAAGTCTCAGAGGAGGAACAGATGACTGAAACTCTCTTTTAGTGAGACCAGGAGAATTTTTTTTAAACTTCTGTATCCCCAAATCAAATTGCAGACATGGTCTTTGAATAAATATCCATAAGGAGAGAACAGGTTGAGAAACTTTTAAAGATGCAGAATGAGATTTCTAAATTAGGAAAGTCACACAAGGAAACCCAAAATACAACAGAAGAGCTAAAACACAAATGATGGCAGAAAATGACAAATAAAATTTGCCCCCAATGAGTAAGTGATAGGAGCAACAAACCTGGCTAAATCTCCCAGAGTGTAAAAGTCTCCCAGGACAAAAGGGCAAAAATATGAAAGTTACAAGAGACTGTAGTCTATGCATGATATGCACAGAAGGGAGATCTAACCAAAGAATCATGGATTCTCTAAAGCAGGAAACAGACAAATGAACTTAGCAGCAAAAATTAAAGGCATGATTTAAGAAAACTTTCTTTAGCTGACAAAACATCAGATTATGCAGAAGGAAAAGCTCCACAGTGTTTCAAGAAAAACAATCAACAAAAGTGATATATATCTAGACCCTTTCTAACCAAAACTCTGAATCATAAAAATAATCATCTAGGCAACAGAAGAAAAAAATGTTCAATTCTGAAAAATTGGAGTTAAGATGTATTGTAGGCCAGGTGTCGTGGCTCATGCCTGTAATCCCAGCAATTTGGGAGGCCAAGGTGGGCGGATCACAAGGTCAGGAGTTCAAGACCAGCCTGGCCAATATGGTGAAACCTCATCTCTATTAAAAATACAAAAATTAGCCGAGCATGGTGGCGGGCACTTGTAATACCAGCTACTTGGGAGCCTGAGGCAGGAGAAACACTTGAACCCAGGAGGCAGAGGTTGTAGTGAGCCGAAATCATGCCACTGCACTCCAGCCTGGGCAACGGAGTGAGACTCTGTCTAAAAAAAAAAAAAAAGATGTACTGTAGCTAACTGGAAAAAGAAAGCAGAATTCAGAACTCATACAGAGAAAGTCATGTTCTAAAAAGACGAATGATAAATAACACTGAAACAAGTGAAATGCCGAGTTAGCCCTGCATAGCTGTGGTTTTTGTGTTCTGAGCACAAAACTGAATGCCCAGATCCAAAGTCCTGAGAAAGAATCTATGTGGTAAAAAAAATTCACATATTAGCAATAACCTAGGTTTATATCTAAAACCATTTAATCTATATAATATCATATCACTAATAAGTTGTACTGTATATGTTAATTTATATATTATATTATATTATATTATATTATATTATATTATAAATAACCAGATGGGAAGGGAAGGAAGAAAATGTTGAAAGCCCATAGATTCTTCATCTTGAAGTAATGCCATTTGCTTCTCACTATGACATTAGAGAAACTGATGATAGAACACTTTTGAATTTGAAGGTAAATGTAAGCCTGAAGAGTAAGTGGCGGTAGCAAAATCACAGTGGCTTAGCACAGCAGAGGTTTAAGTCCAGTGTGATCTTCTGGTTGGATGATTCTTCTTAAGAACTTTGCTTCTTCTAACATATGGCTCCACCATCTGGGAGACTTTCACTTCCAGCCATACGGAGGAAGAAAGAGTGTGCATGTGGAAGATTGTGCTATTTCATGACCAGGGCTGACATTCTACTGGGCAGTCACAAGGTCACCATTGGATGCCAAGTGGGGAAGAGCCAGTTGCTGGGAAAGGTAGCTTAGTTTTTGAGCCCAGGAAGGAGATGAATAGTGGCTTTGTCACAATAATCAATACATACATATTTGCCTTCTAAAATACTTGGAAGGATAAAGGTAAAGAAAGTATGGCCTGGCCAGGCATGGTGGCTCATGCCTGTAATCCCAGCACTTTGGGAGGCCGAGGCGGGCAGATCACCTGAGGTCAGGAGTTCAAGACCAGCCTGACCAACATAGAGAAACCCCATCTCTACTAAAAAACAAAACAAAAATACAGAAATTAGCTGGGTGTGGTGGCACACGCCTGTAATCCCAGCTACTCGGGAGGCTGAGGCAGGAGAATCACTTGAACCTGGGAGACGGAGGTTGCGGTGAGCCGAGATTGCACCATTGCACACCAGCCTGGGCAACAAGAGCAAAACTCCATCTCACACACACAAAAAAGTATAGCCCATATAGCCAAGGATAGGAAATAAAGAGAATGATATGTTCTGCAATTACGCAAAACAAGTCTAGCCTACTGAAGGGTAGGTAACCATGAAGAGGGAACAACCCAGCAGAAACCATATACCAACAGCCAGACAGATGAGTGAGGCTTTCCTGGACCAGCAAACAGCCAAATTATCAATGGACTTGAAATGCATGAGTTAGCACAGCTGATACCATAAGGAAAAGAAGAATTATCCAGTTGAGCCCAACCCAAATTGCCAACACATAGGATTGTGAAAAAAAAAAAAAAATGGTTATAATATTAAACCACAAGTTTTGGGGAGGTTTCTTGCACAGCAATAGATATCTGATACAAATAGTTATGTAGCATATTGATTTCAAAGCCAGTTTCTAGAGGGTCTTCTGTTGCCAATCACGATGGAGTAACAGGGATCAGATTTATTCTCCCTCCTTAACTATGTACAAAGCCTGACAAAATATATGAAACAAAGACTTTCAAACATCAGACAACAGGTAACACAGGTCAGTGGTCCCTGAGAGGAGAGAAACAAACCAGGTAAGCCCCATGATTGTTTCAGCTTAGTGCCTAGAGAGACTTTTTGGGCTTCAGTGCAGGAAAGAGAAACCCAAAGAAACAGAGCCTGGCAGTCTCCCTGCGGTGAGGTGATAGGATGAGAATCAGTGAGGCCACAGAGGCTGGAAGTCACAGCACAAAGCACAGAGAGGAAGGAACTGCTTAGAGAGGAAGAAACTGCGCAGGGAGAGCCCTGGAGATCCACAGCGGGTTCCCCTCAAACCTTCAGCTGAGTACTAATCAGTGCATGTGTGTGAGGAACTATCCCAGGCTGGTGAAAGAACTTCCCAAGCGGATTAGCAGAAAAATCCTGGGAACTCATACAGGGCCAAGAATAGTTTGTATTTTTACCATCGAGAGTGAAACAACTATATTTAATATGTCCAAGTAGGCAGAGGAGAGAGTGAGCATGCTAAGGAGAGACATGGAGGGTATGAAAAAGATCCAAATTAAGCTCCTGAACATGAAAAATTAATGTCTGAGTCAAAAAATATATATGATGGAATCAACAGAGACTTGGAGACTACAGAAGATTGCAGTCTCCAACTGAAAACACAGCATTAAAAGCTATACAGAAGAGAAAAAAGTTTAGAAAAATAAAGGAAACATCGGTGACCTATGGAACATAGCTGTGGTACACAGCTGCCCAACTTACATGTAACTGAAGTCCCATGGAGGACTGGGGACTTATATTTGAAGAAACAATGGCTTCAATTTTCCCAACTTTGGTGAAAATGTAAACCCACAGATCCATAAATTTCAATTATTCAAACACAAGAAATATGAAAAAATCTTTACCAAAGAACAACATATAATCAAATTGCTCAAAACCAGTGATAAAGGAAAAAATCTTGAAGCAGCCAGAGGAAAAAAGACACACTATGTACAGAAAAATAAAATTAAGAGTGACAGCCAACTTCTTGTTTGAAATAATACAAACTATTACAAGCCAGAAGACAGTGGAATATATTTAAAGTACTGACAGAAATAAAAACAAATAAAAAATAGCCCATCAACCTAGAATTTTATGCCTGGCAAAAATATCTTTCACAAACAGTGATGAAAGCAATCCGACGCGAAACAACAAAGCTGCAGGCATCACATTACCCAACTCCAAGTTATACTACAAGGCCATATTAACCAAAACAACATGGTATTGGTATAAAAATAGACACATAGCTGAATGGAACAGAATAGAGAACCCAGAAATAAAGCTACCTACTTAGAGTCAACTGATCTTTGACAAGTTGAAAAAAACATACGCTGGGGAAAGGAGACCCTATTCAATAAATTGTGCTGGGAAAATTGGATAGCTATATGCAGAATGAAACTGACCCATACCTCTCCTCATATACAAAAATTAACAAAAAATGGATTAAATACTTAAATGGAAGACCTGAAACTATGAAAATTCTAGAAGAAAATCTACAAAAAACTTTCTGGACATTGGCTTAGGCAAAGAATTCATGACTAAGACCTCAAAAGCAAATGCAATAAACACAAAAGTAGACAAATCAGACTTGATTAAACTAAAAAGCTTCTTCACAGCAAAAGAAATAATCAACAGGGTAAACAAACAGCCTAGGGAATGGGAGAAAATATTTGCAAACTATTCATCCAACAAAGGTCTAATATCCAGAATCTACAAGGAACTCTAACAACTCAATAGGAAAAAAAAAAAGCTCCATTTAAAAGTGGGCAAAGGACATAAACAGACATTTTGCAAAAGAAAACATACAAATGGTCAATGAGCATATGAAAAAAATGTTCAATATCACTAATAATCAGAGAGATGCAAATTAAAACCACAATGAGATACCATTTTATACCAATCAGAATGGCTATTATTTAAAAGTCAAAAAATAACAGATTGGTGAAGATGCAGAGAAAAGGGAACGCTTATACACTCTTAGTGGGAATGTAAACTAATGTAAACTAATACAATCCCTATGGAGGTTAGAGATGCCTCAAATAGCTGAAAATGGAACTACCATCTGATCCAGCAATCCCACTGCTGGGTATCTAACCAAAGGAAAAGAAATCACTGTATCAAAAAGAATTGCACTTGCATATTCATTGGAGCACTATTCATAATAACAAAGATATAGAACCAATCTAAGTGTCCATCAATGGATGATTAGATAAAGAAAAAGTGATACACACACACATGCACACACACACACACACAGACACACACACATCATGGAATACTACCCAGCCATAAAAAGAATGAAATAATGTCATTTGCAGCAACATGGATGGAACTGGAGGCCATTATCTTAAGTAAAATACTTACAAACAGAAAGTCACATATCACACGTTCTCACTTGTAAGTAGGAGCTGAATAATGTGCACACATAAACATAGAGAGTGGAGCAATAGATGTAGGAGACTCAGAAAGGTGAGAGGGTGGGAGGTGGGAGAGGGATAGAAATTACGTAATGGGTACAACGTACACTATTCAGGTGATGGGTCCACTAAAAGCCCAGACTTCACCGCTATGCAATATATCCATGTAACAAAACTGCACTTGTATCCTCTACATTTATAAAAAGAAAAAAAACAGAGATGAAATAGAGACTCAGTCATACAAAATCTGAAATAACTCATCGACAATAGACCTACACTACAAGAAAATGAAGTAAACAGTTAGAGGGCATAAAATTGGAAGGAATAGAACATTCATGTGTATGGCTTAAACATTACGATTAGATAACAAAGAGTTTTGAATTGTGTCCCCAAAGTCCAACTAGTGTTGTTTAGGAGACTTTGTCATGGTTTAAAAAGAGGTCAATAAATTAATTACTGAATATTCCTCCCCAAAAGATGTAGCCTGGTCAGGTGCAGTGGCTCACACCAGTAATCCTAAGACTTTGGGAGGCTGAGGTGGGAGGATAACTTGAGCCCAGGAGTTTGAGACCAGCCTGGACAACATGCCGAAACACCATCTTTACAAAAAATACATAAATTAGCTGGGCATGGGGACACATACCTGTAGTCCTAGCTAATCAGGAGGCTGAGGTGGGAGGATCACCTGACCCAGGAGGTTGAGGCTGCGATGAGCCATGATTGCGCCACTTCACTCCAGCCTGGATGACAAAGCAAGATCCAGTCTCAAAAACCAAAAAAAGAGGTAGCCTAATTTCCCTCCCTTTAAGTGAGTACTTAATGACTTGTTTCTAATGAATAGAATGTGGCAGGAGTGATGATGTGTAACTTTTGAAACAAGATTATAAAAGGCATTATGGTTTCCTCCTTTCTCACTCTCTTGGATCCATCCCTTGAGTAGGAGTCACCTGCCATGTCATGAAGACACACTTAAGCACTCCTACAGAAAGGACCGCATGGCAAGGGACTGAGACATTCTTACAGCAACCAGCACTGACTGATCAAGTATGTGAGGGAGCCATCTTGAAAGCAGATTATTCAGCCCCAGTCCAGCCTTCAGATGACTTCAGCTCTGGGTAACATCTTAACCATAACCATGATCATGAGATGCCTTGAGCTAGAACCATCCAATAAGCCATCCCTAGATTCCTGACACACTGAAATCATGAAATAATAAATGTATATTACTTAAGCCACTAAGTTTTGGGGTAATTTGTTATGTAGCTTTAGATAGTAAATAAAAAGTTAAAATCTCAAACAAAACGATATGCTAAACCTCTTAGAATGCCTAACGGCATAGCAGAGAGATGCAGACAAAATATTATTGGGATTATGGTGTTGATATTAGTTGATGTAGACTTCAAGTCTTGATGCATACCAAACTTCCCTTCATATCTGAATCTAGAGAGGAGATTTAAACATCACTATATGGGCAGATGTTAGGTATAATTCATTATAGCCCAAGATAGAAATATTTATACGGAGAAAATGGGCTGGCATTCAGATTTCTCAGAAGACTTGCTTACTGCCGCTCCAGGGTAAGAAGGGACGTGAGTACAGAGAAGGCTAGGTAAAGCTGTGCTACTTATTACTAGCTAGGGGGAAAATGGATCATTTTTCTTTTATAAAAACTGACATTTAAAATGAAGTTATCAATGTCATGAGCTTTGATAGAACAAAAATGCCTTGAAAAAGTACGCAAAGCACAATCTTTTAGAAATACATGGAGAATTGACAAAAAATACAACATTAGTATAAACTTTGCCCAATTCAAAAGGCAACTAGAATGATCTACAAATAGTTGGACTTGGAATTACTTGCTGTTCCAACAGTTTATTAAATGAAACATTGCCTAGAGGTTTGACCACTGAAGAAGTTGGCCGAGTCCAAGGCCAGGACGCAGTGCTCCCAGAGGCTTCCTCCAGGGGTGCAGCTACCTCAAATACACAGCTGCCTTGGCCCAATCTTAAGTGTCTCCAAGCACTTTGGCAAAAGAGGTTTTTGGAATTCTCCCAGGTAAGAGTGAGAGCTTGCCTGCCTCAACAATCATTACATGGACGCTCCGTCTTTGCTTTGTCTTCAGCAGCTATTTTGGTTCAATCCTTCTGTTTGGGTGAACTTGGCCAGCTTGCTTTAAGCATCTCAGCAAACTCCTGCCATAAATATAAGGGTGTCTATAAAATATTTTCAATGGTGAAAAACAACTGATGAAGCTAAGTGATGGGTAAATGGATTGTGCGCTAGCCTTCCAACGTCTTTTATAGATTTGAAATTTTAAAAACTAAAATGTTAGGCAGGGGTGGGGGATGCCACGTATTAAAGAAATAACATTAATCCAAGATGTGGGGGAGGTGGATAGGTGAGGGCAGCACTGAAATGAGTTGGTACTTGCCAAAGCTCTGTGGTGAATGCATAGGAATTCATTATGCTTTCCTCTCTACCCCTGTACGTGTTCAAGATTTTTCACAATGAAACATTAAAAGAAAATCAATTGTAGATGGAGTATAATATGATTCCACTTCAGAAAAAACAAAGAGAGAAAGCACATATGCTTAAATGTATATGTGAGGGATAGGAGGGCTGGCACACAGCATGCTATTAGCACTGGTTAGAGAGGATTCACTGTGTCATTATACCTATTTATAATGCACTGTTTGACTTATATAATATGCATGTATTGTTATAATTTTCAAAGCATAAAAAAGAATTTTAAAAATGATACCATAAAGGGAAATAGACTTAAATGCCTTCAGGCCTTAGGAAGATATTGATGTGTGACAAAGTCTGGGAGTTTGGAGAACTGTAGCAAACAGAAAAAAACCAGTTCCATTAAAAAGAAATTTACTCTGTATGTCCAACCAGACACCTCCAGTTTTCAACCTCTGAACAGACCCTTTCTCAATATCCCCTTCATAGATAACTTAACGGTCTAACAGCTGTACTGAGCTGAAATGACCTCTTCTAAAAATAGCCCATTTGCAATCCCTGCCACTTATATTCAGGAACCAGAAACCAGTTCTTGCTGCTTTCTCACAGACTTCAACATACTTACTTCAGACTTTGACATTTTCTAAGACACTCTGATTCCAGCAGAGACAAACCTGAATAGATAAATAATTGTGGAAAAGTTTGGGAATATTGTCCAAGAATGTCTGTCCCAAAATATACTGGACTAGGCCATTTTATTGATCATTTAGACCAATCCCTCCAAGAACAGATGATGCTTTGGTTCACGTGAATTGCCTGGGGGCCTAGATAAAGTTGGAAATTCTCTCAACACATTTTGTGTAGCTTTGAAAACCCTCACAGAGCACAGAAAAGAAAACTACTTGGCCACCCTTGATTATAAATAGGCAAGTATGAACAAGTTGAACTGATACCATATTAAAAAAATAATGCACCATGGCCAAGTACAGCTGTCTTTCCAGGCATGCAGCAGCAGGGACTCTAATAGAATATGTGTTTTTACATTAATAGGTTAAAGGAGGCAACCCATTACATAATTTCAATTAAAGTAGGGAAGCTGCCTCTGTGATCGTGTGTAGGTGACTGTTCAGCATCAGAACCTCTTCTTATGTCTAGGGAATTCCATACCTTGTGAGTAATGTAGTGTGACAGAGAAGATGGAAGTAGAAATTATCAATTCTTTCAGCTTCTTCTGCATCCAGGGCATGAGTACATCTCCTAGGTTTGGCCAATCATACTGACACCAAATTTGAATAAAAATTAAATAAGTAAGCAAAGAAGTCAGGCCAGCAGCCGCATCATGTCCAGGCTCTTGGGTGGCTGTGCAGCTGTGCCCCCAGAAGAATCCAGGGTCATCTGGTATGCAGAAGTGATCTCACTGGTTTCATGGATGATTTGGCTGTCATCCTGATTGATATCTCCCCTTTCTGAGGACTTTGCCAGCCTGATTCCCCATCTTCCATGGGAATGATCTGGGCCCCCCAGGTTCCAGTTTACAAATTCCCTTTCTGATTAGATCTGCTATTCAGTTCTTTCACTTGGAATTGAGATCCTTGAATCATAGAGGCTGAAAGGGGATCTGATAAAATTAATCAGCCTTCTTAAATTTAAAAATAAATAAAAGTAAGCTTTTGGAAAACCAAAAATAGAAAGTGGCTTGCTTAATGTAATACATACCTACTACCTATATTCTACTTAGTAGTGAAACACTAAAAATAGTTCTATTAAAATCAGGGCAAAGACCATGTCTGCTGTCACTGCAGTTGTTAACATGTTTGAGAGAATCAATGCAATAAGAAATAAAGAGAAAATAATGGGAATACTGAAAAAGAAAAGAAAGTAATCATTATTTGCACATGATGTGATTTTATCTGGAAAAGCCAACAGAATTAACTAAAAAAACAGATCAAACAGATAGTTAAAAACATTAACCTGTTAAAAAGTAAATAGTAACAAGTCAACTAATTTTTCTTTTTCTTTCTTTCTTTCTCTTTTTTTTTTTTTTGAAAGAAATCTCACTCTTGTACCCCAGGCTGGAGTGCAATGGTGTGATCTCGGCTCACTGCAACCTCCGCCTCCCAGGTTCAAATGATTCTCCTGCCTCAGCCTCCCAGGTAGCTGGGACTACAGGTGCCTGCCACCATGCTCAGCTAATTTTTGTATTTTTAGTAGAGACAGGTTTTCACCATGTTGGCCAGGCTGGTCTCATACTCCTGACCTCAGGTGATCTGCCCACCTTGGCCTCCCAAAGTGCTCACAGGTGTGAGCCACTGCACCCGGCCAAGTCAATGAATTTTTCTACACATCAGCAGTGACCAGTTTGTGCTAGAATGGAAAAATAATACCGAGAAATATTTCCTAGAAGATAATTCCTACAATTACTGTTGTTGGGAAATATATATATATAAGATCTGTATTAAAATCTACAAACCTGTAATATATAAATGTAAAATTGAGAAACAATGTAAATAATGGTTGATATTTATTGAGGAGTTATTGAATAAATAACAATACATATCCATGGATGTAAAATTTAATATCATAAATATGCCACTTCTTTCTAAACTAATCTATATTTTAAATTCCAGTGAGAACGTGAGTGGAATGAGATATTTTTAGAGAACCTGATAAAACTATTTTCAAGTTCATAACTGTGCATGAGTGCCCAATAAGAGCCAAGAGAATCTTACACAATGAAGAGGGCTTGTTCTGTGGGCTATCACATCATCTTATAAAGCCAGGAAGGGTAAAACAAGGTGGGAATATGACCAGAATAAACAGAAAAATAATAGAAAAGAAAGTTCAGAAACAGAGTCAAGTGCACACAGAATATAGCAATTACAATGTAGCACAAAAAAGGATTTCTCCATCTAGGCCAACATATGAAATGGTAACATGGTAAATTTGTCAAATGCAACTACAGCCATACTTGCATGACATTTATAGCATTAAGTGCATATATTAGAAAAGAAGAAAGACTGAAAAACAATAATCTAAGCATCTATCTAAAAATTAGTAAAAGAACAGCAAATTAAACCCATAAGCAGAAAAAATGAAATAAAATAGGTAAGTGTAAAAAGTATGACATCATCATCATTATCATGTAGAAAAATGTGAAGGATTATCAATTCCAAAAGTTGGTTCCTTGAAAATACTACTGAAATTGATAAACTTCTGGCAAGCTGATCAAGAACCAGAGAGGAAGAAAACATACATCATTCATATAAGGAATGAACAAAGGGACATCTCACAAATATTAAAATGACAGAACGAAAATATTATCAACAAAGAGAACATTGCCTGATTCATATTGTAAAGCCAGCTAAACTTTGATACTGCAATCTGATAAAAAAAATAAAATCTTACTACATACTAGTAATATGTAAAAAGAAATAATACTAACCTTTTGATTTATTCTTAGAAAGTAAGGCTGATTTTAACATTCAAAAATAAACTACCAAATTAGCAAAAAAATAAAGAAAACCTTATATAATACCTCAATGAAATAGAGAAAGCATTTAATAAAATTCATCATCCATTTATTGAGGTGGAAAAGACTCTCAGTATATTAGGGAGAGAGGAGAATTAACTCCTTAACCTAGAATATCTGCAAAAACCTATAGCAGATCTCTGAACAGTCAAATGGTAAAATGTTGGAAGCTTTCTGAGACTGGGAACCAGATAAAGATTTCTGCCTACTTGACTTTTATTCAATGTTGTACTGGAGGTCTTAGTGTAATTAGACAAGAAAAATAAATAAATATAAAGGATTAAAAAGGTAGAAAGAAAACTCTCATTGTTCTCAGATGGTAAGATTGTGTATTTGTAATTACCTTAAAAAATACCAATAAATCATTATAATTAATACATGAATTACCAAGGTCTATGGAAACCAGATTTAAAAAAATTCAACTTTATTTCTATATACCAGCAACAAACAATTAGAAATTAAAAAATTTTAAATATTTTATTTAAAATAATATCAAAACATCTGATATATAAAAATAAAACTAACAAAAGATAAGGAAAAGTTCTTCACAGAATCTAAAGCACTATTGGGGGAATTAAATACTTTGAGAAGGTATATGAACATTCAGTATAGCAAAAAATTTCAGTGTGCCCTGAAACTAATGTAAGATTCAATGTAATCCCAATCAATATTTAAATGTTTGGGGGAGAGGGGGTTGAAGAGGATTCTTTAATTTACATGGACATGGAAAACATCACAAATAGAAGAAAGATCCTTCCACTATATTTAGTAGTATAGACCTATACTACTACCTATATGATACTATCAGGACTAGTAAACATACAGTAATTATTATGATTTTTCCTTTCTAGCACAAACTTGTCACTGCTGATACACAGTGACTGAAAAAGACTTAGTGGGGGCATCCCAGATGCTGGCAATGTTTTATTTCTTGGGCTGGATGGTGTTCTTATGAATGTGTTCACATGGTGATAATTCACTTAACAGCATCTTTTATGAAAAAGTAGGAAAGTGATTTGTCAGCAGATTAAGTTATAAAATTTGGTGAAGTTCTAGCAGAAAAGGTTAGATACGATTTCACACCATATAGTAAGATTAAGTTATAATACCTGGTTCCATTCTAGAGGAAAGGGTAGATATTAATAGCATTTCATGCCATATAGTAAAATAAATTCCAATAAGCTAAATAATTAATGTAAAAAATAGCACAAGTTAAAGTTCAAGAAGAAAATATGGGAGAATATACAACCTTGGGAAGCAGAAAGAAGACGAGAAATTGAAGGTGATTTGACATATGATCCTCAGTGCACAACACTGAAGAGCAAAAAGATTTCCGGAAGTGTATACAAATTTTTTAATGATGATATATAAAACATCCAAATACTAATGATAAACTGGGAAAATATTTATACTACATGAGCAGTCTAGGAATCAACCTGTTTACTAATAAGATTTTTTTAAAGATGAGACTTGAGAGACTTAGACTTAGCAGGTGAATGACAATTGAAAGAATCCACTGGGAAGAGGAGTTTTACATGGAGTAAGTTTCCTGAGGCCGTTGGTGGCCTGTCTTATAGTTAACATAGGACTGTTCAAAATATATAAAAGAAGACTCACTAAATTGTAAAACCATTACATTTTTATTTGTTCTTCAGCATTGCTAAACATTGTATTCAAGTCTTATTCCAAACAAAAAGTAAATCTTACCTTTTCCAAGATGAGCAACCTTTCTCTCTCCCACAAACAGTGGTGGTCTCCCTGTGAAGAGAGAAGACAGAAACCAGGTCCTGGGTCATTCTGTCCCTCCTCAGAAGATGCCCCTCTCTGAAGGAAAGGGACCGTGTGTAGAAGATGTGTCCATGTGGGACCAGTCTGGTGCCCATTGGAAGCCCACTCTCTGTTTACAAGACCCTGCACAGCCACCTTTGGGTCCGAGTGTCCTCTTCCCAGAGTCCTTCCTCCTGTGAGTGGGCTCAATAGTTCTGAGCCACCCTTAAGGTGGAAGGGAGGTCAAAGGTGGATGTTTGGGGGATTGTACAGAGCTTGGACCTGCAGGAGAGGTCCTTTCAGTGTGGGATGGAGCCTGAGGCCAGAAGAGAAGGAGGGCAGGCTGAGAGTGAGGCCAGGGCCAGCCATTCCTGCACCCACATTGTTCAGCTCAGAACTTCCCAGGAATTTGATTTCCAAATTGGTTTTCCAAGTCTTAGGAAGGCATATTTGTTCATCAGGAGGATTAAACATATTTTACGTAACAGTTAGCTTGAATTCTAACTTTAAATTGTTTATGCACACAATATGTGAGTCTGCACTTGAAGTCTGCCTTGCCCTTCATTTATTATAGGGGGCCAGATTGCTCCCAAAAGCCCAGTTGATAGGATGAGCTTGGAATAGATGAGGGAGTACCTTTTCACTGTCGAAAGACAGAGAGAGAAAGAGAGAGAGAATATGAAGCATCCATGGCTGTAAGTCAAGAACCTTGTAGGTGTCATGATAGAAGTTGAGAGAGGTCCTATCTTTACTTTAAAACAGGGGTTTCCAATTTTTTGGCTTCCCTGGGCCACATTGTCTTGGGCCACACATAAAATATGCTAACACCAATGATAGCTGATGAGCTGAAAAAAATTAAAAGTCAGAAAAAAAATCTCATAATGTTTTAAGAAAATTTACAAAATTGTGTTGGGCTGCATTCAAAGCCATCCTGGGCTGCATGGGGCCCACAGGCCATGGGTTAGACAAGCTTGCTTTAAAGGAAAGATTTTTTTTTTTCCTTTTAAGTAAAAGTTGAGAAACTGTGAATAAAGAAAGTGTGTGGATAAGAAATGTGAAGGATTATGAATGTTCGAATTGTGTTAAGAAAAGAACGCATAGCTAGAGAGATAATTTTCTAACCTTCTTTGTGTCTTAAAATGCCATAAATATTTTTCCATATCATCCATAATCTGTCTACAGTATCATTGTCAATTTCTGCATAGTAGTCCATTTGAAGAATATACCATATTACATTGAACAAATGTACTATTTTGGATTTGTGGGTAATTTGTAATTTTTTTCAATTACAAAAAATACCCCCTAAGTATCACCAGAGATAAATATCTAAATATTTCTTAGACAACTTTCTAAGATAAATTCCTGTAAGAGTAATTTTTGAGTCAAAGGATAAGGTTTTAAAAGCATTTCCAGTTTGCCTTCTACAAAGTTTGAATCAACTCATCCTCATTTTCTATGCTGTAAGAGAGTAGTAGGATTCCAGCACCTTCACTAAAATCAGGTAGTTTTGTTTACTTTATCATTAGTATCCACAAATTTCTTAGACGAAAAGATCAGGCTGGTCTGAAGGTAGCAGGTTATCTCAATTGATTGTTCACAGTCAGTTATAGGGCAAACTGCTTGGTCTACTCTTTCACCCTTTCTCACTACTGTACCTGACTAGTTGGTATGGTTTTGCTCTGTGTCCCTACCCAAATCTTATGTTGAACTGTAATTCGCAATGTTGGTGATGGGGTCTGGTGGGAGGTCATTGGATCATGGGGGTGGTTTCTAATAGTTTAGCACCATCCTCCTAGGGCTGTCTCATGATACAGTTCTCATGAGATCTGGTTGTTTAAAAGTGTATAGCACCTCCCACTTGGCTCTCACTTCCTCCTGCTCCAGCCATGTAGAACGTGCCTCCTTCCCCTCCCTCTTCAGCCATGATTGTAGGTTTCCTGAGGTCTCCCCAGCCATGCTTCCTGTACAGCCTGTGGAACTGTGAGTCAATTAAACCTCTTTTCTTTATAAATTACCCAGTCTCAAGTAGTTCTTTATAGCAATGTAAGAATACACTAATGCACTAGTCTTAAAACGTTAAGACCCATCATTATCTTAAATTTGCTTACCTTAGGTCACTAGTATAACTTTTTTTTAATGTTTCTTGGTCACTTGTAATTCTTTCATAACTAGTTTGTCCTTTTTATTTCTTTCTCTGATGGATTATTCCTTTTACTTTTTGCTTTGTCATTGTTCTTTAAGCATTATTAATTTCTCCATTATACAGGTGACAAAAAATTTGCCTAGTTTTTTTTACCATTTACATTTTGTACTTATACTCAACTTATAAAAGTCAGGTTGCAAAGTGAAAATTAAGAAAACAAGAAGGCTTGTTGAGACTTCTTTTGTCTTTTTCAAAAACTTGGTGTGAACATAAACTATTTTCCCCCAGATTTTAGAAAATTATGCTCTTCAGGGAAAAAAAGGCATAAATTCCAAAATTCATCTTTGCATGCTTATTTCTAATTATAAGAATGCTATTTAAGACACATTGCTTGTCTTACCCATTTGCATAAGGCAAATGTTGAGTTTAAATCTCCTCTTGGAGCAAAAGAAAAAGAGGAGAATAGCTCCCCAGTACAACTCTACCAGGATGTTGGCAGCCACACGCTCCCAATATTCCTGGGAGAGAGAACGCACTCTTCAACATGTACAAAAATGGGATTTCACAAATGAGCTTTATGTCCAACAGGAAGCTCTGAAATCTGGATGGTGTGCAGGCATGGCTGGAAAATATGTCACATGGATCTCGTGTGTGTGTGTGTGTGTGTGTGTGTGTGTGTGTGTGTGTGTAGAAAAACATGAAATTCCATCTATTTTGCTAGTCTTTAGCTGGAGAAGTAATACATTAAGAATGGGGTAGAGTCTTATATGAAAAAACACAGCCCAGCACTTTGGGAGGCCAAGGCAGGTGAATCACCTGAGGTCAGGAGTTTGAGACCAGCCTGGCCAATATGGTGAAACTCTGTCTCTACTAAAAATACAAAAATTAGCTTAGCATGGTGGTCCATACCTATAATCCCAGCTACTTGGGAGGCTGAGGCAGGAGAATCGCTTCAACCCAGGAGGCAGAAGTTGCAGTGAGCCAAGATAGCACCACTGCACTCCCGCCTGGGTGACAGAGCGAGACTCCGCCTCAAAAAAAAAAAAAAAAAGAAAAAAAAAGAAAAAACATGGGATTGGAGGGTGGGGGAGTACTTTGTAATAAGTGCTATTTTAAACTGGCAGTGGAGTTTCCCAATCAGCTCCTGTTCTGCCCCTTGTTGACATCAGTGACATTCTGCTGCATTATGTTGTACTTTTTTAGCAACTAGAGGACTCTTGGGTTCAGCATGTGCTAATTATAATGAAAATAGAATAATTAACATAAATCAGAAACTTATTTGTGGTAAGCAGACACTAAGTGCCTACATGTATTTATTTGTTTAATCCTCATAATAAACTTATGAAGGCATTATTGTACCCATTTTCAAATGAGGGAAACTGAGAAAAAGAAGGTGAAAAACACACCTGTACATATATGAGCCACTCCTACTGAGAATAATTAGAAAAAGAAGGAACTAGACTTTAGCACTACATAAGGCAATAAAGCATGGCAGAATGTGAGTAGAAATTTTTACCTTGGGATAAACAGATCTTGATGGTAGGGGAGTATTCTTGTATCTTTGTAAAAGCATTAGCATTATGCACTCTGAGACTGTGAGGGGATAATAATGAGTTAAAATTAGGAAAGTATAAGAGAATAATTTTATTATTTATGATCTGTATGTCTGATAACAAAAGTGACATGAGATGAACAGCAGCACCTTTCTGCTGGGCTGAAGGGTTTGTGTGGGGAAGTTTGGGAGAGGAGTTAGAGGGAAGCTTATCTCTTCATAAAGGTAAGGGGGAAAAACTATTTTGGTTTCCAAGGCAATCTTGGTGGGAGGAAGTTAAGACCAGAGGAAATGGAAGAACTCGTGAGGTGGGGCAAAGTTTGCAAGATGATGGAGAGAATTTGAACAACAGATTGTAAGATTTTGAGTCAGTAAACATTTGCTATGCCACCTCCCTACCCCACAACCTACTCCCAAACATCCAGAAATACCTCCATGTGTAGTTTTTGTCCTTTTTTTTTCTTCTTTTTGGGTAGGTGAAGAACAGCCTCTGTTCTGTCTGGCTGAACCTGCAGCCGGATTCATCTCAAAAGCAGTGACAATGAAGTTTTCCCTCAAGAAACCACCCCAAACCATCCCAAGATGGGGACCTTTGAGATTCCAAAGAAAAAAGCACTAAATTCCAGGGTGCTCAATCCAAAGAATGTATTAGGATAACTTACATCAAAAGGGCTGCAGCATTCTCCTATGGACAGTGAGACAAAAGATGTCCTACCCAGGTGTGTCAGTAATGGGCTGGGGTAGGGGTCAGGTTATGGAGTTTATCTGAGGGTTTAAGGAATTTGGCTCAAGGCTGGAGCTAGTTTCTGCAGGTGTAGCAACATGGTTGGTCTTTCAGTGTTTTGAGCAAAAACCTAGACAACTTTATCAGTGCCTTGGAATAGTCCACACCCCTGCTTTGGTTCAAGCCTGCAGGGGAAATCATGCAGCTGGCTGGGTCACAGAACAGTCGAAGTACTCTGTCATTTTTGGTCAGGACAAAGAAAGAAAACAGCGGTAACTGGGGCATCCTACAGCATCACATCTGTGTCAACGAAGTCCACTGCAATAGCAAGCAGAAGTTGTCCAGGGTCAGAGATGACTGTGAGGTTATGAGCACACCAGGAATTTGCATAACTCTCTAGCAGGTTTAGGACTTCCCCCAGAGCGTGGAAGTAGAACGTTTGAGCTGATCATAAAGATATCAAGAACCACTGTATAGAAAGGTCCCTGATGACCTTTTATTGCTAATAACGCACATCCAAAAAGGCATCTTTTTTCAGTGACTGGATGTTTATTCAAATATTCAATACCTACCATTATTTGAGTAAACATCCAGTCACTGAAAAAGGATGGATTTTTGGATGTGTGTTGTTGGCAATAGAACAAAATAATTTATAACCCTATCTTTGTAGATGCACGGGGAGTAACATCCTGAGTGGGTTTTCTTAATTGCTTTGGAATCCTTTAGCAGAGAAAATGACAGGCTTAGATCAGCTAACTATGCACTTCCAGCATGTTATAAAAGCCAGAAGGTCTCTGTGACAGGACTGTGGGAAATCCTTACATCTTTAAGTGACAGGACAGACTACTGAAAATCAGGCCAACGATCTTATTGTCAGAGAGTGGTAAAGCTGCAAAAGAGACTGAATGCACAGCACAGCCTTGATAGGTTGCCTATGTCAAAGTTAGGTCCCTGGTAGGAAAAGAATGGGACCTAAGACCTGAGAGTGGGACATTTGGTTGATTTTCCTGAAAACCATAGTCCAGCAGAAGCAGCTCTCTCTCTCCTTTGCTAGAAAAGTTTTCCTTGCTTGGAGGCCTTGTAGAGGCACATGTGAGGCAGGAATCTTACAAGACGAATCTTGTCCTCTGTCAAATTTGCCCTCATCTCCTGTCATTATCTCTATCCTGTTAAATTAGGGTCAGGTCTCAGCATAACAACTGGTGATTACTGTCTGTTTTCCAAGATAGAGAAAATAGGTTTCACACTGCAGGGTTTGCAGAACCTGGTTAATGTGTACCAGTGAGTTCCAGGATTTTGCAGTTAAGAACTGGAAAGAAAGAGTCAAAGAATATTTATCCTATGGAGGAAAATATGAGAGAAGACAAAGATGTTTTAACCTATTAATATATTATAATATATGAAGTATTAAATATTTTATTTTAGATATTCAGGAGGTTTACTTTGTAGCCTTGTAGATAGTCCATTTTTATAAATGTTTCTTGGCTAATTAAATCAAACATATCTGTTTGATTTTTAAAACATGTGATATGTGTCCACTATTTTTTTCAATAATGTTATTCTAAGTATGCAATTTAAATTTCTCTGTGCAATATGGTGTTAATTAGTTCAGATTTACCGAAGTCTCCCCAAAAAAGATTTTGTAAACAGTTTCTCTGTGCTCAACACTTGTTCACATCTTGATACAAGGTTATTCTACACATTCTGGCTTTACAAACTTTTTTTTCTTTTCTTTTCTTTTTCTTTTCTTTTCTTTTTTTTTTTTTTTTTTGAGACAGGGTCTCACTCTGTCACCCAGGCTGGAGTGCAGTGGTGTGAACATAGCTCACAGCAGCCTCAACCTCCTAGGATCAAGTGATTCTCCCACCTCAGCTTCCTTAGTAGCTGGGACTACAAGCCTGTACCATAATCCCTGGCTAATTTTTTATTTTTATTTTTTGTAAAGACAGGGTCTCGCTGTGTTATCCAGGCTGGTCTTGAACTCCTGGGCTCAAGTGATCCTCCCACCTCAGCTTCCCCAAAATCCTGAGATTACAGATGTGAGCCACTTTACCCAATCTTAATAACTTTTTTTATAAATAATATCAGTACAAAATTAATCATTATGCAATTTCTTGGTATTTTTAAGGCTTAAATTTGTCAACAGAGTTGCAAATGCTATTTTAATGTATTATTTTGCCTATTCTGCCTACTTTTCCTTTTAAATCTCTTTATTCTACACTTTTAATATATGTATATATGATGTATATGTGTGAATTAACTTGTTATATTTGTTTTAAAACTTTCTTCAGGGTTTTGTGTGTGTGTGTGTGTGTGTGTGTGTGTGTGTGTTTTGAGACAGCGTCTTGCTCTGTCACACAGGCTGGAGTACAGTGGTGCAATCATGGCTCACCGCAGCCTTGACCTCTAAGGTTCAAGCGATCCTCCCACCTCAGCCTCCTGAGTAGCTGGGACCACAGGTGGGCGCCACCATGCTTGGTTAACTTCAGGAGTTTTAGAAGAGGAATTTAAGTCATTTATTTTAAATAGGGCAACAATTATCAGACCCAAATGGTATGTTTGACCTTAATTCTATTAGTGCTTTATCTTTCTCTGTCTCTATGAATATGGTTTATGATTCGTTTGCTTCTATTTTGTGGATTGAAAAGATGTTGAAATCTTGTTTTATATTCTAGTATTTAAATGGTTTAAAAGAGCTCAAGCTCTCCCATGCCCAATCCTCAGAGGAAAGCACTGTTAACAGTTTGGTTTTTTTCCTTCCTATATTTTCCCTATGATTTTATAAACAAAATATATTTACATTGGCATGAATCAATATAGAGATGTTTAGCTATTAATATGCAATAACATATGTTTTATTTACAAAAATGGGATCATATTATAATTTTTCATTCTCACTTACCAATAAAACATGGACAACTGTCCAGACCAGCACATATAGCTCTCCTCCATTCTTCTATAATGGCTATATAGAATTCCTTTGATTATATGTACCATTTCCTTATTAATGGACATTTAAGTCCTTCCCAGTTTTTTGCTTGGTTTTGTATTACAAATAATACTCCAATAGCTATCCTTGTACATAAATATTTTTACTTATCTGTTTAACTATTGCTTTGTCTAAGAATAGACTCATAAGTAAAACTGCTGGATATCTGTATAACATATTTCATATTTTAATAAATACTCCACAACTGCTTTCCAAAAAAGTTTTCTTAATCAACTAAGTACTTATATTTTTTAAATTATCAAAATCAGAACAAGGACTATTGTGTATTCCTTACCTCCCACCCAACTATCAATTTTCCTGTCTTTATCCACACAATTTATCAACACACAATTACAGTTGTACTTTATCATGATTTTTCCATATATAACTTCTATTTCAATAAGAGCATTTTTTTCATTGATTTTGTTACTCTATTACCAAAGTTCTAATGAAATGTATATTTAATTGATTTCAATGTTCAGTTGTTATATTAGTCCATTTTCCCACTGCTATAAATAACTACCTAAGACTGGATAATTTATA
The DNA here is from genome assembly GCF_009828535.3 of Hylobates moloch. Taxonomy (NCBI): domain Eukaryota; kingdom Metazoa; phylum Chordata; class Mammalia; order Primates; family Hylobatidae; genus Hylobates; species Hylobates moloch. Next base: position 126,058,544 of record NW_026652276.1, on the reverse strand, counting down.
AAGAAAAGAGGTTTATTTTTTATTTTTATTATTTTTTTTTTTTGAGAGGGAGTCTCACTCTGTTGCCCAGGCTGGAGTGCAGTGGTGTGATCTCTGCTCCCTGCAGCCTCTGTATCCTGGGTTCAAGCGATTCTCCTGCCTCAGCCTCCTGAGTACTGGGATTACAGGCGCCAGCTACCATGACTGGCTAATTTTTGTACTTTAGTAGAGACGGGGTTTCACCAGGCTGGTCTTGAACTCCTGATCTCAAGTGATCCTCCTGCCATGGCCTCCCAAAGTACTGGGATTATAGGCATGAGCCACCACACCCAGCCAAGAAAAGAGGTTTAATTGACTCACAGTTCTGCATGGCTGGGGAGGCCTCAGGAAACTTACAATCATGGAGGAAGGCAAAGGAGAAGCAAGGCATACCTTACATGGCGACAGCAGAGAGAGAGCAAGGTGGAAAGTGACACACTTGAGAACTCACTCACTATCAGGAGAATAGCATGGGGGAAATCTGTCCCTAGGATCCAATCCCCTCCCACCAGGTCCCTCCCATGACACATGGGGATTACAATACAACATGAGATTTGGGTGGGGACACAGAGTCAAAACATGTAAGTTGTAGTTCTATATTTCTGCATTTTTATTTCTATCTTTCTGTCTTGATGTAAAACACTCCTTAGAGGAGTTTTTTTTAGGAAGGTACAAGAGTATTATGTTTCTGAATTTGATATCTTGAGCAATCTTTCTATTGCTTTTACATCTGAATAACTTAGGAAGGTATAGAATTTTTATTGACAAAATATTTTGCACTCTCAAATGTTGTTTTAGTGTATGTTAGCATTTGATGATGGAGAATAGAAATCGGTTCAGCCAGTCTTTTGTTCTTTTGTTTTTTTCTATATGTTTAATGTCACTTTTATAATTTTTTCAGTATTGATAATAACCTAAAATTTAGTATATATTTAGGTGTAAGATTTTTATTTATTTATATATTTTTTTGGAATACCAAGAATTCTTTAGACTTGTAGACCCAAGGATTACATCAACTCAGGAAACTTTGCTTCTGTAAAGTTTTTGGTTGTTTTATTTTACTTTTGGTTCAAGTTTTCCCTCTTTCCCCTGAGAAAAACAGAATTTCAAGGTTGGGGCTCCTTTATCTGCACTATATAGCTTGCATTTATTCTCTTATCCATCTCATTGTCATTTTCCTCTGGAATTTGGTAGTTTCCTCAGGGTTATCTTTTATATCAATCCTGTATTTTCTATAGTGCCTTTTCTTCCCTGTCAGTCTCCTATTGATTTTTAGTTTGTATTTGCATTTAGAATTTTCTTACATTTTTGTTGTTCCTCTCCTTTTTGTATCTCTACCTCCATCAGTTTTTTAAATTTTTATATTTTCTTTGTCAACTTTATAAAGTTATCTAGGAAATACCTTCTAAATTAAAAAAATTGGCATAAAGTTATTTCATCTATATGATCTTTTTTTAATTTCTCAGAACAATATTATCTCTTTAATAAGGTATACTTCTAGTGCTCCCATTTTTGTTTTTGAATTGTTTATTTTATGATTCCTCAAATGGCCAGGGAGTTCTCCAGGTTCTTGGAGTGTGCGGTGAGAGGAACATTCTTAGCCTCCTCACTGCTGACTTCAGTGGTTTCCTTTAACTTTCAGTGCCTTGCAGGCAACAGAGGTCTACAGGATTGTGGTTGGGTGTATACATCCTTTGGTAGGCTAGGTTCTTTAAACTGGAAACCCAGTTTGCAATGTTTTTGAAGAGCATACTTCATTTAAGTCTATACTGCTGCTCCAGTGTTCACTCCTTCCATAGCTCATCCTGGATCCACTTTAGCTCATAAAGCTTTCATCATGGGTGACTAAGCATTCCAGAGAGCAGTGCAGCTCTTCCTGGCCCTTATGTTCTCTGTCATGTCTATTCTGTGAGATATAGATCTAAACGGATGAATAGAAAAAAAAAATAGAGGGACAATTGCAAGACCATTTTTAGCCAGCTCAGAAGATAAATGTCAAACAGTGGAAGGATGACCCCTGGTGTGTTTAGGTGAATGCCTCAAAGTTGGTCAAAGAAAATGTGGTGGGAGGAGGGCTCAAAGTTTTATCCTACCTCATCTGATGTTGTATGATCCATGCTAGATTCCAGAGGTCAGATCATGTGATATACAGTCCAAGAATAATCTCAGTCCTTCATTTTAAGGGTGCAATTGTTAGAATCCTGCTCAGATTTTGGCCAGTGTGGTTTTCTTATCTCTTTTATTTCTGACATTACTGTTGTTTTTTGGCTTCTATTCTCCATCCTCTCTGTATTCATACTCTTTACTCTGTGGCCTTGCAGTTCCTTCCATCAATGAGTGGAGTCTCTTTCCCTATCACTTGAATCTGGGCTGGCCTCATGATAGGCTTTGGCCAGCAGAATATGGTAGAAGTGACAGTGTGCCAGTTCTGAGACCAGACCTCAGAAGCCTTGCATATTTCTTTCTCTCTCTCGCTTGCTCCAGCTACTGCTATGAAAACAAGACTGGAATAGCCTATTACAGGATGAGTGACCACATGGAACAGAGCCAAGTTGTCCCAGATGAAGTTGTCCTAGATCAGTCAGCTCCCAGGAAACCTGCCAACTGCCCACACAAAGGAGCCCAGCTGAGATCAGCTTAGTCTGGACTAGATCAGCAATTTATAGTGGATTTATAGACTCAGGAGAAATAGTACATGGTTGTTAACTAAGTTTTGGGATGGTTTGTTAGGCAGCAATAACTAGCTGATGCATTACATTTAATCACAGGAGCTGTGTAAAGATCCTTGACATAAATGCAAATTACACTTCAGATATGTTGGAATGATTTACTTTCCTACCAGGAGAAATACAAGTCTTAAAATGAGGAAAAAGGTATCTCAATTTAATTTGCACTTCATTGGGTCATAGGGCTATTTACGAATTTTTCATGCATTCATTGCAAATTTTAAATCATCAAAGTTTTTTAGTAACTTTTGCCCACTTTTGTGTAATTTGGTTTAAAAATTTTTGGGTAAAACTTAAAAAGTTTGCAATATCTCACTTTCCTCCAAATACTTTTAAACTTAGTCATATACATTACAGCCTGTTGAAATCTCCAAATGGACTTGAAAAGAACATTACTGATGGAATGAGCTAAGGAATACTGAAGGCTACCATGTATTAATCACAATGTTATAAACTTTACATTTGTTATCTCACTTGATTCTCAACAATTTTTTTTTTTTTTTTGAGATGGAGTCTTGCTCTGTTGCCCAGGCTGGAGTGCAGTGGCACGATCTCAGCTCACTGCAAGCTCTGCCTCCCGGGTTCACACCATTCTCCTGCCTCAGCCTCCCCAGTAGCTGGGACTACAGGTGCCCGCCACCATGCCCAGCTAATTTTTTGTATTTTTTAGTAGAGACGGGGTTTCACCATGTTAGCCAGGATGGTCTCGATCTCCTGACCTCGTAATCTGCCCACCTCGGCCTCCCAAAGTGCTGGGATTACAGGTGTGAGCCACCGTGCCCAGCCAACAATTTTTAAGGTAAAAATATTCATAACTGGTTTTATAGATGAGGAAATTGAATTTAAATAAATTGCAGAAGAGTACAGACAAGTAAATAATTGATCCCAGTTTCAAACCCAGGTGATTTGCCTTATGTCTATACTCTTATTATCACCCTCTATTGCTGTTCCTAAATGAAGGCTTCACCTTTCTAAAGCCATTTGTTTCTAATTTCTTTCTTTTTTTTTGGTCTGGCTGCGTTTTAATGCCTAAACACACTTTGATTAGGTTAGTGAGAATCTTTCTGGCATATGATAAATTGTTGATAAGCATTCATAGTTCATACTTGTGTGTCACTTTTCTTTGTCTCGTGCTTTTTAATAAGTATTTTGATGGAAAGGTGGGTGAGGGCAAATTAGCCAGCTGCCATCCTCATCTGACACTTTTTATCAACATCTCTCTCTTTTTTGAATTTTTAATTTTAATTTTTGATCAACATATATTAATAATCTAAAAGTATTACAAATAATAATTTGTAAAATTTATACACTGTATATTTTGCTTCACAATATGTTTTTCATTTATTTATGTTTAATTAAAAAAAGAGACAAGGTCTCATGATGTTGCCCAGGCTGGACTTGAACTCCTGGGCTCAAGTGATCCTTCTGCCTCAGCCTCTCAAGTAGCTAGAACTATAGGTACATGCCACCGCACATGGCTTTTGCTATATATTTAAATGACAAATCTCGTTGTTTCCGTTCCTGGCTTTAAAAATCTTTAGGGTTCTCCATTACTTGCCAAATGAATTCTAACAGCTGGATCAGGGCATGTTTGGCCTATCACATATGTCTCAAACCTTTGCTTCCAGTCTTCTCTCTGACACCACTCTCTTTGCTCCAGTCAAATTGAACTCTTCACCGAGTACATTCCCAAGTACATTCTGTTCCTTCTGTCTTCTGCTTTTTCATGTATGCTTTTCTTTCTTCGGATGTCTTTTGGTCACCCAACAAACTTCTGCTCTTCATTCAAAGCTCTATTAATAGAGGCGTTTCTAGCCTCCCTAGCCATATTAGCGTGGTTGCTCCTCTCACACTGACAACACGTCCCTCTCTCAGCACCTACATCATATTGTACTTACATGTTTAACTTGACCACAGGTTTAGTGTGATTGATATTTACACTGCCTATCATAAAGTAAAAGCTCAGTAATGAATTTTTTAATTAATAAAATAAAAATATATGCAATAAATAGAAAGGATAGCTGGTGAAAGAAGGTGGAAAAAAGAAACAACAGGCATACAGATTGGAAAGCAAGAATAAAACATCCTCTATTCACAGACAACATAATTATCTACATTGAAAATTCCAAGAAATCTATACAAAAGCTACTAGAATGAATAAATGAGTTTAGCAAGGTCCCAGGATACATAACAAATACACACACATGCACTAATTATTATTTTTTTCTATTCTACCAGTGAATGAGTTTTAGTTATGTTTTTTATTTTCCATATTTTATGGTGCCTTGACATCTTAGGGGCTTTGCAGGCTTGGAAGAAACTGCCCCTCCCAGGGCTAGCTAATTCCTAGAGATGGCAAACAACTTGCCTGAGAGCCCACCATTCATATGTAAACCAACCAATCCAGAGTCCATGCCCACAACCACCTCCTTTGTCCAACTCACACAGCAAGCCAATTTCCCTTGCCCTAAGTCTCCCCAGGTACAAGTACAGGACAACTAGAGACTACCTCTATAGCCCACAGCCACTGAAATTATTGGAACTATCAAATCCTAGACTTGCTCAAACTGGCCTGCCCTGCCTGGCCATTCCTTACCACAGCATACAAAATAGAGGCTCTGAGCCATGCTCTCCCGAGTGGCTTCTGCCTCCTGACTGACCCAGGAGCTCCCCCTGTGGCCCTACGCGGTATGCTATGCCTCCTGTTTCTAGGGTTCTGTGAGTATAAACTTCTCCCTTCGTGAGAAGCATTTCCATGTCTGTATGTCTGCATGTGCATACTTAATTAAAACAACTCCCAGGTACACTTTAATACAAAGTGAAATTCAAAATTAAAATCAATACCTTTCACAGTAGTACCAAAAAAATGAAACTCTTAGAATCTACGTGGAAACTCTTAGCATCTGTGTAGAATTTGCATGCTGAAAACTTCAACTACTGATGAAATAGATCAAAGGAAACCTAAATAAATGCAGAGAAATGCTAAGTTTGTGGGTTGAAAGGTATTCAGAAATTGGAAGATTGTTAAAATGTCAATTCTTCTGATATTCATCTGTAAATTTAACACAGTTGCAATCAAAATCCTAGTAGGAGGCCGGGCGCGGTGGCTCACGCTTGTAATCCCAGCACTTTGGGAGGCCGAGGCGGGCGGATCACGAAGTCAGGAGATCGAGACCACGGTGAAACCCCGTCTCTACTAAAAATACAAAAAATTAGCCGGGCACGGTGGCGGGCGCCTGTAGTCCCAGCTACTCGGAGAGGCTGAGGCAGGAGAATGGCGTGAACCCAGGAGGCAGAGCTTGCAGTGAGCCGAGATTGCGCCACTGCACTCCAGCCTGGGCGACAGAGCGAGACTCCGTCTCAAAAAAAAAAAAAAAAAAAATCCTAGTAGGAATTTTTTTGTAGATATTGACAAACATTTCTAAATTAATATAGAAAGGCAAAGAAATGAAAATAGCCAAAATAATGTTCAAAAAGGACAGAATTGGAGGGTTCACACTACCTGATTTTAAGGCAGTATACGTCTACAAAATAGTGTAGTATTTGTAAAACAATAGAAAGACAGATCAGAGGCACAAAACAGAGAATATACAAGGAGACTCCTACAAATCTAACCAAGTGATTATTGAAAAGTTGCAAAAGCGATTCCATCAAGAAAGGATCGTCTTTTCAATAAATGGTGCCAGAAGAATTGGACATCCCATGTGCAAAAACAAATAAGCCAACAAATAAAAAAGTCACCATCCATAGCTCACACCTAAAAAAATTAAGAATTCAAAATGAACCAAATACTTAAGTGTAAAATGTAAAACCTTAAAACTTATAAGCAAAACACAACTCTTTGTAACCTTGGTTAGTCAAAAGATTTCTTAGATATACCAAAAGCATGATCTCTAAAAGAAAAAGTTGATACATTGAACTCCATCAACTTTAAAGACGCTTACTCTGTGACAGAAACTACTAAGAGAATGAAAAGACAAGCCACACATGGGGAGGAAATATTCAGAAAACTTATCTGACAAAGACATTGTATCTAGAATACAGAAAGAACTCTCAAAAATGAACAATATAAAAGCAAACAACCCATTTAAAAATGAGCAAAAATTTTGAGCACTTTACTACAAATGATAGACGGATGGAACAGAAGCACAAAAGTAGATGCTCACCATCATTAGTCATTAGGAAAGTCCAAATGACAATCTTGTATTATTGGCTACAATTTGTTCCTGTGCAGAGACTGTGTGAGACAGCTTCAACAGCTCGGTCTTTTTCCTCCCCTAGTTATAGTGCATTCACTTCCGACATTATGTTGAAGGCCTATCCCCAAAGATAAAGCCCCAGATTGGTTCAAGTTATCATTTTCTCAGCATTGTAGGGACCATTTGTGAATGGTGCTCTGTTTGCTAATCTTTGTCTGCATGTGGCCTGAGATGAGCAGGTGACCAGGCATGTCAGCCCCTCCCTGGGTCCTCCTGGGCCTCGAGTTACAAAAGGTGGAAGACTCGGTTGCATGGGCATTATGATAATACAGGTGTTTGTATATGCATCTCAAAACCTTCAACATCACTTTACGCCATTATATAAGGTTAGTACTAGGAGGGACACACTGGGACTGTGACTTATTATTATTTATAACAGTATTTTGAGTACATTAGAAACTTAATAAATATGACTACTAGGATGGCTTTAAGATTCATGCCTTGTCTTTTCCTTTCTCCACCAAATACTCTTCTCTTTAAGGTTAGGGCAGCTGACATCTGTAAACTCTAGATTCAAGGTCTTCTGCTTGAAACAAGACCTTAAGGAAATTACAGAACTAACATAGCCTTTTTGCTTTCTTCTGTAAAATAGGATCATGCCACTCAGACTACAGGGGGACTGTTAGGAATAACAAATAAAACAGGCCAGGCATGCATGGTGGTTCATGTCTGTAATCCTAGCACTTTGGGAGGCTGAGGCAGAAGGATTGCTTGAGCTCAGGAGTTCAAGACCAGCCTGGGCAACTTGGCAAAACCCCATCTCTACTAAAAATACAAAAAACAAATTAGCCAGGCATGGTGGCACTCCCCTGTACTCCCAGGTACTCGGGAGACTGACGGGGGAGAGTTGCTTGAGCCTGGGAGGCAGAGGTTGCAGTGAATGGAGATTGCACCACTATACTCCACCCTGGGCATTGGAGCGAGACCCCTCACAAAAAATAAAAATAATAAAAATAAAAAAGGACAATACACAGGAGTCTGTATATGTTGCCATTGCACCTGGCGTGTAGAAGCTGCTCTACAAGGCTTCTTTATCTACTCAGGATGTGAAACTTTGTGTACCGCTACTTTAATATCTTTTGTCTTCAGTATAAAAAAAGCAACTCCTCAGGGGAGGATAAAGCACATCACAAGGATCACTACATCAATAACCTCTATGAGAGATGAGGACTTGTCAAGTCATCTCCATGATGGATAGAACAGAGAGCAAACATCGCTGAGCCAAGTTGATGCTGATTCACTGAAAATAATGAGGTGAACATCCTGGCAATTAGTTGAGGTAAAAAAATTATCCTTTATTGTGGTTTGGTGACATTGTGCTAATTTAGAAACCATGGATGCTGGTTTATGTGAGAGTTTTTGTTTTCTTTCAAGTCTCTGGTTGGAAACATCACATGGTTGGTTGCTGTTGCTGTTTACTGCCACAGCCTGTTCAAGTCTATTCTCGGAGAGTTTTCTTCATATAGGAGTTGGTACTAATCCAAGTGTAAAATCCGGAGAAATGTGTGCACAGCTTTCTGTGTGGATTCTTAGCTGAGGTTTGAAAAGTGGTCTGCTTTGAGCTCATCTGACCAGAAATCTAACTGCTGTCAGGGAAAGAAAAGGGTCTGTCAGGAAAGGACTGGGCACCCCAAGTGGAATACGGAAAGAGAAGGGCTGTGCCTCCTTGCAGAAAAGAGCACAGCTGGTGAAGCTGCCTTCACATCGTCCAAAGTTTCCAGTTCTGGAAAGTTCCAGTTGTAAGAGTGAAATCAATGCCAAGAGGCAGGTCAGTGGAATGAGGGCCACTGAGAAACTAGCCACTGTGGGTGGAAGGGGAAGGAGATTTGGTTTTGAGAAGTCTGTACTCAGGTCTTCAGTAAGGAGTTTTGAAGTCAGGGTGAAGCCTTTGTTTATTCTAGAGGAGGCGGAGTTTGGGGTCTGGGAAAGAAGATAACTTCTCAGAAAGTGAAAAAAAGCTCATGTAGAGGATGCCGGGCAAAATAATGGGAAGGAATAAATCAGCATTGTAGAGAATGTGGTTGGATCATAAAATCCCAGGCTGTAGAGATTATGTGCTCAAAGCCTCTGCATTTTATGTGAACACACACAAACCAAATGTCGACCAAATGCAAAAAATGTGCATACATGGAGCAGCCAGCCACCAATAGTAACCAGCATTTCACTTCTCTTTGCATCTCAGTTGGCTGTACCTGGAAGGGTCTAGACTTTGCCTCCTTCTCGTTCTAGCATTCTGACACTGTGGGCAGTGTAACAGAAAACCCGGTTTGGGAGCTAGGTTTGCCCAACAATAGATATTCTGGGGTGATTTTCATCCTTTGCATTTGTCATTACGATGTTTGTTTTGTGTGCTTGTGCAAATACAGGACGGTTCCTGAAATGTGTCTCTGAGCGTTCTTAACTGTGTGTAAGGTAAGCGAGGAAAGTGTGTAAGACAGAGGCCAAGAACACCTGTCACAGGGTACCCGCCTAGAGTGTCTGTACCGCATCCTTTCTGCTACACTGTTTGCACACACACAAAAGGGCCGAGGAGCCGGTGTTGGTGCTGGATATGCCCAGTACGCGTGCTGGGTGTTGGAAGGATGGGGCCGGCGGTAACAAGAATCAATATATATTTACCGCGGGGGCGGGGGTGGGGGTGCGCGGAGGCTGCAGGGCGGGGCAGCGCTAATGAGAGCAAGCCCGGCTTGTGGTTGGTTCTGGAGTCTGGTACCCACAGAGGAGCAGGCAGGGAGGGAGGGGATGCAAGCGGGAGGATAAAGCGATGAAGTGTGCTGCGTTACCGCGCATCAGGCGCTGTTGTTGGAGCCGGAACACCGTGCGACTCTGACCGAACCGGCCCCCTCCTCGCGCACACAGTCGCCGAGCCGCGCGCGCCCCTCCGCCGTGACAGTGGCCGTGGCCGCCGCTCTCTCGGGGCACCCGGCAGCCAGAGCGCGGCGAGAGCGGGCGGTCGCCAGGGTCCCCTCCCCAGCCAGTCCCAGGCGCCCGGTGCACTATGCGGGGCACGTGCGCCCCCCAGCTCTAATCCGCGCGGTGACAGGAGCATGATCTGTGCCCAGGCCAGGGCTGCCAAGGTAAGCGGGCGTAGCGCGGGGACACTGCCTGCCGCCCCTTCCCCCCCACTCCCCGCCCTTCTCTGGGCGGCTTCCCCGCCGCACGCGAGGCCCCGGCAGCGCCCTCCCTTCCCGGGGCCGAGATCCACCCTCCTCCCCACCCTCTTGCTTCTCCCGCGAGGTTCAATTGTCAGCCTGGGACGCGCCGCCGCCCGGGCCGGGCCGGCATCCCCGGGTGGCGACCCCGGCTTGGGTACTGCAGGCGCACCCGGCCCTCCTGCGGGGTACGGAGAGAAACAAAGAAGCCCCCAAGCGGGTTCGCAGCGCCTCCCCCGCCCCTCAGCGCCCTCCCAGTGGCGAGGAGGTGTCAGGGGAGAGGGCGGAGAGACCTACGTAATCCCCCTTCCCAGCCCACACCCACCCCTTGTGAACCAAAGCTCTGTATTTGCGCTTCGCCTTGGGCTCGCTTTTGAACAATTGTGTCCCATGCAATGCCCGTGGTTAGCCCAGAGAGCGCCCAGAGCCTCCGCACGGGCTCGCCGGTGCTCGCTCGAGGGGCGCGTGGCCAGGTCCGGCCCTTGCTCCCATGGATGGGTGCAGGAGGGGAGGAGGCGCGGTGTGGGTGCTCCCCCAGCGCCTCCCTGTTCCCGGCCGGCTGCGCCGCTCAGCCGGGCCTGCCACCTGAGTTTTAGCGGGAGCAGCCCGTCATGTCGCCTACCGTATTGCGACTTGCAGACAGGCAGGGAGGGAGCCGCCGGGGGAAAAACATGGGTCCGGTCCATTTTTGGCCGGAGGTGCGCTTCCTGCTACCCCTACGTTCCCGGGCGGTTGACAATGCAGCAAAATCCGAGGGCTCAAACAATGTGGCCCCTCCATCCCCGGCTCCAGGGCATTCTGATTGCTCTGCCTCTTTGACGTCCCGGCCACTTGGCTGATTTTCAGAGCCATGACGCGCGGTGTCTCTGTCTTGCACACAGAGGCTGGGCACCATAACTTCTTCCCTGCCGAATTTCAGCGCGTAGGGGGAGCTGGCAGGGACACAGGCTGCAGAGATGCCCGGCTTCCTGTGGTTCCGGGCACAGCGCGCCTCAGTCTGCATTGGGCTGACACCAGATAGCATGTGGGGATTTTCCTAGTTGCCGAAGAAGATATTATTTGACGTTGCTGTAGTTTTGTGCTTACTTCTCTTGGAATCTGCAGTGGTGCAATTCTCCCCTTGTTTTTCCCCCCTTCTCTTTGAAAAGATATCAATGCTATGTTCAGCAGAAATGGACACAGCAAGAGCAGCATAGTTCAAAAATTGAGGGAAGCATCTTCTCTCTTTTCCTGGGATTTAAACGCGATTTAGAAGGGCAGATGCCCTACCCGAAAAGGCCAGCTTTTAAAGACCCCGGCAGTGTTGTGGTCCAAGGCGTCTCAAAGCAGGTGGCCAGATCTGCGTTTCTCATCAGCGGACTCGCTCCGGCTGTGGCTATTACGGTAATTCATTCTAGATTGGGGATTCATTTTAAAATGTGTGTTTTCCACTAAGAAGGGATTAGAGTCCACATGCCCACCCTGGTATGAATGTGTGTGCCTGTTTGGTAGAGAGATAGATTGTGGCAGAATTCCCTGTTGCCCGTTCCCTCCGCTTGCTGCCTCCTCTGGAATGTGGCATTGGAAAAACAAAGCACTATTTTAATTCCTAGACCTCCAGGCAAATTGGCCGTTCTAGTGTTTTATTTAATAAACCACGTTCTGACTAATTCCACACTATAATCCCAGTCTAGTACAGTTGGCAGCTTTGTGGAATGACAGTTCTCTTTTTTGTTTGGAGTAGTTTTTTCATGAAGGCAAATTGCCTAAGTTTGTTTAGATTGTGACATTATTGACTTGGTAGGGAGGCCACATCCTGAGCTGGAACAGCCCATCAATGCATCAATACAGAGGGACTGCAGCTCTGTTATTTGTGTATATAGCATCATTTGACTTGATTCCTTTTACACTCTGGTTTTTAAAGATGGACGTATTACAAGATCACTTTGAGCTTTACCTTCTATTATGCTTCCATCTGATATTATTGTTAACAAAAGAAATATTAAAAGGCTAGATGTGATATGGAAAGACAAGCCTGAGTCTTATTCCTTATGGTAAAGGAAGTTGGACTGGCTGGTTTCTATCGTTCTTTCTAGTTCCAGCATTCTGTGGTAACTGACAGAGGAGTAAGAAAAGTTACCCAGTGTTGGAAAGGCAAATAATTATAACGTGAACCACGCAAGCAAACCAAGGATTGATTATGGAATCTGTGGCTTATTTTATACCTTGCAGCTTTTAAAACCCAGGTGTCTGCATTTTCCCCATAAGTGAAATTACTCACCAACTCAAACAGGTCTTTTTTTTTTTTTTTTTGGCCACGATAGCCAAACATTTGGTGGAGGGTTGGGGAAAAGAGAAGAAGATTGAATTAATTGGATAACAGGTTTTCTCCTTTTGTGGAGTTATTCATTCCAACCCAGTCTAAGATAATTGAGAATTCACTTTTTCCAGTCATTGGTTTTTGTTTGTTTCTAATGAGACACTCTAGACAGCTGTTTCATCCTATGCAGTAATTGACAATGGCATGAGACTTACTTTCTCTGATGTAATTTGGTGTTGCTCACAAAACTTGGTAGCGCTGTTGCTTGTTATAAAAATGGGTGAAGCAATGATTGGTCTAAATAGACAGGCAGTGTTTTCATGCGCTATGGTAATTTTTATAATTTAGGTGTAGTCAAGGTATTTGTTGATTCATGCTTAGCCACACAATTTTCTGTAGTTGTGCACTCATTTGTTTTAAGTTACAATCAAAATAACATCCTGAAATTACAGTCCCTGTGAGGCATAATTAACCACTTCTTCTCCTGTTTTCCCATAGCCTTTTTGTTCATAGAGCTAAGATAGCACTTACAATACTGCAGTTATCTGAGTTGTAAATGTGCCACAGTCTCCTTATCTTAAATATGGGATGAGCTTCTTCGGAACAAGGACAGTTTATATTCATCTCTCCAGCACCTAGCAGTTTGCCTGGTACATCGTGTGTTCTCAGAAATGTTTATTGAGTGGATTTCAGGTCATAAAAATGCCCTCTAATTGTATAGGCAGGAGGTAGGTGGGAATCCTTCACTTTGTGAGTCAGCTGGGGGAATCAGAGAGGTTATGTAAGATGCTTAAGGGGGAACCAAGAGCCAGGACGCAAATCCAGGCCTTCCACCACACTGCCTCTGAGAGAGGCTCCACCCACCCTCAGTAAACAAAAAAAACATGTAGAGAATGAGTTCAAATGCTGTAGGTTTTGGTTATTTATTTTTTTCCTTGAATGATCTGGATTATCCATTTTGACAAAATTTATCTGATAACTGCTCTGTTCTGTCTTGCTCTGGCCTTAGAAGGAAACATGGCCCAAGCACTCTAACCTCTAATCCACACTTAAACAGAAGATGTGAGCACCCTTCTGCCCACCTTCTCGCTAAGTCCTGGTTCTATCAACCAGAGCTTGCTAGGATGATGGACACGTCTAGGGAATGTCTACTCATTATTTGCTCAAGCAACATTGAACCACTGTAAGTGCTTCTGAAATGACCTACAGTTAGACCAGAGACAACCATCCTTCCTGGGCCAGCCAAGCTTGACTGAGTCTCCCAATAGGCAGATTTCTAGACTAACAGGTGTGACTTACAGACATCGAGACACCTGCTTCTCTCCCATTTACCTGCTTCCTTTTCCATCCTAAAAAACAGGACAAGCTACATTAGGAAACCAGGAAGTTGCAATACCCACATGTCCTCTCTGTAAAACAGCTATTGGCACATTTGATGTTCACGGACTTTTAGAGAAAACAGTATGAAATGCTCTGTGGGGTTTTCTTCAAGTCGCTTTTCCTCTTTGAGGGTTAGTTTCTTCTTCTTTAAAAGTAGAAAGTTGAACCAAGTAATCCCAAAGGTCACTTCTAACATCATCATTCTGTGATTATTTTTGTTGGTTTATTCAGTTGAGCAATTTGAAAGGAGAAGAAGATTAGAAATAATTTAACTTGGCAATATGTAGAGAAGAAATAATTAAGGATACATGGGTCAGCCTGTGGTTATCTAATAACTGCTTTGAGCCTTCTGTTAAAGCTATTCTTTATACATTTCTATAATCCTTTCTTCTTTGTAAAACTAAATTTACTATATTAAGGGGAAAGATTGGTGGCATTTCTTGTTCCCAGTGAGGAATGCAGTGGTGGAAAAAGCATGCAATCTCCAAAATGTACAAAATGTTTAGAATTTGGGGGTGTAATAGCCAAGGTTCCAAGCATTTTTATTCTCACCACTGAGTATGTTTCACAGCTGAATAACTCTTATGGTCAAAGTGTTCCCTGCAATTCATCCAACAAATTCCCCTTTCAGTTTCTCTCTGGTTCCTCACTTTGCTCTTTTTTTTCCACTTCTTTAGCTCCACCTAACTTCCTATAACGTCCCCCACATACACAAGCCATATGCCAGTAGTACACTGCCACCCCCCACCCGCCCCACCAAAGGCAGGAGTCAGAGCTTCACAACCTCCTTACTCAGCTCAAACTTTTCTACTTTCTGAGGTTTATTCATTACCATTGCTTTTCCAAGTTAAGACACAATGAGATACAGAAGCAGGTCGAGTCTTTTAACGATATTGTTTATCGTTTACGTCTTTTTCTCACAGACTTTCTGACCACCATTTGGAACCTCAATGCCATGCATTTAGGTGTCTTAAAGCCTCTTTCAATATTTTAGGAAGCCAAGCAGCATATTAGCGATTTTATGTATCCCATCCTACAGTGTTTGGATGTGTGGGTATTGGTAAGTAGTTGTACTGTTCTGTGACATGGGCACTGAAAGGAGAATGATAATAATGCCATTACTTACTGGCAACATATGACAAAGATCACTAAGCTCCTAGGTCATCTGGATTCCCATAGCAACAAGTGGTATACACTGTTTGCATTATTTGTTCAGAACTGATACTTTTCCTGATTTATTGGTCTGAAGCTTGATGCATATGGAGGCCTGAAAAATAAGGATGTGGCATATAGACAGGCTCTCCTGGTGTTATCAGGCATCTATGCATGTGATATGCAGGGAGAATTTGGTGGATGGAACTTAAGCCGGTACCAGGGGGGTGGGGGAAGAGCTGGGAAAGGACGCCATCTGTGCCCATGATGACAAATGCCATCATGGAGACTTCATTCGGGGTCCCTTTTATATATTTAGTGAAGCAGATTTTCCATTTCACACTTTCTAGATATATTTGTATTGCACAGATGTCAGGGAAATATCATGTGTGTGAAAGAAAAAAAAAAGATCAAAATTCACATCCATGGCCAGGGATTGTAATTCAATCATTTTGTTCTGAAACTGACACCCATTTAACATGCATGGATGTTCCCTGCTTTTGCTTTTGCTTTGGGGGTTCAAGTCAAAGCAGTTGGAGAAACAGAAATCTCAGCCCTACACATTGTTAAAATTCAGAGATCTAGGTTAAGGGGGGAAAGATGGGGAGAATAAAATTAAACATATAAGACCTTGCCATCAGTGCTATCAGTACCAGAGCTGATGAAATCAATCAGCAAGTGATTCCTCATCCTCTTTCCTGTAACACACAGATGAGCTGAAGAAACCACAGGATGCAGTCAATAAGTTTTTATCCTCAAAAGGACTTCTTTTTTTCTTTACCGTTATTCATAATTCCTTTTACCATCAAAACTTAAAACTACTTAAGGATGTTTTCCCTCTATCTTGAATACAAATTATTTTTGTAGAAATGAGCTTTTTGAAATTGAAAAAAAATTGTTTTGAGGATTGTTGCCAGCTTTATTTCCCCCTGCCAACCCCCAGCATTATCCTTGGTGTTCCCACTACATGACTGGGCATAGGACCTGCATGTAAAAAGGATGATGATAAGGAAATAATTGGCATACAAATGGTACTGTGATATATGACATTTACAAAACCCCTCCCTGACTCCACATCCCCCATGATTGATTTTCTGTTCCTTTTTAAAGAATATGCTTCAAAAAGCTTGTCCCACTGGCCTTCTTCACTCCCTCCATCTCAGCCTCTAAAGACATATTTTATTGTGACATATTTGATTTTGACAAACAACACATTGAACATATATGAAATATATGAAGCAAAATACAACACACACCCACCATGCAGCCTGAGACCAGAAGATCACTGTCTTATTTGAAGCTACTTTTGTGTTTCTGCCCCCCTCACCTTTTGCCTGCCGAGAGCACCTCGATCAGGTATCAGTCACTCGTTCCTGTCACTCCCCTCCCTGTTGTCATTAGGGTCACCAATGATCTCTACCTGGTGAAGTACAAGGGCACAGCTTTGCTGATCTGAGCAGCATTTCCCATGGGGCTGTGGGGGACCACTCTCTCTTTCTTAAGCACCTGGCTTCTTCTAGGACACCAGATTCTCCTGGTGTTCCTGCAGCCTCTCTGGCTCTTCTCTCTCAGGCTCTTTGGATGGCCCCTGAGTTTTTACCCCGATTGATCTCAACTGAATTTTGACCTTTAAAGGCGGGTACAGGGATTCCCCAGGCCTTGGCTCTCAGACTTCTTCCCTTCTTACTTAAATTCCTTCTCTCAACACTGTCTTCATGCTCATGATTCCAAGTTTATTTCGTCAGCTCTGACTCATTCCCAGAACTCCAGACTTGAAA
This sequence comes from Hylobates moloch, assembly GCF_009828535.3. Taxonomy (NCBI): domain Eukaryota; kingdom Metazoa; phylum Chordata; class Mammalia; order Primates; family Hylobatidae; genus Hylobates; species Hylobates moloch. Next base: position 126,041,780 of record NW_026652276.1, on the reverse strand, counting down.
ATGCAACCACCCAGCATCTCCCCTTGAATGGCACGTTAGCTTAAAATTAACATGTGCAAAATACAACCCCTGATTTTTGCTCCCTGAACGTGCTTCTCTTCTGGTGTACTCCATCTCTCTCAGGGACAACTCTGTCCTTTCAGTTGTTCAGGTCAAATACCTGTGAGTCCTCCTGACTTTTTTCTCACCCAGATCCAGCTTTCAATAAATCTCTCTCCCTTCTCTCTCCCTCTCCATCCAGCACAGCCATCCCCGTCTAAGTGCCAGTAAGCTTTCCTAACTGGTTTTCTGTAGTCCTTGCCCATCTGCAGTCTGATCCCTATACAGCAGCCCAAACAAGCCTTTAAAAGTGGAAGTCTTCTCATTCATTCATTCAACAAATACTGCCTAGACATCTGCTGTGTGCCAGGCATTGGTTTAGGTGCTGGGATGTAGCAGGATCACAGTGCAAAACAGTCACAAGTCCTTGTCCTCCTGGAGTGGACATTGTGTTATTTCTTTACCCATAGCCCTGTTCAGGATGAAACCCACACTCCTTACTTTGCCCACAGGGCTTGCCTTGCCACGCTCCCAGTCCCCAATTGTCCTTGCTCTTCCTAGAACATGCCAGGTACAAATACTGTTCTCTTGACCTGGAGGGACGGTCCCCCAGCCACCCGCATCCTGACCCCCTTTATCAGCTATCACACCCTCAGAAAGGCTTATTCTGACCACACACAATGTGCTCTCTTCCATCTGCCTGCTTGCTTTCTTTTTCTTCATACCACTTAGCACCACACAATTTGTTATATAGTTTCTGCTTATGTGCTATTCTCTTTCTCCCCTTCTAACTTGTAATCTCCATTAGAACAGTTGCCTGGAAAAGTGTCTGGAACATATTAGACATCACACTGAATGTTTGCTGACTGACCGAAAGATGTAACAGGTGCTTTCCTTAACCGAAATCCAACCTCAGAACTTTCTCTATGTCGATATTATATTGGATAAATCCCCTCTATTTATTTATTTATTTGTTTTATTTTTTGAGACAGGGTTTCACTCTGTAACCCAGGCTTGAGTGCAGTGGCATGATCTTGACTCACTACAACCTCCGCCTCCCAGGCTCAAGTGATTTTTCTGCCTCAGCCTCCTGAGTAGCTGGGACGACAGGTGCACACCACCACACCCGGCTGATTTTTGTATTTTGTGCAGAGATAGGGTTTCAACATGTTGGCCAGGCTGGTCTGGAACTCCTGGCCTTGAGTGATCTGCAAATCTGAGTGACCTGTAATCCCAAAGTGCTGGGATTACAGGTGTGAGCCACCATGCCTGGGCAAATAAAACCCCCCTAAAAGCTGCTGGATTAGAGTTTAGATGATATTTTCAGGTCTCAGGATCCTCTGAGTATACATCTTTCCTTTTCCATACACTATTTTTCCTTCCCCTACAAGGAGGTGGCTGGGGGTCTTCCTTCCTGCCTGGACATTTTGTTGGTCCTGAACCTCCGTGTTTTTCTCCTGGCTGGTGTTCTCTAACAGTTAAAGAGAGTGGCTAGCTTGAGCTTGTCTTTGCTTCCTCAGCACCCAGCAAGTCGACCCGGCAACTCAATTATTGTTGAGTTGAAACACTTAGTTGTTGTTATTGTTCCTTCCAGGACTTGATAAAAACTGTTCTTTGCCCTCCAATTTCTGCTTCCTCTGGGCCACACTGACTTTGTCATCTTGAATGTGAGCATGTCAGTCCTGTGTTCAAAGCTCTCAGGAGTGGCCAAAGTATGCACAATTCCCTAGGCTGGCATCGTTGGGCTGTAGGCCTTGGCCGGCCCATGTCCCCATGCACTCTTTTGACCCTCTGTGGCAGCCAAGCAAATCATTTTCCCATTTCTCCAAACGTGCTCTATGCTTTTCTGTAGTTGTGTAAACATATAGTGATATGTAAACATATAGTGATATGTAAAATATCACTATATGTATAATAAATGATGCTATTTTCTGCTCTTAGACTCCCCATCCCTCTGTAAATGTAACCATTTTTAAGATCTAGCTTAAACCTTACCTCCTAGCAGAGTCCATCACTCAGTTTGCTAATACGATATGATTTATCTCCCTACAGAATTCTCCTGGAATGAGTATCATTATTTGTTTATTCTTCACTCTCCTGTCTTTCAGCCTCCCTACTAAATGCTGCGCACCTCTAGGTTAAGGGCTTGTCACACTTCTCTTAGTATTCCTGAAAATACTTGTCCCAGTGTCTGCCTCAGCAGGTACTTCTTTCTCCGAATGTGAAATGAGCTCAAGGAACAACCTAAGAGTTGAGAAGGTCTGCATTTCGTTGCTTCTAGAATGCTATATGCCATGTTGTATCCACAAAATGCGTACCCCAAAGGTAAGTAGAAAGTTAGAAGAGGTGCAATCCACAAGGACAGATTTTTGTTTGTTGATTCTCCAAGGACAAAGAACAGTTCTCTTCACTCAGTAACCATTTAAAGAATGAATGAAGTACATAGCTGGCAGCTTAAATTTCTAATACCCTTGTTCTATAAACGAGCAAAGCCAAGGACTGCAGAGCTTTCCCAGGTTCACAAGGTCAGAGGTAGAGCCCAGTTTTCTGCAGCGTGAATCCTGTCTTTCTCCTGATCTCCACCCCTGCCATGAATAGCGTCAGACCTGAGCGAGAATTGTCCCAATAACTCTTTCCAGGTGATGCTCACTAGTGTTACTTTCTTACCAATATCCGAGGAGCTTCCTTCTTTAGGCAAGGTCTAATTTTTAGATCATCTGAAAGAAGCAAGAGTAGAAATTGCAGAATTTCAAAGGACTCAGAGACCCAGAAAGGGGGGTTTATTGGCAGTGCTCCTCTCCTGCTTTAGAAACAACTTTTAACAGCAAGTAGCAAACTTTTTGATGAGACCTCTCTCATAGGAACTTGCACGCACTCTCCATCCTGTTGTCGCAATAAAGTAAAATTTATCTTTCTTAGAAACATACATTCAGATCATGGTGTGACATCCTTGGGAAAAATAGTGGAAATTCACAAATAGGATTTAATGTTATTTTCTCCTTTCTCCCAGGAAAGGGAAAAAATATCACTATATGTATAATAATTGTTAAGCTTCAAGATTCTAAAGAGAAATTTGACCAAGGGACTACTAAATCACAAATCTAAAAAAAGTCCTATGTATCTTTACACAAATATGTATAAAACTACGTACACATATATATAACATATATAAACACATGCATATAATTTTTAAAATTCTGGTTATTTTCAAGTCATTTTCAGTTGCTTATTTATTCCAAAAACATTTCTTGAGCTATTATGTGAAAAGCATTTAGGTTCTTTTGTGTGTGAGATTTTTCCATCTAGACAAAAATCTGCTTATGGTTAAAGGTGAAAATGTCCAAAGACAAAGCAGAATTAAGTCCCTCCCATGCAGAAACATCTAATTTGAGAAGGGAATATGAAAAAGTTGTGGCCTTTAAGGGTGATTATTTTATTTTTTGTACTATTCCTGGAGCATCTATTTTGTACCAGACTCTGGGCTGGGGGCCATTACCACGATGAATGAATCCACAGCACATTTCTTGTCTTTACAGAGTGAGCTCCTCAATTTTACAATATTGCTTCTGGAGGAGCTACTCACAGTTCAGTCATTAAACAGAACATTGCCCTTGTCAGGAGCTTAGAAATCATCATGACGTTCTTGGCTTAAACTTAATTTTACCAAAACTGAGTGTATCTGCCGTTGACCTTGGGTCCCTTAGGGCCAAGGCACCAGGTCCGCTTCCTGAGAGACCACTGCTGTAGGAACATGCTCCCCTGTGACCCTGAGCTTTGACATAAATTGCCTTTTTCCAGGGGATCTAGAGAATCTTTTGAAGTAGGGAGCACTTTCTGTCTAAATATTCCATATGGACTTTAATGAACAGCTGTGTCCTTGCCCATCTGCAGTCTTTGCCCATTCTGAGGTTCAGATTTGGCCTGAAAGTCAAGTTTCTGTGGTTTTTGCCTGGTCAGGACCCACAGGCAGAGTGAATGATCTGGCTTGGTACACATAATTAGCAGGTGGATGAGGCCAGGGTGGCAGATGTTTCCAGACCACACTGGACATGAGCCCCAGCCCTCTTACCCGCCTGATGCTGTGGAATAGCGGTACCATAGCCCTTCCAACGGGGTGGGCTGTGGGCTGGGAGGGGAGGCTGGAAGACCAGGCCCTCCTCTCCAGAAGTCTGTGTCCTGCTCTCAATTAAACGGCACATATTGCCTTATTCTAGAATGTGTTTTAGTTTCTTGGAGAAAGCATTTAATGAACCATTTAAGCTATATAGAGAAAGTTGAGGGATTATGGCAAGAGAGATAAAACAAATCTAAACCCAAATTGTATCTACAGATGTGGGAGTGATTGGGGGTGGGTAGGAACTGGAGGGAAGCATCAAGCTCTAAGATAGAAAACCCTCATTCTGTGCTCCTGACTCTGTCCTTTTTCAAGTGTTCATTTGTGTCTACTAAACGATGTAATCGACGCACTATTTTTATACAAACATGAAACTTTGTGGTAGATATTTTTTTTTTCATTGTTATTGAAAGGGGCCGGGCGGAGACCAAACTACGCCGGTCGCGGTCAAGAGATCTTTATTGGAGGTATCGAGCGGAGAAGGAAGAGAAGAGGGAGAGGGCTGCTGGTGTGCTGGGTTTTATAGCCCTTGGGCCTACGCGGATTGGGCTAGGGGCGGGCCCAAGGGAAGGCGGGAGATGCTTCTTTCTGATTGGCCCTCCTTTGGCGGGTTCAGACAGTGCCCGGTCAAGGAGGGGAGAAGAACCCGGAACCGGCCCCATCTTAAGGTACGGTGCCATTTTAAGGTACCCCATGTTACCTAACATTCCTCCCTTTTTGTTTTCTTAAATGGGGGAAAATGGGCGTCGTGGTTCATCTGGCTGCTTCCTGCTGAGTGGGGGCGCTGTGGGGAGGGGGCACAGGGAGAACTGTCAGGGTTGTGCTCGGGGTACAGTATGAGTATGAGGCGAAGCAATAGGGCGCTGTACGTGAAGACTTCGTTAGACGTGAAGTCCATGAATGTTCCTTGTCCTCCAGTGCCGTGAGCCAGTTGAGGGGCAGGGATGGGTTGGCAATGAGCCAGCTGTCTGAGCGAAGGGTGTTTAAGCTTGCTGTAGCCATCTGGGGTACTAGGGGTAGAGTTTGGTCTGCCCGAAGAGAAAAGAAGATGGTAGTTAATTTAGGGTGCGAGGGCAGGCCTACCCCCCCGCCCCAATCCTGAGTATCTGTTGCCGGTTGTTGGCCGTTTAAGAGGTCCGCAGAGTGTGAGACTGTCTCTGGAGTCTGCCTTGTCTTCACAAGTTGCTAGGAGCTGGTAGTTTCTGAGGAGAAGCTGGTTAAAGGTTTGGTTAGAGATGGACTCTTTGAGGGAACGGGAAATAGTTATGGTTTGAGGTGGATATGCCCAGGCGTTGCTGGGACATATGCCTCCTGTAACTGACTGGCCCCAGACCGGGTCGGCGGGGTTGTCGATATGTATGGCTCGGGAGGAGGCGTTGTTTTCAGTGGTATAATATAGGAAGGGGGTGTGTTTGTTGATGTGGGAGCCAGACAGCAAAGTGGAACATGTGGAAGAGAAGGTCCCAGCCGTTTTCTATCACAGTGAGAATAGGGCTGGGAAGAGAGCCCGCCGGCGGAGGAAAGTGTAAAGATGTGAGAGGCGGAAAGCCAGAGAAGAGGACTTAGGAGATGCATGAGAGCGGGGCGTAAGCAGTTTGGTTCTTCGTGTGGTCCGGGTTGGTAGCCAGTTTCAACCGGTTGAGCAGCGACTGGAAGATGAGGTGGAGGGTGGTGGTATGGGGGGGGGTTCGTCGGCCGGATCAAAGTCGGGAGCGGAAGGAGAGGTTGGTAGCTTGAGAGCAGCGATAAGGTGTTGCGGCTTGCAAGGGAGGCAGAAGTTGGGTTTGTCCCGTAGAAGAAAGAAGCCATGAACGTAGGGGATCTCTGCCCATTTTCCTGTTCGCTCACAATAGTTGTAGAGATCCCAGAGAAGATTGGGATCAAAGGACCCATAAGTGGGCCGTCTGTTTTGGTTGTCTAGGGGGTATGTGGGCCAGTTTTGAGTGCACAATTTAATGAGGCGTATAGGTTTGAGATCAGCAGCCAAACCAAGGGCTGATAAGTTATTTAAAAGGCATTGTAAGGGAGAGTCGGCCGGCAGGGATGCAGAGGCTCCCATTATGAGACGGAAATATATGGCAAAGGGCTGGGCAGGGCGTCCCTTACCAGCCGATGACTGTGCTGTGAGTCAGACCCTTCGAGTCGGTCGTCACCGAAACGAAAGGACTGAGGGCCTCTAGGAGGCCGAGGGCTGTGGGCCACCTGGTACCAGGATTTTCGGAGCGAGAAAGGGGAAGGGGCCCAGGCCTGGCGAGTGAGGAGGAAAAGGAGGGAACCCTGCTCCCTGGAGGCCAAGTCTAAAATAGGATTTACGGCAGCCGTGTGGGCGGCCGAGGCGGGAGCCGGTCAACTGGTGTCGGACACCGGAAGGGGAGACTTACCGAGATGAGGCCGGTGTTGGGCGTAGAGGTGGGCAAACAGGAAAATGAGCCAAGACCGGCCGGGGTCTGGACTGAGCCCGAAAGGGATTGGGGTCCCACTGAGGGGGGTGGGGAGTCCCGATCTGAGTCACAGCACCAGTGAAAGGGGCCGGGCGGAGACCAAACTACACGGGTCGCGGTCAAGAGATCTTTATTGGAGGTATCGAGCGGAGAAGGAAGAGAAGAGGGAGAGGGCTGCTGGTGTGCTGGGTTTTATAGCCCTTGGGCCTATGCGGATTGGGCTAGGGGCGGGCCCAAGGGAAGGTGGGAGATGCTTCTTTCTGATTGGCCCTCCTTTGGCGGGTTCAGACAGTGCCCGATCAAGGAGGGGAGAAGAACTCGGAACCGGCCCCATCTTAAGGTACGGTGCCATTTTAAGGTACCCCATGTTACCTAACAGTTAGAACTCCTGTCTTTGAAATTTCATTTTAGAGGCAAAAGAGAGTGAATGGCTTTGCTTTTACATTTAGCACATGTTGGTATAAATTGGCAAATGGCTTTTGAGGGATCCAGATATTTTATTTTTCAAATCTATTTTTTCAAAGTGCTATTAGCAGGTGAAACTCATGACTTCAGGCAGTTTTCAGGCAATGAGCTCAGTGAGATTTGAAAATTAGCTAAGCCATTTATAGATTCATAGAATGCTTTTTGGGTAAGGAACCTAAGCCATGGTCCCGTTCAACCCACTCATTTTCCACACAATGAAACACATTGTGAGCACCCATCTCCCAGGGCCACAGAACTTATATTTGTTAAACCTAAAAGAGGAGCCTTTCTCTGAGCTTGGGGCCTCATGCTCTGCAGCATGTTTTGCTAGCTCTTTTCAGGGGCTGTCCTCAGGGTGCAGGCTGGTGGCGTCAACGATCGAGGTGCAAAGTCAGTGCTGGGATAGGGGACTGGGAGTAGCCAGGAGCTTACGCTGGTTGCTCCTTATCTTCAAGCCAATTATTAACAGTATTGCTAGTTCTTCAGATTTTTCTAAGAAAGCCAAAAGATTGTGTTTTTAAGATAAATTTTATAATTTTAAGATTTTTTTTCTCATTCAACTTAATGATTTTACAATACTCAGTGGGCCAAACCAAGTATAACTGTAAGTCTCCAATTTGCAACCTCTGCTGTAGGAAAACTGTGCTTTCAAGATGCCTTAGTTTGGGGTGTTATACCAAATACCATAGACTGAGTGGCTTATAAACAACAGAAATTTATTTCTTACAGTTGTGGAGGCTGGAACTCCAACCCAACGTGGTCAGGTTCTGTAACAGCCCCCTTCTGGGTTGCAGGCTGCTGATTCCTTGCACTCTCGCTTGTGGAAAGAGGGCTAGGGAGCGTTCTGGGGCCTCTTTTATGAGGGAACTAATGCCATTCATGAGGGCTTCAGCCTCATGACATATTACCTTCAAAGGTTCCTCCTCCAAGTATCATCACACTGGGAGTTAGGATTCCAACATGCGAATTTGAGGGGTGCAAACATTCAGTCCCCTAACAGAGGATTTCTATGAATGGAAAAAGACCATGATCATGGCTTCGAATAACTAAAATCTGAATGTGGCAGAGGGTCTTGGCACCTCCTGACTTGCTCTGAGTCCAGAATGAAAAGTAGCAGGTAGAAGATTTTGACTCAATAACAATATGTATTTTCTGTTACTCAGACTTATTCAAGAAGAGTGAGGCATTGGTTGGGCACGGTGGCTCACGCCTGTAATCCCAGCACTTTGAGAGGTCAAGGTGGGTGGATCACAAGGTCAGGAGTTTGAGACCAGCCTGGCCAATATGGTGAAACCTCGTCTCTACTAAAAATACAAAAAAAATTAGTCGAGCATGGTGGCACATGCCTGTAATCCCAGCTACTTGGGAGGCTAAGGCAGGAGAATTGCTTGAATCCGGGAGGCAGAGGTTGCAATGAGCCGAGATCTCGCCACTGCACTCCAGCCTGAGTGACAGAGCAAGATTCTGTCTCAAAAAAAAAAAAAAAAAAAAAAAGAGTGAGGCATTAATACGAAAGTTGCCACTGAATGGAGCCAAGCGGCCTTTTGTAAGAGATGTTGGAAAGGTCTCTGCTGGATGGAGGCTGGTCCTGTCCCATCCTGGAGAGGTGAACCCATAACTTCCTCAGTCTAAGCTCAAGGAGACCTTGCTTTCTAACCTGGCTTTGCAGTCATCCTGAAAACCTCCAACCGCCTTAACATGCCATGGGAAATGGTCCAAAAGCTTTGGGGGACAAAATCCATGTAAATGCAAGGCATGCGTATATACGAGTTTGTTCTCACTTTTTTTTTTTTTTTTTTTTTGGTTTTTACTCACCACTGTACTGACGAGGATCACTTTCCTGTTTAAATGAAACCCTACCAGCTTGAGTCTCCTTGGATTCTTAGGGATTGCTCCTTCTCTTGTTTTATAATTGTTCTATTTTCTCTTGTCCATAAAGCATTGTGCAAACCTTCTTCATCATCTATATCTCTTCCCCACCACTAGAAAAATTCCTCTCTTTACTTGATTTTCGCTACAACACCTTAAAAATGTTATTCTTAAAATATAACACGTATATATCATTGTCTAAAGCAAGGGTCTGCAAACTGAATTGGCTGGCCTCCTGTTTTCGTAGATAAGGTTTTATTAGAACACAGTCATGCCAGTCATTTACATTGTGCTTAAAGCTACTGCCACGCTACAATGGCAGAGCTGACTAGTTAAGACAGAGACCATAAGACCCACAAAACCTTAAATGTTTACTAACTAGCCCTTTAAGAAAAAATAGACCTAACCGCTGATTTATATGAAAACAAGTATACAGGCATACCTTGTTTTATTGCATTTCACTTTATTGCATTTCCACAGATATTGCATTTTTCTTACAAATTGAAGATTTGTGGCAACCCTGAGTCCAGCAAGTCTATCGGGGCCGTTTTTTCCAAAAGCATGTGCTCACTTAGTTTCCGTGTGTCACATTTTGGTAATTCTTATAATATTTTAAGCATCTTTATTATGATATCTGTTATGGTGATCTCTGATCAGTGATCTTTGATGTTACTAATATAATTGCTTTGGGGCACCATGAACTACACACATATAACATGGCGAACTCAATCAATAAATGCGGTGTGTGTTCTGACTCTTCCACCCATTGGCCACACCCTCATCCTTCTTCCTTGCCTTGGGCCACCCTGTTCCCTGAGACACAACAATATGGAAATTAGGCCAATAAATAACTTTACAACAGCCTTTAAGTGTTCAAGTGGAAGAGAGAGTCTCATGTCTCTCACTTGATATCAAAAGCTAGAAATGATCAAGCTTAGTGAGGAAGGCATGTCAAAAGCTGAGACAAGTCAAAAGCTAAGCCTCTTGCACCAAACAGACAAGTTGTGAATGCAAAGAAAAGTTATTGGAGGAAATTAAAAGTGCTACTCCAATGAACTCCTGAGTGATAAGGAAACAAACAGCTAGCCAAGCAAGGTAGCTCATGCCTGTAATCCCAGCACTTTGGGAGGCCGAGGCGGACAGATCACCTGAGGTCAGGGGTTTGAGGCCAGCCTGACCAACAAGGAGAAACCCCATCTCTACTAAAAATACAAAATTAACCAGGTGTGGTGGTGCATGCCTGTAATCCCAGCTACTTGGGAGGCTGAAACAGGAGAATCGCTTGAACCCAGGAGGCGGAGGTTGCGGTAAGCCGAGATTGCACCACTGCACTCCAGCCTGGGCAACAAGAGCGAAACTCCATCTCAAAAAAAAAAAAAAGGAAAACAAACAGGCTTCTTGCTGTTATAAAGAAAGTTTTCATGGTTTTGGGTAGAAGATCAAACCAGCCACACAGCATTCCTTTAAGTTAAGCTTAATCCAGAGCAAGTCCCTAATTCTCTCCAGTTCTATGAAGGCTGAGAGACATGAGCAAGCTGCAAAAGAAAAGTCTGAAGCTAGCAGAGGTTGGTTCATTAGGTTTAAGGAAAGACACTATCTTCAAACATAAAAGTACAAGATGAAGCAACAAGTGCTGATGGAGAAGCTGCAGCAAATTGTCCAGAAGATCCAGGTAAGATCATTGATGAAGGTGGCTACATTAAAAATAGATTTTCCTTTTTTTTTTTTTAAAGACAAGGTCTTACTCTGTCACTCAGGCTGGCATGTAGTAGTGTGATCACAGCTCACTGCAACGTCGGCTTCCTGGGCTCAAGTGATCCTCCTGCTTCAGCTTCCTGAGTAGCAGGAACCACAGGTGTGCACCACCACGTTGGGCTAACTTTTTGATTTTTATGTAGAGATGAGGTTTCACTATGTTACCCAGGCTGGGCTGGAACTGCTGGGCTCAAGCAATCCTCCCACCTCAGCCCCCCAAATTATTGGGATTACAGGCGTAAGCCACTGCACCTGGCCAAAAATAGATTTTCAGTGCAGATAAAACAACCTTCTATTGGAAAAAGTTGCCATGTAGGATTTTCATAGCTAGAGAGAAGTCAGTGCCTGGCTTCAAATCTTCAAAAAATACATTGACTTGCTTGTTAGGGGCTAATGCAGCTGGTGACTAAGTTGAAGCCAATGCTCATTTACCATTTGAAAAATCCTAGGGCCCTTAAGAATTATGCTAAATCTATTTTGCCTGTGCTCTATAAATGGAACAATGAAGCTTGAATGGCAGCACATCTGTTTATAGCATGGTTTACTAAATTTTTAAACCCACTTAGAAAAAAGATTCCGTTCAAAATATTACTGCTCGTTGACAATGCACTTGGTCACCCAAGAGCACTGATGAAGATATACAAGGAGGTGAATGTTGTTTTCATGCCTGCCAAGATAACACATTCTGCAGCCCATGGATCTAGGAGTAATATTGACTTTCAAGTCTTATTATTTAAGAAATGTATTTCTTGATGCTATAGCTGCTGTAGACAGTGATTCTTCTGCTGGATCTGGGCAGAGTCCATTGAAAGCCTTCTGGAAAGGATTCACCATTCTAGATGCCATTAAGAACACTTGAGGTTCATGAGAAGAGGTCAGAATATCAACATTAACAGGACTTTGGAAGACATTGGTTCCAACCCTCATGGATGATTTTGAAGGGTTCAAGACCTCAGTGGAGGAAGTCACTGCAGATGGAATGGAAATAATAACAGAACTAGAATTGGAAATGGAGCATGATGATGTGACTGAATTGCTGCAATATCATGATAAAACTTTAACAGATGAGGAGTTGCTTCTTATGGATGAGCAAGGAAAGTGACTTCTTGAGATGAAATCTATTCCTGGTGAAGATATGTGAACATTGTTGAAATGACAACGAAGGATTTAGAGTATTACATAAACATAGTTGATAAAGCAGCAGCAGGGTTTAAGAGGATTGACTCCAATTTTGAAAGAAGTTCTATTATGGGTAAAATGCTATCAAACAGCATCACATGCTACAGAGAAATCTTTTGTGAAAGGAAGATTCAGTCGATGGGGCAGACTTCACTGTAGTCTTATTCTAAGAAATTGCCACAGCCACTCAACCTTCAGCAGCCACCACCCTGATCAGTCAGCAGCCATCAACACTGAAGCAAGACCCTCCACCAGCAAAAAGACTGTGACTTGCCGAAGGCCCAGATAGATAATTGTTTGCATTTCTGAGCATATTTTTGAAATTAAGGTGTGCGCATTATTTTTCTAGACATAATGCTATTGCACTGCTAGTAGACTACAGTATAGTGTAAACATAACTTTTATATGCACCAGAAAAGCAAAAAATTTGTATGATCCATTTTGTCGAGATAGTCACTTTATTGCAGTGGTCTGGAACTGAACCTGCAATATCTCTGAGGTATGCTTATATTAAATAGGTAATTGAAAAACAAAAACAAAAAGGATAAAGGATAAAATAACCATCTGTAATGCAATGACTAGCTGGACAAACCACTGGTGTCTTAATTTCCTCTAACCGTATACAGTTGTCCCTTGGTACCCATGGGGGATTAGTTCCAGGACCTCCTGTGAATACCAAAATCCACAGATGCTCAAGTCGCTGGTATACGATGGTGTAGCATCTGCCCATAAGCTACATACATCCTCCTGTATACTTCAGATCATCTCGAGATTACTTATAATACCTAATACAATGTGCGTGCTATGTAAATAGGTGTTATATTGTTTAGGGAGTAATGACAAGAAATTCATTACTTGTCATTACTATATGAACAAACATGTTCATATAGATGCAATTTTTTCTCAAATATTTTCAATCTGCAGTTGGTTGAATCCACAAATGCAGAACTTTTAGATTAGAAAAGCTGATTGTATACATTGCAATATGAAATCACACCACAAATACAATTTTTTTAAGCTTTGACTTACATAATTCTAGGTGTGATTTTAAGCACTCAAAAACACCTATGTTCATTTAGCAATATATTAGATGCATTTTCTTCTCAGATATTTTTTGACATTGTATATGTATATATTACAGGTTGAGTATCCCTTACCAAAATGCTTGGGCCTAGAGTGTTTCAAATTTTGAAATAGTTGCATATACACAATGAGGTATCTTGAGGCTGGAACCCAAATCTAAACATGAAATTCATTTATGTTTCATGTACAACTTATACACATATCTTGAAGGTAATTATGCAATATTTTTGATAATTTTATACATAATACAGTCTGTGCACATTGAACCGTCAGAAAGCAAGGATGTCACTATCTCAGGCACCCATGTGGACAGTCTGTGGGTGTTTGACATCACCATCATTCCTGACTCAGAATTTGTATGCTACAAAGAAAATGATAATCATTTTCTTACACTTATTCACACTTCAGTACTCAACAGTGAAACAATATGGCATATCATTAATATAGTGATAAACAATGTGTTCCGGGTAACTAAGCAACACAGTAGCATCACCAGAATACCTGTATCAGCTGTTAGACAATGACAACAAACATCAGCAGGCTGGATCAATTGTGTGTGGTGCACATGAATTTTGACTGTGACCTGGCACATGAAGTCCATTGTGGAATTTTCCACTTGTGGCATTAGGTCGGCATTTAAAACATTTCAAACGTTGCAGTATTTCAGATTTCAGATTTTTGGATTAGAAATGCTCAACCTGTATTTTATTAATAACTGGGTATATAATTACTTAGTACTTTGTGTATATGTATGTATATATTATGCATTGATTCTTTAGTGTGGCACTTTATTGGATGTTTTATATATAAAATTTTATTTGGCTGAGCGTGGTGGCTCACACCTGTAATCCTAACACTTTGGGAGGCCAAGGTGGGTGAATCACTGGAGGTCAGGAGTTCAAGACCAGCCTGGCCAATATGGTGAAACCCCAGCTCTACTAAAAATACAAAAATTAGATGGGTGTGGTGGCACACGCCTGTAATCCCAGCTACTTGGGAGGCTGAGGCAGGAGAATTGCTTGAATCCAGGAGCAGAGGTTGCGGTGAGCTGAGATCTCGCCACTGCACTCCAGCCTGGGCAACAGAGTGAGACTCTGTCTCAAAAAAAAATTTTTTTTTATTTAATCCTTCCAAGTTTGTGTGAGAAGTATTATTAACTTCAGTTTACAGATGGGAGTACTGAGACCTGAAGTGTTTCTATGGCTTGACCAGCTCACGCTGCTGGGCTTTCCAATGACCAACCCTGCATTTTCAGCCTTTCACTTATTACTGGGCACTGAAGTTAAATGTACCTTTGTTTTGTTTTTTGAGAGGAGTGGATATTAGAAACATTGAATTGATTAATACAGTGTACACAAATCATTGACTGCATTTTTTTAGTATTTCCATAGAAATGATTCTCAAAAGCAGAACTGATGAATCAAAAGGTACAGTGGGGTTTCCTCAAACATACTGAAGAATGTGGCTTTTCAGGAAAGTTGTAACATATATTGTATTCTAACCCTCTGTGAAGGTGCCAGACTCCAACTTGTCAGTGCTGAGCGCTATGATTTAAACCCTTTTAGTTTTGCTCTTTTGCAAAAGGAAGAGGGATACTGGAGGTGGGCTCTTTGCAGGTAGGTGCAGCCAGGTGACTCCTGAGAGTGGCATCTGGGAAAGATGTTGTTTTCCTGATAAGGAGGGACATTTTCAGTTGGCACAAGTGTTCACCCTTTGTCCTTCTGTCTCCTCCTGCTGTCTTATGACCGAGGATTGAAAGCTGCATGCTAAGGACTCCACATGGAGGGAAAGGTGGCCTGGGGGCCTGGGTTACAAGGGCATCGAGTGGGGAAAATACCCAGTTTAGTGAAACCTCTGTTGTTAGGTTCAGATGCAAAGGCAAATGCAATCCTATCCACTCTGTTTTCTCTGACTCTTAGTGAAAGGATCATGTTTGTATCTCATTTTCTGCAAATTCTCTGTACTGGGACTTTGCATCTCCACACAGCCCCTCACAGCGCCCCCTCCCAAGTAAGGTTTTGGTGTTTCTCTTGCCAATTTGAATTAAGTCTGTATATTATAGCTATTAACTATCATTTTTGGTGCAGTTTAAGATGTGTCTTTTAATTTTATTTATGATGACCTATTGGTTAAAATAGTGATCTTCAGATGTCTCCATCAAAAAGTACAATTTGTCTTCACACTTACTAATAGGGACAAATTCCTATTCCCCAATAACCTTGTACTTAATTGTCTTATCATCAAATGGATCGCCCCTGAATCTACATTGGGGGTTGCAAAATGATAACTTTACAATCATATGATTCCCTTCACATTCATTAGTGGTCATTCTTCTGTGAACAAGAGTTTCCTTCTCTCTCTCTCTCTGTCTCTCTATCTCTCTCCCTTCCCCCACCCCTCCCTTTAGCGGGAGAGAGTCACTGGGTTCTTAAGCATTTTTACTTACTCAGTGTGATACAATCATTATTCTTTCTGGTGCTCAAATTAACCCAATTTTGCCCAGTGAGTGCCTTTTATATTATCTCTAACACAAGAAATTGAGTGCTTACATTTTTCTTTAATTCTTGACCTTTCTTTCTTCCTTCCTTCCACTCTCCTGGTCTCTTCCCCTTCCTCTGTTCCTTCCTTCCTTCCTTCTCTTTTCTTCTTCAGTTGGAGGTGGGAGGTGCTTATAACATTGGCTAAAATTAGAATGATAATAAATGATAGTGGTGAAAGAAGACTTCTATTTAGCTCTTGTCTTTAATTAAGCTGGATTTAGTTTTTCATTATTAAATAATAAGGGCTATTTGTTTCAGTTTTTTAATAAGAAAGAAGGATGATTCTATTTCTAGTTTTGTCGGTGTTTTAACCATGTCTAAACATTGAATTTGGGGGCATTTACTGAAGTTAACTAGTGTGTTTTTTCCTTTGACCTAATGAAATGATCAATTACATTAATAAGTTTCCTAGAATTAAACTATCTTTACAGCCTTCAAATACACCCAACCTGAGCACTATTATTTTTTTCAATTCTGTGATGACTCAATATGTTTAGTTTTATATATATATGATATACTTACATATGAAATATATACACATTTATATATAAATGAATAAATAAAATTAGTTTGCATTTTTATTATACTATGTATTTAACATTTATTAAATGAATTGGTAAACTTTTTAAATTCTCCTGGGAAATGAATATCATGTTGTGATTATTATTTCCTGGAAAATCTCCTTGGGCTTTATGCCTTTTTCTGTATCAATTTGATAAATTAATTCATTAATCTCATGGTTATTGGTCTCTTTAGTTTTTATTTGTTGTTGAGACAAATAAATTATCTTTTCCTAGAAAACTATTTTTCTAAATTCAAGTTTTTGACGATTTTTCTTTTATACAGTTTCCTGTTTATTAGTAGCTTTAATTCCTTTTGTTGTTTTTACATTTTATATTTCTCTCTTTCTTTCTCTATTCCTTCCTTACTCCATCCCTTACTCTCTCCCTTTCTTCCTCTCTCTTTTTCAACTAAGACTAGTTGTAAATGTGTCTATTTTATTGTTTTTTTTAACTCAAGAACTGATATTCATTTCCTTTATTTTGTACTTCCTTATATCTATTGTTTTCAAATATATGTATATTTTTCATAATACGATTTTCATGAGTGTTTTTTGCTTTTCTTTTTATGCTGTTTTGGATGAAAACTTTATTTGTTGATTCCCATCTTGGCATGTCAATAATTTTAAGCCATTCTTTTCTGCTAAGTCTAGATTTAGCTCAAGAATTCTTCTCAACAGAGAGCTGTACATTGTCACATGTAGGCTAGGATATATAGCTGTGTCCAACTTTGGAAAATATAATTAGTCACAAGTCCTCTCTAACTTGTTCAAACTTACTAAATTATGTTTTTTTATAGCCCAAGTGTTTCATTCTTAAATTTTAAGAATAAATTTGTGGCCAGGCATGGTGGCTCAAGCCTGTAATCCCAGCACTTTGGGAGGCCAAGGTGGGCGGGTCACCTGAGGTCAGGAGTTCGAGACCAGCCTGGCCAACATGACGAAACCCTGGCTCTACTAAAAATGCAAAAATTAGCCGGGCGTGGTTGTGCATGCCTATAATCCCGGCTACTTGGGAGGCTGAAGCAGAAGAATTGCTTGGACCCGGGAGGCAGAGGTTGCAGTGAGCCAAGATTGTGCCATTGCACCCCAGGGTGGATGACAGAGTGAGACTCTGTCTCAAAAAAAAGAATAAATGTGTTTTAAAATATGACTGGAATGAGCTTCCCACCTATAGATTTTTGGGAAAGTCTATGTTTAAGTGTTTTTATATTTAAATTTAAATTTAATTTTTTTAAAGACAGGGTCTTGCTCTGTCCCCAAGCCTGAAATGCAGTGGTGCAATCATAGCTCACTGCAGCTTTGAACTCCTGGGCTCAAGCAATTCTCCTGCCTCAGCCTCCTAAGTAGTTGGGACTACAGGCATGCACCACCACACTGGGCTTCTGCAGGTTTTTAAGTGGTGTATTTTCCTCAATCTTTCAATATTTGGGGGATTTTTTTTCTTACTTTAATAAATCGTGTTTTGTCTGTGACTATGATTTTTGTGTTGTGACTTTTTCCCCAAGAATCTTGACATATTATTCTACCTTTGGTGATCTTGGAGAAGTCGAGGGCAGCCTAAATTTAAATTCTTCGTAGATAATCTGGATTGTTTTTCTACTTGCGTACATTTAAGAGTTTTGAAAAATGTATCAGAGCATTTTGCTAAAATGTCTAGGTATATAGGTTTTTGATCTCATTGACTTTACCTAAAACATGAAGAATTCTGATTTGCGTACTCAGTGAAGGAAAATCTTTACTTATTATATTTTTGTGTATTGATTCTTCCCCCTGTGGTACTGTATTTATCTCGGGGATGTTGTTATAGGCTGTTATCTATCTACCAATATATTGCCTCTCTTTTTTCACTTACTAACGGGACCATGACTTAATTTGGGAATGGTCTCTTCTTAACAGCTTTATCTCCCAGTCTTCCTTGCAGGGAGGGGGTAGTCATATGACATATTTGAATCTAATGAGATAAATTTGTAAGCTGCCAGGTGAAGCTCCTGAGAATGCTCTTTAAGGCAGGATGACTCATCTGACATGCCTCATTCACCTCTTCCTCTTCCTCTGTTGGATCTGGAATGTGATTATAATGGCTGGAGTGCCAGTAGCCACACTGAAAGCTGGGGAGGAGGGCCACATGCTAAATTTGGTGGAGCTAGGGCTAAAAAAAAATAGTCTGAGGTTCTTAGAATATCATGTAGCTGCCCTGCCACCCCAGATCTGTCCATCTCTGGACTTCTTGCCACATAAGAGAAAATAAATATTTCTCTTGACTAAGGAAATGCTCATGGCTTGTTTGGTCAATGTCTGAACAAAATAACTTCTCTGATAAACCAATAAAGGTAAATTATCCATCTACACCTATCATCTTTTCATGCATAGCTTTTTCCTTTGACCTGTTCTTTCATATTCTTAAAGAGCTTTTTATTCCTTTTTGATACCTCTAATTTGAATTTTCACTCCAAAGCAGACTTTGTTTCTATTACTTTTAATTTTCATGCTGGAAAGATATAGCTCTAATCCCCTATTTGAGTTATATCTTTTTTCATTTCAACTTGCATTTCATTTCGTTTGATTTCTGACTTTAAGTCTTTTCTAAAATCAAGATTATTAAGTTATTTTTCATATCATTTCTCACCTGATTTCATAAGGCCTGTTATGCTTTTATGACATTCAGGATGCAAAATAGATACCATTTACACTTTTTTGTACTATTTGCTGGTAGCTCGTTTTCAAACTGTGATTTTCCCCAAATCCTTAGAATTGCACTCCCCTATCTGTATTAAACTTTTTTTTTTTTAGTTTATTCACCTTTGGACAGTAAAACAATCCAGGCTGATGTTTACTAAATTATTAGAGGAAACTAGTCCTGTCTCTAGGTGGGTTCTGCCAGAATCAGAGGCATCTGATACTACTATAGACAGGATGAGGGCTCTAGACCCTGCCAAGTTTTAATGCTTAGTTGGCACTTATCTATTGAGGCATATCTCCTAGGGCTTATTTTGAAAGAGTAACTTCCCAAAGCTGTTATATGTGTTTCTCTCATGACTGGAACAGGGGTTGTTTCCTGGGTAATAATATAAGAGGATGCACTTGCAGAGCTCTTTAGCTCTTCATTCCCAAAGGGGGCCAATTCCAGCCCCAGGGCTGAGAGCATGCTCCTTCCTCAGCTGGGTTGAAATTACAGGGAGGTTCTCTCATCTCCCAGAAGATGTAGAAAGAGACTGCTTAGGAAGGAGAGCTGGCAAAAACAGGTCACCTCTGGAAGCACTGCTTCCATGATGGAGGAATGACAACCCATTTTCTGGTGGTGTGTGGCTGTGGCCTCAGCCTCATATCTGAAATGGGGTGGTAGGCTACAGGTGGAAGATTTCCAGCCTGTTTTCTTCTAAATTACCCCTTCAAATGGATCAAAGTTTTGCAATCCAACCCATCTACACTGCAGATAATAGAACTTTTTCCCAGGGAGCTGCAAAATATTGGTCAGCATTAGCAATTCCTAGTGCTGTGCCTTGGGGAGCATTACAGTCAATGCACATCCACTCTGACTTGTTCTGGTGGTGGCTGCCTCTAGCCCAGGGTGTTCCCAACCTAAGACTGATCCCACTGCTTTCAAGGCATTTCAGCTGAGAAACACTTTATTACCTCAAGTTTAATATGCCCAAAGCCAAATGTATGACTTTTCCTGGTAATGACATTTTAATTCTTGCCCTTAAAACTTGTAGTGAAGCAACTAGACCCACCTTCCAAGTCAACCTGTTAGAGTTAAGCAATGAGACACAGATGTATCACCCAAATACCCTTGAGGTTATCCAGAATTCCACTTTCCCTCCTTTTCGTTCTCACTGCTGCCACGAGTGTGTGGGGTTCAATCGCTTCATGTCTGAATCACCGAAGGAGCACTCCTGCTCATCTCCTCTGCATCTCCTCTCCCCTCCCTCCCAGCAGGCATGTCAATCCCAGGGTGATGCTTTCAGCAGAGCCTTAGTCATGCTACCCTTAGCTGAGGAGCTGCTGTCTCTTCCCTGTGATCTGCAGCTCAGGTTCCAAGACCATGATTGAATGGTCTAGGCCCTCCAGAGATGTATTCATCATCCATCCAGTATTCCTTCCTGCCTCTCTCTAAAATGGATACTCATCTCATCAGTAGATTCCACACATTCCATTCTATATTTATCCTCAGCTCTTGGAACTTGTAAATTATATCTTTTCTGCCTGGAATGCTTTCTGCCTTCTTTTCTTTCTTTTTTTATGTATTTATTTTTTTATTTGAGACAGGGTCTTGCTCTGTCATCCAGGCTGGAGTACAGTAGTACAATCACGGCTCACTGCCACCCCCACCTCCTGGGCTCAGGTGATCCTCCCACCTCAGCCTCCCAAGTAGCTAGGACTACAGGCATGTGCCACCACACCCAGCTAATTTTTGTATTTTTAGTAGAGATAGGGTTTCACCATGTTGCTCAGGCTGGTCTCGAACTCCTGAGCTCAAGTGATCTGCCTGCTTTAGCCTCCCAAAATGTTGGGATTACAGGCATGAGCCACCGTGCCCAGCCACTTTCTGCTTTCTTTATCACCCGTTTAGATCTTACTCCCTCCCAAAGATGCAGCTCAAATCCAGATGTCATATTATTCTGACCAACACTTTTTTTTTTTTTTTTAAAGATTCCGGCCATTATATACTGAATAAGAGACATACACATTTGGAAATGATTTCAATGGCTTTGTTTGTAAATTCTTTTGCATCTCTCTCATTTATGTGTGTGATTCCTCAAAAGAATGTTCAATAAATAGATGCTATAAAAGTCAGAATAATAACCCTTGAATTTTTTTCTCTAGCTGTAAAAGTCAGAATAATAACCCTCCAGCTTGGAGAGGTAATGAAAGGAGATGTTTTCTCAGTGATTGGAATTGCTGCTGCCCGGACTGGCATAACCCAGTTGTTCAGGAACTATTGAATGCTGGTGAAGATATCATTTCAACTTTACATTTTCTCGGCTTATGTAGTCAATGGTTTAATCTATGCTGATGATTAGACATCTCTTTATTAAAAACATGAGTTTTTTGTTTTGTTTTTGTGTCTGTTTTTCCTTTTTAGTTCCTAAAGCACAGATTGCTCCAGCACTGCCAGTAAATTAATTAGGAACCAGCAGGTGGTTTTCTTCTGGGAGTAGAAGTTGAGGGTCACTTTGGGGGAGTTCATTGTCATGTCCTTTCTTCCACATTTCTGAAGTGCTGTTATAAAACGCCTTGCTTTTCTGTCTGGATATGTACTTGCCTGCATGGTCTATTTACCACCCCTATAGAATCATCATCTTCTCAAACTATGTCTACAACGTTTGCTTTTACATAAGTTGGACAATTAGGATACTGTTCTGTGCCTTAGTAAAAACCCTCTCTCTCTTTTAGATCAAGTGACCTAAAACCTCAAGCAACAGTTTTAGGACAGAGTATTCCAACGTGCTTTCCATAAAACTGTTTTAGGATGAAAATAGAGCTTATTCTGGGGTAGGGGTGGGGGGAAGGGTGGGTGAGAGATTTTAAATGTCAGATAAAGTGGCCTGAACAAAGAGAAACAGATTTCTTTGCTTCTTTACTGCAGGACTTCTCAAGGCCTTTGGCAGGCTGCTGTGCGTGGTAAAGCTCCACCAGGGGCCAGGTTTCCATGTGCAGCTGTGCAGACAGACTGGTTTTTTTTGTTTGTTTGTTTTGTTTTTTTAAATAACATTTTAGTATTTTAGCATTGTTTTAACGAGGCGTTTTCACATTCTTCGTGCCATTTTAATTGGTGTTCTTTTTGTTTCCATCTCTATTTTATTATGATATCTTCTTTATTCTTAATGAGCAGCTCTGATGTGAATGGTGCCTCTAGGAGGGAAATAGTGACCTGACCCTAGAGGGGCTGCCACAGCATCCCCAGAAGCATCTGGCATGAAACTCTTGTTCTTCAAAGAACATCTTTCAGGCCTAGTGTTTAATGGGGAGCACCATGGCAAACCTCAGCCTGGGCTGTTGCAAATCCTGTAATCAGAGTAAAGTGGAAGTTTTGCCATACAGCCTGTCTGGCCACTAAAATGCTACCGGCTTGGCTCAGAAATGTTCAAAAGACCCCCTGCATAGAGGATGAGTCAAAGACGCAACATGCAACTATTCCTTTGTGCTGCTGGGAAGACCGTGCTGTGAATCCATTTCCTACTTAGAGACTCCTGTTTTCCCATTTAATTAATGTCATATTTTCTCTTCTATAACATTTAGTATTTTAGCATTGTTTTAATAAGGCGTTTTCACATCATTCATGCCATTTTAATTGGTGTTCTTTTTGTTTCCATCTCCATTTTATTATACCTTCTTTATTCTTAATTTTTCTGCTTTTTAGTTTTCCCTTATTTCTTTTCATTCAAAAATTTCACACAATTTTATATTGTTCTTGGCTTCTAATCTTTTAATTTACTTTCTTAATCCAAGTTTGGTTGCATTTCTGTTAATTGCTTTATTTCATTATTCATTTGGAGGCTTTCATCTTTGGAAAAAGGGGCAAATTTGAGGATCAGATTATATGGTTTTGACCACCTTCCCAACCAGTACCTGCCTGGGTGTCTCAGGTGAGTTGTTTAACCATTCTCAAAGCTTCAGTTTTCTGGTCTGTGAAATGGACTTGGTGATAAGTTGTTGTAAGTATTAAATGAGAAAATGCATCCAAAGTTCTTAGCCCAGTGCCTAGCTAGATAAGAACTGTCTAATAAAGGTTATTTATAAGGTGAATATTATTACATTTTAAGTTGTTTTGTCATCTTTTTATTATTAAATTTATACTTATTTAATATTTTTGATTATTTGTTTCATATTTTTTTCCCCATTCACCTTTAAACTTTGGAATTTTGGATTCTGACATACTTTTTTGGTTCTGTTTCATCTATATATCTCATTAAATTTTTTCCATTTCTCCTGAATTTGGTTATTTTTATGCCGACATCTTTATACAGCACATGAAGCAGGGACGAAGGGATTGCTGAAGTTAGTGGACTCACAGGACTAGCAGGGAGGTCCCAGGCCACAGAGGTGCTTCTTGACTGATTAGTGACTGTGCCCCCTCGTAAGTCTCCTGTCTCTTTTCTTGTCAGTTCTCCAAAAAAATCCTACTGTGAGCTATTTCCCATTGGTTAAGGGCACATCTAAGTGCTAAAGTAATGCTGTTCCGTCACACTCATTAACCATGAAGAACCACACATTGAATCCATCGTTTCTGGCCTTCATGGTCCCTCATTTATCTTCTTTTGTTACTTTTTGAAGGTAGTTCCTAAATGGCATCCTGATAGATCCTCTAGTCTTAGATTATAATGCGATTCAATGATTCAATATATCGTGCTCAGTATTCTCCCACGAGATTAGGAGAACCCAAAGTAATGCAAATGCTCCCTTTTTGCAGTATCAGCTCGGCCACTGTAAGTGATGACACAGACTGGACATCTTCAGTGGAAATGTATTTTCTCTCAGTTCTGGAGGCTGGAAGTCTGAGGTCAAGGTTCCCACTGAGTCCATTCCTGGTGAGGGCTTGCTTTCTGGCTTCCAGGTGGCCACCACCTCACTCTGCTCACGTGGCCTTCTCCATCATAGACAGAGACAGGAGCAGAGAGAGAGACAGAGCTCCCAGGCATCCCTTCTTCCTAGGACATTGGTCCTATTGGATCAGAGCCCCGCCCTTCTGACCTCATTTAATTGTAATTACTTCCCTAGAAGCTCTGTGTCTTGGTACAGCCATGCGGTGGGTTAGGACATCAACAGGTGAATTGTGGGGAGACACAGACATTCAGTTCATAACACCCGTCTTTGGTATGGAGAAAGCTGACCAATGGTCTGGTCTGCCAGCACTGCGAGGTGACATTTCTCACTACCCTCTCCTGACTGAAAGCTGGCTCCCTCTGGCTATAACATTCTTTGCTTGAATCCACTGACTGGGGTCATTAGGAAACTATTCAGTTGCCTCACTAGGGCACCCGTCCACATGGCCCTGGAATCTCACTGAAGCCACCTGTCCAGGAATTGCCCAGACACAGGCACGCTGACCCCCTGCTGGGTCACAGTGCTTACCTCAGAGAGCTGCTGCACCTGGGGCTGAACCCTTTAAAGCTAGTGGTTTTCTTAGAATGTGCTTCTCTTGGAATGTAGCCAAGAGTGTTGACATTTCTCTTGGGTTTTAACATATTTTTGTGAGCTATTTGGATTTTTTTTTTTTTTAAACAGAGTTTCGCTGTTGTTGCCCAGGCTGGAGTGCAATGGTGCAATCTCGGCTCACTGCGCCTCTGCCTCCCGGGTTCAAGCAGTTCTCCTGCCTCAGCCTCCTGAGTAGCTGGGATTACAGGCATGCGCCACCACCCCGGTTAATGTTGTATTTTTAGTAGAGATGGGATTTCTCCATGTTGGTCAGGCTGGTCTTGAACTCCTGACATCAGGTGATCCACCAGCCTCGGCCTCCTAAAGTGCTGGGATTACAGGTATGAGCCACCGCACCCGGTGAGATATTTGGATTTTAGAAAACTAATTTCTCAGTTTGTAAGGAACCAAAGAAATACAAATCCTTCCTAACAGCATGGGTGTACTGGCGACCTAGAGTCTATGAGCCGGACACCTCAAGTCCTACTGCAGGATTCCTCCCACTGGCTCTAATTTAGGCTTTGAGAGTTTGGGTGCAACTGACCTCAAAGTTTTATTCCTCCCAAAAACCTGCACATGCAATGCTTGCACTGGAGTCTGTATTTATTTCTCCATTTATTTTCCTGCATTCCACATTCTCTATGATAGAGAAAATTCTCTGAGGACTTGAAAACTAGATTGAGGTCTGGGTCTGACGGAGGTGTGGGATGCCTGTTTTTGTTGTGAACGCCTGGCCTGGATGCCCTGCATCCTCACCATTTGGGGATGCCAATTAAACCTGCAGATTCTGAGCTCCCAGGAGGGGGTCTATGGAATCGGGTCCCTGGGACTTGGACAGCACTGTGGATATTGCCTAAAATCAGCACTTTTAAACAAGTTCCCGAGATAATTCTTACTCACACTCCAGTGTTCCTCTAGGGCAGCTTTGTCACCCAAACAGAAAATTCTTAGAAATGTATTCATGCACAGAATCTAGCATGCTGAAGGGTAACACTGGAGACCAAGCTGGGGGAAGTTACCTCCTCCCTGCTGAGGGTGGAGGGTGGGCTGCTATACCCACCAGTCCTGGCTCTGGCTCAGCTCCCTCCCCACACAAAGCCAACATCCTGCTAGGTTTCAGCTCAGAGTGACAGCAGACTGGCTCCCCATCCTCACATCTCTTTGCCCACAGGCCTGGCCCCTCTGTCCATCCTATGTGGCCTCTAATTTTTTTGTTTTACCTCTGGAATTTGACAACAGTTCCTGGAGGATCTAGCATGTATACACATTGGTTCTTTTAGCCCTCCAGTTTCAGCATCCACTTGATAGCTTCCTGTGCCTCATGCTCAGAAGCAGGGGTTCTGGCTTGTCTTGCATCCACTCCTATCTGTGGGATGGAGCACAGGGTGTAAAATCGACAGGTCCCAGATCTTAAGGCTGGCTCAGAGTGGTGGGTGCTGTGGTCGCCAAAGCTGGGCTTGGCCATGTAACACTTCAGACTGGAGAGTGGTAGGCCACCTATTTTATTTTATTTTATTTTATTTTATTTTATTTTATTTTATTTTATTTTATTTATTTTATTTTATTTTATTTATTATTTTATTTTATTTTATTTATTTTATTTTATTTATTTTATTTTATTTATTTTATTATTTTATTTTTTTATTTTATTATTATTTTATTTATTTTTTTATTTTATTTTATTTTATTTTAATTTTATTTTATTTTATTAAGATAGAGTCTTGCTCTGTCGCCCAGGCCAGAGTGCAGTGGCATGATCTTGGCTCACTGAAACCTCCACCTCCTGAGTAGCTGGGATCACAGATGCATGCCACCATGCCCAGCTAATTTTTGTAGTTTTAGTTAGAGATGGGGTTTTACCATGTTGGCCAGAATGGTCTTGAACTCCTGAACTCAGATGATCCACCCACCTCAGCCTCCCAAGGTGCTGAGATTACAGGGGTGAGCCATTGTGCCCGGCCAAGGCCGCCTTTATTTTTTATATATATTTTTGAGACAAGGTCTCATTCTGTCACTGATGCTGAAGTGCAGGGGTTTGATCACAGCTAACTGCAGCCTCAACTTCCTGGGTTCAAGCTATCTTCCCACCTCAGCCTCCTGAGTAGCTGGGGCTACAGGAATGCACCACCATGCCTGGCTAATTTTTTTATTTTTTTGTTAGAGACAGGCTCTCACCATGTTACCCAGGCTCATCTTGAACTCCTGGGCTCAAGAAATCCTCCCACCTCAGCCTCCCAAAGTATTGGGATTACAGGTGTGAGCCATGGTGCCCAGCTGGACGCCTCCTTTAGATGCCAGCTCTCACTCCTCAGGTTGAAGCTGTGGGCATAATTGTAGGAGTCTAGCCCTGGAACCCTTAATGCAGCTGCTGCTTCAACTGCCCAAAGGACTTTGGAGAAGATCCTCCTGGCTACCAACCGCTTGTTCAACCAGCAAACTGTGGTCATTCCACGTACACTCACTGGGGAGACTGAGTTATTTGCCTTATTTGATGGCCACTTGGGATGGGTACAAGACATTGATTAAGTTAGGAATTTTTCCAGCTCAGAAGTCTAGAGGGAACTAGGTAGTTTTTCTCTGCATACTCAGGAGTATAACTCATAACCTTCCTGGTCAAGATTTAACCTGCTAAGACTGTGTTTGTCAGCCAATGGCCAGCAGGCTTCTTGCCACTTTGCCACAGATGATGATATTGCTGCACTCACGGTCAGCAAGTCTGGCATGTTCCAGGATCCCATTCCGGATGCCAGATGACATCGAGTCACCATGTCTTCCTAGACACCTGTTGGCTGTAAGAGTTTCTCGGACATTCCTTGTTTTTGATGACCTTAACAGTTTTGAAGAATGTTGGTCAGGTATTTTATAGAATGTTCCTTCATTGGGACTTTTTTTCTTACAATTATACTGGGGCTATGTGGTTTGAAGAGTAAGGTGCCATTTCCTTCCATTATATTAAGGGTATACACTATCAATATGACTCATCACTGTTGACCTTAATCACTTGGCTGAGGTAGTGTTTGTTGGGTTTCTCCTCTAAGAAGTTTCGCTTTTTCCCCTTCCCATGCAGAGCTCTTTGGAAGGAAGTCACTATGCATAGCTCACACTGAAGGAGTAGGAAGTCTGTTCTTCCTCCTTGAAAGCAGATACCTACATACCTATGGAATTTTGCTCCAAGGGAGATTGGACTCTTCTCCCCCACTGATTAGCTTACTCACTTATTTTTGTCAGTATGAACTCAGGAGTATTTTTTTATTATTTCAGTTATAATCCAATAATACATTATTTTGTTGTTGAACTTGTCTGGGAGCTCTTTTATTGACTCGTGTGTCCCTTTGATATGCTGCATTTTGTGGAATTTTCTTGTTTCTTTGTCTGTTGCTTTGTTTTCTGGAGCACTTTCTTGTTTCCTGGCACTACAAAATACTCCAGACTCATCTTGTCTATTTCTTGTTTTGTCCTAGATCACTCATTTCTCCAAGGTGCCCTGTTTTCTTTTATTGGGGAATAGAATCAGACATCAAGATGTGGGTGCTGGTTTTATGGTATTTTTGATGTTCGAAAACCCATACAATTAAATTTTATGTAGCAAAATCTATCAACCTTTTACATTCTATTTTCTCACTTGCTTTTAAAATTCCTTCTTTCTAAAGACAAATCGGTGGATAATTATATGAATTTGGATGTAAATAATCTGCATATATATCCTTTCATTTTTTTTAACATTTGAATCTTTAAATATATGAGCTATACTTTTGGTACATGGTGTAGATGTTTTACAACTTTATTCCCAAAATAAATTACTAATTCTCTCAACAGAAATCATTTTACACTTTTTAAGGTATTTTTCCTTATCTTTTGAATCTTGAGATATGGGTTGACTGGATTGTGGGTTAAGCTGTATGAACTCAGTGTAGTCTGCATGGCCCCTTAATATGATTAATGGAGTGTGTTTCCCTGGTAAAATCAGCATTGCTTTGCCCTTTCCTTCTTTCATACACATATATATTTGAGACAGGGTCTCGCTCTGTTGCCCAGGCTGGAGTGCAGTGGTGTTATCTGACCTCACTGCAACATCCACCTCCTGGGCTCAGGCGATCCTCCCACCTCAGCCTCCTGAGTAGCTGGGACCACAGATATGTGCCACCACACCTGGCTAATTTTTGTATTTTTTTGTAGAGACAGGGTTTTGCCATGTTGCCCAGACTGGTTCTTGAACTTCTGGGCTCAAGCAGTCCTCCTACTTTGGCCTCCCAAAGTGCTGGGATTACAGGCATGTCTTTCTTATATCTTCATGAACAGCTTCTGGAGGCAGAGATGTCTTCTGGCTGTGGAGGTCTAGAGAATATGTCTCTGCCCTTAGTTGAAAAGTCTATATGCTCTCATGTATTGCCACAAGAGATAATTTCAAACTCCCTGTTGCCCAAGTGTTATCCAGAGCATGGTTGTGAGAAACAGAGCACTAAATCATTTTATGAAAGATCTGTAGGCTACCCAACCCTCTGTATCTTCTGTGTGTCACCTCCAGGGTAAAAAATAATAATAATAACAAGAGTGGAAGTTGACTTTGGTCTACCACTTTGGGTCCTCTGTAGAACTGCTCTTGCTGAACGGCGTGGTTTTTGCTCCTTCCTTGCACAGTGGTATGTGGTGAGAAGCAGCCACAGTTAAATCACACCTGGATTTATCATTTGGGGCCCTTACAATGGAAGATGTGATTCTCTCCACTACCCCATGTCTCTTCTTTGGTTTGGCTGATAGGAAACTCAAAGCCAAATCTATCCCCATTTACAGCAAAATGTTTGCCTTTGACTGAATTTTACTATCTTGCTTCCAGTTTTGCTTTGTCCTAATTTCCTTTCCCACTTAATTTTCTGTGGTATTGGATTTAGGGTTTCTCCACCTTGGCACTATGGACATTCTGGGTCCAGTGATTCTTTTTTGTTGGAGGCTGCCCTTTGCTTTGTAGGATATTTGGCAGCATCTCTGGCCTCTGCTTGCTAGTAGCAGCTGCACCCATCCCACCCTCTCCAGTTGTAACAATCAAAAATATCTCTAGAGTTTTCCAAATGTCCCATGGGGAGCAAAATTGCCTCTGGTTGGGAACCACTAGATTATATGTATCAATGCCATCACTGAAATATTTTGGTTATAAGGCAGTATATAATATTTTGAATTAATAATAAGGAAATGAATAAGCCTTAACTGGTGAAAAGGGGAGAAAGGGAGTGGAACATTTACAGTAGGACCTGGAAATTAGAGTCTTAATAACTTGCCCAAGCATTACTGTAACAATTCTGAACTGCTGCTTGTCTATTCACCTGGTGGTTCTTAGATGGAATTTCACTAAAGTATCATGTCTTTAAAGACAGAAGCTTCTGAAGGGGAGAAATAGAGGATATATGATGGACAAGGCTTCTTTGGGGATGCCCACTCCATGCAGACAAGGAAGATGTGCCAGGCTAATCAGGAGCCAGTGGCAGCAGGGCACTGGCCAAGCCCCATGTCTGTGCACAGACAGCTCACAGCCCATTAGTGTACGGTGCTTATCCCAGAATATGTGGACATGAAGAAATGAAGATGGAGGACTTGAGTAGGTGGTGAAAATCATCAAACTGGGATACAGGAACTAAGTTATTTGCCACTTTGGGGGTGTCATATTGCTTCTAAAGACTATTTTATGGCTGCTTTATGTGCCAGTGCATTTGCATACACCTTGAAGAACTTGCCTCTGGCTAGCAGTGGGTAATGGAAATTTTGTACTTTTAAATTTTGTTGTGAAAGACTATTAAAGTTGTCTGTTATCCAAGGAAACCTTTACTAGGCTTTCAAAGGCAGAGCTAAAGAATAATAGGCAGTGCCCAGGCAAATATTTTAATGTGCCTATTCTGATTTCTCTAATGGTAATATGCATTTAATCATGAAAAAATGTAGTTTTTTTTTAACAGCACTCCAGGCTATGCATCTTGCATTACAGTAAATAATTGAGAATTGAGCTTTACACCATTTCATCCAATTGAAATAGTGGCATAGAGTACATTTTGCCCTTTGCTTGAAGAAACATGATTTTGTTCAGCTTTCAGTGGACATTCCTTTGCAATTGAAGCACAATGTAGTTTTTCTTTTGTTATTGCAGAACAGCTGAAATGAAACCATAGATAAATGTGTAAGAGGTACTTTTGAAAGCAGAGCTATAAAACTCAGTTCCATATTCATCATGGCTTGGATGTCCAGAACTTGCTTACATCTATTTGTGGATTTTTTTGTATCAAAGGTAAACAAATAGTTTTTAAGAAAACAATAAATTCCTTTAGTTTAAAATCAGGTCATGTCCCCTTTTTTTAATTAAAAAAGGAGTAATGATTCATCTTCCATTTCCCAACTAGGGTTCTCCAGTAATGGCCCTTGATGGTGCTGTTTCAAGTTGTGTGTATCAGGAGAGTTTCAGCTGCGAAGGGACTGGCCATTGGCCACAGTAGTCTTGCCAAAATGATGTTTGGGTTAATTGCACCGTCTAGTTTATTTTCAGTCTTCCCTACTAGGCAGCACTTAGCATTGTTTTGCTAAACTCTATATCCCTAAGCTGAGCACTAGGCCAGGTGTATAATAAAAACTTAGTACATATTTGGGTCACTTTGAATTTAGTGATAGTGGGCAATTTGCAAGGCTCATCCCCCAAAGGCATAATAATGATATTTATAACAGTTGTTCCCAATTCTTGAGAATCTATTTTGTGCCGTGTGGCACAATGAACCCTGAAATGGATTTGCATGTAGGGAGTGCCCTTGAATTCAACATCTGTGAAGGAAGGGGGCAGAAAGGGAAATGAGCCAAGGGAGAGGTGAGCTATAAAACAGGACAGAGCAGAAAGAAGGCCAGCAGACCTCAAAGAGTTCTGGAGCTGAAATGGTCATCAAGGTTGTTCCATTCTGTGTCTGGCCAAAATGGCTGGGCCTCCACATCCCTGTCTTAGGATGTGAGTCACCACTGAAAAGGCATGACCTTGGGTGAGGCTTGAAGAGGCTGGCAGCTGAAGGCATGTGCTGACAGCACTCCCAGCACCTGGCTGCTGTCCCTCCTGGAAGAGGATGTGCCTGCATGTCTCTGTGTCCTTATGCCCAAGCCATTCTGCCAGATGCTTTCCACCTAGTAGCTCTTGTCTTCACTGTGATCCTTAAAGTTAGCTAATATTTGCCCCGCCCTTTACATATGCAGAAACTCAGGTTCAGAGAGGTTAAGTAGCTTGCTAGGTAAACAGTGTTAGATATTTAAATTTGGGTCTGAGTCCAAAGCCTGTACTCTTTGGATTTCTCTAGAGAATGGATCAGTCAAATAAGACAAGACGAGTGCATTGGGAGTCAGGAGACTGAGGTGTGGTCTGGCTCTGCTGCTAACTTCAAGTTTAGACTCAATTGATCAAGTCCCTTGATGACATGGAACTAAAGTGACATTTGAAGAACATGAGTACCTCAAGGATCTTGCTAAAATACAGATTCTGATCTAGTAGGTCTGGGATAGGGCCTGAGATTTTGCATTTCTAAGAAGCTCTCAGGTGATGTCTGCGCTGCTGGCAAACTGAAATCTCAGAAGACTCCAAAGTCTTCTTCAGCCCTGAAAGTCAATGAGTCTCAAAAATATAGGGACAGTTCTTCCCTACAGAAGAATTCCAATTGATAAACATAGAAGAAATTAAGGAAATACAAAATTATCATTAGAACACCCCTGTAATAATTGTGGCAGATAAAATCCACAGATGAATGCTAAAATTAGAAGCTAAAAGTTTTAGGAGAAATACAATATTTGCATAGTATCAATGTATCTCCCCCTTAAATACTTATTGATTACAAAGAAAAAATAATGAGGTTAGAGCAGAGACCCCTTAACCATGTGATCAAAGTCAATTATCACCAGTAATAAAACATATCGACATCACCTCCAGATATGATGCAATGAGAAAGACACATCACTTCTGTGTATTCTTATCCAGAACACACAACCTCAGTCTAATCATGAGAGAATATTAGACAAACCCAAAATAGGGGTCATGCTACAAAATAACTGTCCAGAATTCTTTGAAATGTCCACATCCTGAGAGACAAGGAAAGGCTGAGGAATTCTCATAGATTAGAGGAGAGCAGGGAGACCTAACAGTATAATGTGGGATTTTGGATTGAATCTTGGAACAGAAAAGCGATGTTGGTAAAACATGCAAATGTCAGTAGTTTGTAGTACTGTACCAATACTTAATTTTGACAAATGTATCATGATGATGTAAGATTAGATATTAACATAAGAGGATGCTTGGTGGAAGATAAATGGTAACTCTGCTCTATTTTTGCAACTTTTCTATAAGCCTAAAATTATTCAAAAATTAAAAGTAAAAATAGTAAAAACATTTACAGATATATTCTTCAAAAATGTTTTCAGACATATTTTATACATAAACGCACTCACACAATAGGGTTTATTTAGGCTTTATGTATTGCATCATTTGCAAATAATGATGATTTTACTTTGAATTTTCTACTATTTTTACCTCTTTCTTCATCAAAAAAAGTAAAACTCAAACAATTTTGAATTACTGTAGTGGTCATAGGTATCTTTTGGCATTGCTGAATGCAATGCAATTCTATTTCATGGAATGTCTCTTATTTTGGGTTTGTCTAATATTATCTCATGATATCTTCTTGCAGTGCAATATATCTTATGGTTAAAAATGATGATAACTAACATTTATTGTACTTACTGCAAATCAGGCACTGTGCTGAATTGTTTTAAGGGTCTTACTTCATTATTCTGCCCAATATCCCTATTATTATCACTACGTTACAGAAAAGGAAATAGAGAAGTAAAATAACTTGCTGAAGTTCACATAGTAATTTGTGAAACCAGGATTTGAACCAAGGTTACTTAACTTTCTAAGAAAGCTTTTAGTTATACTGTCAATAACACTGTGTATTCCTCTGACCAATTGATTTCAGATAGGTTTACTTTAACATTGGAAGGCTACCATCACTGAACCAGCATTTTATTTCATCTTATTTTATTTTATTTATTTTATTTTATTTTATTATTTTATTTATTTTGTTTTGTTTTGTTTTATTTTATTTTATTTTATTTTATTTTAGATCAAGTCTCACTCTGCCACCCAGACGGGAGTACAGTGGCACAATGTCAGCTCACTGCAACCTCTGCTTCCCGGGTTCAAGTGATTCTCATGCCTCAGCCTCCTGAGTAGCTGGGATTATAGGCACCTGCCATCATGCCCAGCTAATTTTTGTATTTTCAGTAGAGACGGGGTTTCACCATTCTGGCCAGTCTGGTTTTGAACTCCTGACCTCAAGTGATCCACCTGCCTTGGCCTCCCAAAGTGCTGGGCTTACAGACATGAGCCACTGCTTCAGGCCTGAATCAGCATTTTAAAGATGGCAACACAATGGCAAAGAAACCAGTCAGTGCTTTGTGATCCTCCACCCAGTACAGGCACAACAGGGCATCCAGAGAAGATAGGGGTCCCAGGTTGACCCCTGCCACATTCTTGGCTCAGAACAGCTGTGGCTGGCTAGGTCTGTGGGCCAGGGAGCGGGTTATGAAGGACTTCAGCATCTGTATCAGTGCTCCCCACACAGACGGCAGCTGCGGCCTAGCCCCCAGGCTTCACTTGGCGTGGACAACTTGCTAAGTAAAGTGGGGGGTGGGCCACGGCTGGCTCCTATCTGGATAGGCCTCCAGCTAACTCCGGGCTTGCACAGCAAATACAAGAAAAAAAGAAACAGAAAAATCAGTTCATGTGCCCTTTCCTGACTTCTCCTGGCACCTACAGCTCTGACTGCAGAGATGGTCCCGTTGTCCCAAGACAGAGGCTGGAGAAGTTAGTGGAGCCAAGAGGCAGAAAGATCTCAGTAATTTGGAAAAAATTCCCAACTGCGTGCAGCTGGCTACACCTTTTCTTCCCCAGGTGACACTCAGGGAGGATAACATGATCTCATAAGATTATTTTGGGGTTTCCTTGACTTAGAGTTTCCATTCTTTAGTATTCTGCCTGGGGCACAGAAAGTACTTAGTAAACCTTGTAAAAATAATTGATTTACACTTTTGATAAACATGGACAGACAATGAAGGATTTTAACTGAAGACACTTTAAGAAAAGCAGCAGGTCAGATGGGTGGGGGGAAGATGTGAAGTGTTTGGGAAAATGCATAAAACAGAATTAATTTTTAAAATAAAAATTGAAGAACATCTCAATTAGCAATCTCAAGGAGAGTTGGAGGGGATATTGTGCCAAAAAGTAGGCTGCTGTGAAAAAGGAAACTTAAAATGTGATTGCTGAAGGAGCCCCACCAATATTGGCAACAAATACCGAATAAACGTTGCTAAAAATTGAATTAGGGATTTAGAAACTAACTTGAGGGATTTTCACAGAACATAGAGTGAAAATATAAATAGGAATTACAAGATGGAAGTGACTGAGAGGATAGATTTAGTGTATCCAACATATGTTTATTCTCTTCACTCTAATTGGAACAGATGGACAAGGGATAATATTTAAAGATATATAAGAGAAAATTTACCTAGGCTAAAGAAAGATTTGAGGTTGCTGGTGAAAATTTCTCCCAAACCCATATAAGATATTGAAAAAAGCACACACATATACATATCCTAATAATATGTTCTAATTTCATGGGTAAAGACATAAATTCTGTACATCTCTAAACTAAAAGATGGGAGAGATCAACCTAAAGTGTCACTAAATAGCTCATTTACCACACTAATTGCCTGGTGACAAAGGAGCAAGAGTCACCAAGATTGTGAACCTGGATTCCTTTATGTAGACAAACTAGTATTTGTATAGCTACAAATGAAATATACTTTGAGACGTGAAAATACTTAGGAAATATTCTGTTAATGCATAATTTCTGGGAAAAAAATGTTCAAGGACCTATACCACTCATTAAAACCAATCAGAATACAGAACGAATACAAGGGAAAGATAGTACATACGTGAGACAGTTATAAGCATTGAAAGCAGTAATCTCACAGATAAGCCAAAATGTATTTTGAAACTATATATTTTGGGAATACAATGTGAACAAAAAAGTCCTAATAATAAGAGGCATAAATTAATAAAATTGTAACAATCCAGAACTAAAGTTTCAAATGGTTTTTTAAAATACGTTGGATAGAAGTATTTAATTTTTCAGAGCATTATATTACTCTTTATTCTTTTTTATAGACTCATGTTCCTGTTTCATGGATGAGCTCTCTCATATAAGGGTATAATATTGCTTTTTTGTTGTTGTTTTTGTTAGTTTTCTTCTGTTCCTTAATATCTCTGTTTCTTCCAAGTTCTTTTTACCTGCCTGTTTGTTTTGGTCTCTATATTTCCTGTTAGAAGCTTTCTTCAACTGTCTGGTGGTCCTTGGCTGTGTGGTCACATTTAGGAATGAGATTTAGTCTATCAGTTGGTGGAACTCACTTCATTCTGGGGGCCCTCGGGTCTTCATATCTGTAGGTGTTTCCCCCTGAGCTGGTTGTTTTCTTCAGAGAAGCCTCCAGACTTCTTCCTGTGGATGTGAGCTTGACTGTGAGTTTGGAAGCTGGAGAAGGCTCAGGTCAGCATGGTGCAATTTAGTAATGTCCGTCACTCTTCTGTGCCTGGTGCCTCTTAATCTGGAGCTTCTTTTAAAAAAATTCCTGTGAGAATAAACTTTCTGTTGATTGCCGGGGTGGGTAAGAGGATGTGAGAGCCAGCTTTCCCTATATACACCTTCTCTTATGTAGGCTTCTCTTGAGTTCTAGAACTTTCTATGATTCTGTGATGTGAATTGGCTTGTTTCCTGCTGACTTCCTTTTTGGGGCACTAGTTTTTGGTCTTTGCATTTTTTTTTTAAAACCACTGATCTCCATCAAGCCCATTGTTAAAAAATATATGGATTGTTTCATTGTCATTATTTCTTGAATTTTCTTGTCCTTGTGAAATTACTGCTTTTACAGTATCCTTCTGCTGTCTGGTCAGCATTGGAAAAAGGGAGTAGAGATGGGCATATGTATTCCCTTTCCTGTCGATGTATATCTGTGAACTTTGGGGTAACATTTCCACAAAAGTGTCTCCCCCTACAAAAAGGAAGTCTCATAGAGATTTTGGTTGGAGTTACATTAAACCCGTACATTATTTTAAGGGGAAAAAAGTCTTTCTCACGTCTAGTTTTCCCATCTGGGGACATAGATGTCTCTACATTCAGTTCAGAGCCCTCTTGTCAGCATCTGTTTTCTTTGTATTGGTCGTGCAGCTGATCAAGGGACAGTGGAGAGTGGAAAGACTTTGAAGAGGCTTTGAAGAAAGACAAAGGTTTCCAGCCTGGCTCTCCAAGAGCTATGTGGCATCTGACAATTTACTCAGTTGTCCAGACCTCATTTTCCTGAGGTCTGACTGAGGAAAATGGAATTTTTTATAAATATTATTGAAATGCTTTGTACAGTAAACGTGGAGACAGTTAGCCCACTTGTGGAGTTGTGAGAATCAGAAAGAGTTCATGTGAAGCATACAGGATTGAGATAATATTTACTATTTTATTAGAACAAGGCACTTCTAGGTACATGCCTATGTATTTTATGCTTTTTGTTGATGAGATAAATGAGATGTTTACTTTTTGAAGATTGTAATTTTTTTTGGTAGTTGTTAGAAAAGCAATTTCTCTTTGGAGATGTAGCCTTAATCTTGTTACTCAAATTCCACGTCAATTCTAAGAGTATTTTAAAATCATTTCTTGGATTTGCAAATAATAAGTGACTGCCTCCGTTTTCTTAAGGTTCTATAAATGTGGTATTGATTTCCTCTATGGCAAAATACTTATTTACAATAGTCAACAGTCTTTCCAAGTAGTCGTGTTTGCATGTCTGTGTCTCAAATTTTATTAATAATTTCTAACATTTCTGCATTGTGGTCCAGTCATGTGGTTTATCAAATATATTGATATATTTGAGCATGTTCCATTTACAAGGAAGATGTACTTCCTGTTTAGTAGGTACAAGTTTGATATGTACTGTTAATTTTTCCTTACTGGTTAACTATCAGAAGACCAATTTCATTCACTCATTCACTCATTCATTCATCTGCTTTATCTGTCAAAGACAAAATAAATTATGGTAAAATCTCCCCAGTTTAGTTTCTATTTGTCCCCTTTGCATTTCTAGGTAGTGAAAGTTCCCTCCATTCTCCAGTGAATTATATTCTCGTTGTAGTAATCAGTGGTTTTCATGAGCATTTGTATTGTTCTTCTTTACACCTTAGGTGTATTTGTTTGTGGGGGTAAATAGTGTATATTAGGAAATGTTAGTATGCATTTGAAATGAAATTTTTGCCCCTAGCATCTTGAAGAGGAAATTTCAAGAAAGCCCTGTATTCCAGCACAGGAAGCAGGAATGTCTTAAGCCACACTGTGCTGTTTCTGCTGGAGAAGTCTCCCTGCTCTCAAACCTTCCTTCACTGGTAGGTTCTAAGATGCATTTTTGCAGAGTGATGTTTCTTCCATAGTGAAATAGGTATAATGTTCTGGAAAGGTTAGGCATTATCTTTTTGTTTTATTTTTAAAATTTTGTAACATTTGATATGTACAGAGAACTTCTGTAACCTTAGAACTGGAACATTACTGAGACTGCTTCATCTACCCAGGTGCTCCTCCCCAGTCCTTAACTTTGTATTTAGCGTAACCTTCTGTGAGGGGTACAGGGACTACAACACAAGGCTGCGGCTCAGGTGACTTAGGGGGCCTGCCTTTTGCTTTCAAGTCATGGAGTAAATTCATGCACCTCCTGAGGGACATCCTCAAGTTGCTGGCTAACTTGTAGCACGACTTTCAAAATAACAAAGTTTGTGCTTTGCTCTACCAAGTGAGACCACATGTAGGAAAGTTCTTGGAAACTATGAAATTGTACACACATGTAAATGTCCTTATGAAGACGCAATATACTGCTATCAAATTTAACAACTTTCTAAAATGTCCTCAAAGAAATACAATTCGTAAAAATAAGCAATAAACAGAGAATATACCAAGAGGGCTAGAATACATGGCAACTGGAAGTTGGAGGGGAAAAGAGGAGACTTTGGGGACAAAAAAGGTTCATAACTCTTCAAAGACATTTTTTGGTTAAAATCCAAGATGAAAATAGGAAGAACAAGTGAACAGAGGAAAACAAGAGTTTACTAAAAATTATTATAAAGTATTTACAGAAATTTGTATTTTACTTTGGCAAAATAATTTTATATATATGTATTATTGAAATGCTTTGTATAGTAAACACAGGGAGGTTGATTTAAAACCGGCTATTTGATAAATTTGCTGAGTGTGTACCTCTCTACTCAGTGAGTATTACTGTTTTGACTTTTCTCTGCGGCAATTGTCTCTAAGATAATGAAAGCTGGCGAGCATTTATCATGGGATACGATGGACACTGATTTTATGAAATTGACTTCAGAGAAACCCTTGTGCTCACAGGCATGCTGAGTTCAGAGAGGTCCTGCCACCTTCCCGGGTCCAGTACAACAATCTCACAGGTGTAACAGCAGATTCATGAATGAACACAAAAGGCCTGTACACACAAAGGTCTTTTATTCATGGACAGAACCACTTAGACTGGCAACAATCTACATTTCACTAGTGTCTTTCTTT
Organism: Hylobates moloch; assembly: GCF_009828535.3. Lineage (NCBI taxonomy): Eukaryota > Metazoa > Chordata > Mammalia > Primates > Hylobatidae > Hylobates > Hylobates moloch. The sequence continues at coordinate 126,002,931 of NW_026652276.1, read as the reverse complement.
GTTCGTTTAAAACAGTAAATCCAGAATGAATCCAGTGACAGTAATACAGGAAGAAAATTAGCACTGCAATTGAATACTGAAGAACACTTAATGGGGGGAAATAAATTCTACCAATTCTAAACTGCAATGAAGGATCAATGATTGAAAGTTTTTTAAAAATGACTTATTAATAAAATTATAAAAGGGAAACAAGACAAATATCTTGTACATGAAAGACTACCATATAAAGAAAAGCTTATTCTTCACAATACTTTAAGATCTTGTTGTGCATTAAGTGTTCGTCAGCTTCATACTCGCAGTCTCTGAGGTATCTGGGACAGAGCAGGCCCCCCAGTAGATGTTCGCTGAATTGAGTGAATTATGGAGCGTGCCCAAGCCAGTCTTTCTTCTCTCACTTTTCTTATTGGTCATTATTAATCAATGGTATTTCTCTTAGTACCTCTGGAAAGATCAAACTAGTGAATAAATGTAGAATTAATATGAATTTTGCCACACATAATTAAATAAAATTAATATTTCATCAATAACACAACTGCAACCTCAAAACGGTGTGTATCTATTTCTATGTTTGGCTTGATTCGTCTCAGAAAAGATAACCTGAGATAGTAGGCTGTCACTAGTGAGTAAATGAATTAACAAGTGCTAATTAATAATTTCATGATTCATTCCCAAAACCTTTTTATGCCAATCCTTAATATTGTCACCAGATATTTCTGGTTCTCCATCTTCCAGGCATGTGGTAGCACTGCTCACGTTAGGCATGGTCATGTGACCTGCACTGGCCAGTGGAATAAGTGGAAGTGATGTGTGTTAACTCTAGGTTGAAGTTTACGAGGCCATTCACCACATTATCTTCCCACACCAAAGTGATCAGGAAAGCATGGGTCAAGCTGAAGCTTCCATCAGCATGTATTTCTTATAAGCAGGCCTTCCCTACCCACCCAGATTAGACATGTAGTGTGAATGAGAAAAGAAACTTTTATCAGATTAAGTCAATGAGATTTGAGGGGCTATTTGTTACCACAGCATAATTTAGTCTGTCCTGACTGACACATGTTCATTCGCAAACCTGGGCTTTGTGCTAGGCATAGTGGAAGTCAATACTAATAAAATATGCATCTTTATTTCAAAGGAATTTACATTCAATAGGAGAGGCATGCGTATACAAAAGTACCACTCAGACTATAAGCACAAAATCAAACATTTATGGGACACATTAAACATTGTGGGAAGTGTTGCTTCAGGTATAATGGCTTGAATTAATCTTTAGGAAACTCCAGAGTTTTCATAGTTGAAAATGAATTCTTTCCAGTAGATTCTATCAAACACCCAAAAAAATGTTATCAGTAGATTCATTCCTCTGGCTGCATTATTCAAGACCAAAGTAAAAAGAAAAATGTTTTTACATTTGATATAGTAAATCATTTCTGAGTAGACTATTCAAATAATAATTTTGACTATAATATTCAGATACTTATATGAACACCATTGCTGTACTCATAGAATAATAAATTACTGTGTAAAATTATGCAGTGAATTGTGCTGTCACAGGGTTTGTATTTATAAGGATAAAATTGATATATTCTTTTCTTTCTTTTTTTGAGACAGGGTCTCTGTCACTCAATCTGGAGTGCAGTGGTGCAGTCTCAGCTCACTGCAACCTCTGCTTCCCAGGCTTAAGCGATCTTCCCAACTTAGCCTACCAAGTAGCTGGTACTATAGGCACATGCCACCAAACCTGGCTAATTTTTCTATTTTTTGTAGTGATGAGGTTTCGCCACGTTGCCCAGGCTGGTCTTAATCTCCTGAGCTCAAGCGGTGCACCTGTCTAGGCCTCCCAAAGTGCTGGAACTATAGGCATGAGCCACCGTGCCCAGCCAATACATTATTTTCAAAATCATATTTCCTCACATCCACAGAAATGTAGAGCACAGATTTTGGCCTTAGACAGCTCTGGTCTGAGTCCTTGCTCCCCTAAGATGAAAAGTGAAGATGTAGTCTAGTACAGGTAACTCATGTATCTTAGCTCTATTTCCTTATCAATACAGTGAAGTATAATATAAGGCTTTTAAGCTTCTTTTGAGTATTGATTGAGATAATTCAGGAAGCACTTTGTGCAGTGTTTTATTTGGAGTAGTCACTGAAGAAATGTTACTAAATAGTACTAACTATTACTTATCACATTTTCTCTTATAACCACATTGCTTCCAAAAACTTGTCAAGGTAAAAGGCAATACAGGTTGACCAATATGGGTGGTTATTATACATAAACCATAAAAATTAAGATATTGGGGAAACACACCAGTTTTCCAGTTTTCTTTGAGATTCTTATATTCATGATTTTGCTTAAGGGAATGCATTAAATTTTTTTCTTGCATGTTTATTGTAGAACTTTTAGAAAACATAGATAAGCAAAAAGGATCAAGTAATAAGAACTTACCCATTATCTCGAGATCTGGACATAACTACTGCTAATAGTTTGGCATATATCGTACAAGCATTTTTTCATGCATATGTGTGGGTGCATACAAAATATGTATGATATATATTTCTGAATGAAAAAGGAACTGGGTACCGCTTTTTAAAAATTGGATATTTCATAAACACCTTTCATGTGGATATTCTCCTGCACAATCCTTTACAATGAGGGCATGTGCCGCACATCTCCCATCTGCCCCTCCAATCCCATCCCCTCCGCTTTCCATCTTGCCTGCTCCATCAGGCAGTCATTCCCACCCAGCTACCTCTCCCTGGGTTCCAGTTACCATACCCTCGAGACAGTGGTAACTGCACCATGCTTGTGGTTTACTTTCTTTTTGTGAATAGTTCAAAATACTTCAAATACCCAATTCAAGTGTCTCATCTAGTTCCTCCTGGGACCCTGACTTACACACCAAGAGAGAGGTTCTCAAGCCGTAGTGAGCATCGGAATCACACGGAAGGTTTGTTAAAACACAGATTGCTGGGCATCACTCTCCAGAGATTCTGATTCAGTAGGTAGGAAAGGGCCAGATAATTTGCATTTTTAACAAGTTTCCAGATGGTGCTGGAGCTGCTGGTCTAGGGACCACAGCCTGAGAACTGCTGCAGTAAGCATTCATGTCATTGCATGAATCTGACAGTTTATTTACTTATTTATTTATTTATTTTTTTAAAGAGGAATTTATTTTTTATTTTTTTACCTTTGTTCATTTTCTTTTATTATTATTATACTTTAAGTTCTAAGGTACATGTGCACAACGTGCAGGTTTGATATACATGTATACATGTGCCATGTTGGTTTGCACACCCATCAACTCATCACTCACCTTAGATATTTCTCCTAATGCTATCCTTCCCCCAGCCCCCAACCCCCCGACAGGCCCCGGTGTATGATGTTCCCTGCCCTGTGTCCAAGTGATCTCACTGGAATCTGACAGTTTATTTAACCATTTATCTCTTATGCAAATAACTCTGGCTTTTATATCCTTTTAGCTAAATCTTTATACATTGATATGGTAGTCTCCTTTAAAAAAATTTCTAAAAAGTAGAACTTGGGCACAGGTATATGCACATTTTTAAAGTTTTTGAGATTGCCAAATTGTCCAGCAGATAGTTTTTATGAATTTATAATTCTACTAAAACATACAAAAAGCATTTCCTTATATCTTTACAAATATATGAAAGCATTTCCTTGTGTCTGTTTTTTTTGTTTTTTTTTTTTCTGAGACGGAGTCTCGCTCTGTCGCCCAGGCTGGAGTGCAGTGGCGGCGATCTCGGCTCACTGCAAGCTCTGCCTCCCGGGTTGACGCCATTCTCCTGCCTCAGCCTCCCAAGTAGCTGGGACTACAGGCGCCCACCACCATGCCCAGCTAATTTTTTGTATTTTCAGTAGAGATGGGGTTTCACCATGTTAGCCAGGATGGTCTTGATCTCCTGACCTCGTGATCCACCCACCTCGGCCTCCCAAAGTGCTGGGATTACAGGCGTGAGCCACCACGCCCTGCCTTATCTTTAGAAATATAGTACATACACTATTTTCTTGTTTATTAAAATCCTCACCAATTGATAAATGAGCAAATTAAACTATTGTTTCACTTCACATTATTTTGATAACTAGTGAGATTAAACAGTTTTGCAGATACTTTTGTCCCTTTGCACTTACTGATTTGTGGGTGGCATCTTCACGATCTTTGCCCATTTTTCTATGGTCTATCTGTCATTTGTTTTATAATTTAAGATATCCTTTATATGTAAAGAATTGCCTTATATACATATTTTCAATATTTCCCCCCAATTTGTTGTTTGCCTTTGGATTTTTGTGTTTTTTTTATGCAAATACTTTTTTTCATTCTTTGGTCAGAGCTCTCAATGCTTCACTTGTGGTGTCGTGGTTTAGTCTTGTGGTTAGAAAAATGAGAGCTGCCTTCACCCCTAGCAGGATGTTACTATCCACTTGGATTTTCTAATACTTTTATGGTTTTCTTTCTTTTTACATTTCAATGCTTCGACTTTATTTTGATAAAAGAGAGATATAATGTTTTCCCTCCATAAATGTCCTAGAGCCATGCGTTGAGTAATTCATCCATTCTCCCTTGGTTTGGAAATGTCACTTTTACTCATCGCAAAGTCTTCAACGTATCAGTGTTTGTTTTTGGAGTTTCTTTCGTTCCATTGATCTGTGGGTCTGGTCCAGAACCACACTGTTAATTATTGTCATTTACTATACTTTTAATTTATCTCATTAATTTTCTTTTTTTTCAAAATTTCTTTATCAATTATAATGGCTTACAAATAAAATAAATAAAATGTTATTTCTCCTATTTCTTTCACAAAGGCCAATAAAATTGTATCAAATTTCACCTCAGGGACAAGCTCTTTTGTTCATGAGTTTCAGCACTTCTACTGTTCCAGCCCACTGTGCTGTGCCTTTTACAGTTGTCGTATTTATTTATTTATTTACTTATTTATTTTTACCTTATTCAATTTACTTTCCTTATTTAAATTTTATAACATCTCTCCATTTCTACAGGTTTTTTTTTTCTCCTTCTAAACCATCAGCTTTCTTGAAGAGATATTGGCCCTGGGTGTGTGAGTCCCCTGGGTCCTGTGGGGTAAGGTGGGGCTGGGACCTTTGAAAACTCAGAGTCCAGGGAGTGGTGACACACAGTTGGAACTGTGTGTCGTGACTTATTGGGAATGAAGGATGACAAAAGAATCTGAATTAGTGTCACTTTTTCAAGAGGCCTCCCTTTTGCAGTTGCCCATTGGTTTCTATGACATGGTTTTTGAGATTGCTTTGGGTTTTTTTAATGCTATTGGTACAATTATTTTTCATTGTGTCGGTTAATGGTATTCCTATTGGTAATGTTTTAGATTCAGTCTGAGAATGAGAAGAGCTGGTGGAGGGAAGTTAGAGATCCCATAGCAACCTCTCTGAAGTGTGGCCTTGTCCTGAGAGCAGAGGGCTCCTAAGCCCTTGTGTAATTACAGTGCTTGGTGCACAGCACAGGCCTAGGCAGTATCTGTTGAGTAAATGAATGTAAGGATTGTGTACAGTTCTTAAATCAGAAACAGCACCAGTAGTGCATGGTACAGAGAGATACATTTTCTCTGGCTCTGACTGAGAAAGATATTTCAAATAATGCTTTCAGATAATGCAGGCTTGTGAGATAGTGAACTCTCCATTCCTGGAAGTATTCAAGCTAAGGTTGGAGAGGTGATGACTGTTTCCATTATTTTGGAGGGTGAACTTCTAAGGTCCCTGTGTCACTAAGACTGGGTGATTCTGTTATTCCTGACTAATTAAGCTTATGTTTTAGATTTTTCCTTTTCCTTTTTCTCCGATCCCTAATTCCCATATACACTTCTCTACAAAGTGTATTCATTGTGGTGTCACTTGTGTGCATCTGTGTCCTCTGTGCTATAACTGCAACGTGACCCATTTCCTATGAATGCCCTGGGGGTGGTGCTTGCTCTTTTCATGGGCTTGTGCCTTTCACCGCCCACTATTGAACATGCAGATGTGATGGTGGCGTCTGTCACTTGCTCTGTGATTGCTCTTCTCTCATAACTGGTGGAAGGAAAAAAATGATTTCACATTAATGAACACCATAAACAATTGGATATCCACTTTAGTGAACATCAAGATCTATCCATTAGCGTGTCTTATCACTCTTGGCTACTTTTTGTTCGTTTCCTTGTGTTTTGTAAGGAATTGAAAAAGAAAGCAAGATGATATTTAGAACTTACTTGTTAGTGGATCAGTTTCCTCGGGCTGCCATAACAAATTGCTACAAACTTGGTGGCTTAAAACAATAGAAATGTATTCTCTCAAAGTTCTAGAGGCCAGAAGCCTGAGATCCAGGCATTGGTGGGGCTGTACTCCCTCCCAAGGCTCCAGAGCCCAATCAGTGCCTTTCCTCTCCCAGCTTCTGGGGGCTCCAGTTGCTTGGTGGCTATGACTGCATCACTCCAACCTCTGTCTCCATGGTCTGCCTCCTCTTCTCTCTGTCTCTCCTCTGTGTGTCCTTCACAAGGACACTTGTCATTGGATTTAGGATCCACCTGAATAATCCAGGATGAACTTTTTATCTCAAGATACTTGACTTAATTACATATGCACCCTTTTCCCAAATAAGGTCATATTCACAGTTGCCAGGCATTAGGACGTGGACATATCTTTTGGAGGCCCGCCATTCATCTTATTACAGGCAGTAAGCCAGGAGATTCCATAGGGAGGAACAAAACTGAGTAAGATCTCACTTGGAGATCCTAGGAATGCCTTTTAATACTGAGGTAGTGGTCTCTATAAACAAAGCTCCCATATTACTGTAATAATAACATTCTAATAATAGCAGCAGTAATTTATGGAGCACTTGTTCTGTGCCAGGCATTGTTCTAACTACCTTTACAAGCATCATCTGAGCTAATCTCTCAACAACGCTATAAAGAGGCAACTATTGTTACTGTTGTTTTACAGATGAAGAACATGAGTCTTAGAGAAGTCAAAGAAGTTGCCTAAGGTCACATGAGCAGTGGGCAGAGGAGTTGCTTACCTTTGTTAGACTCCAAATCCTGTGTGACTATGAAACTCATTAACTGAAACAACCCGGCACCCTTGGACCTGTGCAGGCAAAGGCAAGGGAGTTGACGAGGAGCACACAGCACAGACGAGAACAGTCCCAAAGCCTTTTGCTGTATCCCATCTATGCAAACCACTCCCAATAAACAAACAAACAAACACCAGGCTTCTTGAGCAATTTCTCCCCATTGCCAAGCTATTGGAAGAAAAGAAATCCGATCAGATTCATTACTAGTTTGAGGATTGCAAATACATTTCACCTTGGGTTAGATTGCGAACCATATATGGAAAGGACACCATGTTGATCAGTGTGCATGCACACACACATACACACCCCCACTGTGTGCAGTGACAGAAGCGCTCTTTGTGTTCCAAACACCACCCTTGTTCTGTCTGGAGGTAGGTGCCGCAAAGACTGGGGAGATGGAGGCAGGCTCTGCTTCTGGCTGGATTCCTCAACCCACCTCCCTAGGATCTCTGACCTTCCATTTGAAGGTCCAGGCCAAGTCGCAGACCATACGCCAGCCATCCAGGGAGCTTGCTACAAGTCACCCTCATGCTCCCAGTCTTCCATCCTCAGCCGTCAGCCAGAACTCAGATTCAGTGACCAGTTATGACCCCTGGGAAAGAGTTGCCCCAGGTTCGATCAACTGAGCTCCCCCAAATGGCTCTGCTTTAATTCTTCCTAATCTTGTTCATTCCCTCCCTGCCTGCTACATGTGGCTGCCAGGAACCCTCACATCTTGGATCTAACCCCTGAGAAATGGTGGAGATGTTTCGATTTGACGGAAGGATTTGGACAAGCAAAGATGAGGATATTGCAGGTGACTCGAACAGTTGAGTACAGCTGTAAAGAAGGAAGTCATTGTCCTGTTCTGGCAAGAGCAAGTAATTTATTTAATATTTCTAGAATCTGAGTTTAAGAGAAAAAACTGGGCCTTGGGTGGCAGGAGGTGGGTAGGGGTTCCTCTTGCCCTGGCTGGCAGATTTCACACAGGGAGAAGAGTTGGGGCAGGCAGCGAAGAGAGCGGTTGGAGGCCCAGGCTTAGGTGGAAGTAGTGGGAATGAAAGGGAGCCAATACATGGGGGAAGTCAAAGAGCAGCTAAGGACCAGGCTGGGGAGAGGAATGGCCAGAGAGAAGTCAGAGTTGGCCCGAGGTGGGTCTGCATGGGCTGGAGACAGGGAGGCAGCAGGGAAGGCAGGAGGAAGAAGGGCTCAGCCATTGGCACTTAATAGTTATTATTTTTATGATTTATTTATGCCTCAATTACTTTCAAAAAATTAAAGCAGCTAATAAAAAGTGCATGACCAATAAAATGTTAGCACATATTGAAACAGTGTTTTGTGTAAGTTGAGTTGAAGGTGCCGGTGGGGCCTCCTGGGGGAAGATTCAGCAACATTGGGAAATCAAGAGGGCACCAGGGTGTCCTCTGGATTGAGCCTTGAGTGGAGGGGGCTGCTCGGCATCCGTGCTGTGTGCCCAGACTCCCCTCAGTGCACCCCTCCTGTGCTCCCCATGGGAAGACGCACCCCTACCTCCTTCCCTTATCAGGCCTCCTGAGGGCCAGGCCCCTGCAGAGCCGGCAGCCGTGGCACAGTCCTTGGTGCATAGTGGGTGTGTTTCAGGGCCGAACTGGACTGGACTTTCCTTTTGGTGTGGAGGGAGGGAGAACCGATGGAGAAAGAGGCGAGGACAGAGAGCGCCACGTCCTGGGGTCAGATCTCCAGGACTGATGGTGCATGTGAGGCGAGTGCAGACTCTTCCAGAATTAGAAAAGAGATGCCGAGCATGGAGCCGCGCTTCCATAGTGTAAGATTTAGAATATTTGTCCTGCACGCCGGGCGCGGTGGCTCACGCTTGTAATCCCAGCACTTTGGGAGGCCGAGGCGGGCGGATCATGAGGTCAGGAGATTGAGACCACGGTGAAACCCCATCTCTACTAAAAATACAAAAAAAATTAGCCAGGCGTGGTGGCGGGCACCTGTAGTCCCAGCTACTCGGAGAGGCTGAGGCAGGAGAATGGCGTGAACCCCGGGAGGCGGAGCTTGCAGTGAGCCGAGATTGTGCCACTGCACTCCAGCCTGGGCGACAGAGCGAGACTCCGTCTCAAAAAAAAAAAAAAAAAAAAGAATATTTGTCCTGCACTCTGCAGGTCATCATAACAGGAGCTCTTTCATCAGCGAGTGTCTTAAGAGTGAAGAGTCGTGGCTAAAGGCAGAAGGATGAATCAGTGATTTCTAAAGGTTCCTCCCTCTGTGAGTCAGGGAATGCCCCTTTGTCTTTATTTGTAACTGCTCACTTGTTTCAGAACATTTCCACTTTTGGAGAAATGCTGTAAGTTAGTCTGGCTTGAAATTTGGTTTCAATGATAAGGCCTTCTCAATCCCTAAATGATGAAAATAATAACATAATGGAAATACAAGGGATTTTAATTTTCCCTGGCATCTATTTCAAGTATTATTACAGTGCACTGATTGTTCGTAATGTTTATTGAAATGTATCAATTTCCCTTTTTCTTTTCCTCTGTTTTCACTTTTGTGTCCAGAGTTGGAGATTTCCAGAACACATTGGCAGCCATGTGCATACAATTTCCAACTTTTGAACACTGTGTATGAATTATGTTACAGTATATGTATCATGAGGTTAGAAAATAATGCAAAGGACACTGGGCTTTTGGGGGGGGGTGTTTGTGTGTATGCACACAGGTGTGTGTGAGTGTGTGTTTGAATACAACAGCCTCTAATGACATCAAAGGTCATTAATAACAATTCAATCAATTATCCGTGAAGGTGTAAGATGCTTAATCTGTGGAGTTTAGATAGATTTGAGAACATAAGACTGGTTTTATTTTTGCTTTTTGTGCATTTGAAAAGGACACAACTCTCCTATATAGAGTTTTTGTTTCTGGTTGTATGATGTTTTTATCCATACACAGGCATTATGAGCCCACTCTAATCACTTAGATTTCTTTTTAGTAATAGTTTCCTTACAATCAATCATGCCAGCAGTTGTGAAAATATGCTATGAGCTTTATATTAAGACAAATAATGTTGAGATGCTCTGTCTCCGGCAGAAATAAACAACTTCCTTTCTATTTCTTATTTCAATCAGTCATGCCAGAGATATAAAACCATGCCATCAACCATTTGTATGTGTTGAGATTTTGAGATTCTGAGTCCCAATCCAGATTTAAAAGAGGACTTTCCCTCTAACTCCTTGCCTATTAATATACTCATTCGATTATACAACCGGTGTCTATGAGCTCCTGCCGTGGTTCAAGCACAACTGGAGTGTCTAGGTCACAAAGATGAATTGAACATGGTTAAAAGTCTTCCTTCCTCTCTGGTGAAGGGGTTTTTGTTTGTTTGTGTTTTTGGGTTTTTTTTTTTTTTTTTTTTGAGACGGAGTTTCGCTCTTTCGCCCAGGCTGGAGTGAAGTGGCGCTATCTCAGCTCACTGCAACCTCTACCCCCTGAGTTCAAGCAATTCTCTTGCCTCAGCCTCCCAAGCAGCTGGGATTACAGGTACCCACCACCACAGCCAGCTACTTTTGTATTTTTAGAAGAGATGGGGTTTTGCTATGTTGGCCAGGTTGGTCACGACCTCCTAACCTCAGGTGTGTTCCACCTGCCTTGGCCTCCCAAAGTACTAAGATTATAGGCATGAGCCACTGTGCCTGGCCTGGTGAAGGAGATTGACTTTGAAATGGTGAATGATAAGCTAGATGTCTACCCAAGCTATAATAGTATTAGGATCTAGAAGAAGCACCCAGGCCAGCTGCAGGGTGGAGATGGATGAGGGAAGGATGACCCCTGAGCCAACTCTTATTATTACTGATATTTTAAGAAAAGATAGGGGTTAGTCACATTACAAATAAAAGCTTTCCTTTACTAAAAAGATTACTATTTCACATTGCACAGTATACATTATCCTTCAGATTACATTTTATTGATGATTATAGATGATTCATAACTTGAGAGGAAGTATAATAGGAATCTTTGCCCACTAAAGAGTAATAAGACACTGAGGTGAATGCTGCAAAGCATTCTGTTGGTCAGGTGGAAAGGGCCCATCTGAATTATTGACCTTAATTAATTACCAGCACAGGACTGAGGGTGGGGCCAGGGAAGGCAGCACAGGCACAGGCCATGGCTGGCCATGGGTGATGACAGGTGCTCCTGGAGAGCTCAGCAACTGTGGCCACATGTGGATGACCCCGTGTGCCAGGCCCCAGGGGACCTCACCTCTCAAGCTGTAGGCAGCCACTGAATGACGCAAGGCAGGCAAGAGATATGACCAGAGTGGGGTGTTTCCAAAAGACCCCTTTCTGATGAGATAGTGGATTCGCTTCCCATTGCTATAACAACTTATCAGAAACTTTGTGGCCTAAAGCAACGGGAATTTATTCTCTTAGTTCTGGAAGCCAGAAGTCTCATATTAGGTATGAGAAGGGCCATGCTCCCTTCAAAAGCCCTAGAGGAGGATCCTCCCCTATCCTCTTCCAGCTCCTGGTGGTGCTTGACCTTTCTCGGTTTGTGGTCGTATAACTCCAACCCTTGCCTTCATCTCCACATGGCCTCCTTCCCGTATGTGTCTGCGTCTTCTCTTCTATTCAAGGAATACTAGTCATTGCACTTAGAGTCTACCCTAAATCTAGGGTGATTTTATCTCAAGATCCTTGCTTAATCACCTCTGCAAAGAGCCTCTTTCCAAATAAAGTCATATTCTGAAGTTCTAGAAGGGTGGATATGAATTTAAGGGATCCACTATTCAACCGACTCCAGATGGGGGGAGGTTGGAAGAGGTTCAGAGGATGAGGTCTAGCAGGACCTGGGAGGACATTACAGAGGAACCTACAAGGAGGAAAGAGAACGCATAGGTGGGATGCTGGGGCAGGTTTTAAGAAATGTGTGTTCAGGAGGAATAAGGGAGAAAAGGGTAAAAAAGAAGGATGAGGGATTGTGGCGTAAAAGCCAAACCTTCACAAATTTACTTTCCACCCATGTAGGTATCTTCTAGCATTAAGTCCTAGTTCAAGTACCACCCTCTCTCCTGTAATGTCTGACAAAAGTGTTACTACGATCACCTCATTTAATTCTTAAACAGTACTATTATGATCACTCACAGTCTAACACACACCCTGTTTTAAAGAGGAAACAAATTGAGACTTGGAGAGGTTAGGTGGCTTGCTAGTAAATAAATGCTGGAGCTAGAATTTGAACCAGACAACCATACTGTAAACCCAGCACTCCTGAATACTCACACATCACACATACCTCTCACCAACACCACACCACCACGTAAAATTACTCCTCCCTTCTCTAAATCCCCATAGCCCATGGTATATGCTTCCTTTCAGCATTTGTTCAATTACCAACTAGTTTATTTTTACAAATAGATATGTATACATGTCATGAGGAGAGGGACTGGACATATTTCACTTTTGCATGATGTCCCCAATATCTTGCACCTGCATTGCACAAAGATCATGTTTATGAGTGTTGAATCGTGGGATGCTATCATTAATTCAGACCACAATTATATGTTCAGCCTATGCAAGAGAGAGAGAGAGACACTAGGAAACATACATTTATTATACAGTGTGTGGTGTGCAGGGATACAGGTGAACACACAGAGACCTTGGGATGCACCTCATATGTATGTGCCAGCTGGGGCATGGTGGCTCAGGCTTGTAATCTCAACAGTTTGGGAAGCTGAAGTGGGGGACCCCTTGAGGCCAGGAGTTTGAGACCAACCTGGGCAACATACCGAGACCCTATCTTCTCAAAATTTTTTCAAAAAAATAGCCAGGCATGGTGGTGTGTGCCTGAGGTCCCAGCTACTCAGGAGACTGAGGTGGGAGAATCGTTTGAGCCTAGGAGTCTGAGGCTGCAGTAAGCTGTGATTGCACCACTACACTTCAGCCTGGGTGACACAGCAAAATCCTGTCTCCAAAATAATAATAATAATAATAATAATAATAATAGTGTGTATTAATCAATCTGGATAAGAGACCATACATAGACAGACACAAATCAGTGAAGGAGGTGAACAGGCAATTCACAGAGGAAATAAAAGTCAATAAGTATATGCAAGGATACTCAGTTTCACCTGCAATTAGCACTATGCATGTTAAAACACTGACAAGATATGATTCTACTCTAACCAGATTGGTGAAATAAAACATCTAAGGGGGGGCAGGAAATTTGTCATTGTTCACTACGGAAAGATATGCACCAAACTGATAATAAACTGAAATGGTGACTTCTGAGAGCTCAGGAGGGGGGTGATTTCTTGGAGGACTTTACTTTTATCTGTAATATTTAAATTGTTTTAGCAGGAGAATATGTTCATGCATTACTTGTATATTTGAAATTAGTAGGGAAAGAAATCAAATGCTCTCCCTCAATTTACATTACTGGGTAATTACAAGGAATCATATGCTATTCATTGCTACTCCCATAGCTGAAAGAGGACCTTGCATTCCCAATTCTGTCATCTTTCCACTACATTTTGATGATAAGTTAGATGAGATCTGGAAGTTCAGGAAATACCAGTATGGAGGTGAAATGTAGAGCCTAGAGCTGTGTTTCCCAGGGGCTGGACACTTTATTGTCTTGGGGGCTGTCCTGTGCATGGCAGGGTGTGCCGCAGCGTCCTGGCCTCTGCCCACCAGATGCCAGTAGCAACCCACTCCCCACCCTCTCTGCTGTAAGTTGTAACAACCAAAAATGTCTCCAGACATTGACAGATACCCCTGGGAGATACACCCTTTTCTCCATTGAGAACCACTGGTGTCCAGGGAAAGCTCAGAAAAAGAACTTAAGCATCCCAACTCAGCCCAATTTCACTTCTATGAGAGTAAAAGTAATGGGCTTAATTATCATATGCTAGTACTTTGCTCTTGACTAAAATGACCAGTGTTAAAACTCCTTAACAAAAATTACATTATATTGCTTTTCTTATCTTTATATCTTAAACACATCTTCCTCCGCATGATGCCAATTCCCCACCCCCAGGGGACAATCCCCTACCTGGTGAGGCTGATTGATTTTGAGCCTCTAGGGTAGCACACAGCCACATGTGTAGAGAGTAAGTGATTACTTTGTCTGCCAACATCGTCTTTATCAGAACCGCTGGACAGATCATTTAATGCAGGGGTCCCCAACCCCCGGACCATGGGGCTGGTACTGGTCCATGGCCTGTTGGGAACTGGGCCTCACAGCAGGAGGTGAGCAAGCATTACCGCCTGAGCTCCGCCTCTTGTCAGATCAGTGGTGACAAGATTCTCACAGGAGCCCGAACCCTATTGTGGACTGCACATGCAAGGGATCTAGGTTGTGGGCTCCTCATGAGAATCTAATGCCTGATGATCTGTCACTGTATATATTAACATGTAACAATATATACATGTATATATGTTATATATTACAGTGTAATAATAGTAGAAATAAAGTGCACAATAAATGTAATGTTCTTGAATCATCTCAAAATCATCCTCCCCCAGGCCCTGTCTGTGGAAAAATTGTTTTCCATAAAACAGGTCCCTGGTCCCAAAAAGGTTGGAGACTTCTGGTTTCATGGACACCCTTGGCTCCCAGTCACATATGAGTTGGGACTCTTGGTTGTAGAAGAAACCCATGCAAATTAGCTTAGGCCAAAAGAAGGGGTTAGTCCCCATAAGGTTACAGCCCGTGAACAGACCCTGAAAGGAGAGCGCACTCTCTCTGGCAGAGGTCAGGGTGCCTGGAAAATAGTGGTAGCAGGGATTGCATTTGAAAGGGCCTTGTCAAAGGTGCATGGTATGTATTAACAGAAAGTTAATTCACAGATCATCCAGGCCTGGAGGATGGGTTGGGAAGTGAGAGTGAGTTCAGGAAGGACTTAAATGGATGCCAGCTGCCCAGTGAGAGATGAAAGTGGCCCAGCTGACCATGCAAAGGTGGGGATAAAGTGAGTACATAGACCCCAAGGAAATCAGAGTTGGCTGAGCTGAAAGTAGGGCGGAGCAGCACATGTGCAGGGTGAGTGTCCTTTCCCACACAGGGAGGAAAAGAAAAACATTTGTGCAAAAGGTCAGGCAGCCAGGGGAAACATGAAGGAAACCAGCGTCCTCGAGCTAGAGAAAGTGACACTGTTGTGGATCAGTCGCATTTTCACTTCCCTACAAAAGCTCAACAGGGCACACTGTGGTTGGTCAGACGGGAGTGCACAAGCATGAAAATCCATGGATTTGGTATTTGAGTCTTCTCAAATTTTAACTGAAAAATGAAAACTTGAAAATAAGTGTGTGAGTTTAGAAAAATAAAATGCTTGACTTTATTATGCGGAATGAAGATTATGCCTTTACAATCAAGGAGTTCCACACATTCTGAGTGCTGGGAAATATGATTCCACTAAATGTTGAACTGTCCAAAGTCACTGGTGAAACACATGCACATACACACACACACACTCAGATGGTTAAGATTTCGTGTGCTGCTTTTATAAAATCTCATTTTTCACAGTTGTATTTTCCAGTCCATAAGTCTGCTATTTCTTTAGGTCTTGCTCAAAGCTTGAATGAACGTTGAAAAGTTTGGGCATCACACTTTTGGTCAGCCTCTGCGTGCTGGCCAGGCTCCAAGGAAAGACGACCCTTGGGGGCTCCAAGGAAAGGAGGAGGCTCAGGAGCTCCATGTGCGCAAACAAGTGGGAAACAGCCTCTTAAAAACCAATTCAGTACAATAGGTTTTAACAGATGCACGCAGTACAATGAAAGGAAAAAAGGGGCGTTTAGCTCATATCCTAGAAAAATCTCTAAGCCTGAGATTTTGAAGAATTGTCTGAGAATGATAAACTCTCAAACTTTAAAGTGTTTAATACAGAATCTTCCTTGATGGATTGGGCATCCTTATCCCTTTTCCCTGTTGTTGGCTACATTGCAAGAACTCTTTTGCAGTAAGATGGCACTTGTAGATAATAAAAGTAAAATGCTTTTGGGATCTTTCTTTTGACAGTTTTTGAGATTAGTTTAATGTTACTTGTGTGCTGTGAGCTTTAAGTTTTGATGAGCTGAATCTTCAAGCAGATAAAAGATTTTTACAGTTGCTCAGTGTTATGTAGATTCCTTATAGGTACAAAAATAAAATAAAAATCCAGGCACAGTGGCTCACATCTGTAATCCCAGCACTTTGGGAGGCTGAGGGGGGCGGATAACTTGAGGTCAGGCATTCGAAACCAGCCTGGCCAACATGATAAGACCCTGTCTCTACTAAAAATACAAAAAAAAAAAAAAAAATTAGCCAGGCACAATGGTAGTAGCCAGGGCCACTATTGGTCTATGGTCCAGGATTTGGGGACCTCAGCTCTGGAGTGTGAAAGACTCACAGTATCACCTCCACCACCCAGATGCCTGTTGTTTTAAATGATTTTTTTTTTTTTGAGACAGGGTATCACTCTGTTAGTCTGGGGTGGGGTGGGGTGATCAAAGCTCACTGCAGACTCCAACTCCTGGCTCATGTGATCCTCCCCCTCAGCCTCCCTAGTAGCTGGGACTACAGGCGTGCACCATCAAACCTGGCTAATTTTTAAAAATTTTCTTGTAGAGACAATATCTTGCTTTTTTGGCCAGGCTGGTCTTGAACTCCTGGCCTCAAGCAGTCCTCCCACCTTGGCCTTCCTACATGCTGGGATTACAGGCATCAGCCACAGTGCCTAGCCTTAAATCAATCTTGATAGGTGGAATTTCAGAGCATACTGGGAAGATGTCCTAAATATACCTACTACATAAGAAATGGGTTTGTCCCCCAGTTCCTGACAAATCCTCATTTTCTGAAGCATCATCATTGCTATTGGAGGATCCATGGAGATCCCTTATGAGGGAGGCTGGACCCTTATCAGCCTGGGTTTTCTGGGTCATACATAGTGGGTCTCAGAGCCCACCCTTCTCCCAGCCAACTTTGCAAATGCTGTTTCTTAGTTTCTGCAACTATTCTACTCCTTGATCCAAAGGTGTGTCTTGTTCTGCTTACTATTGATGTCATTCAGAGATAACCCTAATTACTTCTCTGCTTCCTTGATCTTCTCCCTGTGTCAATCCAGATCAAGAATAATTCTCTGGACTAGCCCCTGAGCAAGGTTCTTGTCTCCTGGGATTGAATGAGCTCAGATGAGCTCCCTGCCCACCACATCAAAGCTTCGCTATTTCTCTCCTCCGCACTCAATCTTAGTAGCTTTTTTTCCTTTCCTTACGAAAAAAGGCTGTCAGCTCACAATAACAAAAACAGCTCCAGGGAATTTTGTTTACTTTTTGGGGGATGCACAAAGTTTTTATTTTAACCAACTCATTGACACACTAAAGAATATTGTCACTATGTCCCTTCCCTTGCCACGTGTGGATAGTAAACAAAGAAGAATCATTTAAAGTAGTTGACATTTTGCTGTGCCCCTAACAACAACTCGGATGGAATATACTTACTCATCTCTGTTTTGTTCTATTTAAAATTTTATTATATAATATTTGAACGAAAGGAATAGATATTATAGGTATATTTATATGTGAGGTATATTAATAAAACAAACACATCTCCCAACTCAAGAATTAGAACAGCTCGAGGTACCTATGTGCTCCCCAATCCCATCCTGCTGATTTCCTGATATCCTTTTCCCAACATTTTATTATGAAATTTTCCTCTTTTTTTAAGTTGAGGTATACATTTTTGTTGGATTTTGTGGTTTTTTTGGTGTACAACATGATGTGTGTGTACACATACACATAAACACACACAGTGACGTGCTAAATCAAGCTGATTAACATTCATTTCCTCACACACTTACCATTTCCTTGTCATGAGAACATTCAGAATCTACTCTCAGCAATTTGTAAGTATATAATACATTGTTATGGCTACAGTCACCATGTAGTACAATAGGTCTGAACTTACTCTTCTTAAGTGACATTTTGTATCCTTTGACCAACATCTTTTCCATCTCTTATTATGAAAATGTCCCAGCGTACAGGAAGGTTAAAAGAATTTTGCTGTGAACATTGTCATTATTTTTAAAGTTAAACTTTCTTTGGGGATTTTTGAAGACCATTTCATGAACATCAGTGCTGACCGAGTTAGGAGTTTCCCTTATGGTGCAGGTTGTGAATTTCCAGATGAAAGACTCTTTATAAGCACCACAAATAACTGTCAAAAATGCAACCGATGTGAAGGCAAATAGAGTAAATCTAATCTTTGCTAGACCTTGTCCGTGGATGTAAGATGAAGTGTTTTGGGAAAAGCGTGAAGCCTTTGTGTAACGAACAAGTCATCAATGCACGGAGCTAACGTTTCACCCCAGGCTTGTGCAAACTGCCCGCTTTGATACATGCAGCCTTCATGACTGCTTTTGGTTGTTCTAGTCATGTTTTCCTTCTCACAGGCACACCTCATTTTAATGCCCTTTCGGTTCTGCCACCTTTTCAATACCTAATTATATCTCAAGTCTTAAATTTCCCTTACCCACCAGAGCACATTTCCTCTTAATGCTCACAGTGCCTAATGGTCAGCTCAGATTTGGATAACCTTTTGGATAATTCTTCTCAGTGAGCCATGTAGTGTTTTCTCAGCATAATGTTTACCTATTTTGCAAGTACTACTTGAGGAGGAAAAATGGATTTCCTGATACAGTAGACAGCATTTGCAAATAAAAAGTGGCAAATATGGGCAATTTATTTGGTAAATAATGGTAGACATTTGTACCCCTGGATTCAATTCTGGAGTCTGTTACTGTGTACAGAGGACTTTGTGGGTGAACTGTAAAAGAAACCCTCAATGTCTCCTTTTGCTCTGCCATATTTTTTTCAGAAAGCAGAAAGAGGCTTCAGTCAGAAGGAGTATACAATAGAACTTCAATAAGAGGTTGTGAAACAGTCCTCATTTTGTATTTTAGGACAATTTTCATTATGCATCTGTGTCTCAGTTAATTTTCTGTGGCTATAACTGAACATCTAAGACTGGGTAATTTATAAAGAAAAAAATTCTTTATTTGACTCCTGTAGGTTGGGAAGCCCAAAGTTTAGGGGCTGCATCTAATGAGGGCCTTCTTACTGGTAGGGACTCTGCAGAGGCCTGAGGTGGCTGGGGCCTTCACACAGTGGGGGGCTCACAACAGATGGCCAAACTGGTTTTATAACAGACTGGCTCTTGTGATAACTAACCCCCTCCCTCAATAACCCATTAATCCATTAATCTACTAAATCATAAATGGTTAATCCATGCATGAGGGCAGAGTCCTCTTGACCCAATCATCTCCCGAAGGTCTCACTTCTCAACACTGCTGCATAGCGGACTAAGTTTCCAACACATTAACTTTTGGGGACACATTCAAACCATACCACTATGTGATGTTCTAGAATAAGGGCTCTTTCTCTAAGGACTGGGGGCCCCTAGATCTGAGTTTCTAGAAGTTTGTCTAGATGCCACCTGCATTGCAATTATGAAGCAGTGCCTGTTCACTTGCAGGCTCCTGGGCCTCTTCCTGAGATCCCTTAGATTACTATTTTTGAGGCTGGAGTTTGAAAATTTGCATTATAACAAGCTCTCTGGCTACTATTTTATGACATTATAGTTTGAGAACTACTTCTCTAGAGTTTCAGGGTTGACAATTGCCTGAAATTGTAGGCAAACATTTTTGCGATTTGCATATAAATTTTTTTCTATGGCATTCAACATATTTGGAACTATTACTCTAGAAAACAGAAGCCTGGACCCTGGAAGAATACTGTTCTCTCACACATTTGGGATTAAGTGGCTCAGCTTCTCTGGGAAATGATGCCCAGAGAGGCTTAATCAGAACTTTGCAGGACCAAGTCCCAGCACTCTTCTCTCTAATCATTGGTGCTGGGGCCTTCCCCAGTGAATCTACCCGTACACAGGTCTGATCATGTCACCCTTCATTCAAAAAGGTCAGGTCATGTGTCCCCCAATGCCTAATGACCAGAACCCCAGGATCTGAGCCTGACCCCAGGGCAGTCTGGACTGAGTTTGTCCCTCATCAAGTTTTTCAGTGTGTTCTCCACAGTCATCTTTCCCGTGCTGTCTTCCAGCCAGCGTTTGAACCAGTCATCCTTTTATTCTCCATGTATTGTGGTTTTAAAAAAGACTGCGGATTCAGACAACTAGAGCTCTAGCCCTGGCCCTGCTACTTGTCACCTGTGTGAGTCTAGGCAAGTGACTTAATCACTGTGAGCCTTCATTTCATCCTTAATAATATAAGAAAAATAGCACCTACTTCAACCCATTTTGTGAAGGTTAAATGAGTTTGTGCGAATATGAAGCTTAGCACAGCGTCTGGCACAAACACTTTGGCTGGCATCCTTCCTCCCATCTCACTGCCTTCTCCCCTTCTCTACAAATCCCAAACCTATCCATCTCCTCCTGAAGTCTTCTCAGTTCTTCCCTTTACTTGCCTACAGGAGGCACTGTCTCCCTCTTCTGAATACTGGTAACACATTATTTTCATCTTTCTTTAGCACTTAACCAATTCTGGCTTTGTGAACTTTTCAGACATCTGTTTGATCTCCCCTACCCCTGTGGGCAGGGTTTTTTTGGTTTGGTTTGGTTTTTGAGACAGAGTCTCACTCTGTCACCCAGGCTGGAGTGCAGTGGCATGATCTCGACTCACTGCAAACTCTGCCTCCTGGATTCAAGCAAGTCTGCCTCAGCCTCCCAAGTAGCTGGGACTGTAGGTGCCCGCCACCATGCCTGACTAATTTTTGTATTTTAGTAGAGATAAGGTTTCACCATGTTGACCAGGCTGGTCTTAAACTCCTGAACTCAAATGGTCTGCCCATCTTGGCCTCCCAAAGTGCTGGGATTACAGGTGTGAGCCACCGCACCTGGCCAGCAGGGTTCCTATCTAACTATCCCCGTGGACCCAGCCACAAGCTTTCTTGCACGTAAAAGGTGCAAGACTGGAACTTGGTTTTAATGCTATTCATGATAGACAGGAATTTAGTGTAAGATGTATTCCATGTTACCCAGGAATTTACTGGATTAAATAAGCCACCACTTCATAACATGAAAGAAAGTGCCAAATATCAAGTGATCTTCCAGCTTGGCCTCCAGACAGCTTTCTGCGAAGCTGCTGCTTTCTATGATAGCTCACACGTGTTGAGCTCCTCAATGCTTATTAGGCACTGGTCACTGTACGGAGTGCTGCCTCCTCACACTCGCCCCTTGTCTTGAGTTCTCTCACATCGCTAATTTAAAGGTGAGAAAGTGGAGGCTGAAAGATGGAAAGAAACATGTCCAAGGTGCCAGAGCTAGAGGTTGGGCAGCAAGGGGGACTGTATGCTTTCAATCACTGTGGTTCACTACCAGAGCCGCTGTGGCATTCCTCAATTCCAGCCCACTTGGACCTTCAAGGCTTACACAGATCCTTTCGTTGTAGATTCTTTAAATTAAGGATGGCTTGTTAAAATGGAAAGCTCAATTGCAAAAGCAGCCTTTTCAGAACACTTCCTGAAAATATCTTTTTTATGGCGCAAGATACCTGATTCATATTCACCAAGCACTGAAAATAATATTGTCTAGAGAAAAAAGCCTTGGAGAATATCAACTACTTTCTTAGAAGTGCCAGGCCCTTCACAAGTAACACCGAGGAAAAAGAAAGCATTTTCTCCAGAATAATTCATCTCCTTTCCTCCTCAGTGAGAAAACATCAAAGTTGTTGACACTCAAAAGACACAGGTTCTTGCTTTCCACAGAAAATAATAAATGGAAAATAGCCAAACCAAGATGCTGGAGAGAGTGGCTGACAGCAGCACCTGAGGGCTCCAACTTGAATCGAGCTGTATTATTTGTGCAGCATCAAGGTGAAGCTGAAGTCTACAGCATTGAGAGTAAAGGAGACTGTAATATTAATAGAAGCCTCTTACTCCCAAGTCTGAGAGTTCCAAGTGTGGTAAAAATGGCAACCTTTGCTTGAATTATGCCATGCTTCAGTAGAAGTTCTTTGTGCTCAAGAGCTAGGTGTGGTACTAAAATTGAATGGCTTTATATTTTACTGGTACCTGAACGTCTTAACATGGCTATGTTCACCCATTAAAAGAAATACCATTGGTTATTTGGGAGAATTGTATATTTGCTAAGTTTGTTGTTGTTGTTGTTGTTTTTGTTGAGACAGCAAATACATCTAAATGCAAGGTTTATACTTTTTAGTTTTAAGAACAAATGACTACAAAGAAGTGTTTTAAATATATTTAGTATTGCTTATTGTCTGTATTAAATACTACAGCATAGAATATGACTGCCTTAATTTATATCTATGGAAAGTTAGATAACATCCAAATTTTCCCAATAGTAGCCCATACCTCAGTGTTGTATAAAATAGCCTAAGGGAGAGTTCATTTTCGAAAACATGATTGAGATTTATTTATCACCATGTAAATCGACCCTGAAGGGTGCATTTATTAGCGCAGTAATTTTTATAGGTAAAATGAATGAAGGTTCAATTTGACCAGGGATGTCATACAGGAACCTTTGCTTTATCTGTGGAGGGTAAAATAATCAGACATCTCCAGCAAGCTTAGATCTGACACTCTGATCCTGTGGCCCCCAAATCAGTAGAGGAGTTTCACAACTGCACTTGCCAGTTTACCTTATCCTGCCCTTAGTAGAGTTGGTAACATTCACTTTTATGCAAGATGCACTTTGCAGAGCCTAAAAGAACAAAAGATGGGGACATCACCAACTTATAGCACAGGTTGTGTGACTGTGTTTGAGCCTGCTGGTAATGAATGTTTGCCCAGGATTACTTTCACTGCACTGTGGCTCCTGGGACAAGCTGTGTAGGTAGAGTCGTCTAGCTCCCACTACCTCTAATGGTTGGAGGGTGCACAAAGAACTTCAGGATTTTGAGTAATCAAATTGACTTATATTTTTATTGCTTTCTAAGTTTTATTTTATTTTTTTATTTTTATTTATTTATTTATTTATTTTGAGATGGAGTCTTGCTCTGTCGCCCAGGCTGGAGTGCAGTAGCGCAATCTCGGCTCACTTCAAGCTCCGCCCCCTGGGTTCATGCCGTTCTCCTGCCTCAGCCTCCTGAGTAGCTGGGACTACAGGCACCCGCCACCACGCCCGGCTAATTTTTTGTATTTTTAGTAGAGACGGGGTTTCACCGTGTCAGCCAGGATGGTCTCGACCTCCTGACCTCATGATCCACCCGCCTCAGCCTCCCAAAGTGCTGGGATTACAGGCATGAGCCACTGCGCCCGGCCAGTTTTATTTTATTTTTAATCGACACATAATAATTATACATATTTATGAAGTACAATGTGATGTCTCAATACATGTGCACATTGTTTAATGAACAAATCAGGGTAATTAGCAAATCCATCACCTCAAACATATGTAATTTCTTTGTAGTGAGAATATTTAGAATCCTCTTTTGTAGCTATTTTGAAATATGCAATACATTATTGCTAACCATAGTCACCCTACTGTGCAATAGAATAGCTGAACTTATTCCTCCTATCTAACTGTAACTTTGTAACACATTGGCCAACCTCTCCTCATTCCTCTGTCTCCCCTAACCTCCCCAGCCTGTGATAACCACTATTCTACTCTCTTCTTCTGTGAGATCAACTTTTTAAGATTCCACATATGAGGGAGTTCATGTGGTATTTGTCTTTCTGTGCCTGGCTTATTTCACTTAACATAATGTCCTCCAGGGTCATCCATGTTGTGGCAAATGACACCATTTCATTCTTTTTTATGGCTGAATAGTATTCCATTGTGTATTTATACCATACTTTATCCATTCATCTCTTGATGGATACTTAGGTTGTTTCCATGGCTTGGCTGTTGTGAATAGTGCTGCAATAAATTAGGGAGTGCAGATCTCTTGGATGTATTGATTTCATTTCCTTTGGATAAATATTCAGCAGTGGGATTGCTGGATCATATGGTAGTTCTATTTTAAATTTTTTGAGGAACCTCAATACTGTTTTCCATAATGGCTGTACAAATTTACATTTCCACCAACATTGCATAAGGGTTTCTTTTTCTCCACACTCCACCAGCACTTGTTTTCTTTTATCTTTTTGATAATAGCCATTCTAACTGGAGTGAGACAATATCTCATTTTGATTTGCATTTCTCTGATGATTAGTGATGTTGAGTATTTTTTAACATACTTGTTGACTATTTGTATTTCTTCTTTTGAGAAATGTCTATTCAGATCTTTTGCTCATTTTAAAATGGAATTATTTGGGTTATTTGCTATTGAGTTGTTTGAGTTCCTAATATATTCTGGATATTAACTCTTTGTCAGATGTACAGCTTCCTAATATTTTCTCGTATTCTTTTTTTTTGAGACAGAGTCTCTCTCTGTCGCCCAGGCTGGAGTGCAGTAATGTGATCTCTGCTCACTTCAAGCTCCACCTCTTGGGTTCATGCCATTCTCCTGCCTCAGCCTCCCGAGTAGCTGGGACTACAGGCACCCACCACCACACTCGGCTAATTTTTTGTATTGTTAGTAGAAACGGGGTTTCATCATGTTAGCCAGGAAGGTCTCGATCTCCTGACCTCGTGATCTACCCTCCTTGGCCTCCCAAAGTGCTGGGATTACAGGTGTGAGCCACCACGCCTGGCCTCTCATATTCTTTAAGTTCTGTCTTAACTCTGTTGATTATTTCATTTGCTGTGTGGAAGTGTTTTCATTTGATTATTTCTACTTGTCTATTTTTACATTTGTTGCCTGTGCTTTCAATGTCTTATTTAAGAAAGTATTTAACCAGTCCAGTGTTATGAAACATTTCCCCAATGTTTTCTTCTAGTAGTTTCATAGTTTCTGGTCTTATATTTAAGTCTTTAATCCATTTTGAGTTGATTTTGGTATATGGTGAGAGGTAAGTGTTAAGTTTCATTCTTCTGCCTGTGGACATCCTGTTTTCCCAGCTCCATTTACTGAAAAGATTGTCCTTTCCCCAATGTGTGTTTTTGGTCCCTTCATAGAAAAATCAGTTGGCTGTAGATGTGTGGATTTATTTCTGCGCTGTCTATTTTGTTCCATTGGTCTACATGTCTGTTTTTATGCCAGTACCATGCTGTTTTGGTTACTATAGCTTTGCAGTATATTTTGAAGTCAAGTAGTATGATGCCTCCAACTTTGTTCTTTTTTCTCAAGATTGCCTATTTGAGGCCTTTTGTGGTTTCATACAAATTTTAGGGTTTTTTTTTCTATTTATGTGACAAATGACATTGGTATTTTGATAGGGAGGGTATTCAATCTGTAGATCACTTTTGGTGGTATGATCACTTTTGGTAGTATGATCATTTTCACAATATTAATTCTTCCAATGAACATGAGATATCTTTCCATGTATTTGTGTCCTCTTCAATTTCTTTCATCAGTGTTTTATGGTTTTAAATGTGGAGATCTTTCACTTCCTTGGTTAAATTTTTCCTAGAAATAGTTTTTTTTTGGTAGATATTTTAAATGGGAGTGTTTTCTTGATTACTTTTTCAGATAGTTCACTATTAGCACATAGAAATACTATTGATTTTTATATGTTGATTTTTATCACTATATCTTTATTTTAATGCAAGTTTTTATCAAATATTTTTGAGCATCTCCTAAGCACAGTGCTCTGTGAGGGTAAGTACAGAGTTGTGGGGAAAAAGGCATATAAGATAGTCTTTTGTGTAGGTACACATCTACCATTTGCACTTGGCCTCACTACTTAGGTTACAGTTGAGTTACCGTAACATCAGTCTCATAAACCTTTCCCCTGTGAAAACAGCTGTTCCACTTCTACCGTAAGTCTCACTTCCCTGTTGACCTGGTAGGTGGAGCCAGGCTGGAGAATAGATACCTGGTTTTCCTCCCTTATTCCTAGTTTTCCTGCTCCTGCCCGCAGGTAAAGATACTGCAAACATCCTCCACCCTCAATACACAATGTAGACTCATTATTAAGAAAAGTAATTTATCCACTATAGTCAGCATGAGTTAGTGTCATTGGTATGCTGGTAAATGTTTAAAACCTGACAATTTTTGAAAAAAGAAGAATATATATACACATACACATTTAAAAATATTGCTGATAATAAAGGATGTGTAGCACACAGTTTACAAATAATAAAATATAAAATCTTCTTTATATAAATTCTGTGAAGTTAATTGATTTTCATACAATGTTTACCTTGATTTTTGCCAAATTTCTGACTATCCATAGTCAATCTATGGTTACAACTGATGAATGAGTATAATTCAAATTGAATGTTGTTTGATACTTTCATTTATCTTAACTAATAAGACATATATTGGAACTTCACTTATTCTTCTGGAATGTGATAACTATTTTGCTAAGGATAGAATTTTTCTGAATACTGGAAGAATATATCATCAATTTTTTTTGCTATTTATAATAAAACAAGTGTAGGCACATTTTTAAGTTTAATCTATGCTATTAACATTTTCTTCATCACTGTTTTAAGAGTACACAATTTAAAAAAAAAAACAATAAATCAAGATGTGATTTGTAGCATTTGCCAATTCTTTTATTATTATTATTTTTTTTTTTTTTTTGAGACAAAGTCTTGCTCTGTTGCCCAGGCTGGAGTGCAGTGGCTAGATCTTGGCTCACTGCAAGCTACACCTCCCGAGTTCATGCCATTCTCCTGCCTCAGCCTCCCGAGTAGCTGGGACTACAGGCGCCCACCACCACGCCCGGCCAATTTTTTGTATTTTTAGTAGAGATGGGGTTTCACCACGTTAGCCAGGATGGTCTTGATCTCCTGACCTCATGATCCGCCCGCCTCAGTTTCCCAAGGTGCTGGGATTATAGGCGTGAGCCACCGCCCCACCAATTCTTACATTATATTCTCACCATGTCCAATTTCAAGCTATCAGTGTGATGCCACTGAACACCAAGTTGGGCAGAGATGCCCAGTAGCAGACCATTACATAGCTATGATATTATGAAATATGTATTTGGTCTTCATCCCAATTTCCTGAGATAGAGTTTCTAAAATCCTTGGAATCTCTGGAGTAATAAGAGTGCTTTTTATATGCCAAAGAAGTGGCTGGTGGCTGGACGTCCCTAGATAGCTTCAGGATAGGGGCTGGTCATAAGAAAGTACATTAGAGGATTGGAACTTTCAGCATTACCCCTCAACTTCTGGGGAGGAGAGAGGGGCTAAAGGTTGAGTTGATCACCAATGGCCAGTGATTTAACCAATCATGCCTGTATTCATCTGTTCTCACATTGCCGTAAAGAAATATCTGAGACTGGGTAGTTTACAAAGAAAAGAGGTTTAGTTGGCTCATGGTTCTGCAGGCTGTTCAGGAAACACGATGCTGGCATCAGCTTGGGGAGGCCTCAGAAAACTTACAGTGATAGTGGAAGGTGAAGGGGAAGCAGGCAGGTCTTACATGGCTGGAGCAAGAGGAACAGATGAGGGGAGGTGCCACACACCCTTAAACAATGAGATCTCAGGAGAATTCACTCACTATACAGTACCAAGGGAGCATGGTGCTAAACCATTAGGACCACCCCCATGATCCAGTCACCCCCACCCCCTGCCAGGCCCCACCTCCAACATTGGGGATTGCACTTTAACATGAAATTTGTGTGGGGACGCAGATGCAAACCATATCAATGCCTGTGTAGTGAAGTTTCCATTAAAAACCCAAAAGGACAGGGATGGTTGGAGGGAAGGGGCTGGCTTCCTGATGGCTGAACACATGGGGAGATTCCTGAAGGGTAGCACACCTAGAGAGGGCACGGAAGGTCCACTCCCCATGCCCCAGAGCTTGCTCTGTGTGTCTCCTCCATCTAGCTGTTCGCCTGTATCATCTGCAATATCCTTTATAATAAACTGGTAAACATAAATAAAGTGTTTCACTGAGTTCTATAAGCTCCTCCAGCAAATTAATCAAACTCGAGGGGTAAATGGTGGGAACTGGCTCAGAATTATAGGTGACAGCCTGCTTCTTGCAACTGGTATCTGAAGTGGGGCCAATCTTGTGGGACTGAGCCGTCAATCTGTGAGATCTGATGCTATCTCCAGGTAGAGTGTCAGAATTGAATCGGAGGACAACCAGCTAGTGTCCACTAGAGAATCCCCTGAAAGACTGCTTGGTGGGGAAAAATCCCCACACATTTTGGTGGCCAAGGGTCACAGAAGTATTCTTTGCTGATTATTGTATGAGAGTAGGAGAAAGCATTTTGGCTTGGTTTTTTTCTATATTTAATAGTAGAATTCCCATCATATAAATTCAGTACACACAGAATAACTTCAAAAGCACAGATGACTGTATAATGTAGTAAAATCATTTGGATAGAATGAGTTTTGAGTATTTGTTACATTTTCCTTTAATATAATTTAATTTTAAGTTATATAATTTAATTTGTAATAATAATTTTATGGTTTTATTTAATAATTGGCATGCAAACTTTCTGAAAATTTAACAATCTTCTCTCACAAGGCAGTGTTGGCTGGCTCCAGCAAGGTGGGATGGGATATGGGTTAGGTTGTATGTTGAAGAACCCTCAGATGTATTGCAGGAGAGGATGGGCCTATACTACTCAGTAGGTCCTGGATAACGGGTGGTTTCCAGGGCTCACTTGCTCAAAGATCAAGAACAAGATAATTGTCATAGAGCTTCTTTGGGAATTTCATGCTTAGAGGTCACCTCTCTTAAACAGGAGGATTCCATTAGAACACACCTTCTCTGATTCATTTCTAACCCCTAGATGATTTATTTGCTTATTTATAAAACACAGCTCTAGCAGTTTGTGCTCATTATCTGTTTGTGCTTTATAAATTACCTAAAAGTTAGTAGCTTAAAGTAGCTAGTACACACCTACACCACATAACAATGTTTCAGTCAAAGATGAGCCTTATGTATGCTAGTGGTCCCGTTAAGATTATGATACCATGGCTGGGCGCAGTGGCTCACGGCTATAATCCCAGGACTTTGGGAGGCCGAGGCGGATGGATCACGAGGTCAGGAGATCGAGACCATCCTGGCTAACACGGTGAAACCCCGTCTCTACTAAAAATACAAAAAAAATTACCCGGGCTTGGTGGCAGGCGCCTGTAGTCCAAGCTGCTCGGGAGGCTGAGGCAGGAGAATGGCATGACCCGGGAGGGAGAGCTTGCAGTGAGCCGGGATTGCACTACTGCACTCCAACCTGGGTGACAGAGCGAGACTCCATCTCAGAAAAAAAAAAAAAAAAAAAAAAAGATTATGATACCATAATTTGCCTGTGCCTTTTGTACATTTAGATATGCTTAGATGCACAAATACTACCATTGCATTACAATTGCCTACGGTATTCAGAACAGTAACATGCTGTGCAGGTTTTCAGCTTAGAAGCAATAGGTTATATCATATAGCCTAGGTGTGTCTTAGGCTGAACCATCTAGGTTTGTTTAAGTACACTCTGGGATGTTCACACAACGATACATTTCTCAGGACATATCCCAGCCATTAAGTGACATGACTGTATTGATGATTTTCTCACAGTTTCTGAGAGCAGGTGTCTAGAGTGGCTTATCTGGAAGGCTCTGCCTCAGTCTCTCATGAGGTTGCAGTCAAGACGTCAGTCAAAACTACAGTGTGTGAGGGCTTGACTGGTCTGCAGGGTCTGCTCCTATGAGGACTCACCACATGGTTGTTTTCCTTGCTATGTGGACCTCTCTGTAGGGCTGCACAGTTGCCCTCACAACATGGCAGTTGCCTCTTCCGGAGCAAATGATCACAGAAGAGAGCAAGTCAGAAGTCATGATGTCTTTTAAGATCTGGTCCCAGAAGTTGCACATCACTTCTGCTCTATTCTCTTCACTAGGAGTGAGTCACTAAGTGCAGCCTCTCAAGTGGAGGGAAATTAGGCTCCACCTGCTGAAGGTCGTGTCAAAGAATCTGTGGACATATTTTGAACCACCACATACCATAATTTTAGGTAACTTATTTTGTTATTTTGATTCGTGCTTTCAAATTTTAGGGTTTTTATTTTACTTTTTAATAGTTCATTATATTATCTATATTTTATTCTTTTAGACACTATTACCTTTTACTCATTCTAAAATCGTTTTTGTGACTTCTATTACTAATATTCTTATGTTGTTTGTCTGAAATTTTGATTTTATTATTTTTTTATTTTTTATTTTTTGGAGATGGAGTCTCACTCTGTCGCCCAGGCTGGAGTGCAGTGGCGCGATCTCGGCTCACTGCAAGCTCCGCCTCCTGGGTTCACGCCATTCTCCTGCCTCAGCCTCTCCAAGTAGCTGGGACTACAGGCGCCCGCCACCACGCCCGGCTAATTTTTTTTTATATTTTTAGTAGAGACGGGGTTTCACCGTGGTTTCGATCTCCTGACCTCGTGATCCGCCGGCCTCGGCCTCCTAAAGTGCTGGGATTACAAGCGTGAGCCACCGCGCCCGGCCTGAAATTTTGATTTTATGTGATTATTACATTTGAGTTTTCCATTTATATTATAATTTGCTTTTCTATATTAACTGTGATAACCTTTAAATAGTTGGATTTATTTCCAACTCCTTCAAGCTTGCCTTTCTTGTCTATTAGTGTGCCTTCTCACCTAGTTTGACCAAATAGGTTCTTCTGATAATCATCCGATTCTTTTGGTGATTATAGGTGAGCTCCAACATTTAGAGGTAGATGAGAGCTCTATATCTCCTACCCTAAAACTACATGAAAAAGTGATATGCTACAGCACAAGTCAGTCCCAGACTGAATTTTTTCACATGTGCAACCATCTGTTACCAAGCAGGCACTAAATGGCTGAATGTCGCATCAGTGGACTCCATGAAGACCCCACCGCTGCCTTTTTGGCACCATAGCACGTACCTTGTAGGAAGGACTAATTCCAGCACAAACATAACAAATATCCTGATGACAGGAGCGGCTTACCTTGTGGTGGGATCAGGTGAGGGATGTTCTCTGGGCACAGGGTAGAACGTGGTTCTGGACTGAGGATGTCTCTTCAAAGGGATTGTTTTCTTGGCTCACCGGTTTCTTCAGCCCCGTTCATTCCAAGTTGGAGATGCCTGTACAATACTCTGGTTAATGAAAAGTTATTTCCAAATCCCATAGATCAACTAGCGATCTCCTCTGATACAGATTTAGATTGAGATTTTTGAAGGAAAGCCACATTCTGAACGGAAGACTCCTGTAGGAGCTAAATAACTGCTCTTATGATTGGTGTGTGGGGATTTTAAATCAAGGAAATTCAGTGTTATTTACCAAACCCTAGGTTAGTGGTTAAACTCAAGCACACCTAAACTCAAGCACACCATCTACCTGAAGGCATTTTAAAGCTAACTCCTGATAGATGATGTGCTTGAGTTTAATCACTAACCTAGGGCTGTACCCTCTAAGTGAGAATACTATCTCGGTCAGCACCATCTAGGTTCTGCTGTGAGAAACCCCAGAATCATAGGCAACTAAAATGTTGGAGGTGTTTCCTTGCTGGCTCGTAGCTGACACCTCTGATATTGTTGGACCAAAGGGAAATTGAGGGCTCTGAGGAGTTCACTAAAAATTAAATGTACTGGCTGGAAATGACACATGTTACTTTGGCTCACAATTCATTGGCCAGATGAGACTCCTGCCCCCATGCCACATCTGGCCAGAAAGAGCAATCCTGTGAGTAGCTGGAGGGGGAAGAACTGGGGATACTTGGCCAACAGTACAGTGCCTTCTGCTAACACCTCCTGCCATCTTGTCATTGGGTTTAGAAACAATTCATGAAAAGTCATCAGTGAATATTAATTACAATTATAGGACTGGTTCTTTTAAACAGCCTACATTTAAGCCAATCCCTGGATTCCTAGAAGCTCTCTTCCCTCTGTAATACATCCTGAGTGATGCCCACAGGGTGAGGCGCACTTGGCTAATCCTACACTCATTCGCTTCCTTTCTCACAGTTGAGTTGAATGCTTACAGAGGCAGTTGTGTGTTTGCCCAAGTTGTTTATACCAGTAATACTTTTACAATGACATAATTTAGTTAAATAGTACATAATATTATAAAATATAAGGACAGAAAGAAAGAACAAATCTCTTTTAAAATTGCTACTGAAATAGGAACTGAATAAGCCATATCATAGCTACTCAAATTTTAATATGCACACAAACCACCCAGAGAGCTTGTTAAGGGGCAGATTCTGATTCAGCAGGTGAGGGTGGGGCCTGAGACTTCGCATTTCTAATTAGCTCCGAGGCAATAGGGACACTGCTGGTCCACAGATTACCCAGTGAATAGCAAAATATTAGACTGTTACAAAAGCTTATTAGAAAATCATTAAAATACAAAAAGAGATTGCCTGCAGTTTGCTTTGCTAGTACTTGAAGTTATTTAAGAGCTCACTCCACTTTGAGAAACCTAGACCTGGATATCATGAAGCTGCTTCTTCTCATAAAGATAATGTGAATACCATTCAGCAAAACACATTAAAAAAAAAGAGAGAGAGAGAGAACTTGACCTTATTATGAAAAATAAATACATGAGGTTAAAAGTAAAAGTTTCTGGAGGCATTTTATTATCTTTAAGTGATTCATTACTTAAGAAAACTTTTTGCACTGGAGAAGAGAGTTTCTACCATATTGTATTGAATGCACAATTACCAATGGAAGT
The DNA here is from genome assembly GCF_009828535.3 of Hylobates moloch. Classification (NCBI taxonomy): domain Eukaryota; kingdom Metazoa; phylum Chordata; class Mammalia; order Primates; family Hylobatidae; genus Hylobates; species Hylobates moloch. Next base: position 125,970,229 of record NW_026652276.1, on the reverse strand, counting down.
TGATAACAAGATTCTTGGCAATTAACCAAACTTTAAGCAGATACGTCTCACAAAATGTCACCTCACTGCCCAGTTCCAAAAGTGCCTGGTACATAGAATACAATAGCAGACCTGCAACGTATTTTGAATCTCGGGGCTTTTTGTGTATTGTTTTGTTTTCTAAGAAGGGGAAGGTTAGTAACATTCAATATTTCAGGAGCCAATATTGGGAGAGAGAAAAACTTGCTGAGTGTTTTCAAAACGAATGAATGCTCTTTACTTCTGACATTTCCTTCTCACACCCGTGGTCACAGCTGTGGAAATTTTTGTTGTTGTTTGTTTGTTTGTTTTTTGAGATGGTGTCACACTCTGTCACCCAGGCTGGAGTGCAGTGGCATGATCTTGGCCCACTGCAACCTCCACCTCCTGGGTTCAAGCGATTCTCCTGCCTCAGCCTCCTGAGTAACTAGGATTACAGTGCGCACCACCACACCTGGCTAATTTTTGTGTTTTTAGTAGAGACGGGGTTTTATCATGTTGGTCAAGCTGGTCTTGAACTCCTGACCTCATGATCCGCCCACCTCAGCCTCCCAAAGTGCTGGGGTTACAGGCGTGAGCCACTGGGTCTGGCCAGAAATGTGTTTTAAAGTCACAGTAGGGAAGGGGAGGGATAATGTATTTCTTCATTGTACAACTAAATCCTGATAAGCTTGAGGGATTTTCAAAGGAAAAATGACAATGAAATACATTGATATAGTGGAGCCATGAATTGAGAACTATTTCTCATAACGTATTAGTTGTCCGGTGATGTATTTGTGGAATAATTTCAGTCCTCATCTTTCTACGCTCTCTCCAAGGACCAGAGAGCTTCCTGCTAAAGGAAAGATTGAGAAATGCTCCAACCATCCCAAATGGGGCAGTCTTAAGGTTTCCAAAAAAACCCATCTGCACACAGACTCTCTTCCCAGAATGCTCTCCCTCCATGTTCCAAACTCATCTCCTCCCTTATTCAAGGCCTCTAAGTTTATAAGGGATTATTCTGTGCAAACTATTCCTTCCTGATTTAGACCCAGTCTTGTTTCTGACTGCTAATAAGTCACTGTGTGTCTTCATATCAAATCCCAAATTGGAGTCTGTCTCAAGTATTAATACCATTCTGTGAAAGACAAGAATATTTTCCCCCTTCCATAAGCTGTGTAGGGAAGGACCTTGGTGCAAGTACCCACCAAGCAAGGTATCCCAGAAATCACAAAACAAAAAGGCTCACAGACCAAATTAAGATGCTTGAATCCCACAGTTTACTAAATCAATATAAAACACAAACAATGGAAAACTATGGGGCAGATTAACACACTTGGGTTATATATATATATGCAGGAGGAAGGCACACACTACCTAAATCCTGGGCTGGTAAAGTTCATGTGTCCTGTCTGTCTGCCATAGGAGCCTTCTCCAGTGATGGTGTCATTAAAGAGGCCAGAGTTTAGTTTGAGCAAGAGTACCCCCAGACCAGAAGATATCTGAGGCCATTGACATACACTAGCTCTGTTACAGCGATGTAGCTAGCCTATAGCTGTAGCTTACCAGTTACCTGCTAAACTGCCATGCTTTCTGATTACACTTCTTGGACGAAACACATGCAGAGCCAGAATGGGGGCATACTAGGTGTCACCAGTGGATAGTCAATGTCAGGTGTGACCCAGCTGTCACCCACAGGTGTGTACTCATAACTTGGTCTATCCATCCCTTTCTAGCTCTAGGTAACACATTTTTGCCATCATATATTCCATTTTCTATTTTTAGCATTTCAGGTTTCTAATTTACTGTCAGTATTTAGCATATACGATCAATTCTGCCAATGTCTCGCAAGCCATTTGCTTACTCATCGTCGGGACTTAACACAGACTATGAGATTCTCCTGTGGCATACAAACCACTTGCTAACTCACTATGTATGCTTTTACATTGCTTATGTATTTTATCCACTTAATTTCCTTTTCTTGTCTTCTTCAGCAGAATCGAGTAATGTCAAATAATACAGCAAACTCATATTATGCAGTAGAATAGAAGGACTAATGGAAAACACAAGGTGCAAAATACGTTTTTGATGGCTTAGCCAATAATTGGTGCTCCTTTAAAAAGTGGCACATTACTCATTTAGAAGAAATAAGACCTAGTTGTTCTTTTTTTTCTTTTTTTTTTGAGATGGAGTCTCACTCTTGTCGCCTAGACTGGAGTGCAATGGCGTGATCTCGGCTCACTGCAACCTCTGCCTCCTGGGTTCAAGCGATTCTCCTGCCTCATCCTCCCGAGTAGCTGGGATTACAGGCGTCTGCCATCACGCCCGGCTAATTTTTGTATTTTGTATTGTTTCACCATATTGGCCAGGCTGGTCTCGAACTCCTGACCTCAGGTGATCCACCTGCCTCAGCTTCCCAAAGTGCTGGGATTACAGGCATGAGGCACCACGCCTGGCAAGACCTAGTATTAATAGATCAGTAGGGTGACTCATTAACATTAATTGGTTATACATTTCAAAATAGCTAGTAGAGAATAACTTGAATGTTCCTGGCATAAAGAAAAGATAAATATTTAAGTTGATGGATATTCCAGTTACCCTGATTTGATTATATGAATGTACCAAATTATTATTACTTTCACACCAACCTAATATGACATTTACATTGAGTATACATATATCTAATATGTATCAATAAAAATGACTAAATACATAAAGATAAACTTCATAAAAAGAAAAAAGTGGTACATTATTGAAGATTCTTTTTAAATAAGTTCAATTAAATCTCCTAATTATATTAATAACTTATGCATGCTTATTTTAGGACATTGGAAAATATAGAAAAGGATAAAGGAAAGAAATTTTTCTTAATGCTACCAGCTGGTGACAATCAATGTCAACATTTTGGTATACTTTATTTTTTAGATCTTATTTTAATAGATATCTTTCCCCATCTGTTAAGGTTGTACACACATTTCTATATCCTTACTGTCACAGGGCGAACCCCAAAATTGGGATTCAGCCTGTAAGGCCACCTGGGCTCTTGGCTTTACACAGGAAGAAATTCAAGAGCCTGCTGACAGGGTAAAGTGAAAGCAAGTTTATTAAGAAAGTAAAGTCATAAAAGGGTGGCTACTCCATAGGCAGAGCAGCCCCAGGGGCTGCTGGCTGGCTGTTTTTATGGCTATTTCTTGATTATATGCTAAATAATGGGTGCATTATTCATGAGCTTTCCAGGAAAGGGGATGGGAATTCCTGGAACCGATGGTCCCTCCCCCTTTCACACCATACAAGGTAACTTTTGGACATTGCTATGGCATTTGTAAACTGTCATGGCGCTGGTGAGAGTGTCTTTTAGCATACTAATGCATTATAATTAGCGAATAATGAGCAGTGAGGACTACTAGAATTTGCATTTGTAGCCATCTTGGTTTCGGCAGGTTTTGGCCGGCTCCTTTACTGCGTCCTGTTTCATCAGCAGGATCTTCGTGACCTATATTTTGAGAAACCAGTCCTGCCGAACTCCTATCTCATGCCCTTTTTCCAAAATATTATCTGTATTATATCTTCCTATCTTACTTCACGTGTTTTCTTTTTTTTGAGATGGAGACTTGCTCTGTCACCCAGGCTGGAGTGCAATGGCACAATCTTGGCTCACTGCACCCTCTGCCTCCAGGGTTCAAAGAATTCTCCTGCCTCAGCCTCCTAAGTAGCTGGGATTACAGGCGCCCACCACCAAGCCCAGCTAATTTTTATATTTTTAGTAGAGACAGGGTGTCACCATCTTGGCCAGGCTGGTCTTGAACTCCTGACCTCAAGTGATCCAACTCAGCCTCCCAAATTGCTGGGATTATAAGCATGAGCCACCACACCCGGCCACTTGATGTGTTTTCTATCTAGTGGGAGACTGCCTTTCCCTGGCACTGGCTGCGACCAATTATTATTTTAGAGAGACAGTTAACAACTGCCTGACCTTCGCCTGATGGCTACAGGTTGACATTCCTGGGTGGCCTCTCCTGCCCTGCTTGTGTCTGCCTAACTATGTACTCTAACAGAAAGACCTAGTAAGGGAAGGAGATTCTCTACAGACTGTGAATGCCCCCCACAAGAGACAGCTTTGCAGGGCCATTTCAAAATACGTCAAAAAATATATTTTGGAGTAAAATGCTTTGATTCGCTTCAGCACTGGCTATGTGTTATGTGATGCTATGCAAACATGTTTGGAATTTGGCATCTTATTGTTGCAAAGAGTCGTTCTGTCAATCTTGGGATCTCTTTTAATGTTAATGCTGGTCAGTTGTGCCTGAACTCCAAAGGGCAGAGGGTATCATGAGGAGTGTCCCATATGGCCTGAACTGGTTTTTCAGGTTTCTTTGGGTCCTCTTGGCCAAGAGGAGGGTCTGTTCGGTCAGTTGAGCAGCTTGGAATTCTATTTTTTTGATTTATAAGACCATGGTAATTTCTGTATTTAGTCAGCATTTAATCACTAAATCTTAATCTTAGTAGGCATTTTTTAAAATGCTGAACTAAAGTGAGATTTTCTCTTCCTTAAAAATCTGGGATGCTCATTCATTCTCTGATCAGTTCAGATGCAGTGTATGAAAAACCATAAAGCTAGTGTTTCGGCTCATTTAGAATTTGTCTAGCAGGTTTTCCGGTCTTTACCAGAAAGCCACCCCTACCTCCAAAAAGAAAGAAAAACCATAAACCTGTGTATGTGCCTCCCTGGACCCTTCTTTTCCGCAAAACCTTGCTCAAATCAGAGACAGGGACTTTCTTTTCTTGGCTAGTCCCTGCCCCGTCCTTTCTCTGAAATCCTTTAAGATGGCCAAGCTCTGTGGATTCAACCAGGAAAATGCTTCAACAGAAGGGGAAGGGGATGCTTTCCACCTTTTTTTTTTTTTTTTTTTGAGATGGAGTCTCACTCTGTCACCCAGGCTGGAGTGCAATGGCATGATCTCGGCTCACTGCACCCTCCACCTCCTGGGTTGAAGCAATTCTCCTGCCTCAGCCTCCCAAGTAGCTGGGATTACAGGCGCCTGCCACCATGCCTGGCTAGCTTTTGTATTTTTAGTAGAGACAGGGTTTCACCATGTTGGTCAGTCTGGTCTCGAACTCCTGACCTCAGGTAATCCGCCCTTCTTGGCCTCCCAAAGTGCTGGGATTACAGGCATGAGCCACGGTACCTGGCCACTATTCACCTTTTATTACCTTCCTTAAGCCAAAATAACTGGGCTGTGGCAACCAGCATTCAGTACCCTGCTACCTCATCTGAGGCAGGTCCGATGAAGGTTCCTCTGAAGGACTGTTTTTTAATGAGGGAGATTTTTTTCCCAAGACTTTGGCAATCACTGTGTTCCCCTTACTTACTGCCACAAGTATGATTTACTTTCCACATAGAAGGATTCCCAGATCCTAAGACTGACTTAATAGCAATAGATAACTGTCACATATTGCTAATTCTATTTATTTCCCAAGAAAAAAGAAAGAAGTGTTAATGGTATGGTGTTCGTTACTGGGGCTTCAGTCTAAAAAGGGGAATATAAACTTCGCAAGGCTGTGCACTGCACTGTATGTGAGGTCGCACAGTCTGGGAGGCCCTGTGCCACCTTGTCAGGCTTCCTAAAGGAGCTCTCAACTCCCATCCACACACAAAGGCGTCTCCGGGGGGCCAGGCCCTGGGCAAGGCTGGCTGCCTCAGGAAGTTGCCCACACAGCCACAGGGTGGCAGATCTGCCTGGTAACTTGAACGACCACTAGCCCTCCCCGCTTGGTAGCTTCTTGTGTTACTGCCCCAGAAAGCAGAGCCCACAGGCATCATCACTTCCATCTCTTAGGCTGGCACCATTGATACTGGTGGACTGGGGTCAGTCCCCAAATACCAGTAGGACCTGGACTCAAGCCAATGTCCAGACTTTTGACACCATTGTGAGAAGGAACTTGAAGATGAATCCAAAAATCGTGAAAGTTGGGAGATTTATTTGCAAAACAAAAAGTACATACTCAAGAAAAGGAAGTGCAGGCATATTAAAGAAAGAGTTTGCCCCATGGATTTGGGCTGCTACCTTTATGGATTTCTTTAACCAAGGGGTGGAACATTCATGAAAATTCCTGGAAGAAGGTAGAAATTTATCGGAACTGTGGTGCCACCCATTTTTACACCAAGTATAGGTATTCCCAGAACTGTCACGGGGTGGTGGGTGTGTGATTGAGGATGTTAATGAGAGTATAATGAGGTTCTAGGAGAAACCCAGGCCAAATCCAGCACCATGTTGGGTCCAGTCGGTCTTAGCCAGCTTGGTCCACACCCCGGTTTTTCAGGATTTTATAAGCTCATAGTTTCTGCAGCTATTTCAAGTGTCCTTTTGCTAGTCACGTGAAACTGCCACCTGGAATTTTCCAATCTTCTGCAACCACTTTGTATTATTCTTATCTTACCATCAGTGCTATAATGGGTGAAATCCCTCCTATGACTGACTGTTCTCCTTCCTCTCCAATACTGTTAAGAGATATGTGTTTGTTTCTTAATTTTGACACATTATGGGATTTTGATATTTTCGGTATTCTAAAGAGTTTAGTATTTTGCAGGTACTTTAATATAAAAAGGTAGGCACTGCCTCTATCTTTACTTGATTTTATCTGAACCCAAATAGGTCTTATTGTTTCTAAGACAACTATTTCAATCAGTGTCTAGGGTTTGTTGCATTCAATTGTTCCGTTTTGCATAAGTGAACCGTGCTTTGATGACAAACAGCCAGCACCTCTGTGATGATCTCATTCAGCGTTGGAGTCCAGGGTAGTTTGCCGCAGGTCCCGGCTCTCAGAGGGTAACTGCATATGCATGAATCTCCTGCCTCATTGATTTAACGCCCTCAGGATGAGTGCAGTGGGCCACTCTGCACACTTCTGCCCTGAGCGGGAGATGGGCCGGGCTCCAGTGAGAGGCTCTAGGAGTGTGTTTTGATAGTTTCTTCCACAGTATGCACAGCTACGAAGTCAGCTCGGCAAGTTTTTAAGTAAGTTTGGAGTTACATTACATACCTTTATTTATTAAATTTAAATCTGTGGTGGTTTTAAAACTCACATGAAGAATAATTTGTAATATTTTACATTCATGTACATCAGAAAGTAAGAAAAAATTAAACTATGTTTTAAATTGAGTTTTATTTTCCCCCTGCCCTTGAGCCACTTTTTTAAGGGTATACATGGTAGTGTGTGCATCATATTCATTTCATAAAAGCACCGATTGTTGTAGGAGATCAGTGAGCTAAAGGACGGGCACATATCTCTCAAACGCATTCATATTATCCAATAAATTAAATTCTTAAAGAAAAGAAAAAAGGCCTATTAATTGGAACACAAAAGCCCCCATCCCTGGTCCCAGTGCACCTTTCTCTAAGGTGATGTAATCCAAAGGAGAATTTGTAGAAAAAAATAGTTTTTGTTCTGTGTACACTCAAGAAAATTAGGAAGATGAGAAAAAAAGAAAAAGGAAAATATCTTATTTTGGGGGTATGGGTGGGGGTCACAGTCTTACCATGGTAGAACTCACTCATTAAGTGGAAGAGGGAGCAGAATCCCCCCATCTCACCCCCACACACTCACACAGAGAAACAGCTTTTCCAGATAATGACTTTATGCAAATCAGAGAAAGGCTCCGCTGCCCTAGACCGCCTTACTGGTACCTGTGGAGAGGCATTGATTAGCCCCCTGCAAAGCGATGCGTCCTGGGTGGACAGATGCCCAGGAGCACACACGGTGGCCCAAGGAGAGGGTGGGACCGGCCTCTTGGCACAGAGCGATCACTGCCTCTACTAAATAACCTTCTACAGCTCCCCCAGCCCTGAGCGATTTCTCCAAACTGAGCCCCTAAATCTGTATCAGGCACTGCTGCATGAAGAACAGGTGTGGCTCATGGTAAGACAAGGATCAGCAGGACTCCCTTACCTGGGAGAGGAGCGATAAGGTGAGAGGGATGTGAGTATGCTGGGCAGGTGGGGGCCTCTGACGAACAGAGACCGCTTCCAGGACTGGCAACATAACCATGGCCCCAGTGACAAAGGAAAATGCGGGACAGCTTGTGCAAAAATTATTAAGGATTTCAAGATGGCAACAGCAGAGCATTAAACCCAGTACAGGGTTCCCGGTGAAGGCGCTGGTTCACAGGCTCCCGGGGCCGGCACTGGGCCCCTGATTCCCTGTCAGCTGTGGCTGCCCCGTTCAGTCTGAGCAATGACAACCCACATCTTTCCTGCCATTGCCCCTAGGTCATCTCGACCCTCAACGCACACACTCCAACACCCTACACCACACACCCACATTCATTTTACCTACTCTTGTCACATACACACACACCCTATATCATCCCACACCCCACCTTATGCACATCTTACACACACCAGTCACACACCCATACTCTCTTACACACACTCATACTCACATTCACACACTCACCCACCCTGACACGTACCCACCATAGTCATACACCTCACACTCTCTCCTACACTTACACACCATAGTCACACACCACAGACACCACACTCACCCCACACACTCCACACTCTATCTCACACCCTTCACTTACACTCACATACCACACACACCATACACACCCCACAGTCATACACACTCATTCACACACCATAGTCACACACCCCACACTCTATCTCACACATGCTCCCACACTCACACACACATCACACACACCATACACACCCCACACTCACACACAATACAGATTTGCACACTCTCACACTCCACACTCTCACACACACTATAGATTTGCACACTCTCACACACACTCCACACTCACGTGCACACACATCCTCGCACACCCGCAGTCCTCCTGAGATCCCTTTGGGTTGGCCATGTTCTTCTCCCAGGAGAACTGGTGAAGTAGGAAGCACCCTCTCCAGCGTTCTCGTCATCAAGAGCTAGCTGGCTATTGTTCCTCTGAGGGCTCTCACAGCGTCCTTCCTACCTTGTATTTGTTCAATAATGCTAAGCTAAACCATTTCCCTTCCCAGTTCCAAAGCCTGGAATGACCACAAATCCAATATAAGAGAGTCCAAATATCCTGCCTCCACACAGAGAACCCTCCAGACCCTCTTTGCACACTCTCTCTCTCCACGGTTCTCTCCAGGCAAGCTGAGAGCTCCCGCTCAGGGAACAGCCTCTGTGTTTCCCTTCTGCACACCTGGTCTCTTATGATTATAGTTTGCCTGCCTGTCTTTAGCTCTCCCTTCAACTCATGAGTTTTGCACTTTTAATGTTGACATTTTAAAAATGTGTTTTATAAATCTAATCAGTATCAAAGAATTATCTGTATTTACTTAAATATTGACATTTTACAATAAAGTTATCTGTTTAAGAATATATACCCTATGGAATCTGAATATTATAGACTTTGAGAGTTTCCATGATCAGTTTATAAAATACATGTAAAGCTTTTCATTGACAGTTGAATACTTAGATTATTCTTTTCCCCCTGGAACTTACATTTCTATTTCACCAACCCCGCTGCATTTTATCCTAATATAGTATAACCCTCTGGCAGGAAGTCTTACTCATCACTATGTCATATGTCCTGTCCACAAAAATAAGTACATAGTGGGAATTAGATTTTTTTAATTATTTGTAAACATCGAATTTTTATATATGAGAAATATCTAGATTAATATATTTTACAGTTGTGATTCATACACAATTGATTACACGTTATACATTTTTAGTAGAAAAAATACAGAATTTTATCCGAAATGTATCTCTTACTGAGTAGGAAGGAGCTTTTATTTCTCTTGTGTTCCAGTACCCACGAATGAGTGCTATTTCCTGTTAAAATGAGACAGTTTTGGCATCAATTCTATATATACACGTTTGCTTTGTTGTGGTGGTTGTTTTTTAATTTCACTGTTGTAAGTAGTGCGGGCAATTTTAAGATTTAATTCTGTTTGTATTTGGGGCATGATTATAGTAATAATCTGTGAATAAGTACATAGGAATGGAAGAAGTCACTAAGCGTCGCTCAATTTTTATAACTCCTTCTAGGGCTCATGCCAAAAATCACAGAAAATTATTTTTAAGGTCCTATTATCTGACAATTTGATTAGGTTCTCCTCTATTTTTTAAAAGTACCAGAAACCAGCTAACTTTCAAACGGATTTGATTGGCCCAAATTAGAGTCATTGTCTCAGTTTCTGGAACATCTACCAAAAAAAGGCTTTCCTGAATGACATTAATTATACTTATTTTATTAGAAGTACCTTCTATAATTGATTAATACTGTTAGAAAAAGTAAGATTGAAATATTGTTCAGTTAGTACACCTTTGCAATATGATGCAGTATTTTTAAATCTTCTTTTAAAATGCTTTTGTCAAAAACTTAAGAATGGCAAATTTTGGCTCATTCGTGTCACTCAATTAGTAAAATGATCACCTTTTAACAAAATCTGCAAAGCCAGTCCTCTTCAGCAAACCCAGCAGCCAAGTCAGATTTCTTCTCTGTTGGGTAATCCTACCTTCCAATTTTTTAGATTCAAACCCTTTGTGTTAATGTGTGTGCTGAGACAGCCATCCCACTTCTGAGGTTGCCTTCTAAGATAAATACACAGGTGAGACACAGAGCTTTGCCATGTTCTCTTGTCTGATGAAATAAAGCTCTTCTGCTGCCAGTGTTTTGTCCTGGGCTCATTGCTCTGCTCTTATGGCCAGCTCTTGCAGGTGCAATTTGGCTTCGCTGGGTAATAGAAGAAACAGGGTCTTCAAAACTTATTACCACTTCTGCCTCCCTGTTGGATAGTAAGTCTTATTATCAAACATAGCAACGTGGCCCAACATGCTCACCTCTGACTCTGTTTCCATGCTTTACCCTAAACAAAAATAGTTACAAAGCCAGCAAGATGGGAAACCTTACCAAAGCGCCTCAATGGAAGGAATCTTCACAAGGCCATGATCTCATTAACTCTTTCTTCATTTTCCAGAAGGTTTTTATTTCCAGAGTCGATGTAAGATTCACAGTGGGGAAGAAATATACCCCTGTTATTTTGAAACATGGGAGAAGGACATTTGTGATAGGGGAGGTGTGTGTGTGTTATTCAGCTTGAAGACCGCGGACAAAAAGTAACAGACTTGCTCTAGGCTGGACTCAAATCCATCACACACTGGCCCTTGGTGTTCCTTTTCATCAAAATGTCCCTTGACTGGCCTGCCCAAGACCCTCCTGCTCTCTGGGTGTGGTGAATTACAGGACATTCCAATGGAAGAGGCAGTCCCAATCACAGAGCTCTAGAGAAGGGGGTTTGGGAGCTGGAAATGCAGATTTCTGAGTCTTTCTTCTAGAGCTGAGGCTGCAGAAGTCCATGAGCCTGTAGAGGCAGGATGTACAGAGAATTACCTCTGTGCAGGTTCATGGGGAAGCATGCTGTATTAAAACAAAAGGAGGAAGGATGCCCAGAAGTCAAATTGGGAATCCACGCTCGATGGGATGCTAGGGGGCTTTTCTGTAAACCTATAATATTTTTAGGGTAATTATGAAAAGGAAAACAGTAATGGAACATCCAGTGTTCATTCATCTTTACATTCCCCATGGTAGATTTGTGACTTAAGATATGCAAGTGGTAAAGCTGACATTTTCTTCACAATTCCACTTTCCAAATCTTTTTCCTGCATGAAGTCACCAAAGTAAATCAGCAATTCTCCTAGACTCTAAACTAGGGAACCTTGGTCAGAGAATTTGTCTGCAATGACTTATGTCCAGAGAATGGTCTTGTTTGGAGAGAAATATCTATGCTGAATTCTTACAACTAAACGAAAAAATATATGCTTGAAGATTTCGTTAACATTAGGACATAAAAGCAAAAAGAAAAATGCCTAAATGTCCAAGTATAGATAAAGGACTGACTAAAATAATGGTTCATGTGAGAGGAGTATGACTTACAACTCTGGGGTAGAATCAAATTCCATTTTATCTGTGAGAGCTTCAGAGAAATTCATAACAAGGAGACTTCTGTGTAAAGAGGTTCCTTGATAATAATAAAAATAATACTTAGCCAACACTGAACTACTCATGATGCTCCAGATACTGTTTTAAGCACTTACTCATTTAACCCTCAGAGTAACCCTATGAAATACAAGTAGATGGGAAAGCCAAGGGCTACAGAGGTTGAGTAACTTGCTGAAGGATACCTAGCTAGTCAGTGGCACAGCCAGAATTTGAACACAGAGTCTTGTACTAGAGTCTGCACAATGCACACTGTCCTGTCCCAACAGTTTTCTCATTTGTTTTGGTCAAGATCTGTACTCCATAGGATCTCTCTCTCATCAAAAAATTGTGTGTGCATATTTTTGGGCACTAAAAACATGACATCAATAATGACAATAATTACAGAACCAAAAAGAAAAGTATCTTTCCTTTTCCATATTCTTTTTCACATTCATATGCATACGTAATTATTATAAGATTATAATTATAAAATTTTTCTCCTTGCCTTTTTTTTTTTTTTGAAACAGAGTCTCACTCTATCTCCCAGGCTGGAGTGCAGTGGTGCAATCTCAGCTCACTGCAACCTCTGCCTCCCGGGTTCAAGCGATTATCATACCTCAGCCTCCCAAGGAGCTGAGAATACAGGCACCCGCCACCATGCCCAGCTAATTTTTGTGTTTTTAGTAGAGATGGGGTTTCACCATGTTGGCCAGGCTGGTCTGAACTCCTGACTTCAGTGTCAGGCCTCTGAGCCCAAGCTAAGCCATCATATCCCCTGTGACCTGCATGTATACATCTAGATGGCCTGATGCAAATGAAGAATCAGGAAAGAAGTGAAAATGGCTGATTCCTGCCTTAACTGATGACATTACCTTGTGAAATTCCTTCTCCTGGCTCAGAAGCTCCCCAACTGAGCACCTTGTGACCCCCACCCCTGCCAGCCAGAGGACAACCCCCTTTGACTATAATTTTCCACTACCTACCCAAATCCTGTAAAACAGCCCCACCCCTATCTCCCTTCGGTGATTCTCTTTTTGGACTCAGCCCGCCTGCACCCAGGTGAAATAAACAGCTTTGTTGCTCACACAAAGCCTGTTTGGTGGTCTCTTCACACAGATGCACGTGACACTCAGGCGATCTGCTTGCCTCGACTTCCCAAAGTGCCGGGATTACAAGGGTGAGCCACTGTGTCCAGCCCTCTCCTTGCCTTTTATACTTATTATATTTCAAATAGTTTTATTTTGCTATATTATCTTTATCATCATCAGTTGTGATAGCTGCAACATGCTACAGGAAGTTGATGTTCCCTAACTTATTGAGACAGTCCTCTCTTAGTTTCCTTTTTGGTGTAATATCGCAAATAATATGGCAGTGAACATCCCATATATTATTTCTTTTCCTTCTTCGATTATTTTTTAAAGATAATTCCTGGAGTGAGATTACTGAACAAAGGATAAGGATATTTTTTGTTTCTTGTAAGAATAAAGCCACATTACTTTTTTTTTTTTCTTGCTTGTCGCCCAGGCTGGAGGGCAGTGGCACAATCTTGCTTATTGCATCTTCTGCCTCCCCAGTTCAAGTGATTCTCCTGCCTCAGCCTCCTGAATAGCTGGGATTACAGATTACAGGTGCCTGCCAGCATACCCGGCTAATTTTTGTATTTTTAGTAGAGATGGGGTTTCACCATATTGGCCAGGGTGGTCTTGAACTCCTGACTTGAAATGATCCACCCACCTCAGCCTCCCAAAGTGCTTGTCACTGCTGGTAGCCACCACTGCCGGCCAAGCCACATCACATTTTAATGGGTAATTGTGTATTGTCATCAGTAACATATCACAAGTATTATTGTATTTTAATGTTACAATCCTTTTGCAGTTGTATACCCCACTTTCTTAAATTGTATATATTTAATAGCTGACAATGCTTGCTATTATGTAATATCTTGTATTCACTATGTTTAGATGTATATTGCTGAGAAAAGCACAAACTGAATTATAAATGGACTCTCTGTCTTACCTAAAGAATTTATTTTGAACTTGTAATAACAAATGAATTGTTGCTTAGCAAGAATGCTGATTGTGACTATTTAGCTCAAGATATCAATAATTCCTGAAGTTCTTGGCAGATTATGGTTAGAACTCTTATACCTCGGCACCAAAATAAATAAATATTTTTGCCTTCTTCAACAGTAGGTGTCAAAGCAGCTAATTTTGTTGCTCCATCTTTTTTTTTTTTTTTTTTTTTGAGACAGAGTCTCGCTCTGTCTTTGTTGCTCCATCTTTTTTTTTTTTTTTTTTTTGAGACAGAGTCTCGCTCTGTCGCCCAGGCTGGAGCGCAGTGGCGCAATCTCGGCTCACTGCAAGCTCCACCTCCCGGGTTCACGCCATTCTCCTGCCTCAGCCTCTCCGAGTAGCTGGGATTACAGGCACCCGCCACCACACCCGGCTCATTTTTTTTTTTTTTTTGTATTTTTAGTAGAGACCGCGCCCGGCCTGCTCTATCATTTTGTTAGTTCATTCTTATCCTGAGGAAATTTCAAAAGAAAGCTTGAAACTGAAGACCATTTTGCATGACTCATGTAAAGTTTGTTGAATAAACAAAATAAACCCATGGCAGTGAAATCACTCCATGATTAGTTGGCAGTAGATTTTGTTCAAGAAACCCTAAGTCATTTTCTTGGTGCATTCATTTGTCCAGCACTGTATTTTTTGCAAGATGGCAGTTAAAGGATGCAACTCACTATCAGAGTGCAAATCAAGTGAAAAAAAATCTTATGTTCATTTATTCATTATGTAAATATCTACTGAACACCTTGACTCTGGTGGTGGCCAGTTATACAAGACAGTATGGCCCTGCCCTCATGGAACTTTTGGCCCAGCTTGGAATTGTCGAAGAAACACAAAGCTGAACACTAGTTAAGGAGACAAAACGGATTCTAGTCAGTACTACTGCAGTAAGGAAGAGACCTCAGTGAAACCTCAGCTCAGCTCCCCTGAGACAAATGTGGTATGTGCTAAAGGAAAGGGACTAAAGGAAGGTAAGGGGGTGGTCTATGGGTTTAGGCCATCTGAGTTTGTTAATTGACACTTACCTGGAGGAGAAACAAAAGTCTCCTATCTTTAGGACAGGACATAGTTTTGCCAACTGGATTAAGGCCCCACAAAGTTAGGATCTTACTGTCCCACAGGAACTGGGAGACAAGAGAGCTATCTCACTGAATATTTGCATTTCAAAGAGATGGCTCCCACATACCTGAGGGGACATTTCTGGGTGGTAGAAGGTTTCTATCTCAAACGGGCACAGAAAGAATATATAATTGCAAGCTTTCTAAAGTAAATGCCCTAAGAAAAGTGAGCTCAGAGGCCTGTCATCAGGTGTTGTCTGAAACAAACAGCAATTTTTTTTTTTTTTTGGAAACGGAGTCTCGCACTGTCGCCCAGGCTGGAGTGCAGTGGTGCGATCTTGGCTCACTACAACCTTCACCTCCTGGGTTCAAGAGATTCTTTTGCCTCAGCCTCCCAAGTAGCTGGAATTACAGGTGCCTGCCACCATGCCCAGCTAATTTTTTGTATTTTTAGTAGAGATGATGTTTCACTATGTTGGCCAGGCTGGTCTCAAACTCCTGACCTCATGATCTGCCTGCCTCAGCCTCCCAAACAAACAATAAATTCTTTCTGCGGCATTGAGTTTTCTCAGGCAGGCATTTTAAGGGGGCTGGAATTGTCATCCTAGGAACACAGCCTGGAACTGATGGCAACTATGCTAGTGTTTATTCAAGACTTTTCCTGTA
Source organism: Hylobates moloch (assembly GCF_009828535.3). Lineage (NCBI taxonomy): Eukaryota > Metazoa > Chordata > Mammalia > Primates > Hylobatidae > Hylobates > Hylobates moloch. The sequence goes on along the minus strand of NW_026652276.1, from coordinate 125,954,462 downwards.
GTGGGGTGGATGAAATCACTTGTGCTGCAAGTTGTAGTTCTTCTAGGCCAAGGTCAAGGCCTGCTTGAGAACTGTGAATAGAGTCTGGTCAAGGAGAGTCTTTGTCCCAACATTGGCAGTTAAAACAAGGCTCATTGTGTCTGCAGTAAGAATGTCACGCAGGTTGTACACTCCACAGCATGCCTGGCATGTGCAGTGGTCTCGTGACCACAGCTGCTTCAGCTGTTCAGAAAATTTCTAATCGGTTCTCCTCAGTTTCATCATGGTCAGTGGACAAGGTCCCTTCTGTCCTACCCCTACCCAAGATCTTCAGGTCCCTTACTCTCATTTCAGGGCAAGATGACGGGGGAGTTATAAGTGCCCAGGGCTGTTGGACGATTGGTGGTCCACAGTGCAGGGAGCTGGGGGCCTCCTACACTGAGCACAGCTGGGCCCCATCTTCCTTCCAGCCTTTCCTTTAGCCCTCCAAGGAGAAGGTCTGTGTTATCCCTCCCCATCCAGGACACCCTCTCTCCCCTGCCACTCCCACCCCCTGGACACTAAAATTCTCCGTAAGCACACATTGTCTGGCGCTCAGGCTGTGGCTCTTTCTTTCTCCTCTTAGTTTCCTCTTTGCATTGGACTAGGGGAGAAAACCCATCTTTTGGAACTGGAGAGCAAATTAATGTACAGAGGAAACACATGAATTAATACTTTTGGATGAGCCCCCGCGTGCACTCACAAGGGAGCATTGTAAGGGTTCTGATGGTGGAGTTCCAGGAGCTCTGGGAACACACACCAGGAACACGGCAGCCGATCTGCTGTGGAGTCAAGAGGATCTTCTGGGAGGCTCTGTCATTTCTGTAAATCAAGGGGTTAGGAAGACAGGGGAGAGGAGAGGGAAATGGAATGCGAAGATAAGGGTTGGCCAAAAAGGTCTACCATGCTTTTTTTTTTTTTTTTGGTCTTTTATTTTTTGTCTCTTCTGCTCTCTATTGGATCAAACACATTTTGTTTTATAGCTTTCTTTCCTCCCCTCAGTCCCCCACCGGCTTGGAAGTAATGTGTTCTACTTCAATTCTTTAGTGGTTAACTTTCATTTTTTAAGAGGCATAATTAACTTTAGGAACACTGAAACTCATTAATCTTTGTATTGTACTCTAACACCACAAAAGCCTTACAATGCCCAGCTTCCCTCCCCCACCTCCCATAATGGGCGCTGCTTTTATTTCCTTCGTTTTGTAAACTTCCAAGTCTGGTCATTTATCATTATTTTTACACTCAGTTCATATTTAAGTGAATCAAAATGTTTGCCAGTTTCATCTCTTCGGATGGTTTCTTAAATCCAATTCACTTCTAGATTCAGTATTCTTTGTGCTAAAATAATCTTTAAGCTATTTAGAATGAAAAACTCTGTCGGTCTTTGTTATAGCTGAGTTAACCTTTATTCTTGAATGACAGACTTGCTAAATATATAATTCTAGGATAGCTGTTGTATTTTCACTTGGCACTTTGAATATATTATTGCATTATCTTCGGAAGTCCTTTGCTGCTTCGTAAAGTGCTTTTGCCTAATTGCCATTACTTTTCAAATTTTTATTTTTTTATTTTTGAGACAGATTCATGCTCTGTTGCCCAGACTGGAGTCCAGTGGTGCGATCTCAGCTCACTGCAACCTCCGCCTCCCAGGTTCAAGCAATTATCCTGCCTCAGCCTATAGCTGGGATTACAGGTGCATGCCACCATGCCTGGCTAATTTTTGTATTTTTAGTAGAGACGGGGTTTCACCATGTTGGCCAGGCTGGTCTCAAATTCTTGACCTCAAGTGATCTGCCCGCCTCCGCCCCCAAAGTGCTGGGATTACAGACGTGAGCCACCGCACCCTGCCTAAAATTCTATCTTTAAATTGACAAATAATATTGTACATTCGTGGTATACAAAGTGATGGATAGTGATGCAATCAAGATAATTAGCATATTTGCTATCTCAAACATTCATCATTTCTTTGTCTTGGAAACATTCAATACCCTCCTTCTATTTAAAAGCTATTTGAAATTATATAATATTTTACTTATAATTGTAGTCATCTTACCATGCTATAGAACCTAGAACTGATCCCTCTTGTCTAGCTGAAATTTTATGTCTTTTAACATACCTCTCCCTATTCTTCCCTCCCCCTTCCCTTGTCAGCTTCTAGTATCCTCTGCTCTACTTTTAACCTCTATGAGATCGACATTTTTAGTTTCCAGGTATGAATGAGAACATATGGTGCCTAACTTTCTATTCCTGGCTTATTGTACTTTAAAAAACATGGAATGCTTCACAGTTTGGCGTGTCATCTCGTGCAGGAGCCATGCTTATCTTCTCTTACTGTTCCAATTCTGGCAGGTGTGTTGCAGAAATGAACACTGCCATTACTTTTGAGATAATCTTTCTTCTCTTGGTAATTAAAGTAGTTGTCTTTTTATGGTCTGCAGATTTACTAAGCTGTACTTATGTGTAGATTTATTTAATTTATTCTGATTAGGAGTTGTGGTGTTGCCTCAATTAGAAATTCCATTTTTCTTTATATCTGGAAACTTCACCATCATCCCTTCAAACATCCCTCCTCTTCCATTTTCTTTTTCTGTTTCTGGAGCTCCTGTTAATAGATAATGGACATTTTCATTTCTCTTCCCTATTATTGAAACCCTCATATTTTCCAGATCTTTACCTCTTGTTGTGACATCTGAGTGATTTTCTCAAATCTTTTTTCCAATAGACTAATTCTCTGAAGTCTGCTCTTTCAACCTTCTATTGATTTCTCTATTTCAATGGCTAGACGTTTCATTGTAGAATTCCTTTGCTTCTTTTGCAAATCAACTTGGTCTTTTCCCACAGGGTCCTGTTACTGTCTTATGACTCCCACATCTTCCTTTACCTTGAAACAATGAAAGGTGACATTCTTATTTTAAGTGTTCTCTTGGGCTGTTTTATTATCCTGAGTTATTGGGGTTAAAGTCTCCCGGTCTTTCACCTGCTGCCTCTCCTGGCGGTTTTCTATCACTGAGAGTCCCCGGGGTCTGGGCCTGGCAGTGTCTCCAGGGGACAGCTCACATTCGCCTCTTCTGGGCCTCGTAGGATTCAGCAGTTTAGGGTAATTTTTTGTGTCAGTTTTCAGCTGGGGAAGCAAATGTGTGTCTCTTTACCACCCACACAGTGTGAGTTCTGGCTTCATTCTCATTGGTGGTTTAGGTCTAGGACATGCTCCTCTTAGGCAATTCCGATCCCTCTTAACCTCTTTGGAGCCACCATTTCCCAGGGCTGGTGGTCAGTGCTGTTTCTTTCCACCGAAGCAACAAGCCAGCCCTCCAAGGTGTCTGGCTTCCAGCATGGAACCAGAGGTCTGGATTCATCTCCCTGCAAGGGCATCAGAAGCCACACACTCCTGGAGGCTGAGGCCCGGGTCTGGCTCTGAAATACCTATGCCTGCCTCTGGCTTCCATTTTAGCCAAGTCGCCCTGGCTTTTAAAAGATTTTGCTTCATTCCTGGCACCTCTTTTGATATTGAACTTGGCTATATGCACAAAGCATTACCTCTTATTTAGCATTTTTATGTATTTGAGGCAGGTAGAGCAGGGTTAGGAGTGGGAGGCGGGCAGCCTTTCATGCCAGCTCAGCTTGCCCTGTGGTGTGAGGTCCCAAATTGTTTTATGAAGCCAGCATAACAGTGGCATCAGACCCACTGAGCCCCTCACAATCTTGTCCATGATCGCCATCGTGGTGAATGGTTTCCAGGCAAGACCACATACAGCACGCTGGCCCCCTGAAGACCCACGCTCCCCTGTCCCCTGTTGCTCCTGCTGATCAGAGCCAGAGCTGATGATGCCTTGCAGGCAAGTGTCCTCAGCCAGGGCCTGCGGGTGTGTGACACTCTCCAGGCACCAGGCATCACTCTGCTTCCTAAGCCTCTCACTCTGGATCCGGTTCTATGCCTTTTTCAGGCCAATGACTATTATTTTATTTCTCAGGGGTATCTCGGGGCTCCTGTCTCCTCTGTAAAGCACTGTCAAATTTACAAGGGAGCTTCTCTCTCTCTCCTGTCTCAAAGAGATTAGAATTTGCAAGAAAGAGCCTCCTTGCCCATTTTTTTCTCTGTGGAAAAAGTTTCAGTTGGAGAGTGATTTCACAGCCATGCTACAACTGGGTAAGATTTGATGGAGACGTACAGATGCAAAGCCAGGAGTATCAATGTCTTTCCACAAGTCTGCTGGGAAGGAGAAAAGAAAATTGGTTATTTGAGTGAGAGGAATGTGGAGAAGAGTGGACATATCTGAATGCTGGCAGGAAGGAGCTGAAGCAAAACGAGAGGCGGGCATTCCAGAAGAGTGAAGGGAGCATTAATAGAGCAAATCACGAGACGGGCCGGGCACTGGCGTTCACCCCGAGGTCATCTGCTGTGCCCAGTCCCACAGCATCTCTACTTAAGGTGAGGTACTCAATATATCAGAGCAGAACTTTAACTAAAGGAACACAGCCACCACTCTGAACTTTGGGCTCTTCTCCAAAGCGAAGGTCAGACAGAGTTGAGAGAAACTCAAAATCAACTGCTCTTGATGGTTTTAAGTCAAGAGCCGGGGACTGGCAGTTTCCTGGCCTGAGTGGACCCAGCCATATGTGGGGTCTGAGTGCAGGGCCTTCCTTCCGACAGAAGGATCCCTGCAGCTTGTCCCACTGCCTGGATGGGGAGACCTTGCTGACCAAGGACTCTCTTAACTGGAGGGGTTTCATAGAAGTTGATGTGCCTATTGTCACTGCCCAAAAAGAACTTATTGTGGAGATAGGTCATTGAAAAGGTGCATTGTGATGAGATGAGAATAGGAAAACTTTCACAGTATGAGGCCCTGGGTGGCTCTGGTAGAACATCATTAAGAGGGGCTCAGGTCATCCTGAGACAGGATTTTTGCATGCCTGGGCCACTGATAGAAGACTCAAGAAGGATCAAGTAGAAGTGAGTGTGTGTGTGTGTGTGTGTGTGTGTGTGTGTGTGTGTGTTATTGTTACAGGGGTCCTTGCTCCTAGAGCCCCCAAGATGGTGTTGGGTCACTTCCAAGATGGCTGCAAGCCTCGTGTTCTCTAACCTGGGGTTCTTGGCCTCATGGATTCCAAGGAATGGAATCTGGGGCCATGCGGTGAGTGTTATAGCTCTATTAGAAGCCGTGGGTCATGGAAGAGAACCATGGAACCCAGTGACTAGTGTTCAGCTCGATTAGGACGAACCTGGGCACTTAGCCAAGCAAGAACAATGGCAAGTTTTTAGCCCAATCCAGAGCAGCAATGGGCGCCTCGCTGGAGCAGGAGCACAGAGGACACTCTGCCGGATCCAGAGGGCTAGAAGTCAGTGGTGGGTCTGCGATGGCGGCAAATAGCAGTGGTGGACGGCTAGCGAAAGCTCAGCTCGAGCTGTAACAAACACGGACCAGAAGAGTGTGCAGTTGCAAGATTTAATAGACTGAAAACAGAGCTCCCATACAAAGGGAGGGGACCCAAAGAGGGTAGCCATTGCCGGCTGGAATGCCTGGGTTTATATCCCGATCATTGTATTGTCCCTCCCGCTGTGCTCTCAGGCGATAGATGATAGGCTATTTCTTTACCTCCTGTTTTTGCCTAATTAGTATTTTAGTGAGCTCTCTGATTAGTCGGGTGTGAGCTAAGTTGCAAGCCCCATGTTTAAAGCTGGATGCGGTCACCTTCCCAGCTAGGCTTAGGGATTCTTAGTCGGCCTAGGAAATCCAGCTAGTCCTGTCTCTCAGTATGGAGGCAGGTAGGCTAAATATCAGGATGAAAAATCCAACCTTTACCATTTTATGTAAATAAAATTGCTTTTGGCTTATTCAGGCCGTTCCCATTGTTTAAGTCCCATCTGACACATCACCTTTCTCCTCTGTGAATGAATGAACCAGTTTTGTAAGTATCCAAGTGTGAATGCTCCGTGTGGGCACCATGGGGGTGCTAGGGATGCAGGGAGAGTTGGGATTGATCATCTCTGTCCTCAGGGAACACACAGTCTCATGGGACAGTGTCCTCCCACCAGAAGGCATGATTCCCAAGGGTAAAAGACTTTCCAAGGGGGACTGAAGCATGGAGATTCTATGGAATCCTGTCCTCAAAACCTCAACTTCTATCTATTCTTTTCTAAAATTGACCTGCTAGAATAAACCTGTGTTCATAATAACCCTTCATAAAAGGGGGGCATTCCGCCTTGCCTCCCTCAAATTTTACCTGTGCATTACCCACAGAGCATAAAACTTTGAGGATCTTGAACAAAGGGAAAACCTTTTTCAAAATAATAAATCAAGACATCATAAACCCTTTGAGCTTCCCTTCTGTTTCTGCCTTATACAGCTCAGCTAAGAATAAAGGGTGGTGTTAGAAGGGGATGCTTTGTCCGGCATGTTTGTGATGTTTGGAATTCTTCAGATGTATGGTATGTGGAGTAATGACAAGTTTCATTTTAATGACTTTGCGTCTGCCTGTCTACTATGCAAGGAGTTCTTAAGGGAGACTTACAGGAGAACAAGGCAAAGGGAGCACTGTAAGAAAGACTGAATATTGGAAACAACCCCTACCCATATTTAAATGTAAGCATTTCTTTACACCTGTCCTCAGCACTCATCCCTCAGCTAAGAGAACAGTCTCTTCAAAGAGATTTTTGTTATTGATTCTTGTAAACACAGTTGTGATGTTTCCTGAACTATCAACAATTTCAAGGCTATTAAGTGAAATGCATGAATAAAACTTTTACCGAATCTCTCTCAGATTAGGGTTGTGTTATTAAGGTAGTCAAAATCTGGTTTATCAAATCAGATCATACACTCTTTATTTATAGTCATTTGCCATCTTATAAAACATTCAATAATTTTTTCCTGCTATTAATACAAAACAAAATTATATACTAGCTGCTAGACTTATAATTTTTAGCAAAATATTCTTTTCACTTTTTAAAATATATAAATTATGTTATAATTATGTTTAACAAGACTATTGGAGTTATTTCTGGTATTTATACATGAGACTCATTTAACTGTCCCTCAAAACCAAATCATATGCACACAATTACAGAAGGGAGGCCAAGGCTATTATGCTGCACTCTTCTTAAGTAACTGGTAATTTTAGCTGCAAATTACATTGCACTATAGCAAATTAAGTAATGAGAATGATTTATTATCTTGTTTATAGAACTTACTTTAAAATGGATAAATATATTAGCTCTTCATTATTTTAATATTATTGGAATGTCTAAGTACTCTAACTTACAAATTGCATCTTTTACTTTATTTCCAGTCATATTTCTAATATTCTTTAAAATGTACATTAACACATTTATCTGGATTTTAAAATGAAGTCAGACATTTTTCTGAAAAAGATCCTATTTGGCTAGTTGGTTTGACAAAGAGGACTGGCTTTGCCATTTATATTATATGGTAGATATTTTCCACAAATAGAACGACTAAATCTGTAGCTCTAAGATTATGACAAAAGTATATTTAAAGCATGAGCTAAGATTAAATCATGTTATTACAATATTATATCAGTAAAAGAGTAATGAAATTAGTAATATGTCAATTTTCTTGCTTTTTCATGAATTAATTTATGGATTTCTCAGTGAAAGAATAGCAGGTGTAATTATCCATCACCTGATAAGGTGTGGTAAGTCTTTTTTATATACTTCCCAGAAAGTGCATGACTCTGGGACTGGGTAACAAATCTTGCCCCAAGTGAGGTGTTTTCAAGTTCTTTACGTTCATCAAACTGAAGCAGGACTGACTTGATTGAGTTATTGACTTGTAAATCATTAAAGATGATTTCATGATAAGAGACTTTATCATAAATGACATGTGCTTATTTTGTTTGGATCAACTGTATACTACTGATGATAACTCTAACAATACTAATTGGTTACTCAACCTGGAAGAAATGGTTTAACACTTAGAGCTGGTGATCATAAGAATTTTTTTTTTTTTTTTTTTGAGACAGAGTCTCGCCCTGTCACCCAGGCTGGAGTGCAGTGGTGCAATCTCTGCTCTATGCAAGCTCCGCCTCCCAGGTTCATGCTATTATCCTGCCTCCTGTAGCTGGGACTACAGGTGCCTGCCACCACACCCGGCTAATTTTTTGTATTTTTAGTAGAGATGGGGTTCCACCGTGTTAGCCAGGATGGTCTCGATCTCCTGACCTCATGATCCACCCGCCTCAGCCTCCAAAGTGCTGGGATTACAGGCGTGAGCCACTGTGCCCGGTCAATAATTTTTTAAAAAATTAAATTTAAATCTTTATACATATTTTTATCACAGAAAAGAATGATATAATTAATAAAAGAGTTTACATCATAAATAGCGATAGCATTAGGAAGAAATTTTGTTGGGAACTTAGCATGGGAATATGATTGCAATGAGAAAAACAAAAGGTATAAAGTTTCTATGTGATCAAATCAGTATGTATTTTTTCAGGAAATTAAACATTTCATCAGGATTTTGGAATTTATTATATTAGACCTTTAGAGACCTTTATTTTAATTCTTTAAAAGCTGTTTTCCCTATTGGTGGTGATTCTAATCTTCTATATTACTGGTATTGTTTACTTGCTTTTTCCCTCTAGTTTTTCTTTTCTAATTGAAATACACATATGTATTTCTATAGTTTTTCTAGTTTTTCATATATATTTCTCTCTAATTTTTATAGTTATTTTTCATTTTTTCAAATATATTTTTTCTGTTTTTAATACATGGATGTATATACATGTAAAATTAGAGAAAATAAAGCAAATAAACAATATTAGAAATGCGAAAGGAGATTATAACTGTCCTTGATAGGGAAAACAGCTTTTAAAGAATAAAAGAATGCCATCTAAAGAACTAGAGTAATAAATATCATAATAAATATCTTAGGAAATAATACATTCAAGTATATATTCAAATAACTTTTCTGAGTAATAGGTACAAAAAACTAGGCAAACTAGAGTTTCATGTGCATGTCTGTGTATATGCATCTATATATCCTTGTCAAAAAATAGCTGTTTAATTTAGATGGCAACGCTACTTTCCCCTGCCCCTGTTTTGTTTTGTTTCGTTTTTATTGTTCTGTTGTGGTGGTGGTGGTGATTGTTGGTATGTCAGTCAGGATCCAATCAGGAAATTATGGCAAACTCAAGGTGGCTAATTTAAGGAGCATTTCATAAAAGGACTGTTGACCAAGGCATGGGCAGAGCACAGGAGACGGCAGGGTGGCTGGGCAGGCATGAGCTGACGTAGGTGGGCACGGGCACTAGCCCAGAAGGAGGAGGAGCCCCCAGGGATGGGCCAGCTCACAGCCCACAGTGAGGGAACCATGAGGGGGCATGCTCTGACATTGCACTTCTCCCTCCCTCCAGTCTTCTGTGTGTTCCACGTTGGCTGAACCCAACTGGGAGGCAGCGGGTGAGGGGGCCCATGAATGCTTCCTCCCAGTCAGCGTCCCAGGACCCAGGGCAGGAAGAGCAAAGTGGGACGGAAGAGGCAGGTGCAAGGTAGCCTACACCTTTGGGGTATTTATTCACTTACTCTTCCTGCTCTCCTTGGGTTTGCTTTGCTCTTTTTATGCTGATTTTAAAAAATGTAAGGATTGAATTTTCAGGTTCTTGATTTACATTCTTCTTGTTTTCTAACACTAGCAGCTAAACTATACAATATTTAATTACCAGTGACTGTATAGGCACTGCCTAGTCAGAATGCACACTGCCCTTGGGACTCCTGGAGAGCCCTTGCTGTGCCCGCATTAACCCTTTAGCTGCTGCACCTTGCGAGGGTTGATTGTCCCGAGAGAGGCTGAAAGCTATGCTGTTTTCCAATCCTCACAGAAGCGTTGCCCTGTCCTAACAGTCAGCACGGCTGACCCAGCCAGTGCTGGCTAGACGGCAATCCTATGTAATGCTATGGATTCCACTGTTGCACATAATTTTATTTGTATTCCTTTTGTGGCATTCTCATTGTCTTTCATTTCTGAGCAGTATGTAATTGCAATTTAAAATTCCCTTTTAACCAAAGGTTAAATCGTTAACAAATGATTAAGGTATTTTTAAACTTGAAACTTGTATTATTAATACAATATCTGTCCTAGTTGCTTTGCAGCCAGAAAATGTTATCACCACTCTTTATGCATTTCATAATTTATCAAGGTTTTCTTTGAGGCCTTTGTATAATCAATTTTTGGTAAATGGTCCATGGATATTAGAAAACAGTCTATTCTTTGATTGTAAAGATCTTGAAAGACATCTACTTAACTGATATTATTTAAATCAGAGTCCCTGTATACTGTTATATTTTATCAAATTGATGTGTCAAATGCTGAAGGAGTTAGGTCAACATCCTCTGCCATCCTGTGCCTCCCTCTGTAGCTTTGTTCTGGTCACTGCTGTCTCCAAGGATGTGTAGGGCCAATGTTCAGAGACCAGGCAGAGGAGTGGGGCAGACAGAGACCACTGTAGTTTCTTCAAACTGTCTGACCCCATGACAGAGAGATGTTGTACAGTTTATGGAAGTAGTCTCTGGCCCTGAGTCAGGGAGAAGACAGAATAGGAAGTCATATGAGTCTGTCATTTTATATGGTCTTTGTTTTATAAGATGAAAGCTGACTCTGGTGAGATGAAGCAGGCCTTTTTGTTGTTGTTGTTGAGACAGAGTCTTGCTCTGTCACCCAGGCTGGAGTGCAGTGCTGCGATCTGGGCTCACTGCAACCTTCGCCTTCCAGGTTCAAGCGATTCTTCAGCCTCAGCCTCAGCCTCAGCCTCCTGAATAGCTGGACCACAGGTGCGCGCCACCATGCCCAGCTAAGTTTTGTATTTTTAGGAGAGATGAGTTTTCACCATATTGGCCAGGATGATCTTGAACTCCTGACCTCGTGATCCACCCGCCTCAGCCTCCCAAAGTGCTGGGATTACAGGCGTGTGCCACCGTGCCCAGCCGAAGCAGGTTTTTAATGCTTTAAAGGTTTTTGCTGTGGCAGAAGGCAGTCCATCCACCTTAGCCATCAGCACCATTGAGTTTTTCTCTTTCCTGGATCATGGTAAGCTGAAGATGTTGCCTGGTACTGCTCCCCAGATGCTGTGTTAGCCCCAGGGACAAAGGTATCCACTAGCCCACATCCTGCTTCCCTTTAGCAGTGTGGCAAATGCAGTGTATTTTTTTTTTTTTTTCCTGAGAGTCTTGCTCTTTCCCCCAGGCTGGAGTACAGTGATGCGATCTCAGCTCACTGCAACCTCTGCCTTCCAGGTTCAAGTGATTCTCCTGCTTCAGCCTCCCAAATAATTGGGATTACAGGCGCCCACCATCATGCCCGGTTAATTTTTGTAATTTTAGTAAAGACAGGGTTTCACCATGTTGCCCAGGCTGGCTTCAAACCCCTGGCCTCAACTGATCCTCCCACCTCAGCCTCCTAAATTGCTGGGATTACAGGCGTGAGCCACCGCTCCCAGCTGCAGTGTAATCTTAAAGCATCCTTGCACCAGAGGGACCAGCTGTCAAGGGTTCTATGGCTCACGGTCTGGTCATAGTGGCAGCATTAGAGTGCTTTCTGACACAATTTTAATAGCTCCTTCTGTGATCACACTCTCCTGTTTGTGTCCCATCCCTAGGCCAGGCACACATTTTAATGACAGCAACTTATTACCAAGTACATGAAAAAAGTGAGCACTTTATCTAATAAAAATTTTTAATACTAGAATAAATTTAAACACTCACTTACCTTTCTCATCTCTTCATGTTTTGCTGCATAGGCACTTTATACTTGAGTTCTGACCCTGAGCCCACACTGTAAATTAAAATTGAGTCTCAGTTAGCTATGTAAAATACACTTTGGGTTCCAGCTAAATGAAGTCCCTTTCTGGGAATACAGATAAGGAATAAGAAACATGTTTCTCTCTACTTCAAGTGCATGAGTTCTGGTAACTAGGGTAGGTGTTGGATTATAGTTGAATGTCTATATCAAATTAATGAGAGATACTGTTGCTGCTTTTCATCTGTAGATGAATTGGGGTACCCTTGAAAGCAGGGAATGTCTCACTCCCTCCAGAATCATTCATTGCGAGGAAGTGAAACCTACCTGAGCTAATTTCAAATGACCATAAAAGGGGGAAGAGGAGACAAGGATCAGTATAATAAGATTATACAGCAGACAGCTTTACTTGCAAAATGATGAGGGGCTTAGGCATCTCTCCTCTTCTCTTTCTGAACTATATGCCTATTTCTTGGCCATGTCCTTACACAGCTCTTGGCGTATGGTTTGGAGGACTTCACAGAATTAACACCCACCACTCATGTCTTTTAGAATTATCAGGAAAGGAACTATTTTTGGTCACTGAGTCTCTAATTAATTAGCTCCTTTGGGTGCCATGTCTGCCTCTGGCCCAAGAGCGGTGTTATCTAGCACAAGCCTGGCCACCAGCACCCAATCCTTCTGGGGCTGGAGAGTGCAGGATTTCCTGGAAGAAAAGCCTCCCAGGGAGGCTTATGGGGTCCAGTAGAGGGAATGGGGGCACGGCACCAGCTAGGTATTAGGAAGAGTTTTAGATTCCCCTGTGGAAGAAAGCTGTGTAAATGGCCCAACGAAGTCTGTGTCAAAAAGGATTTTGAAGCTTTAGAAACAGGATTTTGTAGGTGAAAACTGATAGTTCATCTTGTATTTAACTTAAAAAATCAATACCACAATGCTGGGCCATTCAGTGTAAGAAATATTTAGATCACGGATTGAATTGTTATTCCTGAGCAGCAATATGATCCAACGGAAGGTGAGAGGAGGCAGGAGGCCTCACTGCTTTCTCCTGCAGCAGCACTGGGTCACCTTGAGAACCTACTCATCTGAACCTCTTAGAGCTCAGGGTATTTTTTTCCAAACAAGAGGGCAAGACGTATCACGGACCTGAACACAGCAGTGGTTTAGGATATCACATCTTGGATGCACATCTTTGTTTTAGAAGCAACTGGGTCCTGATAACACATTTTGGTGGAGAAGGGAAGGAAGCAAGGACTGGGGTATGGCAGGGCAGAGGGAATGAACCTGGCCACAGTGTGCCTGTGACCAGCAGTATAGATCACAGTGTCTTGGAAGGCACAGCAAAGCTGGCTTTGGGCAACATTTATACCTAGGGCGTTTTACTGATGGGCTGATAAAGCCACCCTCATCTTCTGGATTGATAGTTCTTGATGAACAAAGCCCAAGGGAAAAGAGCATGTCATGGTTTAAGAGGTTCGTTAATTTGGAGCAAGTCCCCAGCCGGGGTTGGAAGGTGTATAGAGAAAGTGATACAATGAGTGGAGGAACATGAGGGCTCTTGTCTCACGTGATTTAGATAAACTGACACAGACACACGTGGAGTAGTTTTAAGGAGTGGAGAGTTTAATAGACAAGAAAGAAGAAGAAAGAAGGAAGAAGCTCCCCTGTACAGAGACACAGAGAGCAGGGCTCCAAAGCCAAGAGAGGGAACTCACCTGCGGGGGACACCAGCCAGGTATATAAACAGGCTGGAGGAGGTGGTGTCTGATTTGCAGAGGGCTCAGGGGATTGGTTTGACCAGGCATGTCATTCATGTAGCCTGCGAAAAAAACTTGCCTTCCCACCCTAGCCTTTTTTTTTTTTTTTTTTTTGAGACAGAGTCTCGCTCTGTCGCCCAGGCTGGAGTGCAGTGGTGCAATCTCGGCTCACTGCAAGCTCCGCCTCCCGGGTTCACGCCATTCTCTTGCCTCAGCCTCTCCGAGTAGCTGGGACTACAGGCGCCCGCCACCACACCCGGCTAATTTTTTTTTTGTATTTTTAGTAGAGACGGAGTTTCACCGTGGTCTCCATCTCCTGACCTCGTGATCCACCCGCCTCGGCCTCCCAAAGTGCTGGGATTACAAGCGTGAGCCACAGCGCCCGGCCCCACCCTAGCCTTTTAATATGCAAATACAGGGCGCCATGATGTTCTACACATGTGGGGATATGTGGGAGTGGCCATGTTGCCAGGCACAGGTGGGGGCAAGGGCAAGAGGACAATGGTGGGAATCGCAGTGTTGGATGGACCCAGTTTCTAATGGCCTGTATTTGCATATCAAAGGTTGCCAGCCAGGCTCTAAGACCCAGGGCTTTCCTGCTGGACAAGAAATGTTTCTGGAGCTTTTTTCAAAAACGAAAACGTTCCAAGGACCCCTTTTCCTCTCTATCTGCCTAAAATAATTTCTTAATAACTTCTACTGTAGCAGGACAAGCAGCAGACAAAACCCCTCAGACACTGAGTTAAAGAAGGAAGGGCTTTATTCAGCTGGGAGCTTCGGCAAGACTCATGTCTCCAACAACTGAGCTCTCCAAGTGAGCAATTCCTGTCCCTTTTAAGGGCTTACAACTCCAAGGGGATCCATGTGAGAGGGTCGTGATCGATTGAGCAAGCAGGGAGTATGTGACTAGGGGCTGCATGCACCAGTAATTAGAATGGAACAGAATAGGACAGGGATTTTCACAGTACTTTTCTATACAATGTCTGTAATCTATAGATAACATAACCGATTAGGTCAGGGGTCGATCTTTAACTACCAGCCCAGGGTGTAGGGCCGGGCTGTCTGCTTGTGGATTTCATTTCTGCCTTTTAGTTTTTACTTCTTCTTTCTTTGGAGGCAGAAATTGGGCATAAGACAATATGAGAGGTGGTCTCCCCGCTTACTACCACAAAAGGTTCTTTTGTGGGCAGGAAATGGACAGTCTCAGTCAGCTGGGACAGCCCTTCAGTGCGGTGCTGCTGGGGAAACTGAGGAGGGCTCCTGCAGTGAGTTCTGACACCAACTACCTGGGGCTGGGCCAGACTTCACAAGTCAACACTGTCCCCTACACACTGCCACAAGGCCATGGGCCCCAGGCCACCCACACTTCTACCAGCTGGCTACAAATTTAGGAGTTCCCAGTACCCCTTAGGTTTGCTAATTTACTAGAATAACTTTCAGAACACAGGAAAGTGGTATACTTATTATTACAGTTTTATTATAGCAAAAGGAGACAAATCAGAACCTGCCAAAAGAAGAGCTGCATAGGGTGAGGTCTGGAAGCACCTAGAATGCAACGCTTCCTGTGTCCTCTCCCTGTGGGGTCAGGATGCATTACCCTCCCAGCACAGAGTATTGCCAGTAGGGACACTCACCTGAGTCTTCATGTCCAGAGTTGTTATTGGAGTTTCATATGAAGGCATAGTTGACTGAATCATTGGCCATGTGGCTGACCTCAATCACCAGCTCCTCTCCAGAGATCAGGCCGATGTCACGTGACTCAGAGACACAACACTCTAATCGCAGCCCTCATTCTAAGTCATCTCTTAGGCGTAAGCTAACTAGGAGCCCACCAGCTCTAGCATAAATTATTAGAGCCTGCCATGAATAACAAAGGCACTACTATCATCCAAGAAATTCCAGGGATTTAGAGGCTACCTCCCAGGAATTGGAAATGAAGTCCAGCCAAACTCTAGGACACAGGAATCCCAATCATTTTTGGCTGAGCAGGTATATTAAAGAAAATGTTGACGTGTGGGTGACTGGGCCTGGCAACCAGATAGTAGCTTTAGGGCAGCCACCAATCCCTTCCACCTCCATGGCCTGCCCTGGAACAAAGGAGAGAAGGGAGACCAGTTTCTTGTAAGCTTTCCATTATGGTACCCCTTGGCTTTAAAAATGGGCAGAGCTGGGCCAGAAATTCACAGGCCTCCCTGTGCAGACCAGGTGTGGCTGGTTCACAGAAGGAAGCCATTAGAAATGCATATTCATGATCATGATTCCTACTGCTGGAGAGGGACCATTTGGGCTCAGCATTTAGTGCCCACCTCTACAAGACACTGTGGGCTTGATGAATGTTTTAAAGAATCTTTCTTCTAGCGACCTGGAAGCACCTTGAGTACTATTTGGTAAGGGGACAGTACATTATACTTTTGTTACTTGCATCCCTTATAGAATAGTACGGTTAATTACCTGGGCTTTAGGGCTAAGAGAGTTTAGCTGTGAGGCAACAGTTGCCAGGGGTCCCATTTCACATACACTAGAATGTGATGGTACCTGGCACCACATCTAGAGGATTAGGGAGATTCTGTGGTTTCTGACACTGTGTTTCCAGGGTCATTTTATATTTTGATCTCTTTAGGCCAAGGATGAAATATGTACCAATCAATCAGAGAAGATACTTGAAATGAAGCCTATTTACCCTTCCTAACCCTAGTCAGAACCATAATTTTTAAAATCTCCTTATTTCTTAAAGCCCCTAATGCTAAGCCTTGTGTACTAAGTGCTCAGTAAGTATTTGCTAAACTAAATGTCAGAGGGATTAGGATTTTTTTTTTCTTTTTTAGGCAGCCTGTTGCCCAGGCTGGAGTGCAGTGGCACAATCTCGGCTCACTGCAAGCTCCGCCTCCCGGGTTCACTCCATTCTCCTGCCTCAGCCTCCCGAGTAGCTGGGACTACAGGCACCCACCACCATGCTGAGCTAATTTTTTGTATTTTTAATGGAGATGGGGTTTCACCATGTTAGCCAGGATGGTCTCGATCTCCTGACCTCATGATCTGCTTCGGCCTCCCAAAGTGCTGGGATTACAGGCCTGAGCCACTGTGCCTGGCAGGATTAGTTTTTAATTGTTGAGCTGACAGCATTTTATCATCGTAGGTGGCAATGCCAAATGACTGTTGCAGAGACGATTATGAGATGCAGATCCTCGTTACTCAAAATGTAGTCCTTGGACCAGAGTGTCCTCACCTGGTAGCTCAATAAAAATGCTTAGTCTCAGACCTACTGAATCAGAATCTGCATTTTAACAAGATCTGCAGGCCATTCATATGGACGTTAAGGTTTAAAAGTTCCTGTAGACCAGCATTCCTCAACTGTCATGGCACATTAGAATCTCAGAGCAATTAGGTCAGAATTTCTGGGGTTGGAACCCAGGCTTCAGTACTTAGTAAAGCTCTTCAGGAAAACCACTGAGGTAAGCATTGCAAATCACAAGGAAGTAGCCTGAATCCATTCAGAGAACCTGGGGGTTTTTTGCTCTGAAAATAAGAAGCCGAATACTCATGAACCAAGTCAGCTTTCCTTCCAATAAAATCTGGTTCCATCTCTGTATTTTGCACATCTTTCGAAGATTATGCAAACAATCTTTGAAAGATTATGGAACTGTTCTATGTCCAGAAGGTACTTTGTATAAGAAGGATTGCATTTGGGGCCTTTTTAATCTAGGGTCAGATGTTTTCAAAATGTTGACTCTGAAGAGGATTGAAATGCCTTGAGGAAGAGCACAAGAAATGTACGATGCATCTTTCTGGGGTGAGATCTTTTGATCATATTTTCTTCAGCTGCTACTGCTGAATTAGAGTCTAAAGATATTGTTCTTCTTCCATAGAGAGCCAAGTTCAGTAGGGGGCAGCTTGCTAACACACGAGTTTCAAATTATACAATTGGTCTGGAAACCTGACATGTGTGAGATTTGTAGCATTCAGTCTATCTTCCCATGGTCACAGGTGACCTTCCCCGCCATGTGGATGCCTGTTTCCTTTGCAGGCTCTTCCTTTCCCTGAGCTCTTACCATTGGGCTGTCTTAGGGCTCAGGGCTGTGATCTTCTCTCCTGTCTCCACTCCCTGGCCTGGTCATCCCATCCCGTCTCATGACCTATTTCACCTGTGCACTGATGACACAAATTTTCATTTCCATCCCACATCTCCTTCTTGAATGCCAGACTTCTTTTTCTGTCACCACTTGGATGTCTAAGAAGAATTTCAAACAGAAAATGTCCCAAACCAAACTCTTGTTTTTCTTCTCCAAACCTCCCCTGCCTACTTCCTCATCTTAGTTCATGGCCAATCCATTCTTCCAATTTACTCAGGTTAAAAACTGAAGTCATCCTTCTCTTTCTATCCTGCTCCACATTCAATCGAGCAGCAGATGCTTTGCTTTTATCATCAAGGTATATCTAGAATCCAACAACAGCTTCTCACCACCATCCTGGTTCAGACCACCACTATTTCTCACCAGACCTATTGCAAAGGCTCCTAATCTTTCTCTTGTGCTTGCTCTTGGTCACCTTCAGTATATCCACAGCACGATATCTGGAGAGAGCCCATTAAAACATGTGTCAAGGCCAGGCGCCGTGGCTCATGCCTGTAATCCCAACACTTTGGAAGGCTGAGGCGGGCAGACTACCTGAGGTCAGGAGTTCCAGACCAGCCTGGCTAACATTGTGAAACACCATTTCTACAAAAAATTAGCCAGGCGTGGTGATGCACACCTGTAATCCCAGCTACTTGGGAGGCCGAGGCAGGAGAATTGCTTGAACCTAGGAGGTGGAAGTTGAAGTGAGCCGAGATTGCACCATTGCACTCCAGCTTGGGCAACAAGAGCAAAACTCCGTCTCAAAAAAAAAAAAAAATATGTCAAGTTGTGTCACTTCTCTGTTCAAATCCCATCAGTGGTTTCCTATTCCTTGGGAGCAGAATCAGAGTCCTCGCTGTGACTTACAAGGTGCCACCTAATGTGCTCTCTCCTTACCTCTCACTCTGCCTCTCTGCCCCTCCTGCTGGGTCTCTGCTCTGGCCACTCCTGCCTCAGGGCCTTTGCCTGTGTCATTCTCTCTGCCTGAAAGGTCCCCTACCCCAGCTGGGAATCTCCAGGTCTCACTTCTTCCCTCCTTCAAATCTGCAAAAATGCCACCTTCTCTCTCCTTTGATTGCCCCTTCTTAGATTCAACCCTTTCAACAGCCTCCCATCCCCTCTTCCCTCTCCCACATTCATGCATCATTGTCCCCAGAGTTCACATCACTTTCTACTATACTACAGGACTCCATTAGTTTTATTCATTGCCTGTCTTCTTACTCTAGAAGGTAAGCTCTGTGATTGTGGAAAAAAGAGCTTTGATTATTTTAGTCACTGCTGTCTTCTGTCATCTAGAAAAGGCACATAAAATGAATGAATAGATGTATTTGCTATTCCAAAGAACATCAAACTGCATTTAATGTAAAACATCATGCATTTCTCACCCAGTGCTTACCAGGCCCATGCCAGGAGTTGGGGAAGATCAGTAAGACATTATCCCTGCATCTTTAAGTTCATAGCCTAGTGGAGGCTCTGATGTACAAACAAGCACAATACAAAATGATCCGTGTACTTGTAGCTCAAAATCAGATGCCCTGGGAGCCCAGGGGGACACTCACAACCTGGCTGAATTCGGGGATGTGGCATTTGTACTTGTGCAGAATGGGAGTCCCAGGCAAAGAAAAAGAATGCACCTAGACAAAGACTGTGCCATGTGAAAAGGGGCACAGGTAAGGCTGAGTGCAGTGGCTCATGCCTGTAATCACAGCACTTTGAGATGCTGAGGTGGGCAATTGCTTGAGCCCAGGAGTTCAAGACCAGCCTGGGCAACACAGCAAAACCCTGGCTCTACAGAAAATAAAAAGTTAGCTGGCCATGGTGGCACACACCTGTCGTCCTAGCTACTCGGGAAGCTGAAGTGGGAGGATCACCTGAGCCCAGGAGGTTGAGGCTGCAGTGAGCCGTGATTGCACCACTGCCTGGGTGATAAAGTAAGGCCTTGTCTCAAACGAAAACCAAAGAAAGAAAGAAAAAGGACCCACGTAGGAAGTGTCTCTGGGATTGCTGGACAGCAGGAGGGGCGTGGGTGTAGTGGAGGGAGTGGCTGGGAGAGGCCTGGAAAAAGGGCAGGGATGAGGCCAGCTTTTCAGGCTGTTTGCTGTGCTGGTGAGTTTGTATTTATCCTGCAGGCAACTGGGGACCTATTGAGTGTTTTGAGCAAAGAAATGACATGATTAGATTGATGGCAGGTAAATCCTGTAGTAAAGGTGTGGGGGAAGATGGCAGGTGACACATTGGAGGTTTGTTGGGGGCCTGGAGATGGACTGAGCCAGATGGAGGGACTCACCCAGCTATCAAATGGTGGCTGGACTGTTTTTCATGGTTGAAGCCATGACTGGAGACTTAAATTATTTTACAACCATCGAGTTAAAAACAAAGAAGGCTGGCGATAGCAAGTACTGGAAAGAGTGTAAAAATAGGTGAACTGCACAGATGGTGGGAGAACCAACTGTTCCCTTCCCTTCAGTGAGCACGATGGCCCCACCTAGCAAAGTGGAGGATGGGCTGACTTACTGCACCAAGAGACCTGGGCTTGCGCATACCCTGGGGAACCACTCATATGTATAACCAGTTGTATAACCAGTTGTAGGTAAGAAAGCAATTTGCTTGAAATAGCAAAATTAAAAAACTGGAAACAATCCAAATGCTCATCTGTAGGAGAACAGATAAATAAATTTTGGAATATACATCAATGAAATATTATAGAATGATTAGCCAGAAAACCAGAGATGCCTATATTAATGTAGGTGAGTATCCCAAATAAGAGCTTTATTCCTATAATGTGAGGAACTTTTAAACTTGTGATTATGAAATTATTCATGCTACTAAAAAATTATTAAAAACCATGACTAATGATAGAAAATGCTGCTAATTTTCTGTGAGATCAGTATAGAATCTACATAGGATGCCATGATTATTAACCGAATAGATCTTTTTTTTTTTTGAGACAGGATCTCACTGTGTCACCGAGCGAGGCTGGAGTGCAGTAATATGATCACAGCTCTCTGCAGCTTCGACTGATTTTCCTGCCTCAGCCTCCTGAGTAGCTGGGACCACAGGCACATGCCACCAACTCAGCTAACTTTTTTTTTGTTTTTAGTAGAGACGAGGTCTCAGTATGTTGCCCAGGCTGGTCTTGATCTCCTGGACTCAAGCAATCCTCCTGCTTTGGCCTCCCAAAGTACTGGGATTGTAGGTGTCACCATGCCTGGCCAGTTGAATAGAACTTTGATTTGGATTTGCATCTTATTATATTATTTTTATTTTTATTTTTATTTTTTTATTTTTATTTTTTTTTTTGAGATGGAGTTTTGCTTCGTCACCCAGGTGGCTGGAGTGCAGTGGCGCAATCTCGGCTCACTGCAAGCTCCGCCTCCCGGGTTCATGCCATTCTCTTGCCTCAGCCTCCCGAGTAGCTGGGACTACAGGTGCCCGCCACCACACCTGGCTAATTTTTTGTATTTTTAGTAGAGACGGGGTTTCACCATGTTAGCCAGGATGGCCTCGGTCTCCTGACCTCATGATCCGCCTGCCTCAGCCTCCCAAAGTGCTGGGATTACAGACGTGAGCCACCGCATCCGGCCTTATTATATTATTTTTAGATGCCTACATGAAAATTCAAAATTCCAATAAATACTATATTTGCATTTGTAAACCAAATAATAATATCATGTTTTATATGAATTTAGGTTCCGAACATCAGGGTTAAAATGGAAAAAATTTTGATAAAAGTTCAAATGATATAAACTCTAGCCTTGACTCTGTCCTTCTTATTTCCGTAACTTTGCTCATATCCTTTAAATACGCTGAGACTTCTATTATTGGTTGGGTTGTCTTAAAATGAAGTCAGGAATATCTACCCTACCTCCCCAGTGGGGTGATGATGTTGAGGATCATGAGATGGCATCAGGAAAGGGGCTCTGCCACGTGTAAGTGCCCCCCAGCACTGGTTACTAATAATTCACTGTCTAAATGCTTTACTTTTTTCATCTCGTGGAAGTAAGAGAGTTCAAAATAACATTGTCACTCAACTGACGGGTCGAAAAGGACAGTAAAGCAGCCTGGCTTTTCTCTTCACAGACCAAACCATTAGGGTCTGTGTCGTTCCAGATCCTTGACGAAGCAGCTGCCAGGGTGGGACTGGACATGCAGGAGACGGGTGAGGAAAGAGCCTGTGAGGGGAAAAGGCCAGGGAGCTGTGAGGGCCTGACCCTCCTGAAAGGAGTGCAAGGGAGGAGGGTGGAGCGGAAGCCCCCAGGCTGCAACATCATTTCTAAAATGCTGCCCTCGAAAGAGCCTGGCATCTCCCGGACATGGGCGCCTTCTGCATCCCTGCTGTGTGCAGTCACTGGTCAGGGCAGCCTGCAGAGGATGGCCTGGGTGTGGGGGCTCTGGAACACAGGACGGGGGCCATCTCTGGCCGTCCAAAATCTAAGTACTACATTTTCACGGCTGTCACAATATCATGAAAACTGCCTGTCATATTTGGATGACCATGGTTGCCATTATTTTTAGCAAAATGACATATTAAAAGAATATATTTATCTAGACAATATAATCTGGAAGTCAATGCCTCTCTTATTATTAATGTCTCATTAACATTAATTATTTCATTATTTAATGCCCAGTGTCCTGCTTTATGTTAAATACATTCCTGTCACTGACAGAAACAATATGAAATTGACCACTATTTTTAGTGATTATTTAACATTGATCTTGAAGTTCAGGCTACTGAAATAATATGTGAGGCAAAAGCTACAAGGATGGTTATTTTAATGAGAACAAATGGTCTTTTTTTTTTTTTAGGGATGTGAGTTTATACCTGTAAAGTGTAAGGAAAATATCTAGTTATTTGAATTAATAAGACAGTTTACAAAGCTAACAGTATTCAAATATAAAATTTAAGTCATTCAAAAAGCATCTGATTTTCAATGATAATGAAAGTATAAACTATCCATACTTTAATCACTAAGTGAGGAAAGTATGTAATAGAAGTACAAAACTTTACTAAGAAACATAAAAGATTTAAATTAATCTACCTATATCCCATGTTCTTTCATGAGAAAACTGAATATTGTAAAGTTGCATTTTATGTTAATTCATATATAGTTTATGATGTTATTAATAAAATATCCTCTATTTTTCTGTTAATTGACATTTTTTTCTTACTTGAAATTATTAACATTACTTTAAAATATTCTGAAATAATGAATAGTCCAGAAGAGGGACATTTCAAGAGGGCAAAGAAGAGGAATGAAATAAGATTAATACGACTGTATTTTAAAGCTACCATAATGAACAAAATGTGATCCTGACTCCAGAAAAAGCAATACATCCATGAAACTGCATAACTCAAAGTAAATTTTGGCACACAGAAAAATCTGATACATGATAAGGGGGAAGCAGGTTACCAGTAAGGAAGAAGTATGTTATTCACATGCACCCAAATAAATTACAAATGGATCTAAGAGCTGATGTTTTCAAAATAATGCTATCACATGCTAGATGGGTGTAGAAATAATGTTTACCTCTATCTGGCTGAGAAGGGTGAGTAAGTAGGGCTTTCCAAAATTAAAGTGTTAGAAGGAACCAGAAAGAATAGTTTTAACACATAAAATTGGAAATCTTCCATTAACAGCCAGATACACAAAATTAAAAAGCAAATAACACCCAGGGAAAATATTTGCAACAAGTATGTTAGACAAAATATTGTAGGCCAGGCACAGTGGCTCACGCCTGTAATCCTAGCACTTTGGGAGGCCAAGGCAGGAGGATCGCTTGAGTCTAGGAGTTCACGACAAGCCTGGGCAACATACAGAGACCTCGTCTCTACAAAAGAAAAAAAAAAAGCAGCTTGATATTTTAGAATTCACAGAGCTCATATACTTAAGTAAAAAATCATAGCAAACTTGAGTAGATAAGTCTTTAAAGAACAAGATCAGACAGCTCACAACAGGGCAATATAAATTGGCTAAGAGAAGATTGAAAATGTACAGTCAGGAGATGCAAAGAACCATGGGAACACTCAGTGTTGTTGAGTTTGGGGGAGAAGAACACTTGCGTGGATCACCAGTTGGGCAGAAATTAGGCCCTTTTGTAAGTTCACTTGGCTATGTATTCATAGTCTTTCACTCAGCTATACTCATTCAGGCCATAATATTTCTTACACAAATGAAGCAAAATGCAGTACACATTTTGTGTGTGTGCAAAGATGCTTCTCCACCATTATTTAATAGCAAAAATATAAACAATCTACGTGTCCAAAATGGTGTCAAAAAACTAAATGGTAGTATGTTTGTAGAAGGTATCCATTAAAATTTATGAAACTGTCTTTGAATTTTCAATGAATTCCAGTTATTAAAACTGGAATACAAAATTGCTTATACAATATGTCTTAAGACAAAAGAAAAGGAAAAACAAATGACAACAAGGTTAATTGTGATACAAATTGGTTAACAGTGATAGATTCTGCATCATGAGTGTCTTTTTTTCTGTTTTCTGCTTTTTATAGCTTTCAGATTTTCCACAGTATGAATGAATTATTTTTGTAGTAAAAAGGAAGAACTATTAATGCTCTGTTTAAACCAGATGTGAGATAGCTGCTGTACCTTAAGGTCAAGAGACATTTAATTTGTCTTCACTTTCCGGTAAATTAGATATGTTTCCACTGTTGAGCTCTCTCCTCCTTCCCTATATTGAAGTCTTTGCAATCAGCTGCCACCAAATAGGAGTTCATTTTTTTGGAGAGATGCTTTACACCGTAATGGCTTTGATGAGTCTCATAAGATCCATTGCCATGGAAAATATTTCTTAAATGATAGAATTCAAAACTCTGTTTAAAAAGAGACCTCTGCCATTATCATTAGCAAACTAATGCAGGAGCAGAAGAAAACCAGACAGCATGTTCTCACTTATAAGTGGGAGCTAAATGTTGAGAACTCATGAACACATAAGAAGGGAACAACAGACACTGGGGTCTACTTGAGGGTGGAGAGTGGGAGGAGGGAGGGCAGCAGAAAAGATAACTGTTGGGTACTAGGCTTAGTACCTGGGTGATGAAATAATCTGTTCAACGATCCTCTGTGACACAAGTTTACCTGTACAACAAATCTGCACAAGTACCCCTGAACCTAAAATGAAAGTTAAAAAAAAGAAAAAAAAATTAATGGGCCATAAATAAATAAAGAGGACTCTGACTCAAGCAAAAACTAATTAATGGATGGTAAAGGAAATTGATGAAAGTTTGAGAAGTAACAGTATATTTATGTAATTTCCAAGTGTCTCTCCACAAGATAGTTATTATTTACAAAGGATAAAATGGTGACTTTACAGTGGAGATATCTGACAGACAGCACCTTAACCAAGAGTTGCCAACACCAGTGCAGCTTGTATTGGGTTGGTGCAAAAGTAATTGTGGGTCTTTTTGCCATTACTTTTACGGCAAAAACCATGATAACTTTTGCACCAGCCTAATACCTCCTGATACAGGGCATTGAGGGCTCAACATGGCTTCTGTGGCTCCTGCTGAAGTCAGAGCCTGACTCTGATCACAAGGAAACATCAGGCAAATTTAAAGTGGGCAGTATTATACAAAGTAACTAGCCTATACCCTTAAAAACCATCAGTGGGCTGGGCGCAGTGGCTCACACCTATAATCCCAGAACTTTGGGAGGCTGAGGCGGGAGGATTGCTTGAGGTCAACAGTCTGAGACCAGCCTGGCCAACATGGTGAAACTCCATCTCTACTAAAAATACAAAAAATTAGCTGGGCGTGGTGGCAGGCACCTATAGTCCTAGCTACTCAGGAGGCTGAGGCCAGAGAGTCACTTGAATCCTGGAGGCAGAGGTTGTAGTGAGCCAAGATTGCACCACTGCACTCCAGCCTGGGTGACAGAGAGCAACTCTGTCTCAAAAATAAATAAATAAATAAAAACAACCAGTGTCATGAAATACAAAGAAAGACAACTGAACTGAATATAACACAAGATCTCGCATCTTGGATTTTTCTTTTTCACAAAGGACATTATTGAGAAAATTGATGAGATCTGAATAAGGTCTGTAGATTAGATAGTAGTACCATGTTGAGGTTAATATCCTGATTTTTGAGGGAGCCAAGATGGCCGATAGGAACGGCTCTGGTCTACAGCTCCCAGCGTGAGCGTCGCAGAAGATGGGTGATTTCTGCATTTCTATCTGAGGTACTGGGTTCATCTCACTAGGGAGTGCCAAACAGTGGGCACAGGACAGCGGGTGCAGCGCACCGTGCGCCAGCTGAAGCAGGGTGAGGCATTGCCTCACTCGGGAAGCGCAAGGGGTCAGGGAGTTCCCTTTCCTAGTCAAAGAGGGGTGACAGATGGCACCTGGAAAATCAGGTCACTCCCACCCTAATACTGCACTTTTCCGACGGGCTTAAAAAACGGCACACCAGGTGATTATATCCCACACCTGGCTCGGAGGGTCCTACACCCATGGAGCCTCACTGATTGCTAGCACAGCAGTCTGAGATCAAACTGCAAGGTGGCAGCGAGGCTGGGGGAGGGGCGCCTGCCATTGCCCAGGCTTGCTTAGGTAAACAAAGCAGCCAGGAAGCTCGAACTGGGTGGAGCCCACCACAGCTCAAAGAGGCCTGCCTGCCTCTGTAGGCTCCACCTCTGGGGGCAGGGCACAGACAAACAAAAAGACAACAGTAACCTCTGCAGACTTAAATGTCCCTGTCTGACAGCTTTGAAGAGAGTAGTGGTTCTCCCAGCACGCAGCTGGAGATCTGAGAACGGACAGACTGCCTCCTAAAGTGGGTCCCTGACCCCTGACCCCAGAGCAGCCTAACTGGGAGGCACCCCCAAGTAGGGGCAGACTGACACCTCACATGGCCGGGTACTCCTCTGAGACAAAACTTCCAGAGGAACGATCAGGCAGCAGCATTCGCGGTTCACGAAAATCCGCTGTTCTGCAGCCTCCGCTGCTGAGACCTAGGCAAACAGCATCTGGAGTGGACCTCTAGCAAACTCCAACAGACCTGCAGTTGAGGGTCCTGTCTGTTAGAAGGAAAACTAACAAACAGAAAGGACATCCACACCAAAAACCCATCTCTACATCACCATCACCAAAGACCAAAAGTAGATAAAACCACAAAGATGGGGGAAAAACACAGCAGAAAAACTGGAAATTCTAAAAAGCAGAGTGCCTCTCCTCCTCCAAAGGAACTCAGTTCCTCACCAGCAACGGAATAAAGCTGGACGGAGAATGACTTTGACGAGTTGAGAGAAGAAGGCTTTAGATGATCAAACTACTCCGAGCTACAGGAGGAAATTCAAACCAAAGGCAAAGAAGTTAACAACTTTGAAAAAAATTTACACAAATGTATAACTAGAATAACCAATACAGAGAAGTGCTTAAAGGAGCTGATAGAGCTGAAAGCCAAGGCTCGAGAACTACGTGAAGAATGCAGAAGCCTCAGGAGCTGATGCGATCAACTGGAAGAAAGGGTATCAGTGATAGAAGTTGCAATGAATGAAATGAAGCGAGAAGGGAAGTCTAGAGAAAAAAGAATAAAAAGAAATGAACAAAGCCTCCAAGAAATATGGGACTATGTGGAAAGACCAAATCTATGTCTGATTGGTGTATGTGAAAGGGACGGGGAGAATGGAACCAAGTTGGAAAACACTCTGCAGGATATTATCTAGGAGAACTTCCCCAATCTAGCAAGACAGGCCAACATTCAGATTCAGGAAATACAGAGAACGCCACAAAGATACTCCTTGAGAAGAGCAACGCCAAGACACATAATTGTCAGATTCACCAAAGTTGAAATGAAGGAAAAAATGTTAAGAGCAGCCACAGAGAAAGGTTGGGTTACCCATAAAGGGAAGCCCATCAGACTAACAGAAGATCTCTCGGCAGAAACTCTACAACCCAGAAGAGAGTGGGGGCCAATATTCAACATTCTTAAAGAAAAGAATTTTCAACCCAGAATTTCATATCCAGCCAAACTAAGCTTCATAAGTGAAGGAGAAATAAAATACTTTACAGACAAGCAAATGCTGAGAGATTTTGTCACCACCAGGCCTGCCCTAAAAGAGCTCTTGAAGGAAGCACTAAACATGGAAAGGAACAACTGGTACCAGCCACTGCAAAATCATGCCAAATTGTAAAGACCATCAAGGCTAGGAAGAAACTGCATCAACTAACGAGCAAAATAACCAGCTAACATCATAATGACAGGATCAAATTCTCACATAACAATATTAACTTTAAATGTAAATGGGCTAAATGCTCCAATTAAAAGACACAGACTGGCAAATTGGATAAAGAGTCAAGACCCATCAGTGTGCTGTATTCAGGAAACCCATCTCATGTGCAGAGACACACATAGGCTCAAAATAAAAGGATGGAGGAAGATCTGCCAAGCAAATGGAAAACAAAAAAAGGCAGGGGTTGCAATCTTAGTCTCAAAACAGACTTTAAACCAACAAAGATCAAAAGAGACAAAGAAGGCCATTACATAACGATAAAGGGATCAATTCAACAAGAAGAGCTAACTATCCTAAATATATATGCACCCAATACAGGGGCACCTAGATTCATAAAGCAAGTCCTTAGTGACCTACAAAGAGACTTAGACTCCCACACAATAATAATGGGAGACTTTAACACCCCACTGTCAATATTAGACAGATCAATGAGACAGAAAGTTAACAAGAATACCCAGGAATTGAACTCAGGTCTGCACCAAGCGGAACTGATAGACATCTACAGAACTCTCCACCCCAAATCAACAGAATATACATTCTTTTCAGCACCACACCACACCTATTCCAAAATTGACCACATAGTTGGAAGTAAAGCTCTCCTCAGCAAATGTAAAAGAACAGAAATTATAACAAACTGTCTCTCAGACCACAGTGCAATCAAACTAGAACTCAGGATTAAGAAACTCACTCAAAACTGCTTAACTACATGGAAACTGCTCCTGAATGACTACTGGGTACATAACGAAATGAAGGTGGAAATAAAGATGTTCTTTGAAACCAACGAGAACAAAGACACAACATAGCAGAATCTCTGGGACACATTCAAAGCAGTGTGTAGAGGGAAATTTATAGCACTAAATGCCCACAAGAGAAAGCAGGAAAGATCCAAAATTGACACCCTAACATCACAATTAAAAGAACTAGAAAAGCAAGAGCAAACACATTCAAAAGCTAGCAGAAGGCAAGAAATAACTAAAATCAGAGCAGAACTGAAGGAAATAGAGACACAAAAAAACCCTTCAAAAAATTAATGAATCCAGGAGCTGGTTTTTTGAAAAGATCAACAAAATTGATAGACCGCTAGCAAGACTAATAAAGAAGAAAAGAGAGAAGAATCAAATAGACACAATAAAAAATGATAAAGGGGATATCACCACTGATCCCACAGAAATACAAACTACCATCAGAGAATACTACAAACACCTCTACACAAATAAACTAGAAAATCTAGAAGAAATAGATAAATTCCTCGACACATACACCTTCCCAAGACTAAACCAGGAAGAAGTTGAATCTCTGAATAGACCAATAACAGGCTCTGAAATTGTGGCAATAATCAATAGCTTACCAACCAAAAAGAGTCCAGGACCAGATAGATTCACAGCCGAATTCTACCAGAGGTACAAGGAGGAACTGGTACCATTCCTTCTGAAACTATTCCAATCAATAGAAAAAGAGGGAATCCTCCCCAGCTCATTTTATGAGGCCAACATCATCCTGATACCAAAGCCTGGCAGAGACATAACCAAAAAAAGAGAATTTCAGACCAATATCCTTGATGAACATTGATGCAAAAATCCTCAATAAAATAGTGGCAAACTGAATCCAGCAGCACATCAAAAAGCTTATCCACCATGATCAAGTGGGCTTCATCCCTGGGATGCAAGGCTGGTTCAACACATGCAAATCAATAAATGTAATCCAGCATATAAACAGAACCAAAGACAAAAACCACATGATTATCTCAATAGATGCAGAAAAGGCCTTTGACAAAATTCAACAACCCTTCATGTTAAAACTCTCAATAAATTAGGTATTGATGGGACGTATCTCGAAATAATAAGAGCTATCTATGACAAACCCACAGCCAATATCATACTGAATGGGCAAAAACTGGAAGCATTCCCTTTGAAAACTGGCACAAGACAGGGATGCCCTCTCTCACCACTCCTATTCAACATACTGTTGGAAGTTCTGGGCAGGGCAATTAGGCAGGAGAAGGAAATAAAGGGTATTCAATTAGGAAAAGAGGAAGTCAAATTGTCCCTGTTTGCAGATGACATGATTGGATATCTAGAAAACCCCATTGTCTCAGCCCAAAATCTCCTTAAGCTGATAAGCAACTTCAGCAAAGTCTCAGGATACAAAATCAATGTACAAAAATCACAAGCATTCTTATACACCAATAACAGACAAACAGAGAGCCAAATCATGAGTGAAGTCCCATTCACAATTGCTTCAAAGAGAATAAAATACCTAGGAATCCAATTTACAAGGGACGTGAAGGACCTCTTCAAGGAGAACTACAAACCACTGCTCAATGAAATAAAAGAGGATACAAACAAATGGAAGAACATTCCATGCTCATGGGTTGGAAGAATCAATATCGTGAAAATGGCCATATTGCCCAAGGTAATTTATAGATTCAATGCCATCCCCATCAAGCTACCAATGACTTTCTTCACAGAATTGGAAAAAACTACTGTAAAGTTCATATGGAACCAAAAAAGAGCCCACATCACCAAGTCAATCCTAAGCCAAAAGAACAAAGCTGGAGGCATCACGCTACCTGACTTCAAACTATACTACAAGGCTATAGTAACCAAAACAGCATGGTACTGGTACCAAAACAGAGATATAGATCAATGGAACATACCAGAGCCCTCAGAAATAACACCACATATCTACAACTATCTGATCTTTGACAAACCTGACAAAAACAAGCAATGGGGAAAGGATTCTCTGTTTAATAAATGGTGCTGGGAAAACTGGCTAGCCATATGTAGAAAGCTGATACTGGATCCCTTCCTTACACCTTATACAAAAATTAATTCAAGATGGATTCAAGACTTACATGTTAGACCTAAAACCATAAAAACCCTAGAAGAAAACCTAGGCATTACCATTCAGGACATAGGCATGGGCAAGGACTTCATGTCTAAAACACCAAAAGCAATGGCAACAAAAGCCAAAATTGACAAATGGGATCTAATTAAACTAAAGAGCTTCTGCACAGCAAAAGAAACTACCATCAGAGTGAACAGGCAACCTACAAAATGGGAGAAAATTTTTGCAACCTATTCATCTGACAAAGGGCTAATATCCAGAATCTACAATGAACTCAAACAAATTTACAAGAAAAAAACAAACAACCCCATCAAAAAGTGGGCGAAGGACGTGAACAGACATTTCTCAAAAGAAGACATTTATGCAGCCAAAAAACACATGAAAAAATACTCATCATCACTGGCCATCAGAGAAATGCAAATCAAAACCACAATGAGATACCATCTCATACCAATTAGAATGGTGATCATTAAAAAGTCAGGAAACAACAGGTGCTGGAGAGGATGTGGAGAAATATGAACACTTTTACACTGTTGGTGGGGCTGTAAACTAGTTCAACCATTGTGGAAGTCAGTGTGGCGATTCCTCAGGGATCTAGAACTAGAAATACCATTTGACCCAGCCATCCCATTACTGGGTATATACCCAAAGGATTATAAATCATGCTGCTATAAAGACACATGCACACGTATGTTTATTGGGGCACTATTCACAATAGCAAAGACTTGGAACCAACCCAAATGTCCAACAAGGAGAGACTGGATTAAGAAAATGTGGCACATATACACCATGGAATACTATGCAGCCATAAAAAATGATGAGTTCATGTCCTTTGTAGGGACATGGATGAAACTGGAAATCATCATTCTCAGTAAACTATCGCAAGGACAAAAAACCAAACACCACAGGTTCTCACTCATAGGTGGGAATTGAACAATGAGAACACGTGGACACAGGAAGGGGAACATCACATTCCAGGGACTGTTGTGGGGTGGCGGGAGGGGGAAGGGACAGCATTAGGAGATATACATAATGGCACATGTATACATATGTAACAAACCTCCACATTGTGCACATGTACCCTAAAACTGAAAGTATAATAATAATAAAAGAAAAGAAAAGAAAGAAAAAAATCCTGATTTTTATAATTGTACTATAGGTATATAAAAGAATGTCTTGTTTTTAGGAAATATGCATCATAGTATTTAGGAGTATGGGAGCATCCTGTCAACAGATTACTCTTGAATGGTTCAGAAAAACATGACACACATATGTATATATAAATATGTATACACATATAAATTATATGTCTCTCACATACAGAGAGACAGAAAAAGGAAAAACAAACAGCAAAATGTGAACATTTGGAGAATCTGTGTGAAATATATTAGGGAATTCATTGTCATATTCTTACAACTTCTCTGTAAGTCTGAAAGTATGCCAAGATTTAAAAAAATAAAGCAGAAAGGGACTGTTGGTTGCAGCTCTTCCAAGCATTAGCACATCATCAGGGCCCTCCAGCTCCTGAGTTTGACATGCCTTTTTCAACACTGAATCCTCTCCCTGTCCTGTAGGGAATAGATGCTATGTGTCTGGTGCTATTCTTAAGTCCTCTCCATATATTTTCCCTCCAAAATCTGTTAACAGCACTATGAAGTAGATAGAATTCTAATTCTCATTGACAAGTAAGAAACTAACATTTAGAGAGGCTAACTAAATTGCATAATATCCCACAGCCAGAAAGTAGCAGAATAAGATTTGAACTGAGGCTTCTCTACCTCCCTCTGCTCTTCTGTCCTTTCCACAGCTGGGAATCATATGTCCCTCCCATCACAGCCCCTTGAATGTAAGTCTTTTTTTCTGGGCATTTACAAATCTGAAAGCATCCCTGTTGGTGTTTTTACATGACGTGGATTCACTGAATTGATTTCCACCAAGGCATGTTATCTGCTTTGCTCAGTGTGCTACCATTAAAATCATGTTCTGCCTTAGAATTCCTCAAACTATTGGATGCCAGTTAGGGAACCTGAAGCAGTGGGCTATTTCACTAAGTCTGTATATGTGAGATCCTTTAAGCTCTTTGGCATAATGTGAGCAATCTCTAGCATACTCCGGGTGCTGTTTTGTCAGAAGTCCCTCCTGGGCCATGGTAAACAGTCAAAGGAGCCAAGATGATAACCTCCCTTGGCAGGTCTTCCTCCTACTCCCTCCCTGTTCCAGATGCTATGATGGAAGGTGGCACTTCTTCTAAAATGTAAAAGCCTCCAGGAGGACCTAGTTTAGGTCTGTGAAATTCAACATCGTAATTGTGTTAGTGCCTTCATGGAGACTCACTGCTTGCCAGCTAAAGAGATTGAAAAGGACCCAAGATAGTAGATTCAAGGAGAATATGTAGACCTTGGATGGTGCTAGAAACATACTTCCCCTGGTTTTCAATGCTTGGGATGAAAACCTAGTGAAGGTATAGGAATTCAACTGTGGGCTTATACCAGTAACATAGATCCTCAGCTGTTGTCAGCAGGAACCAAGTCCCGGTGGCAGCATTGAGGAGGGCACACAAAATGTATTCTGACATAAGAACCTCTTGGAGCCGGGCACGGTGGCTCACACCTGTAATCCCAGCACTTTGGGAGGCCGAGGTGGGCGGATCACGAGGTCAGAAGATCGAGACCATCCTGGCTAACACAGTGAAACCCCGTCTCTACTAAAAAATACAAAAAAAAAATTAGCCAGGCATGGTGGTGGGCACCTGTAGCCCCAGCTATTTGGGAGGCTGAGGCAGGAGAATGGCGTGAACCCAGGAGGCGGAGTTTGCAGTGAGCTGAGATCGCACCACTGCGCTCCAGCCTGGGCGACAGAGTGAGATTCCGTCTCAAAAAAAAAAAGAACTCTTGGAGGAATTTGATCCCCAGAGTTGACAGTAATTGGAGAAAACTGATTGTAAGGAAAGAGCTTGGAATTTCAATGAAAGAAAGAAACCAGCAAATACAAAAAGAAAAAGTAGAGGACCTGGTTGATTGGGATAGTTTGAATGGGCCACAGGAAAGAAGAAAGGCACCCCTCAATGCAACCTTACAAGTCTCTATTTGTGCCAGAACCTCTCCTCCGCTGGTGACTATAAGAACCCTCCTTCAAAGTAGGTCAATTTAGGGAAAAGCCAAGTGCTGGTGGCATAAAAGAATCAGGACATGCCATCTTGCCTGAAGCAGTGGAATTTAATTCAGAAGAGGAGTAGAAATGGAGGCTGGCTATGCAACTGCATTAGCTTGCTTTTGCTGGTTATGCTGTGAAATAAATATCCATACAATCTCAGTGACTTCCACAATAAAGGCTTATTTCTCACTCACATCACATTTGGCTGTGGGTCAGCTGCAGCCTTCCTTCGCCTTGTGGTTTGGGCTCAGATGTGCTTCTGAAGTGTAGGCTGAAGGCATAGCCCAATCTAGAACTAGAACATGGTGTTCTTGTGGGAAAGGGGGCAGTAGCAAGAGGGATGGTGAAACTCATGATACCTCTTAAAACTTCTTGCTTACAGTGAACATCACATTTAATTGGCCAAAGCCAGACCTCCGCTCTGGAATGTAAAATAATCCTCTCTGGGGAGAGGAAGAAAAGGACTCTAGGCTTTCACCATCTCCAGAAGAGAGAAGACTTTATATTTCTCCAGAAGTCTCTATCTTTAGGGTAGCCAATAATCGTCCTTTAACCCATGTGCCTTTGCTCAGAAATCATTAACACCAAAAACATAAAAATATTCATGGAACATTGTTTCATGACACTCATGCTTTTTAATATTCTGATTACTGTGTTTAGTTGTAGAGACCCAGTTTTCAGAGTTGTGGAGGTGAGTGCCCCTCTGGCTCATAGTTCTCAGTAGGCACATATTCTCCTTTGGCTGACATGCAGAGACTGGATCCAAAATCTAACTTCTCTCCCTCTCCCTAGCTGGTTGATACTATCTCCCAGAACCTCTATTTCTATGTTCAATATCACATCTGGAAACTCTTAATGTTTTCATATATATTCAATGTAGAAACAACAGTTACTAAAAAAATCACAATTTGGATATTATAATTTTTCTTGCCTCATTAGCCCTCCATTTCTTATCACCAACTAACATAAATTTATTTAGTCTCCAGGACTTTTTAGATTCTTTTATGGTAAAGACAAAAGTTGACCACACTTAATCGTGTATATCCAAGTCAGTGCATGCCTATGGGTTTTAATATCTTTATGTTGAAAGATGCTGCTGTTTGCTTTTCAGTGTCTTAGACACTCATGTGTCTGTAGAATCTTAAAATATTATCCAGTGGAAAAATATGTAATTGGAAAAGGTGGTGGTGCGGTCCATTTAGCAGGTCGATGATAGATTTTCCTGGATGCCTCTCCTTCCCCCAAATAATAATTTCCATAAAAATAGTTTTATGAAAGCTTCCAAAATGGTGCAAAATAATACTGTTGTGGAAGCTAGAAATAGGGATCGGTATATCTGACTCCAGAATTGATTTCCAGGATAAAGGTGCAAATGGACTCTGAAGATCAGCCCAGACCTCTGCCTACCTGCATATTTCACCTGCCCTCAGTAGCTCCAGGCCTGCACCAGTCAGTCTCAAAGCCTCCACTTGCTCCGGTCTTCCTGTGTTCTCCAGTTCCCAAAAATGCAGCAAAGCTGGAAGTAGGTATAGTGACACCATGGGCATAATAGAAGCTGTGATAGCCGCAATAGAAAAAGGCAGATTGAGAGAGAGAGACATGGAAATAGATTATAGCTTCTGGTACAGGAAAGATAAGATGCTTCATATCATCCAGAAATAAGCTTCATCACAGGTAGCGAGATGAGCAGGTGAGGAGCAGCCAGCTTCTCTCCACAGTCTGCAAGAGCAGCGTGTGATATACTGGTTGCTAAACAAGCAAAAGGTTAGCCACAGGCTTTACAAATTACATGCAATATCACCCTGCCAGTGACAGCTCTCTTCTATCTACAATTCTGCCAAATTCTCACCACCCACACCACTCCCACCCTGTACACACCACCGTGTCTGGCCTAGATTATTGCAAGGTCTCCCAGCTTCCTCCCTCCTCTTCCTTCCAGTGTGTGCCTAAAGCAGCAGCCAGAGAGCCCCTGCTCACTGCCAGCCAGATCATGTCGCTTCCCCACTCAGGGCTCACCAGTGACTTCCCACCTTGCAATGTGTGAACACCAGAGTCCTTCCAGTGAACTAGAAGCCTGACACAACCTGGCCCCTTGTGACATCCCCAGCTTTATTTCCTTCTGTCCTCCCCTTTGTTCCCCATGCTCCGGCCACACTGGCTTCTGCAGATGCTCTCCCACTTCAGGCCTTTTTTTTTGCCTGGAATATTCTTCCCTTGGGCAGGAATGGACACTTCCTTTTCTTCCTTCAGGTCTTTATTCAAAACCTCCTTATCTTTGAAGCTTTTCCTGGAGACCCAGGGAAACCTTCATCTCCTACCCACATCTTAACATTTCATTTCTCATTTGTTATTTCTTGAAATTGCATGATCTGTAACATGTGCAGTTTACCTATTTATTGTGTTTTTGGTTGCTCTTTGTCCCTCAACACGAGCTCCACAGCCAGGGCCTATAGGCTGTGTTGCTCACTCATGTATTGCCTGATCCACAGTGCCTGGTATGAAGTTGGCCCACCACAGACATTTGCTGAGTGAATGCATGAATGAAAAGCCCCCTCCACATGAGGCCCTGAAAGGAAACATGTGCACAGCAAATGAAATAAGTGCTGAATAAGGTCGCCTTTTATGACTATCTGGGTCCCTGTGCAGGCCTGTACTCCCTATCTCGTTGCCTCACAATAATGAATCACCAGCAAATCCGGCCAATCCCCTGCCAGACCCATGGTCCAGACCCAAGTCTTGATGGCACTAGTCCCTTGGAAGCCAGCCAGAGCACACCTGGGGCTGGCCAGGTCAGGAGAGCCTCCCCTGGAACTGGCAGAGCCATATCCAAGGGAGCCCGGAACTCTGTCCCTGGGGACCCTGCAGGAAGAAGTGGAGTCTCCCAGCCCCCACACCCAGCACCTTACTTGGGGTGAAATCCACAGAGAGTACCCCCTGCTCTGAGGAGTGGCCACAGCAAGAGGAGGTTTGGCCCTCTTTGATGGGGGACCTCTGCCCTCCCAGCCTGCACTTCAGACCAGGAAAAGTGTTTAAAGATAATACTTGGGAACAAATACTAGGCTGATAAAAGACAACAGAAGGGAATAAGGGAATATTATTTCAAAAATGCAGAATATGAGAGGCATCCTTGGCCCAAGCCTATGATAATTTCAGAAAACATTTTGAACTCAAGAAAAAGAAAACATGGACTACCAAGCAGCCAGGACTTTGTGTGAGCTACATGAGGAAATCTATGAAGATTCATTTTAAAAATCAAAACAGGAATTTAATCCGTACAGAGACATGGTGCTCCTGGCTGGGATAACTTAATGTGCAAAACTTTCCCATATTCATTTGTTAGTTTAATTTAATCCCACTAACAAGATACGTGAGTCGTTATGTTCTGGAGGATGGCCAATGGGTCTCAGTATTGGGCTCTACTGGCACCTTGGTGGGGAGTCCTGAGTGTGGGCATGGATGTGGGTGGCATTCTCCTACACACCCAGCACACTCCCCTGGGCCCACAGTAACCAGCTCTCTGGATTCTAGATGGACAAAAATGCAAGCACAGCTAAGAGAACTTATTTCAAAAATTAATGAAGGGCCGGGCACGGTGGTTCACACCAGTAATCCCAGCACTTTGGCATGCCAAGAGGGTGGATCGCTTGAGCCCAGGAGTTTGAGAACATCCTGGGCAACATAGCGAGACTCCGTCTCTTTTATAGAAATGAGAAATTAAAATTAATGAAGGAGGTACCTGTGCTACCCAATGTGATATATATAATAAATATACAGTAAATATGTTTATATGCGCTAGTCCGTGTATATACACACATGCAAACACTAAAACTTCATGTGTGGGCATATGAATAGAAAGAGCGATAGGAGTAAAGTCCTGAAATAGACACAAGTTAACAAGAAATTTCATATATTGTGATATATTAAATGATTACTTAATCTATATCATTATTTAAGTAAGTACTAAAATTATTAAGTGATTTGGAAAACCATTCATGGGGGGAAAAAGCTAAAAGGAAAGAGTGTGAATTCAAAGTGTCTGAGACAGGTCTCAATCAATTTAGAAAGTTTCTTTTGGCAAGGTTAAGGCTGCCTCCTGATGGTGTCAGGAGGTCCTGAGGCCCAAGGTGGTTGGGGTACAGCTTGCTTTTGTACATTTTAGGGAGACATGAGATGTCAATCAATATGGATAAGATGTACATTGGTTTGGTCCCTAAAGGTGGGAAAACTTGAAGCAGGAACTTCCAGATCATAGGTAGATAAGAGACAGAAGGTTGCATTCTTTTGAGTCCTTGATCAGCCTTTTGCTGAATACTCATTGTAGTCTGGCTCAGTGAATCTGCATTTTTACATAAACAGTAGGGGAGAGGAAGCAGTCAAATATGCATTTGTCTCAGGTGAGCTGTGAAGATCAGCTATCAGTTTACATTGCCAGGGTGAAATTCAACAGAACTGTTTTAGGGTAAAGATCTTGAGCCTGCAAGAAATTTCCTTGTGGGCAAATTATAAGGGAGGTATGTAGCTTTTTAAAAATCTTTGTAGCTGCTTTATTTAAGAATAAAATGGGAAGCTAGTTTGCCTGCTGTAGTTGCCAGCTTGACTTTTCCCTTGGCTTAGTGATTTGGGGGTCCCAAGATTTATTTTCCTTTCACAACAGTAAATGAAATAAAAAAACTAACTATACCCAGTGATACATTTCAGAAAGAAGAGACTATAAGGTAAAGTGAAAACTAGGGAGGAGAAGGTGGGAGGGAGGAAGGGAGGAAGGAAGTGGGGATGGGAGGGAGGGAAGAAAGAAAAAGGAAGGAAGGAAGGAAGGAAGGAAGGAAGGAAGGAAGGAAGGAAGAAGGAAGGAAGGAAGGAAGGAAGGAAGGAAGGAAGGAAGGAAGGAAGGAAGGAAGGAAGGAAGTAGGTAGGTAGGTAAAGTGTGACTGTTTGCCTAATGGAAGCTGGGGTTTCAGAGGTTCTGGGGAGAAGGGACATTGCTGCCAGTGTCTTAAAGGTATTTCTGACCAAAATAAAATGTAAATCACTGGAGAAG
This sequence comes from Hylobates moloch, assembly GCF_009828535.3. Lineage (NCBI taxonomy): Eukaryota > Metazoa > Chordata > Mammalia > Primates > Hylobatidae > Hylobates > Hylobates moloch. The sequence continues at coordinate 125,915,543 of NW_026652276.1, read as the reverse complement.
ACCTGCTTGGAGCCCTTCTCGGTTCTTAAATGGAATGCTCTAACATCTTGTTGTGTGTTCAGCTCATCTGTTCGCTGTGTCTCCCTTCCTGAAGGGTAGGGACCACACTAGTCTTTGCAGGGTGGGCCACTGAGCATTGGCACTCTGGAGGCAGGTGCCTGGCTCTGAATCTGCTTTTCTGCTCCTTACTACTTTCATGACATTGGGCATATTACAGCGACTCTCCATGCCTCAATTTCCTCCTCTGTAAAGTGTAGACAGTTATAGCAACTGCCTTGCTAGATTATTGTGAGGATCAAATGGGTTAATATGTGTAAAGCACTCAGAACAGTGCCTGGCACATAGGAAATCACATCAATACTAGAGATGAGCATTTACCACTGTATCTGCAGCTCCCAAAACAATGCCAGCTATGTGGGAGACAGTCAATGCATGTTGGGTGACTCTGAGCCTGCTTTGCTAGATAATACCTCTCCAACTCCCTAAGAACACAAGCAAACCACCCCTCAAGGATAACTGGTGACAGATTTTGAAAATAGAGGCAGAAATGCAATTCACCAGTCTTTTTTTTTTTTTTTTTCCCCCACTTGGAGCCTGCAAAAGCACTGAGTAGACTTAGTCTGCTTGCATATCCATGATGGGAAAGTTAAATGAGATACTGAAGCCAATGGGAGAGGGCCCTTGGTTGCTCAGGGCAGAGTGAAGCCTGTATCCTTTGCATAATTCTGCCCCATCATATTGCTTTTTGTAAAAGGAAAATGTTTTGATAGTCTGTCACTGAAATCTGTTTTTAATGAAAACACCCTAGGATTAGCTATTATTCTTAGAAGACAGCTCTGTTGTGGAGTTATTCAAGGATGGAGTTCTATTATGTGTGTTTGCCCATCACAGATGTGCCTTGGATGAAACATGAAGGTTAGGGAAGAAAGCAAACAGCTCTGGGCTGAGCAGCAATAAAGTGCTGCATTGGGAGGGATGGCACTGTTGGGGAGGGATCCCAGCTCATGGCCATGACGCTGGCACCAGAGTGGGTGCTGGCCAGAAGCTGTCCCCACCCCTGTTCTTACCAGCTTGGCTCCAGGACCCAGCTTGACTTCTCATGTGACTTTTCCCTCTGGTGCTCAGAATTGGAGTCTGAGAAGTAAGGCCTGGGGAGGAGGCAGCCACACCCACAGGTGGTCATATTTATGTTGCCTGGTTATGGAGTTAGAACTGTTCCTCTAGGGACAAACTGGATCTTTGGACCAGTCTATCTACGAACAAGGATGGCTCCCTCAGGTTGGCAAGAAAGTGTCAAATGGGAAGTTAGGGAACGTGGAAGTTTAAAGTGAAGCCATCTTTATGTTCTCCCTGTGTGTCATTGTTTAGCCATATGGATATGCTAGAGAAGTGAATAAATATATGAATGAATGAAAATGAAAAATATATGAGTAAAATAAATATCTTTAAAAAGGAACAGCCCACTGGCTATAGCACTAAGTTCATGCTCTTCAAGTAAAGCCTGGACTATTTGTCAAAGCCTTTTTTTCCCTCTAATGTAAGAGGGTTGTTCTGTTACAGAGGAGGGGCCTGGGAATTTGGAAGGCATCGTAAGTCATTGCTGACAGGAAATGATACTATTAGGTGTTGGATCATAAAGAGACTTCCTCCTAGGAAAATGAATTCAGTGACAATAACACCATAATGTTATATAACAGTAAATTTTATGTCTCCTGAAAACTGATGTTGGATCAAAACAAGGGACTGAAAGAAAATAGATTGGGACAAAACAAAATCAGTCAGACTCCAACTCATGCTGATGGAATCAAGGTCACAAAGTTTAAAACAGTACTTCCAGCATGAGACCAGACGGCCGCTTTTTTGGCCTGCTATCCAGTCTGGCTGATGGCTGATGAATACTTGCTGCGCCATCAGCCAAAAAGGAGACGATCTAGTGAAACTCTTCATCCCACCTCTTGGGCTTTTGCAACAAAGAACAGTTTGGTTAAATTAGCAAATGTAATTTTCTGGTCTCTAAGAAGAAGAAAGTTTTAAAAATCCCCTTCAAAATATGTGCAACTGAGCTTACTTTGTCTTTGCAAGGGTGTCTAGTGTGATGTTTCAGGAATTAACCACATATATGGGAATGCACACACAGGCTTTCCCTTCCTTCGTGTGCCAGGTTGGTTGGTCTATCGGCAAATAGTTATTAGATGGCGCACACTGTGCTAGGGTCTTTGCCCTAGAGGACAAAGATAGAAGAGGAGGGCCGTAAATTTCCTTGAGGGGTTTGGGGTCACTGAAATAGGAATTGTATGTCTTTAAATATCTCTACAGCTTGGCACCTCGTGCTGGAACTCAACAAATCCTAAATACCAATTGTCCATACTTAGGACGACTTAAAATAATTGATAGTCACGATGATAGTCTTTTGTGAGGGGCAATTGCCCCAGCTGACCAGGTTTCTGGGGATGTCAGATACATCCACTTAAAATAAGTGTAAATTATTTTTAAATATCACAAGCCCCCTTTGAGGACCAGCCACTCCAGGGCTTCTTAGCTGTGATGCACATTTACAGGCCCAGACCTGTAGGGACATGTCCCTCCCAGAAGGCAGCACACTGGCTGGGGCTCCCTCAAACCACCCCATAAAAAAGAGAACCTTACCCGAACCAGGACTTCTGGCATTCTTCTAGGGTGGGGTTCTGAGTGACCTTTCATCATATTGTTTGTCGTCCGTATGGCTTGGCTTTTCAAAAGCAAATGTACTTTGTTTCTATAATTAGGAAAAAAAGGATTTTTAAAATGTCATCTTTTGCCAGGCATGGTGGCTCACGCCTGTAATCCCAGCACTTTGGGAGGCCGAGGCAGGCAGATCACGAGATCAGGAGATCGAGACCATCCTGGCTAACACGGTGAAACCCCGTCTCTACTAAAAATATAAAAAGTTAGCCGAGTGTGGTGGTGGGTGCTTGTAGTTCCAGCTACTTGGGAGGCTGAGGCAGGAGAATGGCGTGAACCCGGGAGGTGGAGCTTGCAGTGAGCCGAGATCCGGCCACTACACTCCAGCCTGGGCGACAGAGCAAGACTCCGTCTCAAAAAAAGTAATAATAAATAAATAAATAAATAAATAAATAAATAAATAAATGTCATCTTTTATATTGCTAGCTTTTATGTATTCCACCCATGAATGATCTTGACCTCTTCCTCAAAAAATTCTCCACTTATCAGACAACAGACCGAATGAAAGACGAGGGAAGCAAAACAATGAAACAATTTGTTTTAGCCTATGATAAATCACAATATGGTCTGAAGGGTAACGTGCTTTCTAATATTTGGTTTTTAATTTTAGTTCATTTGGGTAGGGACAGATCAATATTTGCCTAGGAGAAACATCCTGCTTGGTTCATTTGATTTTTAATAATCCTAACTCTACTCAGGTGACCTAGCGGCTGTGGCAGAGCATCAGGCCTTGGAGATGGTGTCACTGCCAGTCAGTGTTGATGAGTAGTGACAGGCCTTGTCGGATGGTTGAGTCACAGGGCTCTAGAGAGGTGCCAGGGGTTTGCAGGGCATGAGCAGGGTGCGGCAGCCAGGACCTATGGAGAAGGGGCCTCAGGCAGGGCTGGGCCTCCAACACCGCCCTGCTCTCCTGTTGCTGTGCCGCAAGGGTCTGCAGAGGGACCCTCCCCACGTGACTTCCTGCTGCCCTGCGCCAAGCACTCCTAGAGGATTTTCCTGAGGGTCATGGCCACTTGAGTCCAACAGAGGAACTGGCTGTGTATAGCTGTGTATAAACCAGTTGTGTCTTTGAAGGAAGAATCATCTAATCTCAGGTTATTTTAAAGTAGTACTTTGTTGATTCCTAATACTGTCCCTTGCCATTTCCTGGGGATTTCCTCTACTTGAAATCTGTGCACTCATCCGCTGCTGTCAGGCTGGATCCCATATGGCAGAAGCAAGGGACCGTGCAGATCTGTGTAGCTGAAGGCAGGCTGCAAGCAGGGAGTAGAAGCACTCATCAGATTGCTTTTATGTGGACAGGTCACTTGGTCCCCATCTGATTCCTTCATTTCCTTGGGCCCCAGTTTATTCCTGATGGAGGAGGGTTCCATCCAGGTTCTCTTTGGTGGGGTGGGGCAAGCTTCCAGGAGCTGGAGCTGGATCCTTTTTGATCCCCCTTCACTTTCTTTATAAAGTCTCCACTTCTGCTCTCATTCCTATTTTCAGAGTCAAGCTTTGCAGTTAAACAATTAGTAAACTGTAAAGAAATAATTTACAGTAAAGGTAAAGTGAAATACACCAGTATCCCCAGTGCTAAGTGCTAAATAGATAATGTCTAAACAGCCCATTTGAGTGGTCTTTTTTCCTCTTCTTTTTACTCTCCTAATGTGCGCATGTGTGTGTTTAATTAATTGGATCAATATTTGGCTTAGGACAGTGAGCACACCCTGTACCAGGCTCTGTGCTAAGTGCTAAGGATGGCAGCCCCAGCTGCCAGAGAATTCTGAGTCAACTTTGCAAGATAGACATTAAACAAATACATACATAAATAGTTCATTAGAATTATTTTTAAAACCGTCACAAAATAATAACTACAGGGTACTATTCCCAGGCCTCTGTCATGGGGAAAGGGGAAGCACAGGTGAGGCCAAGGAGTCGGGGGTGTGGAGGAAGAAGGGCTGAGGGCAGCTCAGGTTAGGCAGCAGGGACAGCACACTGGCATCTCCAAGGAAGGGAGAAATAAGTGCCTCTGGAGACTGTAGGATTCCCAAGTGGCCAGAGTGTCACAGGTCAGGAGGAGTGAGGCAGCAGTGAGGCCAGGGAGGAGGGAGGGCCAGATCCACTTTGCATGTTTGTATAAAGTAAGTCTCAAACTGGTATTTAGAGCTTTAGCCTAAAGGAAGTGTGAAGCCACTAAAACAAGGAAGGGCGACATCAGGTTTCCTTTTTCAATAAAGTGTTCTGTCCATTGTGGAGACTGTATTAAGAGCAAAGGTGCAGACGAGGAGGCCGGTTAGGCTCCATGGGAGTTGAGCGGGAGAGGGAGGTTTGGACCATGCTGGAGGAGGCAGAAATGGTGAGAGGCAGATGAATTCTAGAACCATTAAGAGGTAGGAGCAGATGAACTCAGTGCTTAGTTGGACAAAAAGGATGAAGAAAGAGGACTGGAGAAAGAAAGCCATCCAAGCTCCTGATAGGGAGCTCTAAGCAGCAGAGGAAACATGACTAAGGCTGGACTTTTAAAGGAAGGTTGGGCATAGGAATAAAGATCCTGAGTTTTTCTTGCACCGTGCTTGGGTGGCTGCACAAAACTCCAGTGGATGGGGACTGGGTTTGGACATCAGATGAGTGCTCTGACCTATCACAGAAATTGGAGAGTTGGCGATGTTCACATGGTGACTAAGGCCAGAGGCAGGGACATGGCCCTAGTGTGTTCCTTCTTGCGTCTTTTCTTAGTTGGCCCTTCTCCAAGGGGGAAGGCAGTGCAGGGGAGCCTGCAGATGGGGCAGAGCTGGGGCAGCCTGAGAACCATCCAGGAAGCCAGTGGCTGTGGCAGGGAGCAGGAAGGAGCAAGGGTGCTGCACGGTGTGCGTCACCACTGAGAAGTCCAGTAGCGTCCACCAGGGCATTGGACACAGAACAGGATCTCAGTATGTAGATGTTGAATTCTCTCCGTCTTCTATTCAGATCTGCTTGGATCAGGGTTGAGAACATAATCTCTGCACCCAGAATGCAAGCTTGCTACTCGTTTCTTAACACAAATTCATTTGTCAGCAAAGCTTCAGGTTTCATCGGGGTTTGGGAATGCTGACATCATAGACTGCTTTTTTCTGGAATCAGGCCATACTGATTATTTTCATGGTGACTGTAACTCCAAAGAAAGATGAGGTTATAAAATCAGAATAAAGACTCATGAACCAAAACAATACCTGGATTAAGAGGGCCCTGATAGATGATGCCGTCAGCAACTTTCCCATGCCTGGCATCTCTGCTCAAGTCCTGTATGCTAATTTTGGACATGGCAGCTCTAAAGTGCCAATGGTGAGACGAATGATGCCAAGTTTATTGTGGTGACAGTCACTCCGCAGGACAACAAGTGGAAGGGGACGGCACTTCTTGAGTCTTTCCCATCTGAGTAAATGCCTGAGGGAGTAAGGGCACTGAAGCAGGCAGTGAATTTTCAGCAGTTTGACTGTAGATTTCCCTTCCTTTGTGGCTGAGGGAGCTTCAGGAGTGGATCATATGTGAGGATGCTTTTAGGTAGCCTTCTCAGATGGCTGGGAGAGCAGAACTTCTCTTTCCCACAAACACCCACACCAAATCCTTGTTTCTTGAAAAAGAAAAAAAAATTCTAGGCTCATGAGTCTCATTCCTTAAATTAAAATTTAAAATCAAATCAAATTACTTACGGCACAGAATAATGTTGCTTGCAACTTTTTATCCACTTTATCAAAATGAGTGTGGTCCTTGTGTGATTTTTCCTTTTGCACGTCGGTTGTCCAGCCCAGGTATCTTGGCAGGGGTGGGGGGAACAATGTTGTTTGTGTGGGTAATGTTGCTTATTTTGTTTGCTTGGGATACACGCTAAGTTAACCTCGTTGGACTTTTCCCCAGGAATTGATGCGCGTACACGTGGTGGGTCATTATGCTGCTGCACCTGTGTAGTGTGAAGGTCAGTGTGCTTTTCTGATTATAAGAAACCATCCATGTCATTCCATTATAAACCCACTCCACTCATAATGGAATGTGCCTCAGCCCAGGGCCATTGCGGTTGCACAGCCCAGGAATTATCTCAAGTGTGGCTGGACATTTGAGATCCATCACCCTCCCTCCCCACCACCTGCATCCACCCCAGAATTCGACTGTGCTCCATTTTGAGATGATGTTTTTGCATGTCGAGTCCTCCTTATGTGATGTGAACGTACAGTTGTTACAAGTGAATTTGTACTTGGAAACACTCTATGATGCTACTTCCAGAATTACAGCTGAGAGCTCCACTGTCTATGGGTAATTGCTGTACAGTTGATATGGACAGACAGAAATAGGCCTTGAGACAAGAGCAACGGCTTCTCCTCCTGACTCAGAGCCAGGCCATCCTCTGGGAGGCTGATGGCTCATTAGGATGGGCCCTTGCAGCAGGGTGGCTTTCCCTGGAAGTACTTTCCACCAGCTCCCCAAGACTTCCTGCCAAGGCTCCTCCTTCCTCTGTGTCATGGTTTTACTTTTGGTGACAGCCCAGGTTTACAGTCATCACAGCTCACATTTACTGGGCACCATGCCTCATGGTTTGTGCCGAATGAGCTCCCCATGAGCCCCTCTCCTGAGAGGTAGGTATCATCATTGTCCCCATTTGATGTACAAGGGAACTGTGTCATAGAGGGTTGAGCGGCTGCTCTGAAGTCTCCCAGTAGGTAATTGAGGAGCATTGATTCCAACTGAGGTCTGCCTGTCTGAGCTGGAGTCCATCCACTGGGCCCTTTGCTGCTCGGGTAATACTCAGCCAATCCTGATGTGAGGCTTTTCTCTAGAAAAGAAATAAAAGCCCACATTTGCATAGCACTTTGCAAATTTATTAAGCATATCCACATGCATATTCAGCTAATCCTTGAAATAACCCTGCAAGAAGGATAGGGACGCCCTGAGATGTTCAGTGCGTGCCTTGGTACTTGTCAGCGGGCGGGAGGATGAGGCCACGCTCACATGCAGAGGCAGCTTCTCCTCTGCCACAGGGCCCTGCTGTCTACTCATGCAGACGGCAGCTCTCTTAATTCACAAGTTCTGCCTAATGCACTTAAAGAATGAGCACAGCATGTGTTGGATTCAGGAAGCATTAAATTAACACTTAATCCTATGCTGCCGAACATCCAGGAACAGTCTCAGCAGTCACTTAAATTCCCCTTTATCTCCTTGAGTATCCCAGCTTGGTGTGCGCTCAGGAGCCACTTCCTCTGTACCATTTTCACAACTCAGAGCTCAGCAAAGCCTTGATTTCCCCAGTTCACTCAGCTTACTCCACCCTCCAGCCATCCCTTGCGGAAGGCGTAACTTTTGCTAAGAGAAAGTTTTCATAGCACTCAGTCTGTCTGCATTCCCCTTGGACTTCGGTGTTTTCTCTTTGGCTTTAAAGATAGAGTGAGAAGTAGTTTTTAAATACCAAGCAGTTCCTTCTGAGTGCATTTCACATTCAGGAAGAATGCCCCCTCTTTCTTCTTTTCAGGACTAGTGTCCTTGGGAAGTTAGGGCTTCTCAGTGCTAGACAATCTCAGCTCATGGCATCTTCAGATACAAGCTTTGCCTTGAAATAAAACTCCTGGAACCAAACAGCAAAGCCAAATACGCACACAGATCATCATAGGGGATTTTATTCAGTGATCCAGGAAACAGAAGGCCAACTATTCTCCCCTGACATTTATGTGAGTGAGTTCTCACTGGGTAACATGAGAGAGAAGACTGGCATCCCAGCTGATGCTGTCAAGGACTTAGTTTGTGAAACAAAACATGAGCATGAGGACAGCCTCCTGCAATGATACAGGGAACCTGAAAGGACAGGATGCAGCAACCTTATTTCCAGGTTTCCTGGAAGGTAAATGGAAAGCTCCTTACCCCGAACCTTACTCAGTAAAGGGAATCTATGGCCCCATAACTTCTGTGCTTTCATGTAAATCTCCAAAAGTAAAAACAATCCCAAAGTTCCCTACACCTTCCCCTAATATTTTATAAGAAGATTCATCATGCTCTGAAATGAGTCTGTAGCACTGCTAGCTGGACTTATGAAAATATCTGGAAATAAGCTCTGGAGGCTAAGGCAGGAGGATCACTTGACGCCAGGAGTATAAGACCAGCCTGAGCCATAGGGAGATCCCATTTCTATGAAAAATAAAAAATAAAAAAACTAGCTGGGCATGGTGGTGTGTGCCTGTAGTCCCAGCTACTGAGGAGGCTGAACGGGGAGAATCGCTTGAGCCCAGGAGTTCCAGGCTACAGTGAGCTAATATGGCACCACTGCATTCCAGCCTGGGTGACATAGCAAGACCTTGTCTCTAAAAAAGAAAAGAAATAAACTAGGGATCATTTAATTGACCACTTAATGTATTTTCAGCTTCTGGAATGATCCTTAGCAGAATGAATGCTCATCTCTGGGAGAGGCTCATACAAGGAAGAATTTTATCCTATAACCACTGGTTCTCAACCAGGGGTACATTGCCAACCACCAAGTCTAGCTCTGCACGTGAAGCCTGTGTACTTGCACAGCGAAAATGTCTCTAGGTGATTCTGGTATGCACTCCTGGTTGAGAAACACTAGCTAGACCTGACGGGAACTAAGCCTTTCCACATCTGTGAATAAGAAAGAAATCTGTGCTGAAGATCTTTATGCTATGAAAACAAGTATCTTGTCACCCAAAGATGGCTTTCTGAAGCCTATCAAAGGCCCTCTGTGGAGAAAAAACAAAACATGCATTGCAAACGACTGGCATCACTGTGTCTGTTAGGTCCCCCGAGAGGGCAAGAGAGAACTAACGTTTGTGACAGGGAAAGGGAGGAAGTGGAATTGTGTGGAGGCTGCAGCCTGGCAGAGCCTCTGCCAGCCCAGTGGACTCTCAGGAGCAAAAACTGCCTGTTCAGAGACCCAGTGTTGGGTGGGAATGGCTAGGCCCTTGCACTCGCATCTAGCTTAGTGTTAGGCCAAGGCACCCTAAAAAGAGCCTGAGCACCCCTCCATACATAGGTGGAGTGGAAGGAGTTGGTGGCTGGAAGCTATCAGCTGACAGCATCCTGACAACTAGGCAATGAATCTGTTCTTAAAAGACAAGCACAGCTCCATGTCTGCTATACTCTCCAAAGACTAGAAAATCAGTTCCTCTGGGCTGTTCAGAGTTTAGCTCTGTTTTGACTACAATGCCAAGGTGTGATCCTTTGGTGGAATTTACTGCCTTAAGGTAGAGGAATGAAGGGAGGACAATGGAAGAAATACACAGGAAAACTTGGTTCATTTGATTTCCTTCTGTTTAGGTCATGTGCTAGATGGCAGGACATGGAAGAATAGGGCACTAAAATTTGAGGGATCATAACAACTTCTCATGCCAAAAGTGAAGCCCAGACCAGGCACAGTGGCTCACGCCTGTAATCCCAGCACTTTGGGAGGGGAATAGCAGGAGGATAGCTTGAGACCAGTCTATATAAGCCTGGGCAACATAGTGAGATGCCATCTCTAATAAAAATTAAAATTTTAGCCAGGCATGGCAGTGCACTTGTAGTTGCAGCTACTCTGGTGATTGAGGCAGAATTGCTTGAGTCCAAGAGTTAGAGGCTGCAGTGGGCTATAATCATGCCATTGCACTCCAGCCTAGGCAACAGAGCAAGATACTATGGAAGGAGAGAGAGAGAGAGAGGAAGGAAAGGGAGAGGGAGGGAGGAAAGAAGGAAGGAAGGAAGGAGGGAGGAAGGGAAAGAGAGGAAAAAAGAGAGACAAAAAAAGGAAGAAGGAGGGAAGGAAAGGAAAGAGAGAGAGAGAAAGGAAAGAAGGGAGGGAGGGAAAACAATGGAGAAAGGGAGGGAAGAGAAAGATAAAGGAGAGGAGGAGAGGCAAGGAGAGGAGAGAAAGAAGAAGAAAGAGAGAGGAGCCCAGAGAGGTTGTGTGTCATCAGAGATCACCCAGAGATTGCGGGGCTGAGGTGGAGCCCCAGAGCTCCTGACAGCACACCCCTCTCCTGACACAGAGTGGGCATTGTTACATCAATCTCCTTCACCCCAAACTCTACACAATAAAGAAAATCTGTGGCTCCAGAACTTTTATGTTCTTGCTTAAATCTTCCAAACTGAAAACGATCCTGAGGTTCCCTACACCATACCCCGCCTCACCACATCCTTCATCTAGACACATCTTGGATCTAGAACGTATCAGGAGACAGAGGTGTAGAACCACAGCCAGTTTCCCTAAACTTCCACTAATCTCTGGCTTGCTTTTGGTTATAATGTTGTGCAGACATAAATTGACAAAGTTATGAGAAGCCTCTCTTCTAACTCTGCAATTTGTCATCCTGACAACAACAGAAAATCAGGACATCATTAATTCTCTACACTTATTGATTTGGAACCTCCATTGTAAGGCTGGCTGCTTTCCTCTCCCTCCTCCTCCTCCTCCTTTTCCTCCTCCTTCTCCTGTCCCTCTTCCCCCATCTCCCCGTTCTCCTCCTGTTTCCCCTCCCCCTCCTCCTAGTTTTCAGGGTCGGAGTCCTAACCCACCCTATTGCAATAGCTACCAAAGAGAAAGGGGCTGAATCTGTGTGCATGTGAGGCCACGACCTCTAGACCCCACTGACTTAGGGGCCATCCTGCCTCCCCTCTAGCTCTTCTCCAGTCACTGCCTGAACTCGGCTTTCCTGGACCTTAGGGGATAAATAGTGTGGTGGTCCAGCACTGCCCTGGGTGAGCTGAGTCATGCCCTTGGCCGGGTCGAGGAGCTCCCGTGAGGAGACCAGTCGCCTAGCGTGAGTCTTCTTCCGGGACTGCGCGCCCTCTGCCCCCTAGGTGCCGGGCACCGCCCGTCCCCACCTCCATTAGAACTCGGGTCATCTGCGGAGCCTTGGCTGCGGCCCGGTACCTGGGTGAGACTCCGCCACTAACATTTTCCCAGCAGGAAGCAGCAAGCTCAGCACAGAAATAAAACTGTCCTGCTGAGTCGCTCACAGCCTGTCCCAGTAACTGTTCCGGAGCGTCAGCCTGACGCAGCACCCCTGGAGTACCACGCCGTGCGGGCTGCGAGCCTCGCCCTTAACCATGCCCAGCAGGACCAGAGCCGCCAGCACAAATCAAGGTCCTGGCCATTGAACAACTTCTGAGCCTGCACTTTAAGAAGGCACTCTTGTTTTGCATACGTAGTCTGTCCTGTTCTTTCAAAGTAAGTGCTTTTATCAAGGGCCTGGACTGTCTTTTAAACATATTTTTTTCTCACTTGTACATTAAAGGGAAATGTATTTCTGTCTAGAAAAGGAGACCGGGAGAGGAATGAGACTGTGCAGTATTCGGGCTTGGTTTAAACTAGGGCATGCACACTGCATAGCTATTTTCTTCAGGCAGCATGTGGCCAAAAAACATGCGTGTGTAGCTGACTGTTTTGAGCTTTGTTTATTTTAAGTACTGTATACTGAGGGATTTTGTTCAAGCAAAGGAGTACCAGCTTTATATGCAGCCACAGATGCCTCTCTTGCTTGGTAGTGCTAGATTTAGAGCTCAAAATTTTCCTTTTCAGCAAGAACTAGAAGTTCCCTAGTAGTATTTTTTCCCCTCATGCCTGTTTGCACTGTGCAGAATTCTTAGAGAACACGGCTTTGCAAATGTTCTGCGGCAGTCTCAGGATAGCACGGTATGTCAGCAGATATGGGTCCCGGGCCTGTTTGCTTAGCTATGCTTTCTTAATGCAGGTTCTTGCTTTACACGATTTCAAACAATAACTCAGTATTTTCATGATCACAGCTGAATATACGCCACGGATGGTTGTGTATTTTTCTTCCTCTCTTGCAGATTTTTTTTTAACCAAAACGCACACACGCACGCGCATGCACACACATACACACACACACACACACACACAGAAATACAAAATAAAAGTGGATTTGGTAGCATTGTATTTGTCTTAAAATTTCTGCATAGAGATTATGCTGGGTCACTCTGGTCCACAGCAGCCTCATGAACTACTCTGAATTCGATGACAGACCCTGAAATGAGGGGTCTGTGACACCAGCTCAGCCTGGCTAGGATGTTGTAGATGGGAGCATGGACCAGTCATTCCTTTTCAACTGGGCCACTATTTATTGAGCGCCTACTGTGTACCAGATATAGTAAAAAAATGAGAGATACAGCTGTTAGCAAACAGGTCTCTGGCCTCCTGGAGGTTTTATTCTAGCTGTGAGGAGGGGTGTCAGAAAATGAAGAACCCACACAAGTGTGGAACACAATGTAAAGCCCTAGGAAGTGCTAAGAAGAGAGGACAGGGGAAGGAAGGTGGAGAAGACAGCGCCAGGAACGTCCTGTGTGCACCTGCCCTGCCTTGTACCTCTGCCTCTGGGTACAATCTAAAAACCCATGCTGTCTCTCTGAACTTGTGTAAAAAAAATAGCCCAGAGGTCACCAACTCGTGCTCCCTTGCAAGTTTATTTTATTTGGCTACCGGTGTTTTTTGTTTTTTTAGGTTTGATTTATTAATGACTTTTGAAATAAAAACAGGCAATTTTATGTAAAAATTCAGAATCTTGGCTTCTCTTGAAAAAAATCAAAAGCTCCTACAGTCCTGGGCCCACCCTCTGCTTGGCCACAGAGCTGAGTGAGGAGGGCCCTGTTAGGCCGGAGGGCATATGACCTTCAGATCGTCACAGCTCCTACTTAGCTCACCTCCTCTGAAGGCAGCTGTGTTTTAGCCTATTTTGTTGCTGGCCCTACAATCATTCATTACTTCTCCCAGGGCAGCAATGCTTCCGGTGTCAGGGACCCCACCCCCCTTACTGGATGGGCCCTGTGGGTGCTTCCTCCTCTGGCTTTCTCTCCCAGTCATTTTATTGAGGTTTGCCTCTCCTTGAGGACTGCAAGGGGCGGTGAAGGTGCCAAGCTATCAGAGTCCCAGGCCAAGTCACAGAAGCTGTCTGTCAAAGAATGAGCCCTGTCCTTCTGCAATTCCAGATTCCTTTTGCCTAGCCTAGTGGGACAGGGGACTGAATGTGGATGCACAAAATCTAGTTTCTTTCTTTTTTTCTTTTATTTTTTTGAGATGGAGTCTTACTCTATCACCCAGATGAGTGTGATAGCGCGGCCTCGGCTCACTGCAACTTCCGCCTCCCAGGTTCAAGCAATTCTCCAGCCTCAGCCTCCTGAGTAGCTGGGATTACCAGTGCCCGCCAACACACCCAGCTAATTTTTGTATTTTTAATAGAGATGGACTTTCACCATGTTGGCCAGGCTGTTCTTGAATCCCTGACCTCAGGTGATCCGCCCACCTTGGCCTCCCAAAGTGCTGAGATTACAGGTGTGAGCCACCATGCCTGGCCACAAAATCTAGTTTCTTTGTACTTATTATACTCACAGGTCTAAATGGCTAAGATGCTTTTGGAGTTATGGGTTCATTACACTCCTGCCTGATTAAAACCCAGCCGATGCTCTGGTTATTTCCTCTTTTCTCCCTTATACAATTCCACCCACAAAGTCCTTCTCAGACTCTTTCTTCCCCAAATGGAATTAGCCGAAGCGCATGTTATTTTGCTCCAGTTACTGTTTATTTATTTCCATGTGGCTGTTCAGAGTAGAATGCTATTACCTGACAGGTAGGCGTAGAAACTCAGCAATCACAAGAGGCAGTGTCATTCATCCAAGCTGGACCCAATGTTCTGGGGGGTACATTCCACGGGGTCCTTGGCTTGACTTGTAAGAATCTCAGCATCCAGCAGTATCCTCCTCCTGTCTCTGCTGATTCAACCAATGTTGGTCTGGAATTCACTCCCTTAACATACAGAATATTTCCAAATGTGCATCACTATCAGAACCATACACCTGCGAGCCCTCTACTCAACATATAAGTGTTTCACTTACACTCATCACCCTTCCTTACTCCATAATAGATAATAGGTTTTTCTCTGGGCAATGCCTTCCCCTGCTACGTGGGTCATTCAGTAGCTCACCTCTGAGTGTCCTCTCCAGCTTTCTGCCCCCAGTCAGTATCCGTGTCAGTGAGGAGTTGTCTGATGCTCATTCCCAGGGCTTGTGGTTCTTCTGCTGAGAGTGGATCTCTTCATAGCTGTCTTAGGGCCATGTGTACTTACATCCAAGAACCAGCAGCTTTAGCATCACCTGGGAGCTCAGAAAAGTAAACGCCAGCGCCCACTCCAGAAATGCGGAATCCATATCTGCACTTTAATAAGATTTCCAGGTAATTCATGCAGACATTTAAGTGGGGAACACACTGGCTTATACCATGGCCCAAGCCATGCAGAGGCTTTCACAGCTACCTCTGGGCCCATTGATCCCAGCTTCTCATTAAAAACTCCCTTCACCAATGTACAGATGTCATTTGATCATTGGTTATGAGTTCCCACAGTCATACCCACGCATTTTGTAACCTTCATCATGGGTAGTTAGACTCTCCATCTATAGGTCAATATCACTAGCAGTTGGCCAGACTATAAAAGATCCTTGGGAGCTAAGTCATTTATTATAAAACACCTAAATGGTTACTGGGGAAAAGTCTTGCAGTGTAGTTTAACAGTAGATGTAGAATGTGGAAAAACTAATTAAAGTCAATAAAAGACAGTTGTTGTTAAATAGACTGTTAACCACCAATCGAACAAGACAAAAGTGGTTAAGAGCTGACACGGGAGTCCAGTGGCCAGCCTTGGTTACAGTTCAACTTTGCTTCCAGCTGCGTAACCTTGGGGAAGTTATTTAGCCCAGTCATTTGCAAGTCTGTCTGCTCAGTAAAATAATCTGTGGAGCTTGGACATGGATTTTCAGCTGCTTGGGATTTACCTGGTTCAGTAGCTGGTCAAGGCTCAAACATCTGCACTTAAAAAAAAAAAAAATCCTGGTCATTTTGATGCACAGCCTGGTTTGGGAACCACTGGCAACCTCTTGGAGCCTCTCATTCCCCCTTTCTTGAATGAGGACAGTAACAGAGAAGACTCTTGAGTTTTTGAGAGAATTGAATGGTAGCATAAAGGGAAGGAAGGGTCCTGCCACATGCCTACACATAGTTGTTGCTCACTCATTGGTAGTGATGATGACGGTGATGACCATGGTGGTGGTGATGGTGAGGATGCAGGCTCCATTTACACACCCACTGAATAAACTCAAATCTAGCCTCTTTTATTTCTCAAATACAAGCCTTACTTTATGTACACATCTGTTTAGAAGCCCACAAACATAGATTGTCAGAATAAACCCTATTATCTTATTATGGCTGCTGGTAGCTCTGTTCTAAGCTTGAGTCCACCTTTCAATAACTCTGACTTAGGTTTGTTCAGTGCCTTCAGTTTTCCAAGGGCTTTAAATACATCATCAACTTTGACATTCCCTCCAATATTAAGAGATGTGCATTGGGAGGCCGAGGAGCGGGGTGGATCACCTGAGGTCAAGAGTTCGAGACCAGCCTGGCCAATATGGTGAAACCCCGTCTCTACTAAAAATACCAAAAAATTAGCCAGGCATTGTGGCAGATGCCCGTAATCCCAACTACTGGGGAAGCTGAGGCAGAAGAATCGCTTGAACCTGGAAGGCGGAGGTTGCAGTGAGCCGAGATCGTGCCATTGCACTCCAGCCTGGACAACAAGGGTGAAATTACGTCTCAAAAAAAAAAAAAAAAAAAGAGAGATATGCAGAGATATCACATGAATACATTCATTTTATAACTGAGGAAACAGGCTTAGAGAAGTGAGGGGCTTGCTTAAAGTTGCCCACTGTACAACCTGGAGTGAGGTTTAGATCTCTGCACTCTGAGTCTGTGCTGACTGCTGGTCTTTCTATCTAAAGCTCATATTAAGGGAAATTTTCCAGGCAAATCTCCTTGATTGACTGGTAATGAATATCCCCAGATTAGATGAACAATTGCCTAGGAAGCGTCTTTGTTTCCTGAGTCAGGCTCCAATTTAGTCTTATCTTCAGGTCTTTTCAAATCCCAGGAGACCAAACACAGAAGCTCTTTTTTTTCCAGTGGAGAATCAATGACTACTGAGAGCAAAATAATGAAGCCCCACTTAAGTGAAAATAACACAGTTAATTGTTAGAGAGAAGAAATAATGGCATAGCCCAGTAACTCTATATTGTAGCACTTGTATTTGCAATTTTTCATGAATTCGTTCAGGTAATTAATTTTATGAAATAATGCCAGGTGGCACGGTTCCACTTTTCCAGCCCTCCTTGAAATATCTGACTAGACAAGCACTTTTACTGGAAAGTTATGTCAAGGAGTTCAGGAGAATGTACTGGAAAACACACAAATCAAACATTAAGTCAATATACAATCTACTGACACCATACTAGCAGGAACCTCAACAAAAGCCCCCTTGCCTCCCCCACCATTGTTTCTCCTCAGCAGAGAGTTCAGCCTTCCAGCTTTCTTGGATATGATATACGAAAGTGTGTGAGGAGCCAGGAATTTCCTCAGCTGCACCTCAGTTTAATTATCATCTCTCTTTGCTTCCAGCACTGGTCCTAATGCCCAGAGAGATGGCTACTCTCTACTTTTGAAAACCACAGAACCAACTGTAACTGTATCTATCTAAACTTGTCTTTGCTAGAGTCATTTATACACCCTAACCTTCTTTTATGTCACTAGAAGGGATGTTGAATCACCCCCACTAGGGGCTGCCATCTTGGTTTGCTCCCCTCATCACGTTTTCTATTGTTGACTAAGGATAGCTTTGTCATTCCTTGCTGGGCTGTGCAATAGCTACTTTACACTCAGTCCAATGATCCGTAATTACAGGTTTAGAAGAGGAAACACAATGCCCTAGTCAATTAATACAATTAGAGGTTAGAACACAAACTCTATGTTATTTAAGAATTAGGGCATCTAAAAGCTTGACAAGTGTGCCCAATGTGATCCAAGGAGCTAACCCAACTATGCTAATACCTCATCTGGAATTCTACTTCCAAGCAAAAAGTTTGAAATAAAAATAGCTGGAGAGAGTCAAGTACTGTTCCAGGTACTACATTACCTTATTTTGATAACTTCAGTCACCACTGCATAAAATAAGATTTATTCAGGCCGGGCATGGTGGCTCATGCCTGTAATCACAGCATTTTCAGAGGCCGAGGTGGGTGGATCACCTAAGGTCAGGAGTTCAAGACCAGCCTGGCCAACATGATGAAACCCCCTCTCTACCAAAAATAAAAAATTAGCTGGATATAGTTGCGTGCCTGTAATCCCAGCTACTCGGGAGGCTGAGGCAGGAGAATCACTTGAACCCAGGAGGCGGAGGTTGCAGTGAGCCAAGATCACACCACTGCACTCCAGCCTGGGTGACAAGAGCGAAACTCTGTCTTAAAAACAAACAAACAAACAAACAAACAAAAAAAGATTTATTCAATAAATATGTATTTTTCAACAGATTTATTCATAAATATTTGTGACGTGGCTCTTCTGGGCCATGCACTGTGCCGAGTGCAGGAGATGACATGATGAGCCAAGCCAGCCCCAGCTTATTAACAGGCTTCCAGTTTAGTGAAGGAGAAAAGCCATTCCACTCACAGGAAATGTGGATATTCTGAAGGGAAAGAACACAGCTCTATGAGCATGCATGAGGGAGGAGGGAGGACTTTATTTGGACTGAAATTAAGGAACTAAAATGTGAGTTGTAGTTAATTAGCTGAGAAGGAAGGATTTCTTTTCCTTATTATAAAAAGTGATGTCATCTGCTTCCAAGAAAATCTGACCTGATTATTTAATATGAAGAGTATGAAAAATAAAACAAGCTAAAGTTTGTTATGGCTAAAACTGTCCTTTTAATCTTGAAAGTGTGCTGCTCACCGTCTTGTACACCACCTCCTATTATTGGGTAGGTAACTCATGCTCTAGGTCCATAGTAGGCCCTTGTAAATGTTTTGAGAGTCTTTAAGGCAAAGAATAATGATTGGCTATTTGCTTTATCATACAATCCAAAATAGTAAATGTGAAAAGTGAGTATGTGGGTTTTGAAACTGTGTTTGGCATTGAAGATCTCGTGGAGCATTGTGAAAAGGGAGCATTATAGTTCAAGCCAAGTAAAAACATAGTAAAGATGAACATCGGCTGGGTACAGTGGTTCACACCTGTAATCCCAGCACTTTGGGAGGCCAAGGCAGGCGGATCACCTGAGGTCAAGAGTTCGAGACCAGCCTGGCCAACATGGTGAAACCCTGTCGCTACTAAAAATACAAAATTAGCCAGGCTGGTGGCAGGTGCCTGTAATCCCAGCTACTCGGGAGGCTGAAGCAGGAGAATCACCTGAACCTGGGAGACGGAGGTTGCAGTGAGCCAAGATTGTGCCACTACACTCTAGCCTGGGCAAAAAGAGCGAAACTCCATCTCAAAAAAAAAAAAAAAGAAAAGAAAAGATGAACATCAAAGTAATTTCTGATTAATAATATCATGGTGAAATACTGGAATAATTAATAAGTAGTACATTAGCTTAATGTGTGCCAAGGGAGTGATAAGATAAGTAAAAGCTACTTCACTAAAAGCAATATTTCCTAGAACAGAACCTGCTATTCTTCATCCCCCTTCTCTGCATCTGGCTTCCCCTCCCCCAATACCCTCCCCCACAAAAAAGAAAGAAAGTAAGGTATATAAACCATGTATTGACAATCACTTATTCAATTCTATTTATGTCAAGTAAGACTTAATTTTAACTTGAGAGCTAAGCATTTTAGAATATTGATACAGAAATCAGGAAACAAAAAAAGAAAAATGCCCACTCTCTCTCCATTCCCAAATTAACAGTTAGTATCACAATAATTGTTATTAGATACTCACTCATCCTTTTCATCTTCATTCATTCATTCTGTGAGCCTTAACTGATTATTGTACTAAGGGCTGTGGGGCCACCTGAATGAATAAGACACAAAGACATGTTCACACAAATACAGTGTATATGTTAATTAATATTCCAAAGTGAGCTATTAGTAGTTGGTCATGAAAGAGTTCTGTGATCAAGTAAATTTGGGAAACACCAAGTTAAACAGAATTGATCTGATGTATTTGCTGCAGGACCTCTCTGAGTTCTAATATGTGGCAAGAAGGGGATTTTGAAACACATCATTTATATAATATTTTTCTAACCTATCGTCTAATAACTCATGATTACTTGGTTACACTCTGGGAATCACCAACGTAGGCAGTAAAACAGGGTTCTGCCTTCAAGGTAAGAAGGCTGATATTAGTAAGGCAGATTAGGGCCCGAAGCAAGAGGCATGGGGTTTGGGTAGGTCAGATTCCCACTCTGATGGAGGGGTAGCAGCAAACCTCCAGTGGAGAGGAGGTGAAAAACCAAAACCAAGCACCATCCTCTAGACCAAGCAGACTTGATGGGGGATTTATTTTATTTGTGTGGTTAATGTTAATACTATTAATTATTATTAGTAAAAGCAGTGTGTTGAGGTCACCCTCAACAGAGTAGCAGGAATTTTAGCACAAGGGCTAAAGAGTATAGACTCTCAGCTCAGAGTTTTTAGGTTTGTATCCATGTTTTACCACTGTTGACTTAGATGACCTGAGGCAAGTTATTTTGCCTCTCTATGTCTTAATTTATTCATATGCAATTAGAAATAATAAGAAGAATAGTGGTATTCAGTGGGATAACATGGGTGAAGCACTCTTCACATTCCTGGCACTTGGCAGGTTTTCATTAAGTGCTCATTAATTATTAAATGCTCATTAGTCTTCCCAATCCTATGAATCTGATATTGTCTTCTCTATTTTATAGATAATAAAATTGAAAATCAGAAAGTTTAATGTGATGTTAGAATTACACATTAAAGGCCAGGCGTGGTGGCTCACGCCTGTAATCTCAGCACTTTGGGAGGCCGAGGCAGGTGGATCACCTGAGGTCACGAGTTCGAGACCAGCCTGGCCAACATGGTGAAACCCCGTCTCTGCTAAAAATACAAAAAAATTAGCTGGGCATGGTGGCACATGGCCTGTAGTCTCAGCTACTTGGGAGGCTAAGGCATGAGAATCGCTTGAACCTGGGAGGCGGAGTTTGCAGTGAGCCGAGATTGCACCACTGCACTTCAGCCTGGGCGAAAGAGTGAGACTCCATCTCAAAAAAAAAAAAAAAAAAAAAAAAAGAATTACTCATTAAAAAGTAGTGGAGCTAGCATTCAAACCCACGTTAGTTTAACCCCAAGGCCCATGTTTTTCCAGTGTAGCATGCCAATAAAGCAACTGAGAGGCATATGGATACCAGATTATGGAACTAATTATATACTTCATTTACAGGTAGATCTTGGTCAAGAATGTCTCCAAACTGGATTAAGCCAGTGTAATTGAATGGGAATATAGACAACCAGGACAGACTCGGAATTTTTTTTAATGTATTGGCCCAGGAAGGCTAGAAATCCTCCACTTGACCTAACAGAAGATAATTAGAATTAAAAATGGCACTGAAAACGTACTTGTTAAGTTGCCTGTGCTTATAGAGTTATTGTTGGCCTTGTTTTTGGTCGGCAAAAAGCGACATATTTTTATTTGTTGGAGCTAACAGAGGCAAATGTCTTGAGTTGGGCAACAGTTCCATTGCTGATGGTAGGGAATGGCTTCTGTAGGGTGAAAGTTTGGATAGAAAATCTCTACCTCTAGCAGTGGGAAATGCACCCCAGTTTGTTTTTTTTTGCTTTGTTTTGTTGTTGTTGTTGTTTTTACCAATTCAACTCTTAGTGAAATATGAATGATCACTTTTACCTTAGCCCCCAGATATAGGAAAAAGTCAACACTCTCAAGGAAAACAAAACAAACAATAGTATGCTTCAATCTGCACTATTCTTCTACAAAAAATATCCAATTTGGCCAGGAGCTGCAGCTCAACCTGTAATTCCAGCACCTTGGGAGGCAGAGGAGGGGGGATCACCTAAGGTCAGGACTTCAAGACCAGCCTGGCTGACATGGCAAAACCCTGTCTCTACTAAAAATACAAACACTAGCCAGGTGTGGTGGCGCATGCCTGTAGTCCCAGCTACTCGGGAGGCTGAGGCAGGAGAATCACTTGAACTCAGGAGGTGGAGGTTGCAGTGAGCTGAGATCGCGCCACTGCACTCCAGCCTGGGCAACAGAGTGAGACTCTATCTCCAAAAAAAAAAAAAAAAAAAAAAAACCATTCAATATATAATTTTTAGAGTTATAAAACATGGAAAGAAGCAAGATAATATGATAAATAAATAGAAAAAATACTATCAACAGAAGCAGGCCCACAGATGAATCAGATATTGGAACTAGCAGAGAAAGACTTTAAAACATCTACTGTAAATATATTCAAGGATGTTCAGAAAAAGATGGCCAGAATGAATAAATAGATGGGGGATCACAATGAGAAATGAGAGCCATAAAAAAGAAACAAATGAAATTCTAGAGTAAAAATAAACATCTGATGTAAAGAATGGATTGAATAGGCTTAACAGCAGAACAGAAACTGAAAGAAAAGATCAGTGAACTTAAAGAATGGTTAATAGAAATTGTTCAAACTAAAGCACAGGGAAAAAAATATTTAAAAACACTTTACCCATCATCAATCAGTGACCTATTAAATGGTCTAAAATGTGAGTAGTTGCAATCCTAGAATAATGAGAGAGAAAATGGGCCAGAAAACATATTTAAAGAAATAACAGCTGAAATATTTGGGATACAATGAGAAAATATCAATCTATAGATTCAGGAATCTCAGTGAATTCTAAGTAGTAGAGATACAAATAAAACCACACCCAGGCACATCACCGTCAAACTTCTGAAAACCAAAGATAAAGAAAATATAAAAGCAACCACAGGAAAGAATGATATGTTGCATATAGAGGAATAATGACAAAAAATTATAGCTGAATTCTTATCAGAACAATGAATGCCTAAAGGCAATGGAAAGGCATCCCCAGTTGAGAAAGAATTTGTGGAGGAAGTATACACCATGCTCTGAGGACAGATAACAGAGGGTACAATCTGGTTAAGGGATCAAGAAAGGCTTTCTGAAGAAAGAACTATCTGAACTAAGATCAGAAGCGTGAGATGTTAAGCAGGCATCGAGAAGGGAAGATGTTCCTGGTATATGCAAAGCCCCCACTGCAAAGGAAAATACGTCACATGGAAAGACCAAAAAGTGCCAAGATAGGTGCAACACAGGGACCAAGGAAAAGAGATGAGCCACACTAGCCATTATAGGACACAATATGGATTATTGTTTTCATTCTAAGAAAAATAAGATTTACAAGTGTTTTAAGCTGTGCAGATCACTTCTGCTGTCATGAAGCAGCAAATTTGTGTTTGAAAAAATTCTGGATAAAGTAGAGAGGCACCAGAGTAGCTAAGGAGATACCAGGAGGCCATAAGAGTGGCTCAGGTGAGAAATGATGGTGGCTTGGACTAGGTGATGGTATTTGTGAAGATGGAGAGAGGTGGACAGATGTAATGTTGATTTAGTAGATAGAAGTCATAGGACTTAGTCATTGCTTGGATGTGGGAGATGAGGGACACAGAGGTATCAAGACTGACTTGTAGATTTCATCTAGTTGGGTGGATAAAGGTGCCATTTACTGATGAAGGAAACTGTGAAAAGGAGCAAGAATTATTTATTTTTATTTAACAAGCATTCACATAGTGCCTATTGTGTGCCAAGCGCTGTTCTAAGAAAGTTTGCAAACATTAACCTCTTTCACAAGAGTGAGAGGTTGGTACAATTTTTGCCCCAGTTTTACAGATGAGGAAATTAAGAAATTAATTAACTTGCCCAAAGCATTAATTGGTAAATGCTGAAGTAGGATTGGAACCCAGACAGTGTGGCTCCAGGGAACAAGTTCTTGAGCTCTGCACTAGGTTGCTTACAAGGAGGTATAATGAGGATGAGTCGCAGGAGACTGAGGCATTCAAGTGGCCAGAGGGACCTGGAACTGAGAAGAGAAGTTATGGCTAGTGATGCATATTTGAAAATTATTGGCATAGGAAAAGTAGATTGTCTTGATGTAAAGAAATTGCCTTTTTTTCCCCTTAAACAGGAGCCTTATGTCTAGAGCTCCAGTTCTGCTGCTGTGCTGTGCGTAGCATCCCAAGCATGTTCTGTGAAGAGGGCAGGACCTTTTTCCTGAGTATGACTTCTATGTCTTCCTCGTCGGATTTGTTCTCTTCTATTTGCTCTTTCTCACATGTTTGCTGCCCCCTAGTGGCCCTTGGAAGCTCTGCCCCAAGTGCAAGGCAGTTTAAACCCTTGGGGGTTAAATGCAGCTGGTGCAGAGTGACCTGGCTGCCCCTGGTAGAGGACCAGGCAGCTCTGAACTCCAGGAACATGCGGCACGGACTCCACCCCAATTACATGGTACCTTCAGTTAAACACACGGGATAATCACACCAGCAGGGGACAAGCTGGAAAGCGTTTTGTTCTGTGACAGTGATGTTATTTAGCAAGTGGCTACTGACAAAGTGAACATTCAGATTTCAGTGGTTGCTGAATTTTGGCCATATCAATCATATCTTTATTGTGACAGTAAGGGGCCCATCAATGAGTGCTTCTGTCTCATAACAAAAGAGTAACTGTCAAGTTTTTGCTTTGTTTTATTTTTTGTTTGTTTTTTAATTACTCAGTGTTACTTATTTCTTGCTTAACCAAATTAGTCAGTAAAAAAATTACAAACCTGGTCCAGTGCAGTGGCTTACGCCTGTAATCCCAGCTCTGTGTGAGTCCAAGGCAGGAGAATCACTTGAGGCCAGGAGTTCAAGACCAGCCTGAACAATATGGTGAAACCCCATCTCTACTAAAAACACAAAAATTAGCCAGGCATGGTGGCACACACACCTATAGTCCCAGCTACTCGGGAGGCTGAGGCATGAGAATTGCTTGAACCCAGGAGATGGAGGTTGCAGTGAGCCGAGATTGTGCCACTACACTCCAGCCTGGGTGACAGAATGAGACACTGTCTCAAAAAATATATATGTGTATGTGTGCGTGTGTGTGTGTGTGTGTGTGTGTGTGTGTGTGTGGATAACAAACCTAAAGAAATCAATAAATATTGAGGCTACAAGAAAAAAGAAAACAATGGCTATAATTCATTGAATGATATCTGTACATCAGCCACTTTATAGATTTCATCTGATTTAACATTCACAGCAACTTGCAAGGTATTGATGATATTATTTCACATATGATGAAGGTGAGGCTGCAGGGATAGGTCCTGGGCTTTCCTAGGACCCTATAGCTATGGAGACAGAGATGAGATTCAGACCCAGTCTTCATGATTTTAAAACTATGTTCTTTCCCTGGTGTTATGATGCCTTCAAATGAATCTATAATTACTTAGCAGTTACCTTACAAAAACTAAGCTATGAAAAGTAGTTTTCTCCTCCAAAGAGTCTTCAATGCAGTAATGAGGTTAACATGCATTCCTAGGGGGAAACAAACTATTAAAAATAATAACTTTACCATTTAAAATGCCATTTCCTCCTTTGCTTCCCCTGAATAGCTACTGTAAATAGACCAGAGATATTCTATAAGTAAAGTATACAGCCCTGGGCCACTATCCTTGTCCATTTGCATTTCCACCTTCTCCCCACTTCCCAGTCCCCAGGCCCTCCCGCCATTCAATCACATCCTCAGACTCTTACATGACACATATATGGCTTGATCTGAGTACAAAGAGGTCGCTTCCACCCATTTATGAACAGTAACATCACATGTCTGTTGAAAACAGAAGGCTACATATCTGTATGTAATAGTTATATTTAAAAGAATTGATATCAAAATGACAAGAGTGGTTATGATGGCTAGCAGGATTTTCCATAATTTCTTCTCATCTGCATTTCCTGCGATTACTTACCTGTGCAATGAAAAGAATACAATTCAACTTCCACATTCTAAAGAGAGAAAAATTGTTATTTTTCTCACAGAGGAAACAGGAATTTTATTGAAGTATCTAAAAGCTTCAAAACTTCAAAGATTTTTGCCTCTTAAGGACACAGAGATGGGGGTTTTCATTAACTTATTAAACACAAAAGAATTAAAGAAAATTACAAATATTCTTGTCAGCATAGCACTGCAGAACAAGCCATGGAATTGCTAAAATAATCTGAGCTCTGTTTTTGTTGTTGTTGTTGTTGTTGTTGTTTTGAGATGGAGTCTTGCTCTGTCACTCAGGCTGGAGTGCAGTGGTGCAATCTTGGCGCACCACAACCTCCGCCTCCCGGGTTCAAGCAATTCTCATGCCTCAGCCTCCCGAGTAGCTGGGACTACAGGCATGTGCCACCATGGCCGGCTAATTTTTGTATTTTCAGTAGAGATGGGGTTTCACCATATTGGCCAGGCTGATCTCGAACTCCTGACCTCATGATCTGCCCTCCTCAACCTCCCAAAGTGCTGGGATTACAGGCATGAGCCACTGCTCCCGGCCCTGAGCTCTGTTAATAGGAAGGAAAACATAAGGAGAAATACTAGGGAACAGAGAAGAAGGGAGGGAGGAAGTTGGGGAGGAGACAAAAGGAAGGGAGGCAGGGAGAGAGAGGGGGCCAAAGAAAGAGAAAGAAGAAGAGACTGCAGGATTTGTTGTATTCTTTCTGGGGTTATTATTGTTTTTATTTAAGTTCATGTTTCTCCACTCCTTACCTCTTAATTTTATTATTTACCATTCACAAATCACAAAGTAATGATAAAAATGCACAAATCTCTAATTTTTAAAAATTTTACTTGACAAATAATAACTGTGGGATTATCCCAACAAATGTATATTTGCGGGATGAAATGTTATGTTTTTATATATGTTTATATTGTGGAATGATTCATACAAGCTAATTAATATATCAATCCTCACATAGTTATTTTTTGTGGTGAGAACATTTAAAATCTACTGTTTTTGCAATTTTGAAATATGCAATACCTTGTTATTAACTACAGTCACCATACTGCGCAATAGATCTCTAAAACTTATTCTAACTGACGGAAATATTATACCTTTTGACCAACAGCTCCCCATCCCTCCCCCTCCCCCCAGCCTCTGGTAACAACCATTCTACTCTCTGCTTCTATGAATTTGACTTTTTTTAGATTCCACATATAAGTGAGATCGTGCAGTATATGTCTTTCTGTGCCTGGCTATGTCGCTTAACATATAACCTGAATGTCCTCCAGGTTCATCCAGGTTATTGCAAATAACGGAATTTTACTCCTTTTAAAGATTGAATAGTATTCCATTTTCTATGTATACCACACTGACTTTAGCCATAAATCTCTACATTTTGCTTTTATGTTTGTTTTTCTTCAATAGAGCATCTGTCTTTTGTAAAAAATAATTACTATTGTCAGCCAGGCATGGTGGCTCATGCCTGTAATCTCAGCACTTTGGTAGGCCGAGGTGGGCAGATCACAAGGTCAGGAGATCGAGACCATCCTGGCTAACACGGTGAACCCCCGTCTCTACTAAAAATACAAAAGATTAGCCGGGTGTGGTGGCAGGCACCTGTAGTCTCAGCTACTCGGGTGGCTGAGGCAGGAGAATGGCATGAACCCAGGAGGCGGAGCTTGCAGTGAGCCGAGATTGCACCACTGCACTCCAGCCCGGGCAACAGAGTGAGACTCAGTCTCAAAAAAAAAAAAAAATTGCTATTGTCAAGAAATAGTTCTTGCAATCTGCTTCCCCTTCTAAAATATCTGAGGATAATTAGTCTAGATGACTTGGAATATTAAATTTGCTCCTCCATTTTTTCTTATTTGCCATGAAAACTTGATAATATGGATGCAAAGGCATATTTTCATATAGTCAAGAAATTAGGAAAACAAAATGGACAGAAAGTAGGTCAGGATGCACTAGCTTCTATCATGGAAACAAACAACCCTCATATTTTAGTGGCTTAAACGGGTGACTACGTTTTGCTCACTGTCCTAGTCTATGGGTCGGGAGGGTAGATCTGCTCATTCTAGCCGCTCTTGGTCCTGGTGACAGCCACCATCTCTGAGGTTGCCAGTTTCCATCTCAGAGGTAAGGAGAATTCTGGCGTTCTGCACAGCCATTTAAACACCTCAGCATGAAAGCTACACCTACTCTGCTTACAACTCATTGGCCAGAATTGGTCCCATGGCCCTCCTAACCACAGGGGGCCAGGAAGTGTCATCCTGCCCTGTGCTGGGTAGCTGAGAGCAGACAGCCTAAAGAAGAGCACAGATTTTATTACCAAAGCATAAAAAGAGAAGCTATAATATCAGATAACATAAGTTTATGTTGAAATATATAAAATTGTTCATACTTTGCTATCTTGACCTACAAAAATGGCAGTTTCATAAGGTTCACGCTAATTAGTTTAAAACACCTTTTGTTGTCTTTTTTCTGACACCACCCCTGACACAAAATGTCTGGTCTTCCACACTAATTCTCCAGTTCCCTGACACCAACTGGGTGTCCAACAATTCAAATCAATTCTGGCACTCACTCCTGGAGTTAGCCCAAACCCCACAGGTTAAAGGCTCATTCTCACAAGGCCGCTCCCACTTCAGGCATCAGCCGAAAACAGGGTTCCCAGGATTCCCAAGCTTTTGCCCAACTGACTACAAATTTGAAGGTTCCCAAAACTCCCCCCTCAGGTTCAATGATCTGCTAGAATGACCTATAAAACACAGGGAAGAACTATACTTACTATGACAGCTTCTCATCAAGGGTACAAATGAACAGCCAGATGAAGAGGAAACTGTGGGGGCTGTGGATTCTGGAGGATGGGGTGCACCACCCTCCCAGCACCCAGATGTATTCACCAGCTCAGGAGCACCCCGGACCACATCATTTAGGGTTTTTTTATGGAGGCTGCATTATGTAGGCATGATTGATTAAATGTCTGGCCATTGGTTGTTGGATCAGTCTCTACCCCTTCCCATTCTCCCAAGGTCAAGGGGTGGGCTGAAAATTCCCACCCTCTTGTCATATGGTTGTTTCCTCTGTTGACAGCACCCCATCCTGAAGCTGTCTAGGGACTACCGAGAGCTACCTCATTACCATAAACTCTGGTAGGGGTGAAGGGGCTGGTTATGAGTAACAAAAGACACTTCCCTCACTCAGGAAGTGTTTTTTTTTGTTTGCTTTGTTTTGTTTTCGTTTTTGTTTTTGTTTCATGAGACAGAGTCTCACTCTGTCACCCAGGCTGGAGTGCAGTGGTGCGATCTTGGCTCACTGCATCCTCCGCCTCCTGGGTTCAAGCAATTCTCTGCCTCAGCCTCCTGAGTAGCTGGGATTACAGGCATCTGCCACCACGCCCATCTAATTTTGTGTATTTTTAGTAGAGACGGGGTTTTACCATCTTGGCCAGGCTGGTCTTGAACTCCCGACCTCATGATCCACCTGCCTCGGCCTCCCAAAGTGCTGGGACTACAGGCGTGAGCCACCGTGCCTGGCCTCAGGAAATGTTTTAAGAACTTCTATGCCAGGAACTAGGAACAAATAAAGACCAAATAAAATATATATTTTTATTATACCACACACCTCCTTCAAGAATAAATGTAAATAAATATCACCTAACAACAGAAAAATTCTCAAACTGGACCAAACTACAAAATTCATCTATATTCTATTTAAAAGAGACACATAAAAGGAATGATTAAAAGTAAAGACATAAAAGTAAAATAAATAAATGTCAGCTTAATATGAAATCAAGTGAGGTTTGAAGAGGAGAAGTGTTTAATGGGACAAAGTTGATGATTCTATATTGATGAAATTATAATCTGTAGTGACAAAGGGCCATGATCTTCTACACTCCTAGTAGTATAGAATTGAAATAGGTAAAGCAAAAACTGCTAGAAGTTAGCAGAAATGTATGTACTTGTGTTGGGAGTTTTAATTCATTATTTTGCACATAAAAAGATAATATTACATAAAATCAAATAATATTTACAATTAAAACTTGTACTGACCAATTTGCCATGAAATAGACTATGTCATCATTGCAAGGATCTATAAAGCGTCTATAAAATTAGCAATATCCTACTGGGGCATGAGAACATCCTCAATAAATTTCAAAAAAGGAGAAATTATTGAAGGCACATTTTCCGATCACAATACAATTAGACATTAATGTTTTTTAAAATTTCAAACATTTTCAAATTGAAAAGTAACTATTGGCCAAAGGGGAAATTGAAGCCATAATTTTGACTATTTAGGAAATAACGTCAGTATAATAATTATACATTAAAACTTAGCAGATGTGACTGAAATTATTTACAGGGAAAAATTCACAGTTTTATATGTTTTTATTATTTAAGATGAAAGAAAAGAAAATAACTGTGTTCAAGTAAAAAAGAAATTAGAAAACCCTCAGCCAAAGAAACCTAGGGAAAGAAAAATTAAATAACTAAAATATAAGAAGAAATTAATGAACTAAAAACAAAATATAGTGAAACAGTGGCATTGATAAGTAAATCTAAAAATATTTACTTGGGGGACCAAACACTCTGGCATAGCTAATTAAGAGACAACAAATATTCATGATTAGAATCAGAAAAGGAATATAAAATTATGTATAGTTCAAAGAGAAATATTAATAGAAATTTTTATGTTCAGAATTTTAATAATATATTTGAAAGACTTGATGAGTTAATTTCCTTAGAAAATTACCATACTTAAGAAGTAGAAAATTTCAAAACACTGAAGTTATGAAAGTAACTATAAAACTTGCCAGATAATTTTTAATAAAGTTTTCAGAACCACACCATTTCACAAATGAATATTGATAAACTTTCAAGCAGTACAAAATTCGCCTGATAGTTATCACAGACAAATAAAGATAGAACACTTGCCACTTGATATTGGTGCTAGAATCCCTTTAAATTATTAGTAAATCAAAACCAACAACTTATAATTTATGCGTTTATTTTAAAATATTCATTGAGTCTCTCTAAAGTGCAAGAGACTCTACTAGGCATCCTGTGTGTGCAGAGGCTCTGCCCTCAGGGTGGTTACTTTCTTCTCAGGGAAACAGACATTTCCAACTCAGCTACAGGGTTAGTTGCATAAGCCAATGAGATAAATCCCAGAAGGAGACTCGCAGTGTTCTGTAACAGTGTGGCAGGGATCCTTACACATGGCTCAGTGGAGAAAGGCTGTAGTTTAGAGACAGGCCACCAGGATTTGAATCGAAGATCTGCAGCCTGATTCCCTGTGAAACCTTTAACCCAGAGGCTCTCACCTGGGAGTGATTTTGTCCCCCAGGGACATTTGGCAATGTCTGGAGACATGTTTCATTGTCATGACTTGGACATGCTACTGAACCTAGTGGGCAGAGGCCAGGGATGCTGTGTCACTGTGCCCTGTTACAGCCTCACAGCAAAGCTGTATCTGCCCCAAAATGCTACCAGTGCCAACGCTGAGAAACACTCCTCTGTATGATGATGAATCCCTGGGGGCTCCTGAGAGTCAGATCTACATTTCTAACTGTCCACTGGGCTTTTCCTCTTCATGTTCCTCAGGCATGACAAACTCAAAATGTGTCATCTTCCCCTGACCTGTGTTTTGTTGTTGTTGTTGTTGTTGTTGTCTGTTTGTTTTTTTAACAAGATCTTGCTCTGTCACCCAGGTTGGAGTGCAGTAGTGTGATCATGGCTCACTGCAGCTTCAACCTCCTGGGCTCAAGTGATCCTCCCACCTCAGCCTCCTCAGTAGCTACTGGGACTACCAGTGTGCGCCACCAACCCCTGCTAATTTTTCTATTTTCTATTTTTTGTAGAGATGGGGTCTTGGTATGTTGCCTAGGCTTATGTTCATTTTTTTAAGTAAACAGTGCCACCCTCTACCCACTCTCTCATGTCAGAGCTCAGAGTGCCATTCTTAATTCATCCTCTCCCTCACCACTGAAATATTTAATAAAGTTCTGACCATCTACCTGTTGACATCTCTGGAAACCATCTACTGCTTTCCTTTGTCAGGCTTCTACTTACTTCTTCAGTTTGCTTGCCATTCACACCCCTTGCCATCTCCTACAGCAAGCATGCTGGAAACATTCTCTGTTTTAGTTGTACTGAATACAGCACAGCTGGCATGTGCCATGCTCCTACTGGCCACAGAACCCTCACATATTCTGCTCTTTTTGTCTGCAACAGTTTGAAGTTGCCCCCGATCCCTTTCCCTGACATACACTTCACTGGATGAGTTGATTCCTCCAGGAGGTTTTCTATGAGACAAGGCCTGGGTGCCGCTCAAATGCACGCCCATGGCATTTCCCTAACATAGAATAACACCCTATTGTAGGAACCAGAAAGACACATGTGAAATTCACACTTGAAACATATTTGGGTTAGGAAGACAGTTTCAATATAGGAGTGAAGGAAGCTGGAGAGGACGATTGGAGTGCTGGAGGAAATAAACGAATTGAAAGGCAAGACCATCCATCTGGGAATACCCCACCACAGAGTCTACGGAATAACCAGGAAGTAGAAAACTGGGGCATTCCTAGAGACTTTTTAACTGCTGTCCAAAGTCTAGCCCATCTGATAACACAGAAGTGGTCTAAGGCATGCAAGAAAACAAAGCTGGGTGCAGGAAGTGAGGGTAGGGTTACCTCTGAGGAGACAATTGGCAATGTCTGGAAGCATTTTTTGGTTTTTGCGATTGGGTGACTGCTACTGAAATCTGATGTGTAGAAGCTAGAAACCCTGCAATGCATGGGACAACTGCCATAACAAAGAATTATCTGGCTCAAAATGTAAAACAAGGTTGAGAAGCCTTGCTTTAACTCAATATTTCTCAGCCTCTATATCTTCATCTCTGAAACAGGAATATCCACATTAGGGTTGTTGTAAGCCCTGTTACTAGAATATAGTAAGTGCTCAATAATTGTCGGATTTTTTTTCACTTACATTCTTTTGAAATTCTGTGTGTTATCTGTTGCTTAATAATAAACCATAACAAATTAGCCCCGAAATTTAGTGACTTAAAACAGCAATCATTTAATAGTCTCTCGTGGTTTCTGCCAGTCAGTCATTCAGCAGCAGCTTGGCCGGCGGGTTTAGACTTCGGATCTCTTAGAAGGTTGTAAGTCAGAATGTGCATCCTCAAAGCGTGGCAGCTGCCTCTCCACAAACAAGGAAGCCAGGAGACTGAGGTAGAAGCTGCAGTGCCTTTATGACTTGGCCTGAGAAGTCACACGTTGTTACTCCTGCTAAATTCTGTTGGTCACACTGACAAGCTCTGGTTCAGTGTGGAAGGGCACTTCATAAAGGTGTGAACATCAGGTGGTAAGGATAATTGAGACCATCTCAGGGGCTGGCAAAAACTCTACCAAAACAAACCAAGGTATTAGAAAAAAATCAATATAGCATTTGCAGATATTTAATTATTGAACTAAAAAATTGCACTGATTCAACTTAAATATTATTAGAATTAAAAAGAGTTAAATAATGTGGCAATATACAAAATAAGTATGGTAGATATCAATAGATTTCCCTTACACCAGTGATATCAAATTGGAAAACATAAAAGTAAGAAAATCTTAGTTATAAAGTACCTAGAGATAACTTTGAAA
Organism: Hylobates moloch; assembly: GCF_009828535.3. Classification (NCBI taxonomy): domain Eukaryota; kingdom Metazoa; phylum Chordata; class Mammalia; order Primates; family Hylobatidae; genus Hylobates; species Hylobates moloch. The sequence goes on along the minus strand of NW_026652276.1, from coordinate 125,882,371 downwards.
AGAAGTATGTGGAAACTCTCTGAAGAAAACCATAAAATTTCACTAAAGGACCTAAAAGATGGGAAGAAATTGAGAGGTACATCATGTGGCTGGATGGAAACACTGAGCTTTAGATAACTTCACTTCTCCACAAATTAATATACAGGTTTAATGCAAATCTAAAAATGTCAAAGAGATAGATTTATATAATTTTATGTACATGTGTTGTATGTATATATATTTCATTCTACAATTCCACAAATTATCTAGAAGATTGAGTGGAAAACTTAACCAAGAAACTTTGGGGAAAGAAGTGTGGATGTATGTACATTAATGTATGTTTAAGAAGTAATTGACAACATCATGTGGAATGAGCAAAAACTGGAAATATTCCCTCTGAGAACTGGGACAAGACAAGGATACAACTCTCACCTGTTCAACATAGTACTGGAAGTGCTAGCCAAAGCAATTAGGCAAGAGAAAGAAATAAAAGGGGCATCCAAACAGGAAAAGAAGAAGTCGAACTCTTTCTTCCCTAATGATATGATTCTATACTTAGAAAACCCTAAGGACTCTGTCAAAAGGCTATTAGAACTGATAAACGATTTTAGCAAGGTTGTAGGGTACAAAATCAATGGACAAAAATCAGTAGCATTTCTGTACATGTTCAAACTGAGAGCCAGATTAAGAATGCAATCCAATTTACAATAGATAAAAAAATTGAGATATCTAGGAATACATCTAACCAAAGAAGTGAAAGATTTGTACAAGGAGAACTACAAAACACTGATAAAAGAAATCATGGATGACAGAATCAAATAGAAAAACATCCCATGCTCATGGATTGAAAGAATCAGTATTATTAAAATGGCCATATTTCACAAAGCAATCCACAGATACAACACTATTCTTATCAAACTACCAATGTCATTTTTTACAGAATTGGAAAAAACTATGCTAAAATTTATATGGAACCAGAAAGAGCTTGAATAGCCAAAGAAATCCTAAGCAAAAAGAACAACACCGGAGGCATCACATTACTTGACTTCAAACTGTACTATAAGACTACAGTAACCAAAACAGCACGGTACTGCTACAAAAACAGACACAGACCAATGCAACAGAGTAGGGCACCCAGAAATGAGGCCACCCCCCTACAGCCATGTAATCTCCAACAAAACTGACAAAAATAAACAATAGGGAAAGGAGATCCTAATAAATGATACTGGAAAAACTGGCTGGTCACAAGCAGAAGAATGAAATTGAATCCCTATCTCTCACCATATGCAAAAATTAACTCAAGATGGATTAAAGATTTAAATTCTCAAACTATAAGAATCCTAGAAGAAAACCTAGGAAACACCATTCTGGACATCAGCCTTGGAAAAGAATTTATAAGTCCTCAAAAGCAATTGCAACAAAAACAAAAGTTGACAAGTGGAACCTATTAAACTAAAGAGCTTCTGCATGGCAAAAGAAACTATCAACAGAGTGAATAGACAACCTACAGAATGGGAGAAAATATTTGCAAATTATGCATCTAACAAAAGTCTAATATCTAAAATCTATAAAAACTTAATTGAACAAGCAAAAAACAACCCCGTTAAAAAATGGGCAAAAGACATGAACAGACACTTCTCAAAAGAAGATATATAAGCAGCCAGCAAACATATGAAGAAATGCTCCATGTCACTAATCATCAGAGAAATGCAAATCAAAACCAGAATGAGATACCATCTCACATCAGTCAGGATGGCTATTATTAAGGTCAAAAAACAGATGATGGCAAGGCTGTGGAGAAAAGGGAACATTTATACACTGCTGGTGGGAATATAAATTAGTTCAGCCACTGTGAAGAGCAGTTTGGAGATTTCTAAAAGAACTTAAAACAGAGCTATCGTTTGTCCCAGCAATCCTATTACTCCGTATATTTTCAAAAGAAAACAAATCATTGTACCAAAAAGACACAGGCAAATGCATGATCATCGCAGCACTATTCACAATAGCAAAGACATGTATTCAACCTAGGTGTCCATCAATGGTGGACTGAATAAAGAAAATGTGGTACATATACACCATGGAATACTAGGCAGCCATAAAAAAGAATGAATCATGTCCTTTGCAGCAACGTGCATGCAGCGGGAGGCCATTATACTACGCAAATTGGTGCAGGAACAGAAAACCAAATACTGCATTTTCTTACCTATAAGTGGGAGCTAAACATTGGGTACTCATGGACATAAAGATGGCAACAGTAGAAACTGGGTTCTACTAGAAGGGGGACGGAGGGAGTGGGGCAAGGGTTGAAAAACTAATTGGTGGGTACTATGCTCAGTACCTGGGTGACAGGAACATGTGTACCCCAAACCTCAGAATCACACAATATACCCAGGCAACAAACCTCCATGTGTACCCCTGAATATAAAAGTTGAAAAAAATAAAGATAAATAAATAAATAAATTGAAATGGTATGAGTGCAGCAACGTAATGACAGATTAGTGGAACTATATAAATTGAACAGAAATTGACCCTAATATAAATTTCATAAATAATAGTGATAGAATAAAAAATATTTGAGTAAAGAATATATTAAACAATAAGTATTACTAATACAATTAGTTAACTACTTTGAAAAAAACTTTAAGATATATTTCCTCTTTTACCCATACCTCAATCCCTGATAGATTTGAGTGAAACATAAAGTATGAAATCATAAAAAGCCAAAAGAAAATACGGATAAACATCTTGAGTTAGAGACAGAAATCTTTTAAGCCTAAAATAACAGAATGATAACAATGGAAAAGAAATCAAGATATTTGACAATATAAAATGTTGAAGTTTTGTAAGTTAAAAAAATCATAAGCATAATAAAAAGATAAGCAAATATTGGGAAATTGTGTCATATTTACAAAAACGGTGGATATTTTCCCTTAATATATGACAGAAGTTGTAAAATATGATTTTTTTTTTTTGAGATGGAGTCTCTCTGTCACCCAAGCTGGAGTGCAGTGGCACTGCAATCTCCACCTCCCGTGTTCAAGCGATTCTCCTATCTCAGCCTCCCGAATAGCTCGGATTGCAGGTCGCACCACCACACGCAGTTAATTTTTGTATTTTTAGTGGAGACGGGGTTTTGCCATGTTGGCCAGGCTGGTCTCGAACTCCTGACCTCAGTTGATCCACCCGCCTCGGCCTCCCAAAGTGCTGGAGAACAGAGCAGGTGGCGGCAGGCACGGAAAGGACGCCATGAAGGCCTCAGGTGCACTACAAGAGTACAAGGTGGTGGTCTCTCCTTGCCCACCCCCAAATGCCACACACTGCCACTCTACCGCATGCGAATTTTTGCGCCTAATCATGTCGTCGCCAAGTCCCGCTTCTGGTACTTCGTATTTCAGTTAAAGAAGATGAAGATGTCTTAAGGCTAGATTGTCTACTGTGAACAGGCGTTTGAGAAGGCCCCCTGCGGGTAAAGAACTTCAGCATCTGGCTGCTCTATGACTCCGGGAGCCGCACCCACAACACATACAGGGAATACCGGGACCTGACCACCACAGGCCGGCACCACGCCCGGGCCCACTGCATCCAGATCACAAAGGTGGAGGAGATCGCAGCCAACAAATGCCGCCGGGCCATGCTTCACCACCAAGAGGCCCAACATCTTCTTCTAGGTTCAGGGTCCTCGCCCGGGTGTGCCCCAAATAAACTCAGGAATGCCCCGGGGGAGGGAGAGAGAGAGAGAGAGCGAGAGCGAGAAAGAGAGCGCAGTAAAATCCTATTACAAAAATAGACACGAACTATCTCTCCATTTATTGTTTTTATTTGATACACACTTACTGAGCACCTATGGTGTACCAGCCAATGTGATAGATGTGAGTCACACGTGAGGACATGTAAAAAACTTTGAAAAGACTATGAAATCAATGAGAAGATATTTACTCATACTAGAAAACAAACCACAAATTAATGAAAAGTACTGTCACTTTGCCTATCATATTAAAAAAATTAAAAACTGTACAACTCCATGCTGTTGAAGATGTCCTGAGACGGGCACTCAGTGCAGAGGGAAGTGTCCAGGGGTCTCTACGTATACTTTGCAAGCAGTTTGGTGCTCAGAATCCATGGTGTCACTGAGTTATCGGGGTCCTCAGAGAATAACAAAGTACTCAAAAATTGGTGCAAGGAATAAGCTATACAGATGTTCATTTGCAGCATTATATATATATTTAAAATAGTGTAAAATTAAGAATATCTTTAAAAATCCAACAAAAAGGTTACTTGAAATCCTATTTAGTAATACCATAATATGGAATAATGTGTAGCCTTTATGAAAGAATTCTCCTGACTATTTAATAAAATAAAAATCTCTCATAACATAATGTTACATAAGTAAATCACAATGTTAATGGTATATGTAGCATAGTAGTTGTTGGCTGAAAAATACACATGCATGCATTGAAAATACAATGGAAGGAAATCTCTAATATAATAATAGTGCTTATCTTGGGGTGATGACACTTGAGGTGGTTTTTGGTTTTCTCTGAATGCTTCTTAAAAATTTGTTATAAACTACCTGTAATTAGCAAGCATTGTTTTTATCATAAAAACTGTGAATATGGAAGAGATGGTATTAAGTTTTAGAAAAGTAGGGGTGAGGGAGAGTAATGTAGATGCAAATGCACGAATCACCTCCCCGAATTACCGAGCTGCCTTGAAGCCTGGTCATTAATTCATCCACACTATCTTCCTCCACTATTTACTCATGAAGTAGTCTGTTCTTATGCGCACGCACACACACACACACATACCACCCTCCCACCCTCCCCCACTCACTCCCTGCAACAATTTCAGTCATTGTTCATTTGCTGGATAGGTGGCTGTAGGTTTATTCAATCAAATGCTTTACAGAGTTTTGCCAATATCCTGCTAACTGATCCACAGCCCACCTCTAGTGATTTATGGTGTTTTATAGTGTCAGCTCTTACTGAATTTTCTTACTAGATTTTTGTGGTTAAAATTGTTTCATACATTGAGATCTATTATAGGGTATGGCATTCAATACTTGTACTGGAAGACAGAGGCAGAGGTTTAAAGAATCAACTGTGCAGAAGACCCCTTATCAAAGGGCTCAGGTCTGGTTCCTGTTGATGGAGGCCCAGTGGGAAGATGTGACCATTTCATTTTTTTTCTTGTCTGTGTAAGGGATATCAGAAATGGTAAGAAATGATGTTACATAACAACTATGCCAGGGACAGTTTATTTTGGACCAGTCTAACAGACTGACTCCTAGCATAGCCTGTTCTTTAGAGCTATTAAAAGGCCAGCGACATTGATTTCCAAGTCAAGACTCATAAGCTCTTTGTGTATGGGGCTCCCCTGAGAATTCCCCTTATGTCCCAGCAAGTAACTAGAGACCTCCAGTGATGTTGGTCCCAGTATTGCATTGATTTTAAAAGGATAAGTTTGTCACACAGTGATTTGTAGAATTTAAAAAGAGACTGCATTTTTAAAAACTATAGGTAATAAGATACTATTCAAAATAAAATGCAGGTAGAAATTCACATTACGATTACTTTTAAAAATCATAAGTAGCCTGTTCTTTTCCTGTGTTATGTGGAATTCCATCATCTTTATGTCATTATAAATTATGCCTAATCCTGATAAAATGTGCTTTATTTATTTGATGATACTATTTATTTTTGCAATTCTAAATGCTTTAGGCCGATGCAATCTTCCCTGTCCACTGGCACACTCCAGGTTTGAAACTAGATCTGAAACTGAAGCTGACTGACGTTTTATAGTACGTACAAAATTAGCTCAGCTTTCCTGTCTCCTGAGGAGCAAGTTCTTTATTTGGCACATGCTCCAGCTTCTCTGTTTTCTTCGTTTTACTTTTCCTAAAGTGAAGTCAACCACCTGAACCATACAGAATGCTCTACAACCCTCCTTCACTCATGGAGCTTAGAAAGTGCGTTCAGCAGAAATACAGACGTCTTTAATCCCACTTCGCCAGATTATATTTGTTCTCAGAAATTTGTTGGATCTTCTCAGTGTTGGCCAGAAGCCTCATTTGGGGTTTCTCTTGGATTTTCAGGATGCTCAGGGCTCTTTGGTCTCCTCCTTTCTCTAGTCCTCCTTCTCTTCTTTCTCCATCTAATGTAAGAACAGATTTTATAACATATGTGAAAGAGAAATCAGTTCATTCATTAGGTAAAATGTGAAGATGAACAAACCTTCCCTATCTCCTCTCCATCCTCTTACTCAGGCAATGGATGACCCTACTTCACACTTTGTTGAGACAATTGCAGGGATCAGAAAAGAGCTTCCACTGACTCCCACTGCCACCTGCCGCCATGACGCTGCCTCCCTGCCTTATATGACAGGTGAACTGCCCGCATGTCCAAGCTTGTGAAATCCACCTTATCTTGTTGTTGTTGTTCTGTTTGATTTTGTTTTAGGTGTTTAGCAGCCTGAAGCCATGGTTTTTCATTTCTGTGTGTACTGATAAGCAGATAAGAGGGATGAGGAGGGGGCTTTACTGACCCAACCAAAAATAGAAACTAAGAACCCATGACTGTATTCTCCGCCATGACTAGGACCCACCTGCACACAAGGCCTTGCAACTTTGCCACCTGCTAGGATGTCTTTCCAGCAGCTCCTCTCTCCCTCAGTTCGACCATTTCCATAGGCATCCACCAGCAATTTCTCCCAGATCTTCTCATCTCCCACTTCCTTCTCCATTTACCACACATTGCCTTCTCCCCTATTCCAGCAGAACTTCTCCCAAAAAGCATCTGGACTGCCTGAAGTTCCTCCCTACTCCCTCAGTAAAGCTGTTCTTGTGAGAACCTCCAAGGATCTCCACTTTGGAAATTCCCCTGGCCCATTTTCAGCCCTCACCTTCTGTGCTGGACACGGTTGACTGTACCTCCCAGGAAATGCAGCTTGCTCTGCTTCCAGGAAGTCATCATTCCCTGTTTTCTTTTTCCAAATTCCTGCCCCTTCTTGGGCTCTTTCCCTTACTTCCCCAGACCTTTAACTGTGGGCTGCCCCTGAGCTCAGACCCTGGCCCTCTCCTGCTATCCATACCCTTCCTGGTGGTTGCATCTACTCTTATGAATTGAAACAACATCTATTGGCAGGTGACCCCCAAATGTATATGGCCATTTCAGACCCTGCCCCTGAATGTTCCCCTGGATATTCAGCTCCTGCTTGAGGTCTTCAACTGGGATGTCTTATAAGCATCTCAAACTTAAAACATCCCAGCCAACATCCTTATCTGATCATCAGCCATTTCAATCTTCCCCATGTCAGTGAACAGCGATTCCTTCCTTCCTGTTTCTCTGGCCAAAACCTATGGTGTCATCCTTGACTCATCCTTTCTCTGCACCCCACATCCAAACCTCTAGCCTCAAAAATAGATCTGGGATCTGATCGTCTCTCAGCACATCCACAGCTCCCACCCTGGTTCTAGCAAGCGACAGCTCCCCCGTCACTACAGCGGCTTCCCACCTGCTCCTCCTGTTCCCACACAGGCGGCCCGTTCTCATCACAGCCCCCAGCATGGGCCTTCTCAAAGCATGGAACATGTCACTTCCCTGTTCAGAGCCTCAGATGGCTCCCAGAGCCCCAACCATGGCCTCTGAGGCCCTATGTGATCTGGTCCCTCTTTTGCCTTCTTTCCCCTTCCCCTCCTCTCTCTCCACTCCAGTCACATGGCCTCCCTGCCGCTCCCCAGGTGCACCTGCTTAAGGCTGTCAGGCTTGGTCTACCCTCTGCTCCCAGTGCTCTTTCCCCTGAGGTCTAAGTTGTTGCTTCTCCTCCTCCTAAATCACCCCTAGGAGGTCTTTCCTGACCACCACATTTAAAATTGCAACCACCCACCCTCCCTAACTCCCTTCCCTGCCTCACACTGCACACCCTCATCCCTTTCTAATATAGATTATAATTTACCTAACTCTCTTGTTTGTAGTCTCCTCCCCATTAGGATTCAAGCTCTGTGAGGAGAGAAATTTCTGTGTTTGCTGCTGTATCTGGTGTGCCTAGCATAGTCCCTGGCATACAGGAATTCAGTTGCATAAATGAATACATCCAGTGGTTTTCAGTGATTGAGAACAAGGACAGTGTTATTCCTTTGAGCTGGGTTAGATTATATATCCTACCCACTTATTTCAGATTCAACATTTGGCGTGGGCTTGAGGTTGGGTATTCAATTTGTGCTATGTGTAAGGGCATTCCCCTTCCAGCTGTGGGGACTCTGTGATAATGAACTGACTGAATAAGTTTTATTTTTGTGAACTCATTTTAAACAAGTAGCAGACAAAGCAAAATGCTTCTCTGTGTCCTTTTTTTTAGGGTGTGGGAGGGATTACCTCACAGTTTCAATTGAGTAAGAAGAAGCATTTTAAATAAAATATTTGTTCATAAGCCAGAGCCCCTGTGCTTTCATCAGATCCTGTTGCCCTCTAAAGTGTCCCACGGCATTTAGGCCAAATTGCAAATCCTCTCGGTGTGCTGCAAGGTTCTGCCTCATCTAGCCCCTACCCGCACCATCCACGCTCTTCGTTTTTACTATGCTGGGGCCTCACTAGTCTTCACTTAGTTCCTTGAACCTGTTGGGAATTCCCATCTTCATACCTTTGCACAGGCTGTGCATCTGCCTGGAATGTGCGCCCTCCTTGTCCCCATTTCATTTGTTCTGAAGCTGATGTGCTGCCTCTGCAGATAGCTCTTCTGCCACCTTCTCCAAAATATCTCCTGCCTTGATTCTCTTATGGCACCTGATTTTTTTCCTTCATGGGGTATAGTAATTTGTAAGTATATTTTTATTGGTGTATTTGTTTTCTTGACTGTCTCCCTGAAACTCTAAGTTGCCTGAGAACAGGGACCATTGCTTGTTTTGTCTAAACTACAGCAGTGCAGCGACTATTACAGTGGATGCTCAGTGGGCCTTTCCCCTTGGCCAAGAATCACCAAGAGCTCCCTCCACTGGGGAACTCTTCTGAGTTAGACCATCTTCTGAGACAGATCATCTGCTGAAGACAGATGGTCTTCACAGCTCACTGGGGAGGCCGAAGAGGAGAAGGTCAGAATGGGATTGGGGTGGTCTCAGCATGGAAAGGGAGTGGTGAGTGAAGGAACCCTGGATCCTGTGATAAATCTCTGTCCCAGATGCTGGGTCAGGACTAGGAATTCTTATCACCTTTTCCCAGAGAAGTCAGATGCTCCAAGGAGAGAGTGCCTCCTCTAGGTAACACCAGTGGTGACAGAGCCCATCTGCACTTTAGGTTTAATCCAAGATCCCCATGGAAATAGCATCGTGCAGGAGTGCAGGCTCACAAGATGGAGTGGCGATTCCATCACTGAACACCTGTGACCTTACCCGTCCAGTGTCAGGGAGGGGCAGGACCTTGTGGATTTGGTCCAAATTTACTCTAGGAATGGCAATCTACTCCAAAAAATGGCGATTAAAATGCCGAGTCACACAGCTAGTTAACTGCAGAATGAAAACTAGAACCTAAGTTACCTCAATCCCAGGCCACTGAGACATAAGGCAAGTTTTGCCAGCTTCTCTTTTATTTGATGAATTGTAGCAGAAATACAATTTGTAAAACAAAAAACTTTTTGTTTTACAAATTTAAGCAAGTAGCACAATAGCACACTTAGAAGACTTTTGAGAGGAGGATGAATACTCATGATAATCCCAGTACAATGAGAAGCCAGCACTCCCCTTTCTGTGATCTGAAATGGATCTCAGCTCATTCCCTTTACAACTTTGTTGGAAAGAGAATGAACACACAAAGGACCTCAAGACACTGCCAGAAAAGAACACTTCAAGACACTTGAAGAAAAGAACCCCAGCCAACTATTCCCCAGGTGGACAACAACGCTCTTTCTCACTAGGAGCAAATGGGTTTGAGGAACAGGGAGAAGGCAGTTGAGAGAGGGGAAGTCTCTAGTTAGGGGAAGACTGGAAATGTAACCCAAATGCTGAGGTTTTCATGCATTCCCGACACAGTATTCTCTTTTTCGGTTTTGTTTGGGGCTGTTTTGCCCCCATGAAAATTGGCATTTAAGATTTTTGATGGCTTAAGATTCTAGGATCCTGCACTCCTTGACTGGGGGAGTGGAGGTGAGGTGATTTCCGACCCACTGCTTCTCGTCACAGCAGTTCTGCACCCCTCACCTCACCGCCCACCCAAGCAAGTGGCAAAAAGCACCACCGAGAGTCCCTTCAGCAGCCCTTGGCCCTGTCACTGCAGGAAGCCCGAGCCCGAATCATCTGCATCATGGCCATCACTGTCTCAGGCTCAGCCCCAAAACAGCATCTCCTATCTCCTCTTTCCTGCAGACTGAGCCCCTCTCTGCAACTTGTTGCACCAGGCTCTCCACAGCTGATGTCCAACAATAGCTGACATTGGGTGGACACCTGCTGTGTGCCAAGCTCTGTACATGAATTAGCCCCGATTTTCAAACAAATTTATCATGGAAATACGATTATTCCTCATTTACAGATAGAAAACCTGTTATTCAGAGGTTGTGCAATATCACAATAGCAAGGGGAGAGCTGGAGTTTAAACTCAGACCTGACTTCAAACACAAGCTCTTTCAAGTCTGTAGCCTCCTCTCCAACCTCAGCAATTCTTTCTCCCAGTCCACTCTCCCTCAAACGCACTGCAGCTAACAACCAGGCTGCTTGCTAAGCCTCTTCTAGCTCTGCCTTCAGAATTAGATCCTCCTCTTTCTTTTTCTTTTCTCTTTCTTTTCTCTCTTTTTTTTCTTTTTTTTTTTTTTTTTTAAGAGAGACAAGGTATAGCTATGTTGCCCAGGCTAGTCTCTTGTATTCCTGGCCTCAAGTAATCCTCCTACCTTAGCCTCCCAAGTAGCTGGGAGTTAATATTATGGGTGTGAGCCGCCATGCTAAGCTCAGAATTGGATTCTTATGGCATCTTGCATGTGCAAGAACTCAAAGTCCTGCCCTGCATCCTTTAAGTCCCAACATGTCTGACACTCTCTCCATGAGCCTTCTTCGAGTCCCTCCTCATCCAGCTTAACTGCGTTTCCTTTCCAGCTGTCATAGAACAATGTGACTTTATTGCACTCTGCCTCAGATTTTAGTTGTGCAGCTATTTAGTTACAGGTTTAATTTCTACTGCTAGATTGAAGGACGTGTATTTACAGCAGGAGCAATGTCTTGCTCAGCTTAGATCACTGAACGTGCCTCTTATGGCTGTGTGCATGGGTCACTCATGTCCCTCCAGCCAGGATGCTTGATGGGCAAACCCAGTTCAGTAGCTGGTGCATCACTTTAACGAACAGAGCAGGAGGAAAGGCAGGTGACAGGACAAGGTGAGGGCTGTTGTGGCAAGGGCCCCGCATCACACTCTTTTTGGCTGACTTCACTCATCTGTTGAGAACTTCCTTCCCTGTGGTGCCATCAGGATGACAGGAGCTGGCAACAAGGGTCAGATCTGCCTTCTGTAAGTCATTTCCAGCCCCTATTGGCATGTTTCTTGCCTAGTGTTCAGTGTTCACAGGCTGTCTCAAATCCCACTACATGCCAGGCCCAGAGCAGAGCAAGAATAAGAAAAGAGACCCAACATATGATTAAGTATTTGGAAGTTATAAGGGGAGACATAAACTGTTCAAGAAAATATAATAAATAGGTATCATTAAATATATCTTTTAAAATTGTTAAATAAAATACCAAATTTAAATGCAAGTCACTAATAAAGCTGATTTTAAACACTTTCAATAATTATATTTTATTAAATATTATTATAAGACCATTTGCCTCTCTAGCATCCAACAGTCATCAAATTGACAATGTATAGAATCAATATTATGCTTCACAGCATAATATTCACAGCATATCTTGAACAGAAATTCTTAGTGTTGGCTGGGTGCGGTGGCTCATGCCTGTAATACCAGCACTTTGGGAGGCCAAGGCAGGCAGATCACCTGAGGTCGAGAGTTCGAGACCAGCCTGGCCAACATGGGAAACCCCATCCCTACTAAAAATACAAAAATTAGCCGGGCACAATGGCAAGCACCTGTAATCCCAGCTACTCAGGAGGCTGAGGCAGGAGAATTGCTTGAACCCAGGAGGCAGAGGTTGCAGTGAGCCAAGATCATGTCACTGCACTCCTACCTGGGTGACAGAGTAAGACTATCTCCAAAAAAAAAAAAAAAAGAAAGAAAGAAAGAAATTCTGAGTGTACAGTTTGGGGACCCCTGGAGGACCCCCAGAGCCTTCAGTAAGGTCTGTAAGGTCAAAACTAATCAAAACTAATTTCATCGCAATATTTAGATTTTATTTGACCTTTTCACTCTCATTATCTCACGACTGAACACCAGAGTTTTTCAGAAGCTCCATGAAGTGTGATAATCACAACCCATTGAAGCCAGAAGTATGTGTGAGAATCCAGCTGTCTTCTGTTAAACCAGCTCTTAAAGACATTTGCAGAAATGTTAAATGATGCCATAATTCTCACTTTTTTTAATTTTGGAAAATGTATTTATTTTGCATAAAATATGTTATCCATGTTAATATTGTGGGTTTCTTATTGTTCTCAAATGAACCAGTATAAATAGTTTGCATTTTTTGCCTTAATTTCTAACATAATAAATACTGATAGATATAAGCCACATAAATAAAAGTTCTTTAGGATCCTCAATAATATTCAAGATTGTTGGTCAGTCCTGAAACCAAAACGTTTACCAAGCACTGATTTAGACTTACAGATATATCGATGTAAGAGTAACATACATTGTTCAATATTGCAAAACGTCCCTCAAAGTAGGACCCCAAAGTAGGACCTTGAATTGGAAGAGGAAACACATAAGACTGGACACAGCTGGGAAAGGATGCTTTTTTATGCAGCAATCTATTTCCTCCATGTTTTCTGAGAGAAACAGTTGACAAGTTAATTAAATTGTCATTTCTCCTACCTGAGCATGTCATTGCTGAAATCTTCCCCCAGCTGTGGCTGCCTTGAGTGTCAGGAGTGGAACAGCCACACCTCTTCCCAGCACCAGGATGCGGCTGCCCTTTGATTCAAGGACAAGGGGAGTAGAGGTCGGGGGATTGAGTCAGGGGCCTGGGCTAATAATGGGGTCTCCAGCAGCAGGGGTCTCCTGTGTTTGAGATACATGACTCTCTAAAGCAGGACCATAGGGCCGGGACCATTCTCACCTGGTTCTCTGCAGGCTGCCTAGTGACAGGTAATCTTATAGGAAATGGGAGGACTGTTTTTCCGGGATCTGAAATAATTTTCTTTTTTAAACATTTTTTAATTGACAAATGAAAATCATATTTCTTTATCATGTACATGTTGTTTTGAAATATGCATGCATTGTAGAATGGCTAAGTCAAGCTAAGTAACATATGCATTATCTCACATACTTCTTATTTTTTTGTGGTGAGAGCACTTAAAATCTATTCTCTTGGGGCGAAGTGCAGTGACTTATGCCTATAATCCTAGCACTTTGGGAGGCCAAGACCAGCAGATGGCTTGAGCCCAGGAGTTTGAGACCAGCTGGGCAACAAAGTGAGACCCATTTCTACAAAAAAAAAAAAAAGACAGAAACAGAAGGAAGGAAGGAGGGAAGGAAGGAAGGAAGGAAGGAAGGAAGGAAGGAAGGAAGGAAGGAAGGCAGGCAGGCAGGCAGGCAGGCAAGCAGGCAGGCAGGCAGGCGAAAGAAAGAAAGAGAAAGAAAGAAAGAGAAAGAAAGAAAGAAAGAAAGAAAGAAAGAAAGAAAGAAAGAAAGAAAGAAAGAAAGAAAGAAAGAAAGAAAGAAAGAAAAGAAAGAAAAGAAAGAAGAAAGAAAGAAAGAAATTCCCTTGTCAATTTTCAAGATCAATACCTTGTTATTATCTACAGTCATCCTGTTGTACAATAGATCACCTGAACTTACTCATTCTTTCTATCTAACTGAAATGTATCCTTTGACCAACATCTCCCCAATTTCCCTTCCCTTAAATAATTTTTATTCTATTCTTAATAAAATAATAACCTTATGAGGTACATTTACAACTATTATTCCATTTTCTTTCCACAACAAATATGGGAAATCATAGAATTTACATTTGATGTTATCAATGAGGAAATTGTGGAGGAAAAATGTTAAGAAACACTCAAGTTTGCAGATCTGGCAAGTGGCAGAGCCAGGACTGCCCCAGGTCTTATAATTTGAAATTTTGAAGGACTCTAATTTTATTCCCTTTGTACTTTATTCACATTTATATGCTTTCTGTATGGAATTTTCATTTTTGCTTTAAGGTTTTCATATTTGAATTTATTAAGTGTAGTTATATAAACTTATTATAACTTTTGGGTAAAAAATGGACTAGCTCTTTTTAAAAAGAGCAAATCTTACTGCTAACTGGGTCTTGCTAGGACAGTATTTATAGACACAGTAAAATGCAGCTCAAGACGAAGTGGGGAAATGGAACAGGTTGTTGTGAGAGCTTCCTGGGATTAGGTATGTAGACAAACTGGATCAGGGTCTCATCTGTGGAGCTCTGAAAAACCCTGATACTCAGATCACACCACTGGCCAGTTACATCAGATTCCCTGGGGGCTGGGACCCAGACATCTGCATTGGTTAATGCTCTTCAAGCTATTTCAACATGCATCCCAGGTTGGCAACCACTGGACTAGGAAATCAAAAAGCAGCCTGCATAGGTCCAGGAGGATCTCTGAAGTTTGTGAGTCATATGCCACTTGGACTGTAACCATTCATCAGGAGCGCAGTTGGGAATGAGCCCACCCAAAGTCATAAAAAATAGAGAACCTACAGTGGTCCACACCTATAATCCCAGCACTTTGGGAGGCCAAGGCAGGTGGATTGGTTGAGCCTAGGAGTTTGAGACCAGCCTGGGCAACATGGCAAGACCCCATCTCTATTAAAAAATTTTTTTAAATAGCTGGGTGTGGTGGCTCATGCAGGTGGCTGAGATGGAAGGATCTATTGAGCCCAGGAAGTCAAGGCTGCAGTGAGCCGTGATTGCACTACTTCACTCCAGCCTGAGTGACAGACCCCATCTCAACAAAAAATAAAATAAAATAAAATAAAGAAACGGAGTGGGCAAAATACATAAATGAAAATGAGCTAGATAGCAAGCTAACTCTTTTTAATCCCAGGAAAATGCTTAGACATGAAGTAATAGATTATACTGAAAGTACTAGGAATCCAAGTTTTGGCAAAGGCCAGTGGTCTAAACACAAGAACTAGTTAGGCACGTCTTAGTCTATGTCAGTAAGTCATATGGCTTGCAAAATATCAGAGACCAAGATGGAAAGGACAAGCCAGAGGGTAAGTACATTATTGCCCTTGCTTTCAAGAGAGGAGCTCAGGACCCTGAGAGGGTGGATGCCTTGGAGGGAGGGCAGGTGGAGAAATGAATTGAACAGAGAGATGACGAGAAATCAGCACAGTCCAAACAGGCAAGTTTCCCTTGAAGAAAAGAGACCTCTGAGATCCAACTACTGGGACCACATGAAGCACAGAGCATGCAGCCCAGTGATAATGTCATCAAGACTTCCCAAGCCTGTGACGGGGGGGCCCTATGACAGCCTTCCTTGATTCTGAGGCTAGCTTGGGTCCTCAAACTTTCAGAGATGCAGTGCAAGCAGGAAGGCTGACTTCTGCATTTTCCTTTCTCCTGATTGTCCAATTGACCATTGCTCAGTTTTTACCCTGGGAAAGTAAATTTAATGCCAGTTTCATTATAGTAAATATTTAAAGGAATATTTAGTAAAAGTGCTGGCAAATGATAAGCTCTCAAAAATAGCAGCTATTATTTTTCCTTTACTGCTTCTATTGGCAAATGCACAGTTTTCGTTTGCCACTTTTTAAATGATTTTTGTGCCCAGTAAAAGTTCAGACTGCCAACCACCCCCTAAAGATGCTTGGGAGGAGGGATATCACCAACCAAGGCCTCACCCAGAATCACACCTTATAACTACTAAAAAGTCATAGTCTCAGCCTACATAGACTTTGAAAATTGTAGACAGAGTTCAGGAAGCTCCATATGCTACATGAATGCCTGCCTTTTGTTGAAGCGCCCTGAACTTATTGGGTCATCATTTAAGTTGTCCATACTAATGAAATGTGAAAGTCAATAGATTTGAAGGATTTGCATACAATGATAGCAATGACATTCTCTCATTCATCCACTCAAAAGTTATTGAGTAATTTGCTGTGTCCCGGGCATTGTTTAACGATGGTTGGGGGTAGGGGGGAGTTGTTTAAGGATGGTTGGGGGTGGTGGGGAGGTATGTAGTAGTGAATGTAACAAAGTCCTCATGGAATGTACCTTGTTGTGAGAGGAAATGAACAATAAACTAACGGAGTGTATGTTTGTTTTCGGTGGTGTTAAATTCTGTAAAGAGAAATAATACAGGGAATAGGGAAAGAGCGTGAGCATGGCAAAGGATGTTACACAGGGTATTACGGAGGAGTAGATGAGCAGGTGCTGTGGAGATGCTGGAATGGAGGCCTGATTAAGGGAGAGCCAGAGGCCCAGAGATGTCTGGGGGTGCGCATTCCTGGCAGTGGGAGTAGGGAGTGCAGAGGCCCCAAGGCAGGGTTGTGATGGGCGGGCAGGAGGAAGGGGCGGGCAGGAGGAAGAGCCAGGAGTCCAGGGTTGCTGGACCCAAGGGAAAAGGAGGCAATGGTGGGAGAAGGAAGTCATGGAAGGTTTGGCAGAGTTGTTTTCATTTTTTTATTTGTTTGGAGACAGGGTCTCACTATATTGCCCAGGCTGGTCTCCAACTCCTGGACTAGAGTGATCCTCCTGCCTCGGTCTCCCAACGTGCTGGGATTACAGGCATAAGCCACCATGTGCAGCCCTGATTTACATTTTTTTAAAGGTTTCTCTGGCTGCTCTGTGGAGAGCAGAATGTAGGATAGAAGTCGGGAGACCTGATAGGCCAGGTAAGAGATACTGGTGGCTGAGGCTGGGAAGACAGCAGTGGGAGACTGAGAAGTGGTCAGAGGACAGGGCAGATTTTGGAGCCAGCATTGTCTGGATTTAGACAGTTTGCATTTCAGCATTGGCTGGATTGTACCTGAGGAGTGTGAGGAATCATCAAGGATGCCTCTAGGTGTTCAGTCTGGTACCTGAAAGAATAGAGTTACCATCTACGGAGATGGGGAAGAGCACATTTAAGGCTGGGATAACCAAGAACTTGTTTTTGGAGGTGGGCTTGAGATGCATATTAGATATCCATGTAGACGGAGATAGTTGAGGAAAGCAACCCACCAGCACACATTGTTCGATTTTCTGTGTGTTACAAACAGGAAACATATTCCCCTTGTCTTGTTTCATCAAGAGTGTTATGTTAACATCTCTTCTTTCTCTAGGGCTTTTGCAATTAAACACACAGCCCAAACCACCAGGACTGAACTTTCTCAATGAGAAGAGGAGGGGAATTAGCTGGACATGCTGCAGTGAAGGCTGTAGGTAGTAGAGTCACTGGAGCTCTTGCGAATTAGATACATCTAAGTGACACTGTCAAAATCTGGGAGCAGGGAGGGAGGAAGGTGGCCATGTGTATTTGAAAAAAATCCCCAGGCAATACTGTATTCCTCTCTCTTGACATTTTTCCACAAACATTGTAATAAAGCTTTCCATAATTTTAAGTTGAACATCCTCCTTAAAGAGAAAACGTGCACTGTGTTTGGTAAATACAGTCTTTGCTGGGAAAGGGAAATATACAGACTAGAAGATGAGACGCCACAAGGCAGAGCTTTGAGGCCCTGCTCTCCACTCACTCACCCTGTGGCCCCAGGCTAGTCCCTCCCTCAGTGCCCAGGGTTGTCTCTGAACGGGGCCTTTATTTGACTCCCAGAGCCCGGGAGGACTGTGAGATATGATAGCTGATAAAGCCTCTCATAAATTGGAAAATGCTGTGCAAATGTTTTGTTGTCTTTATTCACCCACCCTCTCTTGTCAGAGACATTTTTCTAAAAGTTCATTTTTGCCCTGTTATTCTCCACTCTTCCTGACAAATGTGCAGTGGTTCATCTCACACACTGTTGGTAATTCAGCTCAAAGACAAATTCTTCTGCTGACATTCAGGGCTCCCCAGACCTGGCCCCAGGCTACCTCTCTTGCCTTATTCTTATATTTTAGTTATGGGCATCTCCAGGTGCGCTATACACAGTCAAATACAAGCTCCACACAGGCAGGGCCTTTTGTCTCTTTAACTCACCAATTTATCTCATGGCCTACAACAGTGCCTGGCTGGTACTAGGCATTTCCCAATTCCCATCCAGTCAAAGAATGGAGTGCCATCTCCAACACTTCCCCTTTTTTTTTTTTTTTTTTTTTGAGACAGAGTATCGATCACTCTGTCACCAGGCTGGAGTGCAGTGGCACAATCTCGGCTTGCTGCAACCTCCGACTCCCTGGTTCAAGTGATTCTCCTGCCTCAGCCTCCCGAGTAGATGGGATTACAGGCACGTACCACCACACCCAGCTAATTTTTGTATTTTTAGTAGAGACGGGGTTTCACCATGTTGGCCAGGATGGTCTCAATCTCCTGACCTCGTGATCTGCCTGCCTCGGCCTCCCAAAGTGCTGGGATTACAGGCATGAGCCACTGTGCCCAGCCTCCAGCACTTTCTAATGCTGTCCCTACATGCAGTGGCAGCTCTACCCTTACAGGGGTTGGGTTCCAGCCTCTTTATGAGACCTCCCTGATGTTCTTACTTGTCTGAATGATAGCTTGGACTTCAGGAGGTCATGGGTTAGTGTCAAGAGGAGGAACGAGGACCCTGGGGACAGTAATCCAGCCACCATTGGTAGATCAGGCATATGCCCATTGGCCTGGCCCATAGGTGGTCCTATTAACAGAAGAACAGAACTCCGTAAAATATTTAGAGGTTTATTCTGAGCCAATATAAGTGACCACTGCCTGGAAAACAATCTCAAGAGGTCCTGAGAAAGTGTGGCCCAGGTGGTTACAGTTTGATTTTATACATTTTAGGGAGACAGGAGTTACAGGAAAGGACATAAATCAGTACATGGAAAGTGTACACTGGTTAGGCAGGAATAGGCGGGACATCTTGAAGTGGGGGCTTACAAGTCATAGATGGGTTTTAGGGATTCTTTAGTTGACAATTGGTTGAGAGAGTTGAGCTTTGTCTAAAGACTTGAAGTCAGTAGAAAGGAAAGCTTGAGTTAGGATAAAGCGGGTTGTGGAGGCCAAGGCCTTTGTTATGTAGATGAAGCCTTATAGGTGGAAGGCTTCAGAAAGACAGATTGTAAATGTCTCTTTTCAGAACTTAAGGTGTCAGACTCTTAGTTAATCTCTCCTAGATCTAAGAAAGGTCTAGAAAGGGAAGGCCTGTCTGCATTCATGGAGATTCTCTACAGATGCAGATTTCCCCCTCAAAAGACAGCTTTGCAGGGCCATTTCAAAAGATGTCAAAGAAATATATTTGGGGGTAAAATATTTTTATTTTCTTCAGGGTCTGCTATCTGTCATGTGATGTTATACCACTGTCAGTTTGGAGAGTAAGCCACATGACACCAGGATAAATTTTAAAAGCCTGTTTAATGAGATTTTATGGTGTGTAGGGTGTGACTTGCATTGCATGGCTTTAGGTTTTGTTTATAATTTGGTATTGGTATCTTATTGCCACAAAGAGCCTGTTCTGTCTATAAAATAGAGGTCTTGTGATTTTAACCTTAATGCTGGTTAGCCTGTGCCTAAACTCCAGAAGGGAGGGGGTGTAACAAGGCATGTCCAGCCACCCTTCTTGTCATGGATGGGAATTCCGTTTTTCAGGTTTCTCTGGGGTCCTCCTGGCCAAGAGGGGGTCCATCCCGTCAGTTGGGTGATATCTGAGTTTTATTTTTGGTTTACAGTCCCTAGGAGCTTGACAGGGACGTCATAATGTCCAGAGCCCCAGTGACAAGTAGCAGGTGATAGTCCATGCAGTCAGAGGGCCTCTGAAGCCAACAGGGAGTCCCCCGCATGAGTGCCCATGGTGGGGCCCAGGGAGGCAGTGCTTGGGATCCAAGCCGGCTGTTGTCATGGTGGAGACCTAAGAGCCATGGTGGGACCAAGTTCCAGCAGCAGTTTTCAGTCCAGGGAGAATAGCAGGACAAGGCAGGGACCCCATCCCAGAGGAGCCAGGATGAAGTTTCCATCAAGAGAAGACTACATATGGAGAATACTCAACAGTAGTAACATGAATCATTGCCAAGAGCCTGCTGGAGCCAGGCACCCCACCTCAGTTCTCTTTACTGTTTAGATCTGCAGGGAGGAAAAGTAGTTTTCTCCTCCACACTGTTATATGTACAATGTTTATTTAGAAACAGAATGCTTGTTCCATGGTACTGCAAAGAAATAGCACTCGAACATAAATTTAATTCTCTCAGCAAGGCAATTTTTACTTTCTGCAGAAAGGGTACACCCGCTAGCAGTCTTGCTACGAGAGTACACTGAACAAAGGAAAAGCAGACATATTTATCCTTTATGCATTTGGGTCATCCTTACTGCTGTGTCTTGCATCCACTGGCTAGAGCTAGTCTTCACAATCTAAACTGAATTTGATTGGCTAACAGTTTAAAACTTTTTTTAAATAGGTAAAGGCAAGGGAGAACAAAGGAAAAGAGGAAGTTGCTTATGCCAAGTAGGGAAGGGGCATAGGCTGCAAGCTGGAATGTTCCTGTGAGTGTGTCCTGTACAAATATCTCGGTTAAAGTACAAGGACATAGAATGTACTTATTCCTTTATGTTTAACAGCTACATAGGATAGGGCTTAACAAAGAGTTATTAGCACAAAGCAAGGAAGCTTGAAGGAAGTTAGTCTTTAAAAGAAACTATTATTTCTAACACTTATGATTTATTCTTCAACAACAAAGGAAACTTTGAAGAGGAAACTTTTTACTTTCTACAATTCTGTATGAATTCTTAGCTAGGACTCCCTCTAACAAAAGACAGATTAACATTAACAAGAGAAAAACAAACAGAAGTTGAATAATGTGTATCTCATCTGTACATGGGGGAAAACTCAGAGAAATGGGTAAATCTTGAGTAGATTTCAAAGTATTATCTTAGAAATCAGGCTTAAATACCATCGTTCTCCAATACAAAGACAGAAGGGTCTAGGGAAAGGCCCAGTTAAGATGAGGTGGCCAGGAAAAGCACTTTAAACAAAGGTAAGGCTTTTTATGCAGTTTTAAGTCCCTGCCTTCTCCATTAATTCAGTCTCTAGTGTTTCAGGGTCACTCTTCTCTTCCTGGGGCTGAGAGAGAGAAACTCTTACAAATGGAGATTTCCTTTATAGATGTAAATTTCTTTTACAAAAGGGTAACAGTTTCAGAGCTTCTCTGCATCTGCAGTTTCTCAAAATAAACAGCTCAAAATAATCCTTATGCCAAAGAGGCATATTTTGGGGTGGCGTATTCTGGTCTCCTACAATGGTATCTTAGGATAATGTGTCCTAAGCCCCATCACAACCAGCCAGGATGGTTATTCACCTGATGAAATGGAGGCTCAGAGAGGCCAACTAGCTTGCATAAGAACACATTGCTAGTTAAGTTTTACGGCCAGCACTTGTGCAAAGGTCTGTCCAGACCAAAGCCCATGCTCTCTCCTCTGTATCACAAGGCCCCTGGGAACCAGCCTTGATAACAAGGCATCAGGGCAAAGGTGTAGTTATAAGAACAACTGAAACCCAACTAATACCCAGGGTCACAAAGTCAGAGTAGAATAGAAGCCAATTGTATTTTTTGCTGTGTCACCTGAAATTCCCCACCAAGGACTAAGCACAAGTGTGGCCCAGAGCCTGAGAGAGAGCTCAGGGGACAGCTGAGCAGTAAGTGGTGAGGTGTGAGGAGAGGAGGGCTGGAAACAGAGCTAGGAAGGTGGCCTTTGGTGACATACCTCTTCCATTCAGCACACGTCACCCAGCACCCGGGGCTCTTCTCTGAAGTTTTGCGTGTGAGGCAAACTTTCCCAGCAGGGTGTGAGGGCTTTGTCTTCAGCTCAGCCCCTACGATAGTACAAGGCAAAATCTGAATATGTCACTAGTAGAGGGTTGTGACTGCAAGTTGTCCAGGTTCTTGGCATTTTGAACAAAGAATTGGACAAAATGCCCAGAAAAGCAAAGAAAGAATGAGGCAACAAAAGAACGAAAGCCGGGATTTATTGAAAATGAAAGTACATCACACCTGTAATCCCATCACTTTGGGAGGCCAAGGTGGGTGGATCATGAGGTCAGGAGATCAAGATCATCCTAGCTAACATGGTGAAACCCCACCCTACTAAAAATACAATTAGCTGGGCGCAGTGGCAGGCACCTGTGGTCCCAGCTACTCCGGAGGCTGAGGCAGGAGAATCGCTTGAACCCGGGAGGCAGAGGTTGCAGTGAGCCGAGATTATGCCACTGCACTCCAGCCTGGGCGACACAGCGAGACTATGTCTCAAAAAGAAAAAAAGAAAAGAAAAAGAAAAAAGAAAAAGAAAAAAGAAAAAGAAAGAAAAGAAAAGAAAAAAAAGAAAATGAAAGTACACTCCACAGTGTGGGAGCGGACCCGAGCAGCAGTTCAAGGACCCGAATACAGAATCTTCTTGGGTTCAAATACCCCCTAGAGGTTTCCCATTGGCCACTTCATGCTCACCTCCTGTAACATGAAGTGGTAGCCCGCAATCAGTCTGATTGGTTACGAACAGCCAATTTCCCATCTGCAGTGCAGAAAAGGTCAAAGGGAGTAGCCTCTGGTCCTTTTGTTACTTAAGCGTGGAAAGTTAGGGTTTTCCTTTCAATTTAGTTCTAGGAAGTCGGCATGAAACAACCTTAGGTTCCCTGGCTCCACACCCTATTCTGCTGCCTCAGATACGTGTATCAAATAACGCGCCATTGCTTGTAGCTTCAGTCCTCAACCTTTGGCATCACATGCCTAAAGGAGTGCTCCAGATCTGAAGACAGCCTCTAGTGTGGTGGTAGGATTTTGTTTTTTAAATTAGAAACTTTAATTGTAGTGCATTATATAACCTTTAAACCCTTAGGGCAGGGGTCCTCAACCGCTGGGGCACAGACTGGTACCAGCCCATGGCCTGTTAAAAACTGGGCCACACAGCAGGAGGTGAGCAGCAGCAAGCAAGCATTACCACCTGAGCGCCACTTCCCATCAGATAAGCGGCGACATTAGATTTTCGTAGGAGCATGAACCCTATTGTCAACTGCACATCTGAGGGATCTAGGTTGCATGCTCCTTATGAGAACATAAGTGATGCCTGATAATCTGAGGTGGAACAGTTTCATTCTGAAAACACCCCCCACCACACACACTGTCCTTGGAAAAATTGTCTTCCATGAAATCGATCCCTCGTGCCAAAAAGTTTGGGGACCACTACTGCAGGGGCAAAGTCTCATGTGCATTGCAGTGGAAACCTCTCAGTGAAATTCACTGTTTTCCAAACACTTTGAGCTGCTCACTCCCAAAAGGAAAAAGGGTGCTGCATCTCCTAGGACCACAGAGGCTCTGGTGCCTTTGGCACGTCCACTAACTGGCTTTAAGAGCAACATGTACATCCGCACAGGTGACCACAACAGGGAAGATCTCCAAGACAATGGCAATAGTCCTGCAACTAGCTGTTCCCATGGGAGGAGGGGGGAGGATGAGAGAGGGAGGGTGTTTCTAAGATAGCATTTTCTTGGCAGAGAGAGGTGAAGTGACTCAGCCTCCCAGGAGCCTTCCAGAAGTCCTGAGGAAATCAGCTGCCACTGTTGCTGTAAAACTACCTCCTCCTGGTCTCACTGGATGCAGTCAGAAAAAAGCAGATTATTCACCTGGCTAATACTTGGCTCCTCGGTCCCCATCCTAGTCCCAGCTTCCAGTTTTGTGGCTGTAGCAACATTTCCTAAAGGGGTCAACACTTATTTGATTGAACCTGCTGACACTGGGAGAGCCTAATCATTGGTCAGGATTGTGCAGCAGGTGGAAAAGAGTTTAAGCCCAGGTCAGTCTGACTTCAAAAGCTTTTGTCCCCATAAACCAAAAAGTATCTGAGACGGGTCTCAATCAATTTGGAAAGTTTATTTTGCCAAGGTTAAGGATGCACCTATGACACAGCCTTAGGAGGTCCTCACAACATGAGCCAAGGTGGTCAGGGAATAGCTTGGTTTTATACATTTTAGGGAGACGTGAGACTTCAATCTATATATGTAAGATGTACATTGTATAATATGTAAGATGTATATTGATTCAGTCCGGAAGGCAGGACAACTCCAAGCAGGGAGGGGGCTTCCAGGTCACAGGCAGATAAGAAAAAAATGGTTACATTCTTTTGAGTTTCTGATTAGCTTTTCACTGAATACACAATTTACAGGAATAGTCACTTATGCCTTAGTCTGGCTTAGTGAAACAATAGGGCAAAAAAAGAAAAAAATCAGGTATGCATTGTCTCGTGTGAGCAGAGGGACAACTTTGAGTTCTGCCTGTTATTTGTCCACAAGGAATTTCCTTTTGTGGGAGAGGGAGGGAGGTGTATATCATTTTTATAATTGTGAGGGAGGTATATGGCTTTTTTATCTTTGTAGCTATCTTATTTAGGAATAGAATAGGAGGCAGGTTGGCCCAAGACAATTCCCAGCATGAATTTTCCCTGTGACTTAGTGATTTTAAAGTCCTGAGATTTATTTTCCTTTCACTCTCCCAATCTTTATGTTCAGGGATGTTCCACTGTCATGCCATCCTCCATGCGGACACCAATACTGAATACGGAGAAGGTCCTGCTCCCCGGGGCCTGGATCAGCCTGCTCTTGGAGGGAGACTTTCCCTAGAATGAAGACAAGACCAGAGGGCAGGGAGGCAAGAGGCCCAAGGGGGAGGGGAGGAGTGGTGGAGGAGGGGCTGGTGGCAGCAGTGGAACATCTGCCTGACCTAAGTATTTTCCAGCTCCTTTAAAGACCTTCGAAGAGACCTTTGTTTATATCCCCCTATCTCTCAGTCTCATAGCTCTAAGCAATAATTCCTACATCACTTTGGTAAGGGAGCCTTTTCATTGTAAGCCCGTTTAAACTCATACCAGATAAAAAGAGAAAGAAGCAATAAACTTTTCCAAAAGTAATGGCATCTATGACATTGACATATTGTTTTTAATCATTTTTTAAAAACTCAAAGCTATAGACAAATTGCTGCTTTTGACTTAGATATTTTCATTGGCCCATGGTCATGCCTGCTTAATTAGCATTACTTATAATGGAGAAAAATTAGAGCAACCTAAAGTTACAAAAATAGAATTACCTTGTTAATTATTATTATAAATATTCATGTGTTAAAATGTTATGGTTATTGAAATAATTTTGTGATATATTTGTAATCACATAAGAGGAATTCTTCTACTATAATAGTTAACCATTTAAAAAAGCAGAATACAAAAATGTGTGGTCCCAACTATCTTGTAAAACGCATGAAGGAAAAATGCAGGAAATATTTCTGCATAATTATTCTGGTAGTCTCTGTGTTGCATAGTTATGGGGCCTTGCTGTTTTTTCTTAATTTTCTGTATTTTTCAAATTTTTAGCATCCCGACTCTGGACTTCTCTCAGGCCTTTGAAATTTGCAGAGTGTGGCTCAGCTTTTCTTGATGCCCAGGAAGGTCTATGGTGTGTCCTCCTAGTGGTGACAGTGAGGCCCCTGGTTCATGACAAGACACACACTCATGAATGCTCAACTCTGAACTTGGCGGCGCAGCTGTGGACACAGCTGCGGAAGCCTCAAGTTGAAACATGAGCCCTCCTCTCTCCTCTCTCATCCCTGGTGCTCTGATGTCTAATGAAAATTTATCCATGTCACTTTTTTTGGTCTCAGTTCAGGTTTATGGCTCCTTTGCATCATTCTGGATTGAGAAATGAGGCCAAATGTGAACTAATGGAAAAAAATAAGGCTGATGAGTTCATTTAAAAATGAACTGTTCCAGCGTTCTTCTTGACATCTCTCAAGAGAGCCAGCCATTCAGGGTGCACTTTGTGGCCTCCCCAGCTCTGCTCCTTGCTGGAAACATCCCCCTTCTGTGTCCTCCACTTGCCCAAATCTGACCTGTGCCTTCAAGGCACTTAACATGCAGTTGTTGTTGAAATATCTCAAGGTGACTGTACCTCCTCTTTGCAGCTTTTTTTGACAACCACCAATTAGAGACAGTGATGGCCTCCTTCTGAGTGCTTGCCTGCTGGTCAGAACCAGGCTGAGCTGATGCTTGGTAAAATATAGCTGCCTGGGCCCTATCCAGCCTATTGAATTAGAATCTCCAGGAAGAAGGCTGCTTTATTTTTAATTTTGTTTTCATCTCATGCATTCAGCTTTTTCTGCTTCATTTGTTTTGACCTGAGAACAGAGATCATATGCTGAACAACAGCTAGCCCAGAGCTTTACAAACAATAGATATTCAATGGATGTTTGTTCAATTGAACTGAATTAGATACAGTCAGAGCAAGGGCACATTTCAGTCCTTAGGTTGGAACCCTTGCCAAAATGCCACAATCACTCGTTTGTTTATTTATTTCTAACACTTCCTGATCAGCAGGTGGAAATTTATTAATTATGAAAATTGCTTTTTATCATCTTTCAGATTGTTTTTGCATGCTGCAAAGCAGAGACTATGTGGAACATGTCTTCTGTGGGTGTGTGTGGCCAATATTCTCTAGGGATAGTACTCAGAGTGGTAGCCAAGGAGAGCAGTGGTTCAGGCACACTCAGAAGGAGCCATTCTCCAAGGTGGTTGGCAGGGATGTCCAGGCAGCAGTCACAGCAAGGATCCATCATGCCTCCTCTGCTCCTGTAATCGAGATGAAAATTACTGCCCAGATTTTGATGGACACTCTAAGACTGAAAAATACAGCTGCATTGAATTTGGCTCTAAGGATTCTTCTCCAGTGTGTTTATAAGATGGCAGTTTAAACATATATACAGTGGAGTCACTAGAAAACAACATAGTGATTTTTCTTAAAAAGAAACTAAATTGGGTCAGGGATGGTGGCTCACGCCTGTACTCCCAGAACTTTGAGAGGCCAAAGCAGGAGGATTACTGGAGGCCAGGAGTTGAAGACCAATCTGGGCAGCATAGAGAGACCTGTCTCTAGAAATAGATTTTTTTAAATTAGCCAGACATGATAGTACATGACTGTGGTCCCAACTACTCAAAAGGCTGAGGCAGAAGGATAGCTTGAGCCAGGAATTCGAGGTTGCAGTGAGCTTTAGTGGCACCACTGAACTCCAGCCAGGGTGATAGGGTGAGACCCTGTTTCTGGGGAAAAATAGGAAAAAAACAATTTAGATTGGATAGGACTTAGAGTATGTGCCCTGGTACTTTTATATTCTAGTTGGAATAGAGTGCACCATGCGCCCTGTCTGGAATATTCATCCCACTCTCTCCCTGCAGTGGTGCTTTCTTCTAACAACCTCATTTTGGCAATTAGGTACGGAAAACTCCATAGAATATTTGGAGTTATTAAATTTTCACATGAATAAGTCCTAAATCTCCAGGGCAGAGGCCATCATTTCTATTTCAGTTCATTTTCCAGGGTTTGGCATGTGCATTTGTTGACTGAATAAATAAATGAAGCCCTGCTGGGAAATGCACCCTTAGCAGTTTACAGTCCCCCTGACATGTGCTTCTAACTGCCTCCAAGTAGTATTAATAAAGCAGTAGTCGTATGCCAGCCTCCGACTGGGGACCATAATTAAGGCACTGACTTTATCTCTGATGACTGATGGCAATGAGACCTGTCCTTTGCAAAGAGCAAAGCCCAAGTCTTGCAGTATGTGGGACATTAAGACTCAGTAGCACGTACCTGTGGCTCTAGCTTCCTCAGAACTGATGTTTCCTCTTGGAAAAACCCAAATTACTTTCATTGTCTCACTTTCCTTTTAATACTTAGTCTCTTGGAGCTTTGTAGAAAGCCCGAGGAGCAGTGTGAATGGCAAGCCAGGGGCCTCACTGCAATGAGCTGGTCTCCGTTGCCACCACTTTCCATGAGGTGCAGGCTCTGTCTGCCGCCCCCGCATCTCGAGGCTCTTTTCACAGCTCTTATTCTCCGGAGCGAGACCACACTTTAATCTCTGCTGTTTTCCACGTACAAGGTAAAATGGAAAATTAGAGATGTTATCTGAATAATTAATTCAAGCCTCAAATGAAAAGGAAATTCTAAAATATCCAGATCATTGAGACTACTGAGTTCCTATTAGTCTGGACATAGACGGCTTGCCTTGTAACCAATGGAAATGGCAGTGAGTGCCCTTGAATATATTACCATATCCTTGAGGCCGGAGATGTCTAAGCATCAGCTTACAAGTGAAAAATGTCTTAGTGAGATGATAATCATTGGTTTGCCATCTGATAATTGCTACAGAGAGTCAAGGAGGTAGCACCAATTCAACTGTTTATCTCATGGAATTTAATGTGAACCTATACTACACAGCTGAGCAAAGATTCCGCGAGGCCAGAATCGGTGGGAGAGGCCGTGGGGCTGGTACCTTCCCGGTATCTTTGGTGTATCTTTGGTGCATCTTTGGTGTATCAGAGACAAGCTCAGGAGATGGTCACGGGCATCTAAGCAAAAGAGATGGACTGCATGAAAACCATGCCTTTTCCCTCATCTGTAAAATTGAAAATACTGTCCAAAATCCCACAGCAGACTATAGCTTTTGTCCATGAGTTCAAAGGTTCCAAGTTTAGTCCTGCATAATTGAGAAAAAGACTTAAAAAAAAAAAAGTTTCCAAACTGCCTCAATTGTTGTCCCTTCTTTTTAGCTCTGAAAAATCAGAAAGGTTAGTTGTGTGGAAAATGTCAGAAGAGACTTTCTGTTAAATATGTTAAAGAATTTCAGCAGTAAGTGTCGTCTGAGACGTTTAAGAGATCAAAGTAGCTAAGTGTCCCCTTTCTTTTAACGTTCTTCTAGAACCCAGTGAAACTTTGGACTGAGGCGATTCCTCCACACTCCCAGCCCACATCACAGAGTCTTAGTGATCATTTCTCTTTTGCTGTCAGAGCTGAGTATCAAATCCCATTTTTTTGTTTTCAAAATAGAATTGTTCCTTTCTTTTACCATTCCCCTGAATAATTGCTAATTAAGCAATATGCCACTCATCTAGATCACCTGATTTGCTGGTTTTGATCACAGGGATATCTTGATGCTGTTGGACTTTTCCCCATGGAGCTCTTACTCTGTTAGACAGGTGTCCATTCTCCTGTGGCTCACTTAAAAAGCAAGGCTTTGTCTTTGCCCCTTTGTGATTTCTTTCTTCCATCAATGTTGAGAGCTTGATGGAGATGCTGATGGGTTAATTCTCCTCCTTATCCTTTCAATTCCCCCATTCTATCCTAAATCACTACAGATAGGCCTATTCTATACATATATTGCCAGTTCTTCCTTATTTCCTTCCTCTTCCAATAGGAATCTCTTGATGTAAACCACCTCTGCCAGTCCTCCTATCACAGCCTGGTGCTGAGATGGTGCAGCCTGGTGTGGCTAAGGCGTGTGGCAGCCAGAATTGGAACTGAGCAACAGTTAGAGCTAGAAAGAGCACAAGAGTGGGCAGAGTGATGACAGGGAAGGAACCTGGGAAGGAACATGCTACCTGTGGCCCCATCTGGAATATGAACTGGCTTTGTCTCCTTTCAAGGGTGGAAGAGGGATAGAAGAGGGTGGAAGAAGGGTGGAAGGAGCAAGAGATTCCTTTATATTGCCAATATAGGTATGAAATGTAGGAGAGAGAGATGACTTTATATTGCTAACGGCCGTGCCTGCTTTACTCCTCATCACTGCTCTAAGTTGCTCTCATAAATGCTCTGAGACATCTGAATTTATATCAGATATGGCCGTGTTTATCTGGGGCACTTTGATCACAACAGGAAAGTGCTGCTGCTGCTGGTTCAACCCCACTATGTACTGATGATGGGCATTATGGTTCATAATCCCAATGACTGGCACGCTTATCAGAGCTGCAGTCCAACATGGGGCCTTCCTCTGGCTTGATGGGTGATCTGGAAAAGCAGGTACGATGATCTCCCACACTGAGGTGAGAGCTGCACACTGTCCCTGCACCCGCCAAGGAGCCGCCCCTGCTACTTTGGCAGTAACTTCTGCCAAGGTGCCACTTGTTTAGACTTGAGGGACCACTTGATTGGTAAAGCTTCTCCCTGCACGTAGACCTTGGCATTCAGGAGAGCTATACTTGGGCTCCCCAAGACACAGCAGCTCTGTCCACCTTGCTCTCCCCCTCATTGCTGCAGTGTGACGTTTCTAAGGTGAACAAAAGCTCCGTGGCCCCCCACTCTCCAATGGAGAAGGTCTTATTTCTTGGTGTGCCATGGGAGACCCCTTTCACATACTTCCAGCTGCCCCCAACACTGTCTGGCAGACAGCTAAGAGGAGCTCTGCTGAATCTGGAAGCTCGGCATGCTTTTAGTAAAGATACGCTTTTACACGGGAAGTTCCTTCTGCTTAGATTGCATTTCCCTCAGCTCTTGCCCCTTCCTTCCAGGTCCAGCTTCCATGTCCTCCCATCTGAGAGGGTGGTCCCAGCATCTCTCTCCCTCCTAGGGGGGACCATGCCCACCACCCCATCATTGCCCTCACCATTGTGTCATAGTTGACTGCTTAAATGTCTGCCTCCAGCACCAAACTCTCCGAGGCTATGAGCACTGTTTAAGTCCTCTCTGTATCCATACTCAGCATTTAGCACAAGGCCTGGTACACACTAAAGACTCCATCCACATTTCCTGATTGACTGGGCTAAAGGAAGGAAGAAGAGGCTGGATGCAGTGGCTCACACCTGTAATCCCAGCTCTTTGGGAGGTCAAGGCAGGTGGATCACTTGAGGTCAGGAGTTCAAGACCAGCCTGGCCAACATGGTGAAACCCCCATCTCTACTAAAAATACAAATAAATTAGCCAGGCATGGTGGCACATGCCTGTAATCCCAGCTACTCGGGAGACTGAAGCAGGAGTATCTCTTGAACCCGGGAGGCAGAGGTTACAGTGAGTTGAGATCACACCATTGCCTTCCAGCCTAGGCAACAAGAGCAGAAACTCTGTCAAAAAAAAAAGGAAGCAGGAGAAGAAAACCAAAGACAGGATTTACTTAAAAATAAACCCAAAGATGCTGAGTTGAACCACCCAGGGGATGTAAGAATTTAAAAGAGAGCATCTTTACAGCACCTTGAGCCTCTACGACAAATGATAACATGCTTTTGAGTATTAATTTCAATGAGGATACAAACTCAGCACTGCATCTGAAACTCTCCTAAGTGTATTTCTTAGAACTGTAATCCCTGTCTGGCCCCATCACCTAATAGCAGGCAGATGAGGACACAACCATGAATGAAGGAGGAAAACACACTGGCTTACGCTCTCAACAAGCCTGAGGCTCCCTCCCAAGCCAGGCAGCTCAGGCCATGGATGAGGCAGCTAACTGGCCGCAGGGAGTCTCAAGGTCCACTTGGGGCCTTGCTGCTCCCCTGCTGCGTGGTCAGGGCAGGCAGCTGCCCTTCTCAGGCTTCAGCTTCCCAGTGAATAAGAGGAGGGGCTGGCCCAGAACCCTCCCATGACTGTCACTGTGGGTTCCTGTGTGATTCACAGTGTTGTGGGTTGGGTTTTGGAGACTGGACTGTAGCCAAGCAGGTGGTGGTGCCCTGGTTATGGGAAGAGACACAGTCACCCCACTCAGCACAGCACACGCCCTGCTGGGCTCAGGATGGAGTGAGGCTGAGGTCATCATCGGGGCTCCTCACAAATGCCTGGCACTGGGAGGATGATGTGGCCGGCTCACAGCAGCTCCACCTCCCTTTCTCTCCTGTGTGGTCCGAAGGGCTCCTGGAGCTGGGCACCTTGGGCCCCTGGAGCCGCACTATGGTTCTGGGAGGTGAACACACATCCTTTTCCTCTGCAGGTATCAGTAGGTAAAGAGGAAACTTCTACACTTTCAATCAGGCTAGTGCCTTCCTGAGGAAGAAACAGTATTTCCTAACATTGAGAAGGGAAAAATGGGTCTCTTTCTCACATCTGTAAGTTCCCATTCATTCTGTCTCTGTGTCTTACACACACACCGCACACACACACATGCACACACACACACACGCGTGCGCACACACACATACACACAGGAATACCAGTTCTTACCTTTCCTTTCTGTGTAAACCAGAGGAGGTGCTAAATATTATGAACAGGAATTTGCCCCAGCTAACCCGACGAGGCCCTCCTGCCTGCCACCTTCCTCCCTCTCCCACGCCCACAGCCTCCTGCCCATTCCTCTTCCCATACAAACCGCCCAGATTTCAGCAACTTCGCTGCTGAACACCTCCAAACATAAACCTCCCAAATAACCCAGAGCTGCACCAAGTAATTCTAGACTTCAGCAAAGCAGTGAAAGGTCCATTCATGCCCCTCCTGGAGCCTGGCCTCCAGCTGGTTTCTCTTACATGTGAGTGAGAATGGTGTGTGAGCGACAAGGAGCAAAGACCACCCCACCCCCCGCCCCCCCAAACCAGCCATCAAAGGGCTGCAGAGTCAAAAGTGGGAGGGGATGTTCAACCTTACACTTATTGGTGGATTTTTTTTTGAGCGATAAGGCATTATGTGTTCCTAAAATAATGTGTCTGACTGTCATTTTAACAAGTTTCTTGTATTTTAAATCATGACTTCCTGTGTGGATATTATCTGGCTTGGCTTGATTTGCTTATTAAAATTTTCTCCCCCTAATGTTCCCTTTCAGCCAGGAATGAGTGGGATTTTATTTCTTTTTCAAAGAAAAGAAGCCCACACAATTTAGTTTATGTAATTCTGTGATATTCTTCCACACAATGGCCAGCACAAAAGAAAGCTTTTTTAGCACATGGCTTTGAGGCTGAAAACACAAATTGAGGCACAGGCTTCAGGAACAGGTGTCTGGGAGCTGAAGAGTTAGACAGAGATGGTGATTTAGCAGCCACCTCCCACTCTCCTCCCTAACACCTGAGAGTGGGTCAAGGCCACCTCACAGCCCCTACACCCGCCCCTGTCCCACAACATCCCTCATACACAGCAGTTCCCAAGCAGTGGTACAAATGGGTAAGCAGGACTCAAATCTCAGGATGTCAGAGGGAGAGGGGGACCCAGGGGCAGTATTTAATCTCATCCCAACACTTTCTTCTTATTTGACAGGTGATGAAGGCAATTCCCAGAAAGGCGGAGCCCTTCTTTTTAGCCTAACGAATTGTTTCCCTTTAACAGTGGTGACTCAGAGGAAATGCGTGGGCTGCAGTGATTTTTGTGATCTCTTGTGCCTGCCATTGGGTTGGGTAGGAGGTTTCTGCTTTTAGACTGTTAGGACCAGCAGGGCCCAGCAGCAAATAGAGCTCTGGATAAAGCTGCCCTGGCCTTGTCTCCAAACCCTCCAGCCCAGGCCATCCCCACTTCTCCTGTGCTGCCTCAGGGATTCCCGGTGCTTCTGCTGATCCTGCATCCAGACACCTGACCCATCCTAATGCAGTCCAGGAACCAGGAACTCAATTCGAGCAATTCTGGGCACCAAGCCTTGTGCTTAAGGCAAAATAAGTGCTTAGAAGAGTTCCTGAGCTCAAGGAGCAGAGCCCCATGTCCAGGTGCACCCCAGCCCACACGTTACCCACACATGCATTCATTCATTCAACACAATTATTTATTTATTTATTTATTTATTTATTTATTTATTTTTCGATATGGAGTCTCACTCTGTCACCCAGGCTGGAGTGCAGTGGCGCAATCTTAGCTCACTGCAGCCTCCGCCTCCCTGGTTCAAGCAATTCTCCTGATCCAGCCTCCTGGGATAGCTGGGATTACAGGCACGTGCCACCACACATGGCTAATTTTTTCGTATTTTTGGTAGAGACGGGGTTTTACCATGTTGGCCAGGCTGGTCTCAATCTCCTGACCTCAGGTGATATGCCCGCCTTGGCTTCCCAAAGTGTTGGGAGTACAGGCGTGAGCCACAGCACCCAGCCTCAACAAAGTATTTACTGAGCATCATCTATGTTCTTGCCAGGCACTACTTTTGCTGGAAGTGCAGACCTGAAGGAGCTAGGCCGGGCTGCTGTCTTGGTGCCTGCCTTCTAAGTAGAGGGGACTGACAAAAAAATAAGTTGACAGGTAAGGCAGTTTTAGACAGAACATCTCATTCAGGCTCTGATCGAAATCTCCGTTGAGGCCAGAGAGGAAGCTGCGGGACTGAGAACAGTCACTGAGTTCAGAGTGGAAGCTTCGGGGTATAAGCTTCCCCTGGAAGTGACTAAGCCAGGTAGACTTTGGAATGTGGTCAGGAGGCAACACAGCACAGTCGCTCAGTCCCTAATGAACTCTCTTCCTGCAATGACCTTGGCTTTTGTCAAAGCCTTGTACAAGGAATCTGCCACTATAATCGTGATTAAAAGTCTCTTAAGATCTTACTCACCACATTTCATTGTGTTTCCTACAGAAAGTCTAAGATGAAACATTTTGTTAAGAACTTGGAGGAAGAAAAAAGTCCCTGTATTCTGATCATAAGAACTAAGCTTTCCTTTTATCTTCTTGGCTGCCGAGAAGCTCAGAGAAGTATCTGAATCTCAATTACTGCAATTCTGTCCATCCATTTTATAATTTGGAGAGAATGCTTAAGAATGATAAAAGTGCCCTCTTATAATCGCCCATACACAGGCTCAAATCCCCATTTCCTGCCACACGATGGATGACCTCAGAATTTTTATTAACATTCTGAGCTGGGTTTTCTAGCAACCTGAGAATAGTGAAATTTGATAGTGTTTTTGTTGTTGTTGTTGTTGTTTGTTTTTTGGGGGGGGACGGAGTCTCATTCTGTCACAGAGTACAGTGCATGATCTCGGCTCACTGCAACCTCCATCTCCCGGGTTCAAGCGATTCTCCCTGCCTCAGCCTCAGCAGCTGCGATTACAGGCGCCCGTCACCATGCCCAGCTAATTTTTTTTTTTTTTTTTTTGAGACAGAGTTTCGCTCTTGTTGCCCAGGCTGGAGTTCAATGGTGCGATCTCAGCTCACTGCAACCTCTGCCTCCTGGGTTCAAGTGATTCTCCTGCCTCAGCCTCCCAAGTAGCTGGGATTATAGGCATGTGCCACCACGCCTGGCTAATTTTGTATTTTTAGTAGAGACGGGGTTTCTCCATGTTGGTCAAGCTGGTCTCGAACTCCCAATCTCAGATGATCCGCCCACCTTAGCCTCCCAAAGTGCCGGGATTACAGGTGTGAACCACCCCACCCAGCCTAATTTTGTGTATTTGTAGTAGAGACGGGGTTTTGCCATATTGCCCAAGCTGGTCTTGAACTCCTGACCTCAGGTGATCCACCCACCTCAGCCTCCCAAAGTGCTGGGATTACAGGCATTTGCCACCATGCCTGGCCTTGATAGTGTTTTAATGAGCTGTACAAAAGTCCGCTGCATAGAGCAAATACTCAGAATTATTTTTGTCTTCCTTCATATTGCTACTTCCTGATTTCTGTCTGTTTTGTATTTCCTATTTTATTATACATTTCTTGGGTTGTAAATTTTCTCAAATCCTTTGTAGCAAAAGATAAGTTTTGATTTTTTTTTTTTTTTTAAGTTCCATTACCCCCCTGGTGGCATAACAAAGCTGAGTGCAGGATAGCAAAAGCTGCAGGTGTCTTCTTGATCAAAGTAAAATCTGCTCATGGACTAAAAAAGTATTACGTTCTTTCTTCCAACTAAATAATGCCAGTTTCTATAACCTCATCTTATATACTTTAATGAAGCTTCCTTCAAGGGCTGTGTATTTCACTTACAATTTTTGATTCCTTGGCGTAGAGGCAATTTTTAAGAGTCATTTTCTCTATTATAGACATGCCTTTGTCTGCTTTCTTTTCATTTCTGAGATGGCACTCACTCACGGCTTTATATTCCAAGACAGAAACGCTATTAATTACTTAGATAGAAACTGACAGAGCAGAATCTTTTGTCTCCAGGTTCTTAAAAAAAAAATCCATGCATAATAACATGTTCCATCCCTAGAAGTGATGATTTTCTGCTTTTAAGATTCTGTTTTTTTACAGGTTTTGTTTTTGTTAATGTGCTATACTACATGAGAATATCTTAAAACATATTAAACCCACAAGGCCTGTTCCAAGATTAAGAAAAAAAGAAAAACGACAAAGAGCATGTCACTTAATTCAAAACATTTCAACAATCACGATGTTATTTAAGTTGGAAAGCAAAACAAATAAACAAAACATTGGTGGCTCCTCTGCTACAAATAGGAAAAAAAAAAAAAAAAACAGCAGATGGTTTTTACTCCCATAGCAGGGCACTTTGTACAGTGTATTTAAATTGCTCTCAGAGGCTCACTTATCAGACCCACTTTTTCAAGGGTCAACTAAAATCTATGCTTGACATAGCCCGTAACTAGGGCCACATGATTACAACAAATAACTGGAAAATTACGGTGTTATTGAAACTATTGCTGATATTCTTGTGGTCCTCCTATCAGTTTATATTGTCTATCCCCAAAGGGAAAAGAAGACAAAAGATAGTTGAGTTATTAGTGGGTTGGAGAAAAGGCTGGGAGAAATTTAGTGATATCCGTTGATTTCCCATACATACAGAGATAGGGAGGGCCACCCTTTGCAGAGAGGAAAGAGAAAGGAGGTCTCCTGTTGGGGAGATCTGCGTTAGAGGTTAGGAAGAATGGCGGAGTTGTAAGACATTGGAATCACTGTCTAGGAAGAGAGTGGCCTTTTATCCAGGGCTATTTAAAAACAGGACAGAGCTTCATCTATCTCCCACAGTTCAGATGTGAAGAGAGAATGATTAAATTGCTTCTTCCAGACTGATGAGTCTATAGTATATGCTAGAAACACTTGTGAATGCCTGGGAGAAACAAAGCCACAAAGGAATTGCATGTTGAGCAATCAGCTCTATCCACCTGCTGTGTTCAAGAAGCAACTGTTGACATTTGCTCAAATGTGCTCACCACAAACCAAAACAAAATAAAATAAAAATGGGGTAACCAGGTGAGGGATGGATGTGCTAACTAACTTGATTGTGGTAATCATTTCACTATATATATATATAGTGAAATGTATTATTATATATTGTATCTAATATATCATATATATTATATTATATATTGTATTATATATATCATATATCATATATTATATATTATATGATATATGATATATAATAGTATTCACTATATATAGTGAAGTGTATTATTATATATTATATATCATATATTATGTTATATATTATATTATATAACATATAATATATG